>NC_071614.1:37813098-38438098 GCF_014839835.1 Dryobates pubescens
CTTTTTTAATTAAACAAAAAAAAAAATCCCATTTGTAGAAATGAATTATTTTGCCTAAAAATGTCCTGTCACATAATTTCACCAGGTACCAGCATAGGAAATTTGAGAATGAATTACATTAATGATATGCACTTACATAAAGTGAATGTGGCACCTGCACACACATGTGGATGTGTTTGTGTCTGTGCATGTGGATGCAAGGCTGGTGTGCATGGTTGTTATAGCAGATGAAGCTGAAGGGAGGAAATGAAATTGTTATTATAGTTCTTTGACTAACACAAGCATGGTGCAAGAAAACATTTGCAAAACCTTATGACAGCCTGAAATCGTCTGAAAAACGAGTGAAATCAACACCACTGGAGAGAATTCTTGAACTGGGTGCTTTACCAACCCCTGATACATTGTTTTGATACATTTTACTGAAGGCTCTGTCTACAGGAAAGCAAAAATTCCTTTATTACAGCAACATACACTGATGGTTCAGATGTACCAACACAGTCCCAAATGTAGTTTCCTCATTTTATGGGAGTCATAGCTCCCACTGCACCTGCCCTGCATTGCAATTGCTTCCAGTCATATGGTATAAAGAATCTTGTCAGGCTGTGGATGCTTAGCCTCAGAGGTTATGAAGACCTGAATTTTCTACTCTGTGCTATTGCAACATGCTGACAACATCTGGAACAAAACCCCTGTAGCAAAGGGACAAAGCTGGGGCCAAACTTTTGTTGGCTGAAAAGAAGCAGTCACTGAAAAGACATTCAGTGACTCCACAGTCAGATCACACTTTACCTTTGAGAAAGCATTCCCACTCTAGACTGCACAGACCCACTTCAGGACCCAATCTTCCCAAATATATGTGTCAGAGAGTTGTGACACCAGAAAGGGAGGTGTGCTATTGCAAATGAAATCTGCTCAGGAGTTTTCCAGTGCTTTCAGGGAATATGTGCTCAGAAGCAGCAATGGGTGGCAGTATAAACTTCTGAAATGCTGGAAGCCGTATTGCAAAGCACTGCCCGAGACTCTTCCAGGCAGCAGCTGCACTGTGCTGTGTGCCAGGCAGCCCTGCAGCCCAGCTGCGCAACCCCAGGGTGCAGCGATTCCACTGAATGTCACCTGCCTTTGGAAAGACACTCAGGAGGGTAGGCTGGGAAGGATATATGACGGATTCCTGTTTTTCCTCATGCTTTCCAGACTAGCCAGATGAGACTGCTGAATACTTCTCCTCTCCCTGTTTGACACATACAAAAATAACCAAAGAATTTTATGTCTCCCCCATACTGTCCCCCCACACAGTATTCAAAGGCATCCTTCAATCTGTCTGTATCCATCTTTTCTTCTTGACCAAGAAAGGTGGGAGAACTACATTTATACTGTTTTATTATGCTGGTTATACTGGTTTGTTTTTCTAAATATATGAAAAAATGAGGTTCCTTTGAGCTTCCTTTCAGAGTAAGGTAAAATGAAGCAAGAAGGGCCAAAGAAGGCTTGCTTTTAACCAGAGCTTGAATTCCTAGGACCATGCAAAGGTCTGTTTGTTTAGAACAAAAAGAAAGACAAGTTAGACCTTTTGAGAACTCCTAGAAAAGGACCACAATGGTGTGTCGGAGGGAAAAAGGGCTCCAAATCAACCCTTCTTACTTTCTGAAATCCAGATCTTACTGGGAAAGTGTAAGTTAATGCAAGCAGAATTACAGCAAGTTACACCCTATTTTGATTATAATCATCTTTCATTTTTAGCTACTGCAAATAAGCTTGTGACTGAAAAGCAGGCATTGTTCCTGTCTCTCAATTTCTGACATCTTCCACCCACTTCCCCAGGAACAATTTCCCCCCCATGTATTTTAGCTTGCAAATTTCACTCTTTCATGAATTAACTTAGAGTTATCACTCAGCTTGTCTCTGACCTCATCTAACCTTTCTTGACAGGTGAAAATACAACAGGAATCTTTCTTCAAAAAAGTCAATGGTCCCAATGTAACATCTGACACTAGACAACAAGACAGATCATCACAGGAGCTATTTGCAGATATTGCATTTGTGTTAATAAAGACAAATACTCATGGGCCAGCTATTCCCTCTGCTTTCCAGAAGAGAAAAGTTTGTACCTAGAAGTCAAGGAAACATCACTGTCTTTTAGGTCTAGGAGGTAAATTTCATGGAAGCCAAACACATCCCAGATGGTAAATGTGCCCCAGAGGGTTCCTACAGCATCTTTCAAGTGGACATGAATTGCTGCTGTTTACTCCTCTGATACTCCTCTACAGAAATTTCATTCTTTCCTTTTATCACCTGGTTCTCTTTCAAAATAGATAATTCAAGGGAGAACTTTGTAACCCTAGACTGACAACAGCATTTTGATTACACTTGTTTGGTATTTGGAGACAAGCATGCTGGTAAATGCCACACAGAGGAAACTTCTGCTCACAGCTGGTACACACATGGCATTTCTTCTGACTGAAGAATTGATATTCACATTTCTCTCCAACTATTAGGCTTTTTTCTTCTTTGGTTACTACATCTGATGGAGTATTACAGTTTCTTAATGATCATTACAAATGATGATGCTTTTGTAAATTTTGTTTATTCCATGGCACACTAAATTCATCAATTATTAAAACATAGTTTGGAAAGATTACCATGGGAGAATGGAGTGAACCTGAGTGGAGGAGTAAAAGATCTGGCATTTTTATCATAGAATAATACAATACTATAATAATAGAATACAATATGATACAACTGCCTGCCCTAATTCAAGCTGGAAATTGTTAAAATGCGTGAATTAGCATTTATTATGCATAGATTGTTTGCTTTCTGGCACAATATGCAGGTGTCGGTTCGATTCAGGATCTGGCTGTAGAAAGAGATATGTAATGTGAAGTAAGCCAAAAATGCTTTGTCATCTTGGAAAATCATATAACTGCTTTGGTTAGAAAAGACCAACCACTGACCCAACACCATCATGGCCTGAAATGCCATGCATTTTTTGAACACCTCTAGGGACAGTGGCTCCACCACCTCCCTGAGCAGTCTGTTCCAACGTCTGACCACTCTGTCAGTAAACATTTTTGTTTTTAATATCCAACCTAAACTCCCCTGGTGCAACTTGAAGCTATTTCCTCTATTTCTGTTACTTATTACTAGGGAGAAGAGACCAACACCTTGAGTACTGTGAGAGAGGCCACACCTGTGTCCAGTTCTGGGCCCCTCAGTTTAAGAAGGACATTGAAACACTTGAACGTGTCCAGAGAAGGGCAACAAGGCTGGGGAGAGGCCTTGAGCACAAGCCCTATGAGGAGAGGCTGAGGGAGCTGGGATTGTTTAGCCTGGAGAAGAGGAGGATCAGGGGTGACTTCATTGCCCTCTACAACTACCTGAAAGGTGGTTGTAGACAGGAAGGGGTTGGTCTCTTCTCCCAGGCAACCAGCATCAGAACAAGGGGACAGAGTCTCAAGCTGTGCCAGGTTTAGACTCGAGGTGAGGAGGATGTTCTTCACTGAGCGAGTCGTTCATCATTGGAATGGGCTGCCCAGGGAGGTGGTGGAGTCACTGTCCCTGGAGGTGTTCAAGGGGAGACTGGACATGGCACTTGGTGCCATGGTCTAGTCGTGAGGTCTGTTGGGACAGGTTGGACTTGATGATCCTTGGGGTCTCTTCCAACCTTAGTTATACCGTGATACTGTGATACCCACCACCCTGTGACTTCCTTTCAGGTACTCGTCGAGAGCAATAAGGTCTCCCCCCAGCCCTCTCTCCTCCATACAATCCCAGTTCCCTCAGCTCATTATGTTAAAATCCAAGAGAAAAAAAACCCAAGAGAAATATAAGGTTGTGCCATTAAAAAAAAAAAAGGTATATGAAATGTACAGTTGATCCTCTTTTATTTCTGTATGGACAAATATATACATACATATTATATATACACATATACAGTTGTGTGTATATATATGTATGTATGTATGTATGTATACATACAAAGCCACATAAACTCATATAAATGTTTAAATGTAAACATTCATGAACTTCTAAATACCAGTTGTTTCTTTTTCCTAAGATGTTGTCAATGCTTCATAAATGCATAAACATTTTACAACATTTTATTTGACACATTCAAATCCCAAAGCAGAACATTCATCTGCTTCCCTTACTGTTTACTCATGATTTATTTCCTCTCTGGCAAAACTGATTTATCACCTCTGTTATGATTGGGTTTATGTCACTTTCCAATACTTAGAATCCTTGATTTTTTTTTTTACCAAAGCTAATTTCCTTTTTAAATTTGTTTCAAGCATTCTATTATCATGTACTAGTCAAGGATCTGCATTTAAATTGATTTGTCATTATTTTCCACTCCATTGACCTAAGCCTGTCTTCCTCAAATATTTCAGTGCCATGTTCCACAGAGTATGATGAAGTTCAGTTGCAAGGAAGTGAACCAAGTTTGGCAGAGATGGATGCACAGCCCTTCTGATGAGCAAGCCCCTCAGTGTTTTTATGTGTTATCTGAAGAGCTCACACCTCTGCAGGAAAGTTAATTTGGATCATGAAGAATCCAACAGCCATACAACACCCACAAAGACTTTCTAGGATTTTTTGACTGAGCCTGTTATTTACTCTACTCCTGGTGAGGATGTTTCTCTTCAGCAGTAAAGGCTGAGGTGATGTTTCTCCTCATGTGGATCAGAAACTTTTAAAAAATTATTTTCCCCTTAATTGCAACATCTTCAGCAGCCCAGTGCGTGCTAATAATGAAAAAAGCTTCTGAACTTCATACTGATGAGACAACACTGCAGATTCAGATGCTGTCACCACTTTCCTACAATTTCTTTATTTAGTATTAAGGCTTTTTTTTTTCCCCCCACCATGGCACAGCTTCATTTCTCTGTGATCTGACAGGTGAAGAAGCAGAGATTCAGCCATGACCTTGAGCACTCACATCCTGAGGCAAAAAAAGGAAAGTGGGAGCAAGGCAATGCTGGGGGACCATCTGTGGCAGTGGGCCATATTAGCCTCTCAAATCCACCAGTCTGGTCACCTTCTCCTTCTGGGAAAAGATGGGGAACAGCTCTCTGAGCAGCACTTGCAGCTTTGGGAAATGGACACTTGCTCATGAATAGCATCATGTGACAAGTGAGAGTAAGGGAGCAGTAAGGTTGTGTTCTTAATTCTTCCAATACAGGATTTAATACTCTAACCAAATCTTTTTCTCTCTGTGGCATACCAGTGTCCTTACCTCACTAGAATCTGGCTCGCCATTTTCTCGGTGACGTGACTAATAATTCAGTGTCACTTTTAAGTATTCTGAAATGTCTGTGCCTATCTCATTTGTTAATATTTTGTGTTTGAGCATTTGCCTGAGATGAGCAGGGTAATTTCTGCCACCTCAGACAGGACATGGGTGAAGTGGCTAAACTGAAGACAGCAAGATTCAGAGTCTGTGTCCCACCCTTGCCCAAACATGACAGGCTGGCTCCTAAATCAGGCAGCCATGCACGCAGATAGAATCCTGTCCTCTGTCCCAGCCCTGCTGTGAATCATGCCTGGGACATACAATCTCCACCCAAGTCCTGGAAGGAGTTCAGTATGTTGGCATACAGCAAAATGCAGTGACCATGGAGATTGCTACTGAGAAGCCTTGGATGCGGGAAGGTGAGCCATGCCCTGCATACCCAAGTTTGATTTTTATGGATCTGAAGACTTCTTTATTCAGTGGGTAATTTGTTTTAGCTTGGCTTGCAATGTCAAGTCCAATAATGTGTGTGTGCACCACAATTTAAGATTGTGTATACATGGATGATTACACAGGATGATAATTTGTTAAACCACACTAATTTAATGATATGCTAATACATTCAATATTAGATTTGTCCTTTCCTCAAGAGCACGTGATTTAGCTTGTGATGCTTTAGCATCATGTTGGCTCTCATTTACCTATGATCCACACAATTCCACATCTTTGCACTGCATTTTCTCAAAATGTAATTGTCACATCTGAGCTCAATCATATCTCTTCAGTACAGCATTTTGCCTTTTTTCCTCACTGAATTATATCATACCTTGAGTACTGTGTCCAGTTCTGGGCCCCTCAGTTTAAGAAGGACATCAAGACACTTGAACGTGTCCAGAGAAGGGCAACAAGGCTGGGGAGAGGCCTTGAGCACAAGCCCTATGAGGAGAGGCTGAGAGAGCTGGGATTGTTTAGCCTGGAGAAGAGGAGGCTCAGGGGTGACCTAATGCCCTTTACAACTACCTGAAAGGTGGTTGTAGCCAGGAAGGGCTTGGTCTCTTCTCCCAGGCAACCAGCACCAGAACAAGAGGACACAGTCTCAAGCTGCGCCAGGGGAGGTTTAGACTCAAAGTGAGGAGGAAGTTCTTCACTGAGCGAGTTGTTCATCATTGGAATGGGCTGCCCAGGGAGGTGGTGGAGTCACCGTCCCTGGAGGTGTTCAAGGGGAGATTGGACGTGGCACTTGGTGCCATGGTCTAGTCGTGAGGTCTGTTGTGACAGGTTGGACTTGATGATCCTTGGGGTCTCTTCCAACCTTAGTTATACTGTGATACTGTGATACATTGGATTTATAAGGTGTGTCCATTTTTGGGGGGGAATCACAGTGAATTTTTATCATATCCTGTACAGAACCTGTAACCACTCCCATGTCTGTATCATATGATCAAAAAATGTTACAGTTTTCAGCAAATCATCAAAGTTGTCAATGAAATTACTGACTAGCATTAAGAGCAGGGCAGAGTTCTGTAAAATTCTCTCTTTGTCTTCCACTTGAAAAGCCCTTCAGATTTCACAATGGGCCGAGGTGTATATTTAAACTAGCCTTTCCAGCTGCATCAGATTTAATTTTACAGCTATTTTATTTAGACAATATTTTCCTAGTTTTATATGAAACTGTTATGCTGGAACTGTATCAAAAACCTTAATGAAGAGAAGATCTATCACAGCCTCCTGTCTTTACCTAATCCATTAAGCCATTCATCCTGTCAGAGAAGAAAATTAAATTGGTTGATATGATAGGATGTTGGCAAATCAGTGTCACCTCATTTTTATCACCATATTATCCTTTAGCTATTTATAAATTGATTACTTAAAAATTCACAGCAGAATCTGTCCAGGGACTGTGTTGGGGCTGCAATAGGTTATGTAAGGCACTTGTCTACATTTCAAAATTTTCACACTTCAGCTGTGCTGCTACGCTTAGAACAATAACAGCCTTCCACAAACCCACCGCCAGTGTCAGCGCAGTTCAGCTGGAATAAATATGCTAATTCCAGAATGTGTTCTCTGCACCTGATTATTTGGTTCAGCAACTGAAATAAAATATGCCACATCTATGCTCCAGCTGTACTAACCATACTAGGTTCGTCAGCAGTAAGTGTCCTCATTGATAAGGGTTTGGCTGTAATACTAAGGCTGACATGCCTTAGTATCTGCAATACTATTTTACAGGAACTAGCTTGCTTTCTCCTCCCAAGATCCTTTCCGGATTGCAGGAAGGATCATCCTGTTCTAGGGAACTCATGAAGGCTGACAAGCTAAATGGTTATTGGAATTTCAGCTAGAAGTGATCAAGGCCTTTCTTAGTTGCAAAATGTCAGTACAGAACTGCTATGAGTGATGCTCTTCATCATAATGGCTATTGTTAGGAGACAGACAAAGGCTAAGCTGTTTCAATGACTTCTTTCTAAGTTTCATTTTCATTAGAACTGATGACGTAGCTGGAAGATTTTCAGCCTTCCACAACAGGTATTACACATGAAAATTCCTTTATACAAGTTATGAGCTAGCAGAGTACTGAATCATTCATTTTATTGGTTTTACTGCCAAGACCTTTCACAGATTCTTTGTGCACCACCTGTCCGTGGTGTAGCTAGCATCATTCATTAACTACAGAGATGTCAGGTTCCACCTCCGGTTAACCTGTGATGCCAAAGTTCATCATCTCTGTGCTAGATTTTCAAACATCTTTTTTTGTCTATTTCTCTTCTTGGAAAGAGATCCCTGAGGGTATCTTCCAACCCACTTTATTATCATTTTTCTGATAACTATGAAACAACTGACGACTGATGGACTGCTGCAACAACTGCTCTTCATTTTAATTAACAGTACCTCTCTTTCTCCTTCAGCCTCTTTCCTGTGTCTGCCTATCTGTCATTTCTTACCCGATGGTTGGTTTGCAAACTCTATGTCAAGGGAAGTCTTTTAAATTTTGTTGTCTTGGTCCTTAAATAGAGCTCCTCAGTATTATGATGGTATATATAATTTAAAAAGCAATGAAAATCAAATTATTCAATTAACTAAGCACTCATCTATGCCAAATAAATTAATATTTGTTATAGTATTTCTGGTACCTCCCTTATTTAGGCTCAGAGACTCCACACATCTTTGTTTCATGCCTACCCTGGCTTCTATCTTATCAAGAATTGTGGTCAGTGCAAAGTAACAAATTTATTTGCTGAGATTCTAAAGCCATTCCCAGAAGGAGATCTGTCTGTCCTGGAAGCAGATAAAAACCATAAAGTAGGCTAGAAGTTCTGTTTGGATATTCTGTTGCAACCAGCAAAGAACACACAGAGATGCTCCAAGATTCATTTACTTCTGCCCTGATGAATGTTCTGATTCAAGCTCAGTGTGTGATATTCTGTACCTGTAGCATTAATGACTGTGAATCAAAACACATCAGTAGCAGTGCAGAGCTGACTCCATTATCGGCCAAATTCCTTCAGTTTTACAATGTGTTTTCCTTTGAATTTGGTCAAAATCCTACCAAAGTTATTTTGTTGAAAATAATTTTCCTGACATGCCCAGAGCAATAATTTAGTGTGGTCTACAAATTGTCCAGTTGGAAAAGGCACATTTTAGCTAATGTAAAATTTAAAAGGTAATAAAGAGTGTACTCTATTTTTCTCAAAAAATTTAATTGCAGAATTATTTACAGGAGATGAACATAAACAATACATAAACCAATTGAAAGAGGCAGCTTCATAAAAGAGCCATGGGGCAAAATAGTGAAGCACATTTTCTTACAATCAGCTGGAGGTGAGTAGAGAACCATGAAAAAAAAATAACTCAATAATAAAACAATCCTCAAATATGTCTTCAAAGGAACAAAAAACATTCTGGTAAAGAAGATATTACTGAGAAGCAAGAAATCATTGTAGCAATGAAACAACATACTGTACATTCAATTTAGGTATCCTGCATGCTACTAAATAGAATTTATCAAAAGAACCATAAAAGCATGAGAAAGAGAATTACATAAAATAGTTTAATTCTAGTGAAGTGTAGCTTTATACAGATGGTGAATATTTGGCACTCAGTTCATCCTCATTGTTGATATGATTTCTTATGTATATATATTTATATATATTTATATATACTTTTAATGATAACTAAAGAGCTAGTTTCCTGGTTCTAACATTCCTTGAAATTCTATAGGAGGCATTTAATTTAGTCTTTAGGCCACACTTGATTATTTTGGCATGTCATATGGTAAATGAAAGTATGAGTTTTGTCTCTGTACAGAAAACCCTGCACAGTCATAGTGGCTTTTCTTCAGGAAAGAACAGTTCTAGAGCAGTATAAGTCAGGCTACTTGAAAAGGAAGTTTTCTTAACTCAGGAAAGTAGTGGACTAAAGAATACATAACATGCTGAGCCCTTTTAAAATGAGAAGGCCATACTATTAAACCTCCAAAAGGCAAATCAAAGCATGAATATGAGCATGTGGATTCCACAGGTAATTAGAAACAAAGCTAGTATTTCTTTGTAAGACTTGAACCTATTACCAAGCCCTCCTCTTGATTGTGACCTACCTGAAAGGAAGAACAATATCCTACAACATAATTTCACACTCAATAACTCAAATAGTAAGTCCTTCCTACCTCAGCAGGGCTTGCTGGGTCAGATACTGATCTGAATTATACTGATCTGAATCTGACACTTCTTTCTGATTTCACTTTCTTAGCATTGATTCTAATACATCTGGGATAAGAACTTAGCCTGAAGCTCTACAATAATTCATCTCACAAATAAGAAACTTGTATGACAGTTGAGCTTTAGGAATGAGAAACATGGTGTCGAATGAAAGAACAGTAAGGGAAGGAGAAGGATGTTCCTCATTAAGGGGATGCTTTAGTGAATAGTGATCATCTCTTCAAATAAACCTCCTCCTTATTTAAGCTTAGGTGCAAATATTCATGGTTTTGTCCTAGAGAATTAAAAAATCCTGTCCAACAAAACCAATTTAGAAAAATAACAATTTGGCCTTAGTAAAATAGACAATTAAATTGCCAGCTGATGAAAACCATTCTGTGTTTGCTCAGTTAAAGAGCAAGCTGTGTAGGCATACTAATTTATATTATCTACTATCAGACTTCAAAAGCTCGGTTCTGTTTCAGCAATGAAGGGTAATGGGAGAAACACCCACCTGTGGAAAGGTGGGACAGTGAGCAGGCAATCTTCTAGGACCATCGTTTATGAAAGGGATCTGGAATAGAGTATTTTGGATACAATGAGTGCCATGGCCTCTTGCAGCTATTAGAATTGTATTTTGTTAAGAGGAGCTGAATCAGCCTAAATGTGCTGGCCAAATTCTCTTTTGGGCAAGTTTCCATTTCAATTTTGGTTTTATACTTGTCATTCTGAACAGCCTATTATATAGTTAAACAGCTGCAGTAGAACACCATAGAGGTAGCTGCATTTCAGAGATAAATTAAGCAATTTCTGTGTATATAGAGGGCTTAATTCCTGCCAGGAGCCTGTATATGCATATAAGTATGCCATAAATCAGCTGCTCTCAAAAGATGGTCCCTGGAGGTGAACACAGTGACTAGCTGCAGATGAGCCATGGGGCTGCACTAGGCAGTAAACCTGCTATGGCCATCAGTGCTGAGGCTGAGCTGCAAGATGGTCTACAGAAGTGTGAGTGTTGACTGTAGTTCTTGGGTCCACCTGGGACTATGACACCAACATTTGTTACATGTATGTATCCTCTTTTGTATACATGCTTTATGAAATGGATGCCTCTAGCCTGCTGATCCTGCCAATGCAGAGAAGCATCCCCATTGCTCTGCCATACAAAACCCCCTTAGTGTTGGAGCTGAGTCTCCATAATGAGCAGCAGCCCAAAGCAAAGCACAATCCTTATGCCTAAACCCTGTAACCCACCTTATCCCTCGTGTTAGTTTGGCAGACCCAGGTGGACAACCAGATGCTTGGCAGTTATGCCAGAGGGGAAGGCTGCCTCTGCAGCACCTGCCCCAGCTGGAACTCTCCCGCTAAGAAAGCTGGGAGGGAATGCACTTGTGAAGGAGAGACTTGCCAAGATCCCCAACCAAGAGGGCTCAGCTGCAGGCACCATCAGCTCCCACACTTGTCACTGGCCAAGGCTCTCCACCAGCGCTTTCCCAGGGGAGCTCCTCCAGTGCAGGGACCCTTAGTGCCATCCTCATAAACAGATTGTTCTGGAAACTTAATTTGATGCTCTTCATTCCCTGCTTACACTCTGGAGGGATGGTATTAGCATTGCCTTCACCTCTATTTTACTCGTGTTTTACCTTAGTTCTGCAAGTCTTTGCTTCTCCTTCAGCACAGGTTCGGACCATAAGGGTCCTCCTGGGCACTGGAAAGGTGTTGTGGAAGGAAACTCCCTGGCAGCATGGGGACAGGCGGGACAGCCCCCAGCATTCCACCATGCCAGCTCACCAGGCCATGGACAGGGCAATCTGCCCTAGCTGCGGCTTGGCCTGGAGTTTGTGTGTTGGTTAATAAAGTGCTTGGAGATCCTTCTGGATGAAAGGCACTGTATAAATGTAAGCATCAACCTGTCATACACCAGGAAACCCCTCTCTAGACGTTAAGGGGTTTGCTGGTATTCCTCACCTCGAATGCAGTTTGCTGGTGGTATCACTACATCATAGAGATGCTCTGGGAACACTAACAGGAGTAATGCTGCTTCGTGTTTCATGTAACCTCTCTGTCTAATACTGAGGTCCCTGATACACAGGATTTTAAGCTTTTCAGTGTACACAGCTTGACACTTGGGGCTGCCAAACCATCTCCAGACATCAAAGTAATGTGCATAAACCGGCATTTAGTGGGTCAGCCTCCAGTGTGCCCCCTACCACCAGAGACGACATTGAAAGGCCAAGGAGGACATCAAACACACCGACTGGCCAGGGCAGACTCAAGGCTTTGAATGCAAAGGGCTGAGATGGACTCTTCATAGCATCACAGAATCATTAAGTTTGGAAAAGACACCTCCAGGGATGTTAACTTCACACCACTCCAGATGGAAGGGGCTGGGGTGGCGTTGCATGGGGAGGACCTGGCGCAGAGTGATGTTGCTGCCAAAAGATGCCACGGGCCAGGGGCCTCTCAAAGGTATGACGTCAGCAGCGCACAAGTAGACTGCAGGTCATGTATGGCACATCATCACATAGCAGTTATTTCTTGTCCTGGCAAAACTACCCAATGACCATACATTCCCTCACTTCATACTAGATGCAGTGCTGAAAAGGGTGAAACTAGAGCACTAATTTACTGATACAGCAGGACATGGGCTTATTTTAAAACAAATAATTTCCATTATATGAAATATATATATATATATATATATATATATGAAATCCACACACCATCCTATGCATGCTTTAATTCCTTCCTGACTGATCTCAAATTTAACATAGTGACAAGTTTAAGTGTGGATTAAAAATGTAGTTTCTTGGTATTAAACTGTACAACATTATTAGTCTTTGCACACTGCATAATGGCCATTCTAATCAGTTCGACGTGACATAATAAAACACTTCATAATGCCCTTCACCAATTTACAAAGAAGTTAAGATGTAAAAAAATATACAGAGCAAATATAAGCATGGTGAATATCAGTAATTTTACTAGTAAGAGCTTTATTTTTATTTAATTTTTTAGAATTGTGTTTATTATACTTGTGTTTTACAGCCAATGAAGAAATGAACAGAGACTTTCTATCCTTTTAATCCGTTAAAATTAATATTGTTCCAATCGGTATTTAATTAAGCACTAGGCTATTCTGCTATACAAAGCTGCTCTGTGTGAGTCTACACCATGAAGTTTCTAAGCAGAGAAACTTTCTACCATTCTGTTTATTGATGGTCCTCCTATGTTGCTTTTGTAACTGAATTTTTCTGGTGTGCGGTCAGATTGCGACTGATCTGTTTATTAAGATACCACATGCCATGTTCCTCATGTCAGGGACTGAAGGAATTTGACTTTGATTACTTGCAACACAAGTATGATAAGCATAATGTTATTTTCCTAAACTAGCCAGATATACAATATGCAAATAGAAATGGCTTATTTGCCTTTAATGATAGAATGTTACCTGTATGATAATTTAGTATATTGCACTTGAAATGTAAGATGCAGAGATAACAGATTATCAGATCTTTCACTAGGCATCTAGTTTACTTTTGATTCTTTCCTCTTTTTTTTTCTTTCTTCAAGAACAAAAGTGAAACAAACAGAACTCAGAGATTTCCGAAGCTTATATTGAACATTTTCTCATAATAGCATGAGAAATGTAAAATATAGGGTTGGCAACTTTCATACAGGCCTCTTTTTGCCTGAGAACGTCCAACCACATTTTCATGTATCAAAAAAAACTATCAAAATATGATTCTAAAATTAAAGACTTATACAGACTGCTCCAAGTCAGCGTTATTCGTTCAGCTGGGATCCAAGTTTATCTGTAATCTATTGTTTTTACACCTAGTCTTTATAAAGTCTGATTACTGGCAGGATATAAATACAACCTGTCTTAACTGCATGACCTGTCACTGTAGATGGGGGTTTTCAAGTGAGTAAGTCAAGTATGATTTCTCCTTGAAGTGTACAGGAAAGTTAGATAAAACATATCAGCTGCCATATATGTATAGGTATGTGTATGTCAATTTTCAATTTCTTAAATCTAGGAAAGACACTAGCTTAGTTTTGTGCAGTTAATTCCAATTAGCAGCTCCACTTTAGATATCCGTTTCCAAGACTGAAGATGCCAATGTCTGAAGGTACTTTGGTACTTAAAATAGTACAAGAAATATAGGCAGTAGCATCGATATTGTACACTACCTAGGAGTCAGCTCTTTCCTTGATAGAAAATGCCCTGAAAACACAAGGAATGGGAAATATAATGTTTTCATCTATAGAAGAATATTTCAGGGATTTATTATTTTTTAAAATTATTATTTTTTTCCTTTTTTTTTTTTTCCCTTTTTTTGCTTTTTTGAAGGATATACATTCTTCTTGGTTTTTGCTTCCAAATATAGTTTAAGGCTATTTGGTAAAGTAGATACCAGATATCAGGCTGAATTTACAAGGTTTTCTCCTCATAGAAACATCTTAAAACTTCCTCTCTAAAGATTCGTATCTTGAAGCTAAACATGCTGTATCAGCTGTGCTCCAAAGACAGAAATCATGCTTAATACTACACACTGTAGGAAAAAGAGAAGGAAAAGGCAAAACAAAACTCAAAAGAAAACAGATTTGAAGCAATGTCAGATCTGCATAACGTAGTATACTTCATGTTTTCAGTCATTCATCAGGCTGCAGGGTGTATGGGACTTGGATTTAAAGTGCTCGTCAGGTGAAGAACCAAAGTGCTTGAGTATAATTAAATAGCTGTTCTGCCTATGGCTAACTACATTGCATTTGTTAAAGCAGGTAAACAAGGGATGTGGTAGCTGGGGCTGTCTGTTTCACTGGATTCAGACTCTTTTGACCTAAAGTAGTGTTCAGTAGGATTCAAAGCTTGGAATCGGGGGGCTGAGGGTTACTAATCTTATTGCGTCTTCACCTGAAGACTAATAAGTGCTAGGATGGTCGGTTGGTTCTGGAAAGTAGGTGAAGTGGAATAATTCTGCCTCATTTGTTTTAAATAAAAGCCTCTTGACTGTGGCAGTTACCACTTTTCTCTTCGGACACCACGAGGCTTGAAAATATATTTTCCTTATATTCCATGGCTGGAAATCGCTTAACCACTTATCTCTTGAGTCATGGTTTTTGTTATGTCTGAAGCAAGCAAGAAGCCTATTCTTGCCATAAATGATACTGCATAGAAAAATAGTTCTGAAAAAAATACAACTGTAATTACAGTTCACCTTTACCTTAACATAACCATTTAAACTTAGATATACTTACCACTCACATTCATATTTCTTAAACTGTTTACAACATCACAACTGGAATTTTAAACAAGCAAGATTTTTTTTTTTTCTTTTTTTTTTTTTCTTCTCAAGGATACCCTGGAAACTCAATTGATAATAACATTTTGAGATTTTGAAATATTACATGTAGCACAACTCTTGAAATGAAAGAGAGAAGGTTTGTAAAAGAAATGTTAACATGTAAAAGAACTGTTAAAAATGCAATGAGCGTTCCAAAGGAGCGAGTATAATTTTTTTCTTTACACATCTTGCTACAGAAGATCTAACTTTTTAAGGCTTCCATTTTCCTTTCACCAATCACTCAAGTCCTCTTGCATTCTAATTTTGCTTAGGTTTCAGAGTGTCATTATACTGCTAACAGCAAACGTTTCTCAGCGGGCATTCCCACCACCACCACCAGACTTGTATGCTTCTTGGTTTCTGATGAACTTTGGAGTTTTAGTGGCTGGACATCCCTGTTCATCTCCAGAAACTTGACATGACATGAGCGGCCTAATGTTATTTTGCAGTAACAAAGATGAGCAGAGTGGCAGAGCACATGGGTAAATATGTCAGCTGGGTTCTAGGAAAAGAAACTGGAGGTCAGAGAGATAAATGGATTCTTTCTTTCCTGCTCTTTACATTTGTAGCACCTTCTACTTGGATTAGCTAATGCCTCTAGTGAATGGTGAGATGCACCCATTTATAGTTTGTTATTCTT
The DNA here is from genome assembly GCF_014839835.1 of Dryobates pubescens. Lineage (NCBI taxonomy): Eukaryota > Metazoa > Chordata > Aves > Piciformes > Picidae > Dryobates > Dryobates pubescens. The sequence continues at coordinate 37,829,008 of NC_071614.1, forward strand.
ATTCCTAATTATCACACATTTTATAAAAATATAAATAACAAAAAAAGTAAGCTGGGTTCCATCTCAAGAGGTGTTTCTTGTTGTCCTCTGAGAATATATTGGATAAGTCAGGTCTTGACAAGCCCTATCCATTGTAGCTGATTGTAAGTCAGACAATAAATACAAAAAGAAGTCATTCTTGCAGTGAGCTCAGCAAATTCTGAGGAAATCAAAAGCATTCCACTGTGCTTATGGCACAAAGAACACAACAGCAAGGGCATATTTAGTGGAGAGAATGAGACAAAAATTACTAGATAAGTGACAAACTGTACAAGCATTTTGTTTAAAAAAGGAACTCTGCAGCATTCTGTCTTTAAAGCCGGGTTTGAGCCTCTGGGATATATATCTCGATGCTGTCTGCACGCTCTGTGGCTGAATTCTGTCGGAAAGAGGCTGCTCTCTTAGCAGCCATTAGCCGTCTTCTAGCTTCTTGGCGCTGTCTGTCGGGTAGGTCCAGAGATTTTTCTCTTGTGATAGGGAATTTTCCTTTTGGGGGCTTCTTTGGTACAGGAGGAGGAATCTTTCTTTCTTCCTGCAACAGGGTATTAAAACTGAGGGTGAACTGCATGTGGAAGGTACCATAAGCAGAGCATGCAAATCGAAGACATGAAATGCAAAATACTGGTTACGTACATCAAGCATGCTCAATCTCTGCTCTCCAATCACCTAACAGATTACATGAATAGCTATCCACACTAGGGACACTGACAACACCCTTTTGTTCCAGCAACCATTACGAACTCAGCAGTCCTGTGCCTTAAAAAAGGCTACACATCCTTCTACTGTCCTTGCAGGTATCCTGCACATGCAATCTGCCTACCTCACTTCCATGTGTGTTTGTTTAACCAGAGCTGACACATTACCACATTCATTATAAACAGAAACACACACTGGCTCTCCAATAAGAATTCAGCACATCTGTGTGGTCTGATCAAGTGAAAAGACTGTCTAAGATTATCAGGACAGGGTTTTTAATTAAATTAATCATACTGAGCTTAGCCTCAGTTGGATATGAGAAAGCAGCTGTGCATACTTGTCTATTAGTTTAGTCTCTTCCATGAATTGCTAAACAGTAACATGCAAGCATCAGCTAGAGATAGAACACAGGGATAATTGTTCTGCTTGCCAGCATGGACCATTTGGGGGGGAAAAAAAAAAACAACTAAAAAACTGGAGAATTATTGAATTATAGAGTGAGAGTCACTAGACTTTGATACCAAAGTAGTTGTAAACTATTCTGTGTGTTTTAAATAAAAAAATATTTTGAAGTATGAAATGGATATTTTACTCCATTTAGGGACTCTCAAATACCATATAAGTGCCTTAAAATGATAATGTAGAATCACAGAATTATACAGTAGTTTAGGTTGGAAGGCACCTCTGGAGGGGATCTTGTAGAACCCCCATTTAAACCCCACTTGAAATTAGATGCAACTTCGAAGTTAAGGCAGTTTTTTCAACATCATATTTACTACTGGTCTGAATAGTCCCAAAGATGGAGAGTCCACAACTTCATAGATATAGTATGATTGCTCTGATCAATCTTTCTGTTACATCACTTCTTTAAGTAAGAGTAATAGTCCAGAGAATGGGCTGTTCTTTATGGAGAACACAGTTAATTTGATGCACAGCAGATTCCAAATAATACAAAAATTGAACTGATGCACCTGTGGGTTACAAACTCTTCATTTTTTCGTCTATCAAAAAGTCCTAATTTGGAGTCTACTAGAAAAAAGCATTAGCCAAGACTAAACAATTAAAGTTATTTAAGAATGTAGTTCTACATTCCCAACTCAAGGGGAGCAGTGCAGCAGCTTAAGATGCTGTTTGTGATGACAGCTGCTCTTGCAGTCTTAATTTTTACTATTTCCTGCTTTCTGTCAGGAAAATAAGGGCTCCATTCTTGCTGTCCCCCCATTTTTTAATTATTATTTTTTTAAAGTTACTTCCCTCTTAGGAACATCATTGTTCTGACACAAGACTGCTGTTGCTCTAATAACTTCTTAGTTCCAGTTGTCACTAGTAAGCAAGAGTTGCACACTCACCATCCACCAACCAGTTGGCTGAAAATTAAAATCCAAGAGGAGCATGAAGAAATGAAAGAGTTGTCAAAATGCCTCCTAATTCCTCCAAAACCAAACAAGTATTCACCTGAGGCCAACAGTGCTGACTCAAAACAAATGCTGCCTTCATCTGACTGATACAATAATCAGCAAGGACAGTGGGATAACTTAAGTGGGGATGGAGCTCGAGAGAAGGGAAAGGTAGTTTTTGAATTTTACTCTGCTTTTGTGGGAAATTTGTTACCTTTGGTTTGTAAGCATTGTGGTGGGGGTATCTTCTAGGGGTGGAGCTGCCGGGCAGAGGTGCAGGCAGTTTGCCAGAAGTGCTCTTTGTCCCTCAGACTTTTGTGGGCCAGGTTTTAGTTTGATCTGTGCTGTGTTTTGCCATGTGTATTTATCTCACTCCTGTTCTAGTATCAGTTGTGTCATGCAGGCAGGATCAAATGCTTTAGCGCTCAGGCTTGAACTGCCCCAAATGTAGCAGAGTGCTGAGCTCACCTTGATTGAACTCTTGAGCTTTCTGAATTAATCGGAGAATATTGCATTTCTAGCCTTGAGAATGTGAATCCAAGTAATTTGAACAAAAGTGTTTTGGGATGAATTTACTTAGAAAAATACATTTTATTTGTTATACAATTCAGCTTGACATTGTTAAGAAGAAAAAACCCCTCACATCTTACGAAAGCTGCAGTGTCTAAATTGAGCCATGCCAATTAGATACTTTCTAGGGTTAGAAACCTATCATGTTCCACTACTGTATTTAACAGAAAGAGACTGCAGGACTACAAATAGGGAGTAGAAGGTATTGTCCATGGTCTGCTTACCTTCCTTTCAGGTGATTCTATTATTTTCCATTCATTGAGTTTCAACTGGTGCAGTTCATCAAACTTCATGCTGACGTCTTCAATTGAGAGCTGCAATAAGTCCCAGAAACCTGCTAGGTCCTGGGAAGTTGGTCTCGGCATGGCACTCGGGTCCTGTTATGCACAAAGGAAAGAACATGAATAGATCAGGAGGCTTTAAACAATGTGCTTTGAGATAGGAAGGGCATTGTGCCAGATGACTTTGCTGCAGTGCTACTCAGAGCTAACTCTGCAGGCTTTACAGCTGGGAGTGGTGACTGGAAGTTGCGCCTCCTTACACAAGCCAAAGATGCATGAGTTGGATGACATACATGATCCTTCCGGAATACATGTGGTGCAGGAGCACCGTACGCTGTGCTGACCTGCATGTCTAAACAGAGACAAGCTGACAGCCTCTGCCTGCTGGTTACTAAAGGGAAGGGAAATGTGGCTCATGTTATAGCCAGCCTGAAGGCTTTCTACTTAAATGTTACATGCATGATAGCTGATTAGAAGGTAAAACAAGATCATGAAGAAGTTGTCAGCTTATGATGAATCAGATGTTTACATCATCTTGAATTTTTGAATGTGTATACATAAGGCACAAAATTTTGATCAGGATGGTAGGATTTTGCTCTCTGCAGAGCCAAATCATGCTCAGGAATGGGGAAGGCACTAGCCAAATGTACTACAATTAAGTGGCACTATATGCATAGGACGTAATGGAGCAAACATTAGTGGTAACCAATGATGACCCTCTGCTCGACTATGAACCTGATGTAAATGCTGGATAAAAATTACGTGAGGAGGTACTATGGAGACTCTTAACCCCATGATTTTGTGTGCATCAGTATTCAAGAAGACAGCTTCGTCACTTTAATGAAATAAGGTGTTTAGAAACACTGGTGTTATTGCTGAAGCAAAGCTCTATCTTTCACCAATCTGGTGAACAAAGCCATTTTAGATACCGAACACAGCCCTACACAGTTGCCTAAAAATGGGGATATAAGTCAGCATTTCTACTGAATTCCTTCCTTGAATCACATGTTTCTCAGGGTCTTAAACTAGCAATTGCTACTCACATTTGCAGATGCTACTGTGGGAGCTCAGTGGCTGGAGCTGGGCATGACAATCTGCAGTGTCATCCCTATCTATCCTCTTTGGGAATCTGTGCCAAGAACCAGCCTAATAACCTATTCACTTAGAAGTCTTCTTTACTAGAAGAAAATCTCCTATTTGTAGGGAGTTATGGGGACTTAAAAGAACTCTCATACAGATTATAATAGACTTCTGGGAGACATGATACAACTGCAGATTAGTGTTCACTGAAAATAACTTAATTGAATAGATCCCAATTTACTCCAAAACCATTTAAAATTCATCTAAGTGGTATTAGTTACTCCACAGAGGTCAGTATCTCAGGCTTCAGGAACCAATTCACTGTGTGAAATTTGTCAGGACAGTCCTCTCCAGTCTGGTCCACTTAGTCCCTCTCCCTGGTTTATCCTAAAAAGCCATAAAACAATGTCACTCATTGAAATGCCATTGCCTTCTGAATCAAGGATAATTGCTCTTTTGTACCATTGTGCACCCCCACTCCATTCGTGGCGTTTGGGAATGTGGCAGCCTCCAGCACAGCTGCCGGCAGAGGAATTTTGGTGCGTACACTGGGCAAAAGAGGGATGGCTTCTGCTGCTGTCGCCTGTGGGTCCATGTTCCTCCAGAAAATGCTGGCACAAATGATTACCACTACAGCTAGCTAGTCTTGAAAAGACTGGCTTCAACATGTTTCTTCCCTGAAGCTGTTAATTTATTTTTATCTTCTTTGGAATTCAGGTTTACAGTCCTTCTGAAGGAAGCCTAAAGCGAGCAAAAAGTACCTAGCTGGTGCTTGAGCTGCTCTGGTTTTACTTGCAACCATGATATAGCAAGAGATGACGTCACTAGCTGAGCAAGATCTCTGCTGAGTAGTGAACATGGAGGAGGACACTTCAAAGACAAAACAGAGCATTACAAGAGATAATGTGAATAATGCAGAAGGGAGTAGTTATTAACCACTGATTATTTTTTCTGGGAGTTAGTGGGAACAGTACACTGTGGGAGATAGGCAGACAGATTCCTAAAAAAACCCTTGCACTAAGTGAGAATCTTTGGTTAGAGATCTTAATCCAAAGCATAATCAAATATGTCCCTAGAAATCCCCATGACCCTTCAGAAAAGACCATAGGGGCCCATGCCTGTGAGTGTCCTGGTTAAATTTCAGTTTGACTAAGTAGATTACTCTTCTTAAACCATTGCTACATTTTGAATTGGCAGAAATAAACCTCGTTGTTCTCTTTCCTACATTTATGCTTATTGTTGTTGAACACTGTTAGAAAAACTGCTGTGTGGCAGCCCTGTAACTGGTCAATGTTTTTAGCTGGGAGAATGCACTGAGTGCTGCTATCTGGCAGGGTCTCGTAAGGCACCACAATAAGGCCTTGGGAGTGTACAGAAAGCCTGCCGTGGATATGTCCTAAGTGCCTATTTAACAACAAACTCTGTTATTACGCATAGGAAGAAAAGCCTCAAAACATGAATGAGCTAAAAGTTGAGTTCTGCAGTTCCTGCTTTCTGCAGAGTCCATTGCTGATTTAATGAAGCTGAAGAATATTCACAGCCCAAACCTTCAAAGTGGAACATAGCTGTTAGGGAGTTCAAAGATTTATTATCCAAATAAGGACAGAAATAAAATCTAGCCCTTTTTTTTTGGTCATGTTGTCTGCTTTTGCAGTAATGAACTGTTGGCATTTTCAAGCAGCTGATGGCTGTGCTGAGCAGGATCTGCACTTGTTATTACAGCAATGCTCTTGAGCACAAGTGCTGGATCCACTTGAAGATAAATCAAGTGGAGTGGAAGTTAGGCTCTCCAAATCTTAGTTTGCATAGCTTAATCAATCAGGTAATGGAGGGCACTTTCAAATTTGCAGTGAGAAACTTTTAGACATTGATGAAGATTTTCTTTTGCTATGAAACAAATGTCTAGAGAGAGCACACACGATGTACTGGGTATTACAAACATGGTCATCTCCTGCTTGCTTGACTTTGCATATTTCCTTTGTCACTTTGTAACAGCTATTAAAATTCTTGTTTTGACAGAGTCTTTGAAGTGGATAATTGGATTCTTTCCTAACAAGGACCATGTATCTCATCCTTTTCTATCAGGAGGTAGGACATTCTTGGCATGACTTGTTCAGTAATATTTGATTGCAGTTTCAAGAATTCTGGATGTTTAACGTTATGGGTGGAAAGCAGTAAGTAGGTCTCCGCAGAAGGCATGCTTTGCCTTAAAAAGTTCTGTGGCAAATAGTAACAAGGAAATAAATTTATCTAACAAGATAGGTCAGGTCTGCCATCATGCTCACAACCCAATTCAACACTTTAAATACATCAGGTGTAGGGATAGTGAAAATGTGAAAGTCACATTTGATTTTTTAGTGGCTGCAGCTAGAAGATTCACCTTCTTGTATTGATCAGTAGCATCTTGCCACAACGTTTGTATTACTGATGGCTGCTGTCATATTAATGAAGATAACATTTAGGTTTGAATTAGTTTCTAATGAACTACCAGAACAATAGCAGTAACTCTCAGAAGTAATATACTGCATCTGTTCCTTTAGCCCTAGGCCATCTTATATATAATTGGCAATGCAAATTACAAAACCCAATTTTATGGTCAGTCTGTATATTCTCATTTCCAAGATCAGTCCTATTTTAAGGTTGGTAGAAAGCTCAATCATATCCTCTATGCTATTCTGCTATTTCACTATTTTCCACTTACCATAATGTGGAAAATTTCTCCTTTCTCACTAGAAATACAGTTTTTATTTTAAGGTATTACAAAAATAAGCCATAATATTATGTCTCAGAGAGCTTGTGCTTGTTCCATTCTCATTTTTTTTTTCTTTAATAAAGACAGCAAAAAAAGAGAAAATATGGAACACTGAAATTACATGTTTGCTTTGACAATAAAAGAAAATAAAATGTACTAACATAATACTTAATGATTAAGTTAAAAAAAACCCACCAAAATCTAAAAGGAGCAGTAAGACAGAATATAAGACATGAAGATGACATTTCAGAATGCCATTGTTTGGCTATGCTACACTTCTTTCTGTTGTTGCCTGGGAAATAAAAATGTCATGGAATCATCGTATTGTCTCAATTGGTGTCTAAGTCCAACCATCAAATATTACATTCTAAATATTTAGAATATTAAATTCTACAATGGAAAACTGATTTTGTGAAATATCTTTGGATAAATAGCCTTTAAACATTTGAAAAATGGCAAGACATGGTGACTTACCAGATTTTGCTGACAAAGCCAATAAAATTGCTGGAATTTCTGAGACATGAGGAGCTGAGCGCTTCCAACAGCACTTCGGATCTTACCTAGGACTAAGCAGACAGAGAGGTTATGGTCAAGAGACTGCTTTTGTCACTAAATGCAAATCCCAGATCAAAGATATGTAGATGAAATTAGTATTTATTTTACAAGAGAAGTAAATATTTGGTTTTGCCTGGTGATTATATACATAGAACATTTTGGAAAAAGATGGGAGATATAGGAAAGCTGTGACACCTTACACTTTGGTAATAAATTATTAATAAGTCAGCACAGATAAGACTGTATATGCTTAAAGAAGTAGGAGAAAACAAGGGAATATAGACAGCTTTCTGTAGTGGGCATAAAAATATGTATGTTTTTGAGAAGAATCTTGAATTTCAAAGGAAACGACAACCACCACCTGCCACATTTACATTTGCTCATGTAAACTGAAATCTGTTGAAATAGTCTTGAACTCAAGAACTGGTTGGATGCCTGTTCTCTCTGATGTCAAAGGGAGATTTACATGTACTTTAGATAATATCTTCTGGTTTAGCAATGACAAATTACTTCACTCACATATGTGGATGATCCCTGGTGGAACTCTGTATCCTGTCTGTTGTGGGGGGGAGATTATTTCATTAAACTACAGCAGTAGAGACTCCTATCATAAGGATGAGATCCTCAGAGGAATCATGTCTCTGACACAGTGCTTGGTACCCCACCCCATTAGGAGTTACAGGTTACCTAACCAGGAAAATATATGGAGTCTCTACCACAGAAGTTTCAGACAAAGCAGGGCACAAGTAGGTGCTTCAGGACTTTGCTGAATCAAGATCAGCCGCATGGTTTGTTGGGCTTTTCCCACTGTCAGTGCACTTGTCTTTTACAATGTGAAAAACCTCAAGGGAAAGGGACCAAATTTATTTTACCTGACTTTGCTTCCAACAGTCTTCTGTCTAAATTAAAATCTCTGATTTTTCAAAATTTTCTCTATAATCACTAACCTGAGCTACTCTTCTTAGCCATGTAAGGCACTTATTTTCAGATGATCTCTTTAGATATCTTCCTGGAAATGCTTATTTCTTTCTGTTGACTGGAGTGCCTAAGGAGCCTGGCTTATCTCTAGGAAACTAATTCTTCCTGGACTCCCACATTTGATGGCATACCATAGTTTGGTAGGTAGTAATGTACTTTCCTACACCTCCTTCCTACACTTGTTACACAGGATGCAGAGGTGGAATGAAGCTACAATAGTACAGAACTGATCTGCAGCCTGTGATATAGAACACGTTAAACTTTGGCAGGGTTTAATATTTTGTTGTTTAGAATCAGTATAGGAGTGTCCTCAGTGGCTTGTGAAAACAATATTTTGGTGGTAGGCATTACATTGCTTTCTCTAGACCAGTAGAACATCTGCTTAACCACAAGTAGCATTAAGAGACAATTTGGAAGTTTTATGCTCCAGTTCCAAACACAGAAACTCTAATGTTATAAAGCATGTGTTACTATGTAGAGCTATGGTTCTCTATTCCATTTGCTGTTAAACAAACAGTACAGCTGCACCACAACACTGAATTAAACAGCACTATGCATTATTCATCAGTCCCATGTGACATCCATTTGTGAAAGGGTTAAGTGGTTCAGAGCTGCAGGAGTAATTCACTGGGGTTTTTGGTTTGGTTTTGTTGGTCAAATGAAACAAAGCACTTGAATTGGTTTGGGGCTTTTGATCACCTAACCCTTCACCTTCCTCTATTGACTTACTGGCAGATGGAAAGCAATGCTTTGCATGTTAAAACCTACAGAAGAAACACACAAAACACACAAACCCCTAAGCTAAACAAAAACAAAAAACAAAACAAAACAAAACAAAAAGAAAGAAATGCTTCACTTGATCTGAAACAAATTGCTTTAATTTGGCTTTCAGCATTTTAAATAAAGACAAAGACTTAAGTGACAAACAGCCTTGTATACTCCTTTTCACTCAGTGCTCTGTGGCTCAGAACATAAGACAAACCCCCAGTGGGGTCAGAGGCCCTTCTTTGCCAGGATAGAACTGTGCTGTAGCAGGTCCCTGACATCAGCTATCCCACACTATGCCAAATTGTTCACTGGGCAGAAAGAAAATGAGGATGGTTCTACAGGCTGATGCTTGTAGTGCTTGTTTCACAGTGACAGAAGTTCAATTTTAGTTTCCTCTGCTGAAATTTTATAGTTCATAGCTAATATACATATCCCAAGTATGGGGTATATCTTTTAGCCCTACTGTAGAAATGTAGATGTTAACAGAATCTATTTAGAACTGACATTTTCTAGTGAATCCCACAGTTGCCCCAACCCCCATGTATCTTCACTGTCCTGAAGGATCATGTCAACAAGCACTGGTGATTTAAAGTCTGGTCAGACCAAACAAGACTTAGGCAATGGAGCATTTTGGACTTGATGATCTTTGAGGTCTTTTCCAACCTTACTGATTTTATGATTCTATGATTTTGGTGTGATACACATCTGTTGGGTATGTGAGACAGTGGTTCTGGGTTGCTTGTGTGAGTTGCAGCAGTCAATACACATATATATGATGATAGCTCTGTCATTTACTGGAGTTCTAACTCTATTTCAATTTAAGTAAATCAGATGTAATAAAACACAGAAGTTAGAATCCCTCATATTCATGCTACTCTGCTTTGCTGTAATTAAATTAAAGTATTAAAACATTTAAATTCATAATCTTTAGCACAATATTAATAGACAGCCAAAGCCTTGTTATTAATTTCATGCATTGGGGAATTTACTTATGAGTGCAGATTGATTATCTCCATGAAAGAATGATGAATGCTAGAGACTGGAGTGACCGAGATATTTGGTGATGCCTAAAAGATTTTCCTTGCAAATAAATTATGATAGAACCTACCAACACACATAAATAGACATATTCATGTAATCCATATAACTCCTTCCATTAGGATAATATTGTATTTACTTGAATGTCAATACAGCCTTAGTTCTGCTCCCTGACAGTTATGAAGCATTCCATTTTTGTTGTGTTGTCCTATACGGCTTCAATTCTGAAGACATACAAAACCCTGACCATGACTTTGGAAGAAACAGACTCAAGATTTATACCCTGGATAGAGATTGTGTAAATTGCCTGTATATAACATGCACAGTTAATTGAATGATGTATTTTTCCATGCAATAAGCATATTACAAAATTGTAAGTAATGTACATTGTTTGAGAAATTCTACACAATCTTGTAGTTTTAAATGGTTTCATATCACAAAGGTAAAGGGTGAAAAGTTAGATCTATATTGATGAAACCAAGATTATCATCTAATGTTGTAACTCTATGCTTGACAGTTTATAAGCCTTGCTCAGTTGTGCCACTGGTGCAGCAGCAATGAGAAGCTACTAACAATCAGTCTCATCTGGCATTCATTACTGTTTATTTAAATGAGGCTTTTTAATTTAAATTTTCATTCCATTTGCTTGTTCACTCTTTATTTTTATTTTTTATACTTGCAAATATATTGCTCCACAAACAATCTGAAAAAAATTGCCTGGAAAACCCTCTTGAAGCTGGCAATTTGTTTGTCTTTGTAACTCAAAGCAGGGTGTTATGATAGTTGTCTAACCTCCAAAACTAAATTAGTGATCCTCAGAAATGCATGTCTTTTTCACTATGAGCACAGCAGGTGGGTGCACTAATAAATGTATAATGTTTGGAATGAAATGACATTTTAGGTTGTCGCAGCCACTGGCAGTGCTCTGAAGGGTGGTAGGGCAATGGGACCCTTGTGCACCAAATGGGACTCTCTGCAAGTCTGCTTCTTACTTCATTGGACCTGAATTCAAAGGGGACAAAATTTGAGCAGAATACAAATGCTAGGAAGAACTTTGGGATTCCACAATATGGTGCTGTCATTCATTGACTTTAAAGACTTTTTTTTCACCTGGGCAACTAGGACATTTTGTAGTCATTCACAACAATACAAATGTAAATTTCAAGAGCTCCTGAAAAAATAGGCTTATGAAGAGCATTAGGAAATTATGTCAGTAATTTCTCTTTGGTTAAAGAATAACCCATATTTGGTCAAATGCCTAAGAAAGCTTTTATGGATGATTAATTGATGGATATACTAAAATAAATTGGTTCTGAGGCTTTTATTTTATTGTATTTTTCCCAAAGTATGGGAGATTTAACTCCACGTTTTCTGTTACTATTGGGCTGTGCTAGTAAATTCCTTGCAGTACTGTGGAAATATCAGCAAGGTGATTAGCAAGAAAAAAATCCAGCATGCATGGAATGAATGGCTATGGGGAGAGAAGGGTGATGTTTTGATGTCTCTAATGCTCTTTTTTTTTTTCATATTGGAGATCACGTTACTATATAGATATGCTGGCAGAGCTCCTAATTATGATGCAGAAGATACCAGCAAAACAATGTTTCTGCTGCTATTATTTATACTATTGTTAATTTTCTTGCACCTCTCTTAGGATTTTTCTATGAGAGTAAACCCTGTGTGGCTGTTCTCCATTTAACTTGTGAACCAAAATATTTCAGTAGCCAAGCCATGTGGCATACAGAAGCTGAGGATGTCTTCTGCTTCTGCTTTGCCCATAAGCTGTGGGACTGCAGCTGTAGGTTGTGCCTTCCAGTTCTTCCCATTTTTCTCTGCGTCCATCACAGAGATCATGGGTGGCTCATGGGAGTCCTGGCCCTCTTGATCTTCAATAGCTTTGTGACAATTGAGAGCATTTTTCTTATCGTCACCTACACAGCACTTGCAGCCAAACACAATTTTCAGTGTCTGAAACTGAAACTCCAGTCAGCACCCTTGAGAAACATGTCTTTGCTTGGAGGCACCCTGCTAGTGAATGTGATCAGATGACTTACCCTGGGAACAATTACAGCCACATGTATATTATTGCTATCTATCTGTCTGTCTATCTATCTATGTTATAATAAACACTGAGAAAAACAACTAGCTGCACCCACAAACAGTGCATGAACTTTTCAGAGACTCCAAAATACGAGTCATGGCAACTGACCAAATAAACAAAATTGTGTGAAAAGAAACAGGGAGAGATTATTTTTTGTTGCAGTGATTATCTTCTTTTCTAAGACCTGATGAGTGAAGCTCTTAAAACAATATTATAGAAGAAAAGCTACCGTCAAAGAAAAAAAAAATCAATACAGCAATCAGCTTTCTGTGATCTTGAGGATATTCTGTTAACACAGAAAAGGAAATGGTTTTCTAAAATGCAGTTCTATTTTAACACTTCCTGTGATTAAACCAAAATAGAAATGGTATCATAAAGACAAGTTCATTTGTGAGATACCAAGCTATATTTGGTCTTCAGTTACAAAAATAACAAATGCACACAAAACCCAACCAACCAACCAACCAACCAAAAAACCTCTCAACATTCAGCATTAACAATGACAGTTTGAAAGTGCAAGCTTTGCTGTGAAGTGGTTTGGGAGTAGTAGCTCCTGCTGGAAGATTGAAAACCATATTTCATTGCTTCTGGCTTTCCTATTTGTGTGTGTTTTCTTCAGGGAAATGCTTAAATATGCCAAGATACATTTCATGCTGGGTTACCATTAGACTTTAGTTCTTGTGGATACATACCTTTCAACCTCCTGAGCTCAAACTGGGGATACAAAATGTGTCAAAGACTGAATAGGGAAAAAAAAAATTATTCATACTGAAATTGGAAAATGCTATGCAGCTCATTCCCTCAGTGAAAATAGTTCTTTGATAACTTCTTTTTACTTGATGTAAGCTGTGTTAGGTCAAGGGATACCATTTCAATGGTAATGCAATTTGGAAATTATTTCAGGAAGAACTCTTGAAATGAGTCACATAAAAAGGAAAATCAGAAGTCTGGGTGTCACTTTTGACAATCAGCTGAAAACAAACCTCTGATTTTGCATACGCTATATAGACTTATGCTCTAATAATTTCTCTAACCTTGTGTTTCCCAAACACAAGTAATTAATTAATTTTGCTTAGTTCAATGATGAGCTTTCAAGAGTCCATTTCAATTGTTTTAGTAACTCTACACCAGGTAATTGCTGTTTCTTTTTATTTTACAGAGAAAAGTCACTACAAATGGGGAAACAAAGTCCTGATAATTGGCTTTGTTTCCTGACTGAAATGTTCTAGGTTAAAACGGTGTCACTAACTTTGAATACAAATTAAAATTACTGAAGTCCAATTTATCTTCATGTCCTATGTACAATTTACTGAAAACTATCTTCCTAACAGCTGTTTTCCTGTGTAGTAAGGTGTTTCAGAGTATTTCTGTTGTGCGACAGCATAGCTTCACAAGATGGGACAGTGATTTTGCATTTGGGAGTGGGTAGCCAGCTAAAATCACCTTCTCTAAGTTTTGCTAATATAATGCACAGCTTCATATTTCATAGAAAAACACTTATTAGAGCTAAGTCCCTCCCTCTTGGAGTGAGGAAGAAGAACTGACATGAGAGTGTTTCCAGTGCTCATTTGTGTGGCTGCAGATCTGATTAGGACTGTGCATGAGGAAGAGCTTGCAAGGAGAGGGGGCGGGAAACATCTGTCCTTTGCCTGCAGACTTCTCCCTGGCCTCCTAGGGAAAGAGAGGGGTCAACTGCCTGTGTGTTTCTTCCCTTTGCTCTTTAATAATTTTGCTCTTTCCAAGGAGATTAAAGTCTTGCTCTTTGAACCTCTGCTTCAGATTCTGAGTACTAATGTCCCCACATCACTAACAGGCAACCTTGGAAGCAGGTGCTTTGGGATACTCCATGATGGCAGAGAAATACCAGCAGTACAAAGATTAGGGGAAAAGAAAAACAGACATACAGAATAAAAAGAAGGATTAGAAAAATAATAATTATTAAAGAAGGCTTGGAAATCTTCACACAGTTCCAAGCAAAGCAAAATATTTTATTCTTCATACTTTAACAACCCCTAGAAGAGTATGAAATTCTTCACAGTAAAAACGCAAAGAGAAAATTCTCAGCTCAGCTCTACCATGATGAAAATAAGCATAAAAAGCTACACTCCAGAAAGCACTAGAGGCTGAAGGAAGAAAAAGAGCCTTATGCTCTCCCCCACCCCAAATCTGTGCTATTACTTGGCAGAATTGTGCACTATATATGGGAGAAATATGACTGTAAAATAAAAAACTACAAGGTAAACCCAGACATTTTTTTTCTTTTGAAAAGGACAAGTAAAAAAACAAACCAACCAACCCAAAAATCCCACAAACCAAACCAAACCAACAAAACCAAAACCACCACCAACAACCAAAACCAAACCAAAACACACACAACAACAACAACAACAAATCCCCCAACAACAACCAAACCAGACCTAACCACAAAAAATGGCCTTTTAGTTACTATGTAGGACTAGCTCAAGCCCTGAGGGCAGATCATAGCAAGAACTTACCGAGGAGGAAAGAAGATCAGGAAAGAGTTTTGTGAGGTGATAGTGAGATTTGTGAGAGTACAGAAAAAGATGCTAGTAAGAAAACTTAACATGAACTAATTTGTGATCTGACAAAATCTCAGCTGACACAATCATTCAGATTGGCAGGGATTGAAATATTTATAAAACTGAGCCTGAAGAACAAGGATAATTGACCTCAGAGGGAATCACAGGGAGCTGGCTACTGAGTGCTAGGACCACTTTGATATATTACTATCATTAGTGCTGGCTTGGATCTTGTTCCAAAATAGTCCACATTATTTTTCACTTTGTCCCATCACTCCTTTCAAGGTGTCCACAGGACATGAGAGAATAATAATGATTCTTGACAAAACTGTAATAAGAAAATGCAGCTGAACTAATAGTGTGTATGCCTTTGTAACCGCAGAAGTGTTTTAACTATTGTTTTGCCTACTCCTTTCTGATCGGCCAACAGCCCCTTTATGATAGGTAGAACTGCCTCAAAAGTAATGAAGCTGCTTATTAATAAGAGGCAAATTCTCAGGCTTCAGAAAAACATCAAAAGAATGTTCATATGGGCTCTAGCAAAGGCTCAAGCACTGAAGCCATACGAGTGAGTGGAAAGAATGTATCATAGTTGGAGCTATGGATGAGTCATTTCAGCCATATCTAACACCAGACTTTGATCCTGGGCTTGACTGCATGGCTGGTTCCTCAGCTCCTTCTACAAAATCTTACTCTTGGAAATGCCATCTTGCACAATCAGTTGCAGGGCAGGGTTCTTATATCTAATGCTTCTGTAGATTGTCTATGGTACTACAAAATAAGTAAGGCAAAACTACAGACCACAGTTTAATCCTAGCAGATTTCTTATTTTATCAGACATCTATAAAAAAAAAGATACTGAAATGTTCTTACTTTCTTCAGAAAGATCATTTTCTTCTGCTTCTCTTTCCATTTCTTTACACCACCCTTCCATTCTCTTAGTTTCAGTATGTAGCAACTTCATAAACCAAGATCCATCCCGTCGACAAGGAGACATTCGACCAGTCTCTACTGTCTCGATGGCTGGCTCTAGCCAGGGCTCTGGTGGTGGAAGGTTTGAGGTGTCAACTGGGGTCCTATAGTCTTCTCTGTAACTGAACAGTCCCTGTGTCCGCACAGTTCTCACTGCACTGTATTGGGTGGGTGTGCTGGGCTCTGAGTGCTGCTGGAATGATGAGCCAAACTGAAGTCCCTTATCCTCCATGGTGATGTGTCCTGGAAAGCCCTCCAGTTCCAGGTCAGCCTGGACTGCAGCTGTTACGCTGTTGGAACGCTTGAATCGTCCGTGTCTTGGAGAAGAAGGGGAGAAAGAAAAGAGATTAAGGCATATAAATACATATGCGATTATACAAAATAACGTTTCAGTGAATGGATTCTGGTTTTCTCCTTGGAAGAGATATTACTCTCTTTCTTTGTGATATCTCACAGCTTTTTCAGAAAAGCTTCATGTCGAGAAGCCAAGATTATTTGTGAAAACTATTCACATCTGAGCCCATTGCTTCAGGTTACTTCTAGCCAATCATGGTAAAAGGCAGTTAGCAGCCAGATAGTGTCTGACACCTGCTGTGAATTGAGATAACTTTAACTTCCTTTTCTCCAATTCAAAACTGAGAATTTGACTAAATATTACGCAACTGCAAAGTAATCTCTACAAATGTTATGAAATGAGCAGCACACCTGTATGAAACTTGGCTTTGTGAATTATTTAGGGGTACATTGTACATGAAAGACGAAAGATTTTTGTACATGCTAAAATTACCTTTTTTCATCTTCCACTTGCACTCCAACAGAGTGGTATTCCCGTAGGCCTCTGCTTTCTGTATCAGAATCAGTTGCTGTTTCCACCTAATTCAACACAAAAGATACATCTGCAGAGTAAGCACTGATAACTCAGCACTGTTTCTACCTGCATTCATTCAAAATTAATTATTTCCTCTTTTACTGCTAAGAAACACATAGAACAATAAAACAGATGAAATAGGTGTTCAGCTTGGTTATCAATGCTTTTGGGGCTGTGTTTTCTAAAGCTTTGCAGAATTACTTCAGGTCTGCTGTGTAACACCCTATTTCAAATCACAGCAGATGCAATTACTCAGTTCAGTGGAATCAGGGAGTAAGCCTGGTCTGGAAGAGCTGTTCTTAGAACCAGAAATCCACAGGATAGCTCCTTTTTATGTTATTATGAACCAATCTCATTATAGTCCTTGATTTACATAATAAAATAAAATCTCAAGTAGCCCAATATATTGGCAAGTGATAAAAAGAAATGCTGCAATGAAATTTTATCGACGACTATGTTGACAAATATAGAATCATTTAAATGATGTGAGGGATACAGCAGAATAGAATCATAGAATCAACCAGGTTGGAAGAGACCTCCAAGATCATCCAGTCCAACCTATCACCAAGAACTATCCAACCACTAAGTGCCTCATCCAGTCTTTTCTTGAAGATCTCCACCACCTCCCTGGGAAGCCCATTCCAATGGCAAATCACTCTGTGAAGAACTTCTTTCTAGTATCCAGCTTGAACCTCCCCTGGCACAACTTGAGACTGTGTTCCCTTGTTCTGTTGCTGGTTGTCTGGGATAACAGACCGACCCCCACTGGGCTACAACCTCCCTTCAGGTAGTTGTAGACAGCAAGAAGGTCTCCCCTGAGCCTCCTCTTCTCCAGGCTAAGCCCAGCTCACTCAGCCTCTCCTCATAGGGCTTGTGTTCCAGGCCCCTCACCAGTCTCATCACCCCTCTCTGGACACATTCCGGTACCTCAACATCTCTCCTGAATTGAGGGGCCCAGTGCTGGGCACAGGACTCAAGGTGTGGCCTGACCAGTGCTGAGTACAGGGGAAGAATAACCTCACTTGTTTTGCTGGCCACACTATTCCTGATACAGGCTGGGAGGACATTGGCCTTCTTGGCCACCTGGGCACACTGCTGGCTACTATCTACCAGCACCCCCAGGTCCCTCTCTGCCTGGCCGCTCTGCAGCTACTCTGTCCCCAGCCTATAGCACTGTTTGGGGTTGTTGTGGCCAAAGTGTAGAACCCTACACTTAGCCTTATTAAATCTCATCCCATTGGCCTCTGCCCACCCATCCAGCCTGTCAAGGTCACTTTACAGGGCCCTCCTTCCCTCCAACAGATCGATGCCTGCTCCCAACTTGGTGTCATCTGCAAATGCCACATCTTACCTTCTTTAATAACATGGTCCTGAAAACGCTGTATCAAGCAAGTAACTTATGCACTTTTTATAGTATTCCCATCTGAAATACACTTACCAAAATATATTCACAGTAGTTTTCTTCATAACTGAGACCACATTGCTTTTGCAAGTTTCCGTGGAATTTTATGTAACACTCCCCCAACCACACCGCCCCCAAGTCTCTGACACAGACAGAACGAATGCTGCAGCATGCAAATTTGACTGAACCAAGAGAGACTCGGGAAGAAAGGAAAAGAGATTTTTCATTTTGAACAATAATTTCACTGTTAAAGAAAATAAAAAATCAGCAACCAGTTTTTCAATATGCACACCACATTTGTGACAAAGACAAGATAACTTTTCCCCTTGCAGCAGTCACAGGTATCTCTGGAAGAGGATGGTTCCTCTTCAGCCCTCTCATCCACATTGCCCACAGCCTGCAGGGCCTCATACTTACTGTGCAAGGACAATGGGGGAAGGGAAGAGGGCTGGGATGGATTCCCCTTGCTTCCCCTAACAGGGACCTGTATCCATCCCTCCCTGTTTCCGGGGATGCCTCCCTCAACCAGGGGGGGGTCTGCCAAGCCTGCTCCCATATATCTAAACTGCCTTTCACATTCCCTTATAGTCCTGAGTCTTGATACTTCATCCTTTAGCTCAGCCACTTCATCCTTAAGCTCAGCCACCAGGTTGAGGAGAAAATTCACCTGGTGACACCTGATACAGGTATTGTCCCCTTCGCCCTCCATTCAAAGTGCCAGGCTCCAGCACTCTCTGCAGCTAACAGCCTGGACACCTGCGTGCTTGTGCACCGGTTCTGTCCAGGTACCTATGGATTTTCTAACAGCCTTTGGCTGAGTGGTTACCATGGTTCAGGGGTTTTATTGTTAGTTGTTAAAAATACATATTCCACCTAACTACTATAATTTATCTGAGTTACCACATAAGCTTCTGTACTCTGTCAGCTGCCCTGGCACGTGCAATCGGGCAAGAAGGCTCTCCAGCCAAAATGGCGTTGCGTGCTCAGCCCCACCGGGGTTTAAAATTCCCGTGGCTGACATCACGATCCTGAGCAGGCACCAAGAGGATGACCCTGCCGGACCTCGCTGTCTGCCAGGGGTCCTTCCAACCTGCAAAGCCTAACACTAATCCCTGGGGGACACCACTAGTGACTGGCTGCCAGCTGGATGTGGCACCATGTGTAGAGGCAAATGTCCCTTTTCTGTTTTGGATAGGCTGGTATCTCTCCATTGACGCAACACATTGAGAAAAATTCTTTTTATATCTACCTGTTTTCAAGTGCTTTCTTATTCATATTTCACCTACATGTCTATTCTGAATAATTTTCCCAGTATACAACTGACATCTAGAATTTAGACATAAATGAAGTAATAAAGTCTACAATTTTATTCAAAACAAAATTACCAGGGAAAAAAATGACCCAGGTATCAAAATTAAAATAACAATAGTTACCACTAAATATAAATTCTTGCCCAATTATCCTTCCCTCTAGTTTGGAAAGGCTGACACTGACTAAAACGACCTGACGATTGCCTTCATATTTAAATGCTTCCATTTCCTCCCTGTGCCTTCTAACAGCAGGAGACTGCCAAATTGTGTGCATGCAATCTAGGATTGCAAATATTGTAACAACAACAAAAAAATTTTTGTTTGATCTGGAAAAAGAAGGCAAATGCCAACAGAAGTAGAAGTGGGAAATAACAAAATTATTTGCACTCACAAAGAAACAAATGAACAAAGAAATTGCATTTCTGAACAATAGGTATTATAAAGACTCCTGCTAGAAGACAGCAGGAAATTCCTTAGACATAATCAGATTGGACAAGCCAGATTCAAATAAGCAGAGGAGAAAAAGTAATATGTTCAGTTTGAGTGTGCAGCTTCTGAAACTCAAATAAGTCTTAATAAATCTGTTGTTATTCTTCATGATTCATTATAGTTTTTATACTTGCATGGGTTCTAAAAGCCTTAATGTTAGCAAATTGGCCCACAATTGCAGTAAAGCAAAATACTGTCCCAATGTATATGTCCACCTGGTTGTGACGGAGTCTCACACAGGATAGGATATAATAAAATAGCCAGACACTGACTAAAGTCAAAAGAAGGAGAAGGAGTACATCTAATAAAGCAGATCATCTTCCTCTCCCTTTACAAAGAACTAAAACTGGTTTTAAAATTTGGAAGTTAATGCCATGAAAAATGTCAGTTCTATGAGTTTACTGTATGCCCATAAGGCTTACAATAATAACAGCAAACATAATGAGGCATAATGGAGCACCTCTTCTGTGAAGACACATTGGGAAAATTGAGGTTGCACAGTCCTGAAAAGAGAAGGCTCTGAGGAGGAGTCTGAGCCTCCAAGTATTTGAAGGGGGCTAGAGGATAACATTGCAGTGTCCTAAAAATTCTTGTCTAAGCTTATATATACATATAGTGTCTGTAAGGGAGGCTTGAAGTTAATCTGTGCGATGCATAAGAAAACAGATTTTAACCCAGTGTCTTTTGCTTCTCTGTCATAAGCATCAATAATAAGAGTCCTTCAGGCCACCTTCTCTCCCCATGCAATTTCACTGCCCTCAAAGGGTTTTCACTGCTGTTTCTGATTTGTTCTATAATTAGACTTTAATAAACAACCTTAATGATGATGCCCAGGAAGGGAAATAATTCACCTTTCATCTCTTGCTCAGGTTTTTCAGAGATTAAAAAAAAAAGGGCAGAAAACACTACATTTGACACTAGATCAAGTACATGTAATTGTGAATGCAGATAACAATTCTTAGGTACAGTGAGATCTCATTTGTATGCAGTGACTTCAAAGTAGGGAAAATACTCGAAATAAAACTATGGTACTAACTGCTACTGCCTTCCTTAACTGGTGGAATACCTTATCAGCCAAAAAGCATCTATGTTTTCAAAATAATTTTTAGAAACCTACCAAAATAAACCTACACTTTTGTACTTGAGTGAATTTCTGTGCCTTACCACAGGGCTCCATTTTGCTACTCCTCTAGCTCCCAGCAGAATGTGTGAAGTATTCCAATACATTGCACAGCACAGTAAGTGTTAATTACTGCAAGAATCATAGAATGCATTGGGTTGGAGGGGACCTGTAAAGGTCATCTAGTCTAACCTCCCTGCAGTAAGCAGGGACATCCCTAACTAGATCAGGTTGCTCAGAGCCCCATCCAGCCTGACCCTGAATGTCTCCCGGGATGAGGCCTCCATCACCTCCCTAGGCAAACTGTTCAACTGTTCTGCCACTCTCATAGTAAAGAAGGTCTTCTTAATGTCCTACATTACAAAGAAGATTCTACAATGTGTCAAAAAATTCTGCTGATCTTTTAAGAAAGCACTTTTTTCCTAAAAATGCATACCAGAGATTAGAAAGGGGATTCATGTAGAGCTGATACATGATAGTCACAACAGCAGCAGCTGCTCATCACTTTTTTGCTCATTTTGTGCTACATGGAAAATTGTTCTGAACCAACACATACTCTGCAAGATAGCAATCTGGGTTTTCCCCACTTTGAGAGTTTCATCATGTTAGATGCCAGCTAAGAAAACAAGCAACAGTAATCTGTGAAAAGAGTAAAAAATTAGATAGCTTTAAAATAACCATAGCTCATAGCTTTGTTTTAATTACAGTTCCAACTGCTAAAATTTTGACAAATAAAGAGGCCAAAACGCAACCACTGTCTGGGAACTCAACTAAGCAGCTAAGCCTGTGAATCCTGAGTCATTTACAGTCCTCTGTGTGTGCATATCTATCTATCTATCTATCTATCTATCTATCTATCTATCTATCTATCTATCTATCAGTCAATGTTGACTTTAAAGGCCAGCAACACCTCTACAGAGATGCTATCAAAGCTTTCACTGATATCTGCAGGTCAGGGACTTCACTCATTTCTCTCACAAAAGCACAATCTGATGATTTTAGGAGGAGAATGAACAATGCTCACCTCTAAAAATCTGGACCATTTATGATCCAGAGACCTGTGTAATCAATGTGAATATTTCTTTTGATTGCTACGTGCACACTGAAGTAGAGCAGTGACAAGGATGGTATAATCTAAACAGGACAAAGAAGACAGAATCATGTAATGATAAGAGAATCATTTAGGTTGGAAAAGAACCTTACAATCACCAAGTCCAAACACTATCTAAGCACCAATGTAGATGCTCATCCAAGTATGCCAAAATGCTTTTTCTTAAAGGGAACTTCCAGCTTGAGACTGCAGAGTTTCTTGTTCAAACTTCAATCATAAAATGTATAATATGTATAAAATATAAATATTATGCAGAAGATCCTATTTTACACCCCAAAAAAAAAGGGGGGGGGGGGAGGGGGGCAAGCAAGTTATTGCACTAATCCTCCTGAATACAGCTTTTGATTTATAAGAATGATTTACTTACTGAAGATTCTGAAGATAAAAAAAAAAATCTAGGTAATTTGAAGTGTGTCAATAAATGAAGATGACAGAATTCATTCTCTGTGCTACAATTAGTGCTCATCTCCAAAAACATCCTAATAAATCAGCTTCCACATTTACATTTGTATCCATCTCATCTGCTTCTGGGGTTTCTATTCATTTTGGGAAGCCTTAAGTCTTTTAAAAAAGAGAAGAAACAAAGGACTGCATGTTTTGAAATATTTGAAATAAAGGAGGAGCAATTTCTTGACATGTTTCCTCATATATTTTACAATTCAAATATTTTTAATGTGAAGTGGTTTATAACTAGAGCCTCTTTTGAATGTCAGTCATTAACATATACACAAAAGTGTGCAAAAGAGCAAGGAAAATCCCTGAAAATATATTAGCAATAACTTTGTTCTTGACTTAGTAGTTATTTTACACTAGAAAATCTCTACCCTCCATTTTTATTCAAATACTTTTGATAAGTCCTCCTTAATCTCAGAATCAGTATTTTGCAATTTGAATTTAAATTTAGTAATCAACCTTTTTTTCCAGTGCCTACTGACACATCTGACAATATTCTTTCTGATTTAAATATGGCAGTGAGAAAAACAAAGAAACAGAAAACCAACAAAACCCCACACCACCACCACCAAAACTGAACAGGTGTTTCTGGAAGAGCTACATTTCTGAAGCTAGTTTTGTTAAAAACTCCCACCTGAAAAAGGGCTAATATACCATGACACAGGTTAGCACATCTGTGCTGCTCTCTGTCCTTGCAGATCTGGTACTATTGGTCTTCATAGTAAGCTTGGGTTCCCTGTGCATGTGAGTACCAATCCCATGGCACATGCCCAGTATTCTAGGACATTTTAAAAGAACTCTATTCGTGGCACGTATGCTACACAAGCCATATATGCAGAAGATGTGGGAGCCCTAGGCTGGGTCCATAGTAGCTCCCCCGGCAGAGGCATTGCTGGTTATTCTTTGTGCCTCTCTGCTCCTGTGTGGAGCTCTGTTGGCAAGCATTCTCCCATCAATGTGTTAAAGGAATGTAACGTTAAAACCTGCACAAATTAACCATCCTGATAGCAAATTAATTAATGTAAATAAATGCAAATTCAATGCATTACACTGGCATGGCATGCTAATGAGAAAACAAGTCATTTAGTCAATCAAGGAAATATGCAAATAAAAACCATCCTTTTCTAAGGTGCTTTGATGCAGAAGTCTAAAAGAAATTAAATACTTCAGCTGTACTTTGGGGGAATAAATTACTATTTACATAGTTTGCAATAAGAATATTCTGCTCTGTGTTTTAATTCCTTCCAAACCTGTCAACAGAAATGCAACAAAATTCATATTCTGCTCAAAAGTGCTGCAGAAAGCTATTTGGCACACTGAAGTGAAATTTGACTTTTAACTGCAGGGAAAAAAAAGCCCCAAACAAATAACTAAAGTGTGCTCTCAGGATACCGTGTTACAATTTTAACCTTATCTAATGCCAAAAGGTACAACCAAGCAATTTGTATTGCTCAAAAGATAACAAACATCTCATCCTTCTAAGACCTGCCGTTGCAAACAGTATGTGCCTTGTGCTCCTGAGGACCAGTATTATGGGCCAAGCATCAGGTGACAACGTGCTGAAGATCTGCTGCCTCCATGGAAATCATGGCACAGATGGTTTTGTGGATTATATGCACATGCTATTAAACACATCACATAGAAAGAAGGGTCAGAGCCCAGTGAAAAGTACTGGTCATCACCTGCAGTAAGAAACAGGCTCAAGTGATGTAATAAAAGTTTCAGAATTAATTGCTGAAATACCAGGATTGACTGAAGGAAGACACCAACAGTGTTACATACCACTGTGCACAGCTGCTGCAAAGAAGAGATAAGAACAATAACAGATACTATTCCTTTTGAAGAGTAAGTTTCAGGTTAGGGGCTAAAAGGCACCCAAAATTAGTTGCTGCTCCTTTGAGGTTTTCACTGTTATCTGCTAAGCTCCCTTTCCAAACAATTTTAGATACACCACTTACTTTGTAAAACATATGGAAAGTAGCCATCTGAATATTTTACCATTGCTGTTAAATTGCATTCTACTCTGCTGCATCTAAAGAAGCCGAAGCAAATATTTTATGCCAAAAAACAGACAAGCAGCTTGCTGGCAAAGCCTTTGTCTCCCAGTTTTTCTAATGCATGGTGGAACAGCAAAATTATACCATACCAAGATGTTAAACAGTAAAAATTCAATCAGTAGCTGTGGCATGCTTAACCCAAATACTTTTCTTTGACTGTATTTTGTAATTAGTGGGAATGTAATTACTACTTCCAAAAGAAAAAAAATATGCTTCCTAGCAGATGAGCAGTCACTCACTGAGCTTTGTTACCTGGATTATTACCTTCTCAAGATCTATGTTGCTGTCTCCACAATACCTGTAATCATGACAAAATACATGGCATTTCCTCTATTGTTCATCTGGCAAAACTAGAGAATTTGAAGCACAGAAGTGAACATGGTGATGCAAAAGGGAATACTCACATATTTAAAATTACACATGTCTAAGTAACAGCAGAACAGAGCCCTAAATTTTCCTCTACTTCTGTGTCTCAAAGGACTTTGCATTCTTTGCAAGTTCAACTTTCTTATATTTATTACTACTTGATATTTCCTACAGATTTAAACAAATGAGCATTGTTATCCTTAGTGCTTTTCATTTAGTCGAAGGAACATCGTTTAAAATTTGCATTTGGAATCATCTTATCTCATTCAGATGAAACAACACAACATCACTGTGGTTTCCACAGCTTCATAGACATTTTGTAAAGTGAAATAAAGATTTCATTTTTTTTGGCAGACTAATGGAGGAGTGCTCAAATACTGTGCTTATTAATGTTATTTCATTACTTGCCATCTATAACTATGCAGCACATTTCTTTCTGTTCTTTGGTACCTTCTCCCCACCACAACTAAAAGGGCTGGGGGGGCTCATCTGAGGTGGAACAGCTTAAAGATCCAGCAACATTATGTTCTTTCCAAGGACAGAAGAGGAAGATAATAGACAAAAAAGAAAATCAAGCATTTTAAACCTGTCATAATTCTATAAAAAGGTCTGTGAATTCATGGAGGGAAGGAGATGAACATGCTGTTCACCTGTAGCTCTGCAGTATAATCTTCATATCAAGTGTTAATGACAGGTAACCTCCCTAGAGATTTATTCATTCATTTTCTTCCAGGTACAGCATATTAGCCAAAGACTTTTCTGCACAGCCACACTGCCATGATGTGAATGACAATTAATGCTAAACAGCCAGGGGTTGTTTGTTAGATTATTAGAGCCAGTGAAGCTGAATGACTCATTCTATGCTATTTACAGAAAGAAGGTAAGCAATTCATCACAGACAGATGTTAATGGTAGGCTACCTGGATCCCTATAGAGGAACGTCGACTCTTAAGAAACTCCTCTGCTTTTGACACTAAGATGGCCTTGTCGCTGGTTCGTATGGAGGTGCTCTGGCTCTCGGATGCATGGCGCTGTGCAGCTGCAGTTTCCAAGGCGAGATTCATGGCCTTGTTACTGTCCAAGCTGTCGGTGGAGTTGTACATCCCTCGTCCGTCCTGTGGCCATGGAGAAATCCTCTGAGTCCGGCTGTCATGATATGCATCCTGGGTGGATTCTGTGCTGCTCTGTGCTGTGACTGAGATCAGTGGCTTGGAGGTGGTACGAGGGGGTACTGGTGGAGGTGTTTTTTTGTAACTTGTATAAGTTACAGCTAGGGAAAGAATTAGAAAAAAAAAAGAAGCAAAAAGAAAGATCAAGGTTAATATGATGTGAGCTTCACAACAGAAATCACCTTAACATTATGATTATGCCAATTAAAAATTAAGATGGTGCAACATAGCACTCTGTGAACCTCACTATTAGTTGAAAGTGTCCCCCAGAGTCAGATGAGTATCCACAGAAACATTTTATTTCAGCCAGGAAGCAAGGGGTGGGAGTCCCAGATTATGAAAGAGAGTTAGTGAGGATTTGTGTGAGTGTGTGTGTGTCTTAGGACTTATGCTAGGTACATACACAGCAGGGCTGCTGAGGTTGTTTCCACATGGGCTAAAGCTGATTAGAGAAATAAAGGAATATTTTCCCCCTCTTGCTATCAGCTGAATTGTGGGCTCTGTGTTAATACAGTGCAGTAAGAAAGTGCAATCAATATACTGGAACAAAATATTGTTCAGGAACTTCTACTGTACCGTATGACACACTACAACCTTTAGAAATACTTCCAGGTATACTGGCTGGAATTATGCCAGTTTGGCTACTTACACAAGAAGTGTATGTTTTAAAAATACACACAACGTGCTTAATAAAAGGAAATTCTAGGTATGCAAAAAAACAAACAAAAAAAGCAGTTAAAATAGATGCAAAGCTACTGGATATTGGACAACAAGCAACAACTACGAGTAATACCAAAAGCAGGGAATTTTTATCTGTTATCCTGCAGAAAGCTTCTTGAGAACACACATTGAAGGGGGATATACTTAAATGCAGGGAATATGGAAACCTAGATATAAAAATGTGTCTGAAACATGAGAACTGGATGTAAGTGAGCAGAATGAAGACTTTTAGTCTCCTGAGCTGAGCAGGTCTGAGGCTGGTTTAACACAGTTTCTGTCTTGCAGCTAAAGTCTCAATAAATCATCTAAGAAATCTCTACAGATGCAGCAAAAGACTCAGTGAAACATCCAGGAAAGCTCTACAGTTGTAGAATTATGCCAATACTGTTTCCTTACATTTTTTTTGAGATTTCATCATCATCAATATCACACATTTTTGTTATGTAAGGTTTTCATTTCCCCTCCAAATAACATCATAATTCATAAAATCAGCAACTGATAGAAAAATGCATCATGATATAGCTTTCCATATTCCTGTACAAGAAAATCGAATCCAATTAATTTCTTGTATAATTGCAAGAAGATAAAGACAATTATTTTGTTTCCCTGTAACAATAATGCCCAACCAGAATAATATGTACAATCAAAAACTAGGATAACGAATGGTTTGCCTTTTTCTAGTGTTGTTAAATGCACTGGACACTGCAGAAGTGACTCAGGAGACCTTGGAACTGGAGTTACTTGAGTCCAAATAGTATTCAGCAAGAGTTCCTTCCTTTTTCTGTTACACGAACACAGGATAATGATTGATGATCCAGGAGGAGTGCCTCTCCTTCAGTTGTTTTTTCATTTAGGCTATGTTGCAGCTCTCTGGAGAAAAGGGACCAATTCAGGAATTTGCTAACACCCGGGACTGCCAGGCTAGTAACACCAGGCTGGCCTATGGGGAAAGTCAGCCTAGAGAAAACTACTTTCAAATTTTGATTCTTGATAATCACAAATAAAAGAGTGATCTTAAGTAAAAGAGAGCAAGGCAGAGCTAGGAAGTGAAAGCCTTCATTTAAAGCATGTTTCGAATTACTATTGATGCTGCTCACTTCTGCTAGAGATTTAAAGTCAGTCTTGCTCTGAGCTAAATTGCTCTAACAGAGCAAAACACATGAAGACGTGCTCTTCACATTCTGAGACTGAACGCTCTTTTGAAGTGCCATTTTGTTGTCCTATCACCAATCTTATCTCCTGTCAGTTTTGTAACCAGCAGTTAAGACTAATGAAAAACCCAATATTTTTCAGACACTTCAGGGAACACAGAAAGATCATGAAGGAAGGGAGAGGTTGTAAAGCTCAGAAATGAAGACAGTGTTTTATGAGTTCAAGCAGTGGCTCTGAGGAATATTTCCACTGAGAGAGTTGCCATAATACTGCTCTCAGGTGCCTTCTTGCAAATATAGGTGCAAGTGATCAAAGTGCTGTGAAACATTAGAAAGAGAGAATGAAACAGGGTAAGTGAAATCCAGAACAGGAAGCTATTTTTACCTGTAACATAAGACAAGTTATCACTGTTATAAGTTACTGTTTGGTGGTGGGTTGTTTTTTTTTTCCCCCTTTATTTTTTTCTTTTTCTGCCTGTCTTAGTGCAAAAGAGAGCAGTGAATAATGAAACATATGGTAAATGTGATAATGGAACATCACAAGCAAGTATATCACTTCTGGTTCTAATGAATATAAATGTTAAATTTCTGCAGCCCATCATAGCTAACTTAATCCTCATTTACATTTCTGAAAAAGAAAAACTCTCCTTGTGGCAAACTCAAAACAGCCACTTCCTTTTTATCTTTTCTTGCCCCTCCCCCCCAATATTTTATTCTGGAAATTTCTGACTGTTTTGGTAAAGTGACATGTCTTAAACCCACCAAGAATTACAGTCACTGCAGTTACCTGATCATGAGCCCTAAACAGGAATTAAGAAACCCACAGAAGTTAAACAAGGAGAAACCAGGAGAAAGACTGAAAGTTTGTGAGAAACTGGATACATATCTACAGTGAAAGATGGCAGGAAGAAATCAGATTTATTTCTAAGTTATAGTTACAGAGATGAAATGTTGAGCAGGAAATAAAAAAAGTCCATCTCTACACAGTCCACATGTAGAACAACAGTTTGAGAGGCACAGAAATCTGGGACTACTTGGAAACTGTAACAAAAACAGGTAAGAGAATGGGGGCATGAATTTGTGAGGCAAATCTTGCCACCTTATTCTATTTGCTTTAATCACTCAAGAAGTTCTAGTGAAGTAAATGGGATAACTTAGATGAATAATGTGACCAAGACCGTCTTAGACAAGCTTGCTATGTGTTGCTGACTTAAGAGATGACTATGTAATAGATCAGGGGCACGTTAAAGGAGAAAAGTGACTCTGTAGTCCATAGTTTGCTGTTCATGCTCAGTCTTAGTTCTCAAATAAATATTGGCTTATGATTTGAAGCATGAAATTTTATGTCATTTTCAAAATTCTTTTGTCTGTGAATATTCCTGTTATCAGCAGGAACATCTTTTTTCTGTCATGTCCAATTATTGGCTATAGCAGTTGTTCCTACCATGTATTATGTATGGGAAGAAACTTTTTCTCTTCCTAACAGAATTTGAATTTTCTTCTTCATTTGTCTTCCCTGTCAGCTTTGCATCACTTTCTACTTTACAAATTTTGCTTTCCTTAGTAGTTATTAGTTCAAAGTAAGCACATAAAACCTCCTTAGTGCTGCTTCATGCCTCAGGTTGCACTGGGGGAGATTTAGGTTGGACATTAGGAAAATTTTCTTTACTGAAAGAGTGGTCAGGCATTGGAACAGGCTGCCCAGGGAGGTGGGTGTCATCCCTGGAGGTGTTAAAAAATGTGTAGACATGGCACTTTGGGATACGATTTGGTGGTCATGGTGGTGTTTGGTTGATGGTTGGACTTCATGATCTTAGAAACCTTTTCCAAATTTATGATGCTATGATTATATGATTCCTGTCTTCTCCCTTTTTTGGTCTGTCATTGTACAAACTTCAGAGCTGTGGCAAGTTTCACAGTCTCTGCAGGGCCACGAAGTAGAGACATGCCTCATGTTTTGGCACACAGAACACCCTGGATAATCTTCTGTTGTCTCTGGGGGCCACAGAAGATAACCAAAGATTTCTGATTTCTTTAGTTTTCTGAGTGGTTTTGATGATCATACGCTGCCCAGTCCTGATATTTCCCTCACCAATCCTGCTGCTGAGCAATGAGAATGAAGCAAAATAAAAGCAACACATTGTTATCAATTTGTAAAACCTAGAGATTCTCTGAAATGCAGACAAGAAGAAAGTAGATGGCACAAGTGGTAGGTGTATCTTTTTAATGTTTAAACCAAATACAGAAAGAATTTTGGAAAAAAAGAGAGTGAAAACTTCATTCTAGCTGTATTCAAAGGCTATCTTAATATAGAAAGCTTAATAATTTTTTTTTTTTGGCCTTTTTTTAATGAATGCAGGAATGGACCTCATATCTGTTATCCTATGACCACCAAGGAAAAATTATAAAAATGGTGAGTATTGTAGAAAAGAACCACTGCATCAGGCATTATGGCAATAGTGCAGACAAACCAAGAAGACAATTCCAGCACTGGAGAACTGCCAATTTGAAGACAACAGAAATCCAGGGCAAGTTTCCTGATAATTCATAAGCATCAGGATTACAAAAAAAAAATTAATGAATATACCTGGAGGCAGAATATCCCTTTAAATCTACACTGCATTTAACAAAACTTGCTTAAAGTTACTGTTGCTACAGCCAGTTACTCTGCCCATATCTCAGTGACAACATAGTTTGTACTGGAAATAAAGTTGCTAAAATAATTTAATTTAAATATAACTTCAGGTTATCCTTAGAGATTCACAGACAAAAGACAGAATGAGAGATGTGATAGATTTGATGAAATCAGTGGCTGTAGGTGACATTCAGAACACCTTTCAAATGGCAGCCTTTTAATAAATCACTGCTGTTGGTCCATTTACAAGATGGAGTCACCTGAGGGGTTTTTACAAATCGATATATCCGCTAAGCACTTAGTCAAAATAACATTATTTAGGCTGAGATCACAAAGTTAACTAGATGATGAATTTACATGAAAGCACCATCAATTAAAGGAAACAGCTGTCCCACATGACACACGGCAGGAGAAGAGTAGATTTTCTGTGTTGTAAGGAGGTTTATTGAGAAGGAGGATAATTACTCTGCAGGGAGTGTGGAGCTACCCTGGAGGCAGAGCTCCCAGGAGCATGTCGCTGCAGGCAGGCAGGGATTCTCCGAGGAACCACAGCATGGAAAGAAACACATACAGACAACCAGGCTAATGCCAGATCTGCTTTGCACAAGGAAGGTGAATGCTAACCCTGAAACTATTTCGGAAGAGGGAAAAAAGACCTTCTCGTAATGAAAGGCCACAATTAAATCTGAGCCTCTATGAAAAGACTACTCAGTTGTCAGTATAGTTTTTTGACCATCATGAGTACTGTTCAAACCAAAGGTTGTTATACTCCCAGCTAACATGATTCTCATTGGAATTCCCTGAAATCTCCTCAGTAAGTTCCATCATGGTCATCAGGACCCCTGAGCTACTCTTACAATAAAAATCTATGAATGGATGCATAGCAGCCATTTCTCAAAACAAAGAATGATGAACATTAAAATATCATTAAGAAATCAAAGGGCAGTTTTGAGAAAATGAACCTTCAGCCTCTGAAAGATTTTATTTCCCCCACAAAAAATCAACTCCTGGATGATTTTTCTAGTCCCTTTTTAAAAGAGTGGATGTTGGGACACATCCTTCCACATAGCCCCTTGTCAACTTTCCTTAGACACTAGTCTCCAATTAAAAGAAGTGGTAGAGTCAAACATGCCAGTTTAATTTTTCAAAGCAAATCTGTTGGTTTTTTGTTTTTTTTTTTCCCCCTAAAGGCAAATTCTGAAATGAAACAGTCATAATGATGTCTCTTTGCTACTCCCTGGGTAGGTGCACACTTTCACTTGCTGCTCTGCTGCTGAAGGCTTTCCCTGTTCAGGAGTTTCTCCATTTGTAAGGATAGGAAGAGCGATTTTTTGAACTGGGATGATATTCAAACTTTACAAAAAACATCATTAAAACTTACCAGTGTCATACTGTGATTGCAAGTCTAGACAGAACTTTGTTTTAAATTAGTCTTTTAATCAAATCTTGCATAATTTTCCTCACACATAACCAGAGAGATACTTTAGTTATTAGTCTGTCTTCCTGCTTCTTTGCTTTTCTCATTCAGCCCTGCACAATGAATGCTAGCCAGGAAAGGGACCAGGCAGTATCTCAGTAGAGAAAGAGCCTTTTTCTGCAGGGTATCTGTTTCTTGCTTTCCTGATTAATCAGGAAGAAATAATGATATATTCACAGGGATATTTTGGTTAAGATATTTTCTTAGACAGACAACTTAGACCCAGATATATTTTGCCAGCACAGTTTATATGATGGGCTGCATTTCATTTAAACTACACAACCCAATGCATTGTCTGGGTACTAAGTATCTATACATTCCTAACCTTGTTTCTTGATGGCCATTTTACATGTATTCTGTTTAGGTATACTTGGATATTTGTTGCATCCTAAGGTCAGACGTCAATCGATGGTCTGATGTTGCTCTTGTTCATAATGGCAAAATGCTGCATTTGTTCTGCGGCAGTTTTTCCAGTAAGGTCTCCTAGTAACAATGAATTATATCATACATTCAAGACAGTATTTGAGTTGCTATACTTGGGAGTCCATCTCATCTCATCTCATCTCATCTCACATTAGTCACTTAAAAACCACTCATCCAAGTCTAAATTAGTTGTCTGGTCTCTTTTAGAATTACTGGGAGAAAAAATAAACAATTCCGGGGGCAATTCTCACACATCTAAAATGCTTATTTCACCAGGAAATGAATCATCTTATGCAGATGCCTTCTTTTCTCCATCACTCATAAAGAGAATCAAGGACAACCAGTGCTGATGAGGACATCTCATTTTGAAATGCTCAAAGGGTTGAATAAACCCCAACCAAAAGCTTTGACCCTATGACAGCACTGGTGGGAATCTGGTACGCACTAGGACATCCCTCATGTCTTCTGTTACCTGTTTTCATTGAGGAGGTGAGAGCTTTATCTCCTCTGCTTCCCTGTGAGCTGTCTGTTAAAGCAAGTTTCTGTGGGATTTGACGGCATTAATGACTGAATACTAATCTCTTGCTCCTTGATGCCTTCTGTTGGAGCTGCTACATAGCAGCTAGTAATAGGGACCCTTTGTAGCTCCATGGGGGTATTGAAAGCAAATCCTCTGTATTTCTGTAGCTTTTACATTGATTGTACAGTTTAGACCCTGGACTAGACCATGTTGTTAATCCCTCTGAAGTTGTTGATATTGAAGTCAGTGGAATCAGACCAATTCATACAAACTCAGGATCTGGACCCTTAGTCATAGCATGTTATTGGCATAGGCAAGATTTCTTCTTCTTATGTATGATTTTTCAAATGAGTTTTTCAAAACAGCATGGGAATCCATATAAAAAACCTGCAGCCATGGCACTTCAGGACATGGTTTAATGGTCATGGTGGTGTTAGGTTGACGGTTGGGCTCAATCTGGGAGGGCTTTTTCAACAGAAACCATTCTATAATTCTAGGAAACTATGAAAATGCTATTTTAAAAACATTTTCTGTTTTGGACATCTCTCTGCTAAACAGAATCTAGATACCATTCGTGAGGAAAGACTGAAAACATTAGCATGACACAACCTCAATCATAATTTACTGGGGTGTTTTACTAAAACTTTTCTTTTTCTTTTCTTTCTTTCTTTTGTTTTTGTTTTTTTTTAATCTCTGTGTGCATCGGGTTAGACTCAATATTCAGAGCAGACCCTTTTAGGCTTACATTCTGTACATCTATCTGATTTTGTACAGGAAACTAACAATTAAGTGGAAATGTGACCACTAAATTTGGTAAAAGCTGGAGTCTAAGTACAGACTACAAGCTCCCAGGAGGAGAATGATATTTTAAAAATTACTGTAATCAAGTTGTTCTCTGTGTAAGTTGTTACCTCCACATTGAGGAAACTTTGGTCTGTAGGCAGCCCATGTTACCTAAACGAGAAAATGTGTTTTGACAGTGTAATTAATGTTAGTCTCAAAACAGAAACACAAATCAAAAAAGACATCAAGATCAGAAAGTGTAAGCCTTTGCCAAAGTTAAAAGAGATGTGGGCAATGCAAAGCTCATGGATTGCTGATGGACTCATTACAAAAGGTTCTATTTTAGATCAGTTAATTAGCAAGAAATTATAGCCTAGCCAGCATCCTCTAGAAGTCAAAGCAAAGTGCTGACAGTCATTTTGCTCTTATAAACAGTTCCTATATGCCTCCAAAACACTGAGGTTGAATTTTAAAACAATATCAGATTTTGGATTACAAGAAGAAAAGGTGTACATTTAACTGTATTTCATTTACAGAATATATATGCAGCTTTTCAAGAATACAGATCACATTTGTCACATCATCAGAGCAGTAAGAGAGAAAGACAAAAAACTGCTCCAAGAGCTAAGGGTCAATGCTACTAGGCTACTCTTTTCACATACAAATATAAGAGAAAATTTGAAAATGTTTTCCAGTACAATCAAATCAATATTGCTCTACTTCTGTACTTAAATATCTCTTCTTGATTTCCCACATACCCTTATCACTGTAGACAAATAATTTCCAACAGCCTCCCAAACCCACTCTCAAGCATATTATGTAGGCTTAGCACTGGTATTGTTTGTGTATTTTCTATTGTCGTTCTTGCAGTACTGTGGTCAGCTTGCGATTTTAACTTTATAGTAAGGAATTCCAAACTCAGTAGGATGAGAAAAACAATTTGCAGAGCTAATCTTAAGGAAGTGGTACACAAAGGAATAATTTTAACAGTGTGTTGTGATAATAGTCCTGCATTAAAGAATTCAAATAACTGGAAAATATTTTAGTTAAAGATAACTTAATACCTTTAAATCTGTCTTTTAATCCACAGAGAGCTACAAGTCTGGACACAATCTCATAGTGCACTTTTGAGACTGGTAACAGTACAGGCAATGATCAAGAAATCATTTCACTCAAGATATAGGCGAAGTCAGTTTTCAGTGCCAAAACTAGTGCTCAGAGAACTACTTGCAGGCTGAAGCAAATGATGCTGCTGGGTTTTGAGTAATCAACCTTTGTAAGTCAGAGCATGGCTCTCTCATTTATCCTTGCTTTCAGCTGGACCAGAATTTTATCTTTGGTTTCGTCTTATAATGCAATTTGAATAGGCCTTTTACCTCATATTTACAAAAGTCAGCTAGCTCTACTGTGCTATCATTGTAGACTAGTTCTGCATGAAACAGAGAGAAATAGGGACATCCAGACACAGCTTTGTTCATAACAGATACCAATCCTAAACGAGATCTATCACATTTCATTGACTATATTAGGACATTGATATGTCTGCCTTTGACAGCCACATTTTAGATACACTTCCTAGGTGAGATGAATTTTTAAAATTGAAATTCTAATGCCTTTTTTTTTTTTTTTTCAATTGGAGGAATGAGACAAATAGTGGAAATATATGTATGTTTTTTTCTATACAAAGAACTATCTTAAAAGGTATAGAAATATATATAAAAATTATGACTCATTGGTATGTTCTTGATAGTCTGTTCTCAGTCTCAGAAGTGATAGGTTGCTCACTTCAAACTTAAAAGATTTCCTGTTTGGATGTCCTCTGGTTGCTCTTGAGCTGTAGTAATGAGCTGCTTGGATTGCTTTGGTATTTGTAGTGTCTAGTGTTTATGTTTTAATGGGCTATATACTGAGACTAAATCTTGTAGGCAAATAGCAGGATGCAATTAGGTGAGTATAAGACGCTTTAGTGTAGGTAGGGGTTTGTTAACTCTCTGTTGGCACACAATAGGATCCATACACTGTATTCAAATGCACCTAAACTTAAGATATCTAATACCTTTTTAGAGGTTCTAGGCCTTCCTGCCTAGCCTACAGATGCTCATTCAGAAGGATGCAATTCTCTCATAGGTCTCATGTGGATGTCTGAAATGGTACTGGACAAGTTCATTTACATGAAAGCATCTATGTTTAGATGACATGATGTGGAGGTAAATCCCACATCATCAACTAACCTGTCCGGCCAAAAGCTAATTCTGTGTGCATATGGCCTAGGAATGTCACCAAATTTAATGTCTTTATTTTCTCTGATCCTCTGGAAAAAAAGATTTCAAGCACATTTTAATACTCTTCCCAGAAAAGACAATTTTGCAAGTTAGAAATAATTTCTCTCGTGAGAAGTACATTTGTAAGTGGCGAGTATTAATCAAAATGTCCTTGCCATGAGGCAAAACAGCAGTGAAAGCACCTGAAGTTGCCTCCCTAAATGCCTGATAATATATTTTTGGAAATAGCTTTACCAGCCAATGGCCATTCTAGACTCAGAAGGGTCCCTACGGAAGCAAGACCTGACTTGCTGTAAACAAGTTTATTGCTATTTTGAAGTGCAGCTCTCTTTCTTAGGCCTAAACAGAAACCAGGACTGAAAACATGCAGAGCTTTCGTGAAATTCCTTAGAGGCTTTTTTCATTGATGGAGGAACACACAAGGAGAAGTGCTGTTAGGAGAGGCATCTTGCCTTCTTTCTTACTACAAGGAAGCATGATGAACTGGTGTTTCTGGGCTCACCCACCCTATGAGCTTTGCCCAGCGACATAGACTCATCTGAGGACAACACTCTCTCACAACCTCAAGCTAAATAGCTGGGCCGAGATTTACCTCTGGCCCTGTTAGCTTCTGTTATGTCAGGAAGGCTTCAAACACTGAGCACTGAAGCACCTTCCTTGCATGATTTTTTTTTCCCCCCTGCAGAATATCACACAGAAAACGAAGCCAAGAAAACTCTGTGAAAACTGTTCCCACAGCACAGCTTTGAAGCCAAACTCTGCTAGGGGAAGGAGAATGGGTGTGCTTTGTAATAAGGAAGGAACCAGCTGTCTGGCAAATCTAATAGGTTACGGAGGAATTATGTAAAGCAGGAGCAAGGGAGAAACACTCATTACAAATTTTTAAAATAACTATAGATGGAAGGCAGTGACTTCATTTTTTATCTTTGCCTCTGCAGATCATCTCTACCAAGGAGAATGAAAATTACGAAAAGCTCTTGGCTACTGCCCCAACTATTTTCATGCCTCGTCAGCCTGAAGAGGCCAGACAGCCCCAATGAGCACAGCCTCACTCCTTCTGAGGGAAATCCAGACTTATCAGCAGATGCCAGGGCTCCTTGGCCGTTCTTGGCTGAACTTCTTGGGTCACCTTCATCCCATTGACTCCTTTGGCTATTTCCTCCATGTTTCCACTGCTATTAAATGGCAGTGTCAGCATAGCAGCAGAACTTCAATATATTTAAAAGAATTAGAGACTAATTATTCCCCCCAGATACACTCAGAGCAATGAAAATAATGTGTGTGTGTCCAAGTGTAGAACTGGGCTCATCATTTGTTAGTATAAGATTTATTCTCACAGTACAAGCACACAACTTGGCACAGCATCAAAGTATTATCTCAGGTTCCCCTAGTGCTCCCACAGATAAATGGTATGTTTCCTGCAGAGAGTAGGAGTGCCAGATAATTCCATGAAGTCCCAAAAGTAATTAAGACTATGGACAAATAATATTGAGAAAACAACCTTCTATAGCTTATTTGGACTTAAGATGTTGTGGTTTTAAACATACAGAATCACAGAATACATCCATTTGGAAGAGACCTCAAAGATCATCCATTCCAACCCTTAACCCAACATGGTCACTAAGTGCCAGGTCCACATGCTACTTAAATACCTCCAGGAGCAGTGATTCCACCACTGCCCTGGGCAGACCATTCCAATGTTTGATAACCCTTTCAGTGAAGTACTTCCTAATATCCAGACTAAATCTCCCTTGCTGCAGCTTGAAACCATACATGCAGACATACATAGAAAATAGGGAGACAAGATGGCACTAGGTGGAAAAGTGGTCCAGATTTTATGAACTCTTCTTGAAAAATGAAGCATTGTTTTCAAGAGTAATAAAGGCAGTAGTAGCTAGGATCACTACTGCGCTCCGACTTCTCATTCAGGAAATTACATGCTGTCTGTGATGGAGGGACAATGTGGGAGGCAGCAGCAGCCGGAGCTGTATTTTCTCAGCTGTGCATCTGACAGCTGCAACTGGATACAATTCAGAGACAGAAAGCAGATGCTGTCATTCGGAGCTTTTAACATGAAATATTTCTTGCTGGGTTCATTATCTCTTTACAAAATGAAACAGAATGGTTAGAAATGCCCTAGCCACAATGAAATAGGATTATTAGTAGAGGTCACACAGAGTCCAGTTTAGCATACAGTGTGCCAACAATGCTGGCTGCCTCCTCTGCATTGCCCCTTCTCTCATTCATTTATACCTGGGGCAACAGGTAGTGGCTTATGCCTCGTCATGCAGTCTCCATAAGAGATAGAGAAGTCTGGTTCCACAAACAATTAAACTGTGTTATGTGTTCATTTAGTACCAGAGATACTACCAAAGAAGCACTGGCTTACTCTGTGAAATTGTATGCATTTAAGAAGGTTAGGTACTGGTACTTCTTTTTACATCTATTAGAAAACCCTGTTAGCAGAGTCCATTAATATTGTGCCACATAATCTTCATTATAGTTGCAACGTTTCTACCTTCTGAAAGCTGTTAATGCATCTAGGAACATTTTAGGAAACTGTAAATATATATTCCATACTTCTGTAATTGAATTCATAGATCAAATATTACTTCTTAATTTTAGATTTACATTTTATGTTACATGAATTAACTTTTAGCTAAGCCTGTGTGTTATGATTTAATTGCATTACAACATCGATAAGAGACAGTCACGACCTATACCATTAAAATTTCAAGTAATAATTGAATTGCAATGCTTGTTAATTCTCTAAGAAATTGTTTCAGTGTCTTTGCCAAGAAGAGTTTGTTATATCAGAATCAAACAAAACAAAAAAAAAGGAATTAATGCAATTTTCCTAGGAATTCAGAAGACTGAATTAGAACTGAAGGCTGACATGAAATGTCGACCTTTATGACATTTATTTGAATGAAGCCTCTATAAATGTCAAATATCTGCTAACATAATTTTTTGCATTTCAGGCAGCTTCTTCTACAGTTTTCAGAGAAGGCTTGCAGACATAAGAACATTTTTTTGAATTATAGTAATGATAGGAAATGAAGCATCTCTCTCCAAAGCAACAGGGGCTGAAGAGACAAATATGGGAGAAGTCCTCCTGGGGTTTTAAAAATGAGAATTTATTTGGCAACTGAATTTTTCAATTAATAGTGAATCATATAATCCTTACTTTCCCTGTAAATCAGATAAATATTTCTAATTTGAATATTTATCTTACACACAAGTTGAGGACAAATTTGCTCAGTGGTGCAGAGAGAATATTTTGAATACAGAACCACACTCAGAACAGTCTGCAGGCTTGGAAACAGTTTTGGTTCAGGAAAACACGTCAAAGCATCTTTTTTCTTCACAGTTCACAATATTGCTTCACCACAACAAAGAAGAAAAAATACATATTTGGGCAAGAAAATCTATCTGATAAATGATTTCTGAGATGAGGGAGAAGCCATGTGTGAAATGAAGGTTAAAGTTTTCAAAACCAGAGTATTTAAGAATTAGACTGCTAATCAACACAAACCATTTTTCACAGATAGGAAAACACTGGAATGTAAACATATTTACTGCCTAATCTGGTTGTTTTCCCCAAACATATTCTATTATTCAGCTTCATTGCTCTAGAGAAAATAAATTCCTTTCAGTGAGAGTTTTTAGCTTATCCAGAATATAGTTTATCAGCATAGGTTAAAACCAATCAGCTTGGTAACCAAAGTGATTCTGAAAGTATTCCAATTGAGTACTTGGAGTCAGACACCAAGACAGATATTCAGTTGTGTCTTTTGCCATGGAACGTTTCTTAAAAATACTCACATGGTACTATATGACAAAGATGAAAATTGGTCTCTGGAGTAGCAATAAAATCTCATTTTATATCATGACAGCATCTCTATTAAACAAAGGATGGAAACATCCCTAGAGGTGATGCTGAGAGCCGCATCTTCTGTTTTTTTCCACTAAGTTATATATAGTAATTAAAATACCATGCTTAAGATAGAATAACATTTTGTGGTACTTCTGGAATGCAAATTTACATTATTCAATCTCAGCTTAATTCCTTTCTAACTTCCAACTGCTCTGTTATACAACAGATATGTCAAGCAAATAAATGAAATAGTATTTCTGCATGACACATTCTGAGCTCTATTTTTACCTTTTGTAGATGGGTAGCATGCACTGCAATTTAATAGTAGGAGTTAAGGACAGTATCATAATTAGGAACTGACATTAGCATACTCGAAAGGTAAAAGTGAATTTGGTTCACTTAACAAATATGTATGTTTTTACATTTAATTTTAATTATTTAACTGCTATCTGTGCAATCTTTTCTCTACAAATACTAAACACTGACATTCTAAAATGAATAAAGATATCATCTTTGCTAAGCACTTAGTAAGAGAAATGCAATTTGATAGAAGGATGTTAAAAAATCCTAAAAGTGAATAGTGAAAAGTGAATCAGTGCAACTGATTTCATTTAGAAGATTAATTACTCGACAGACAAAAGTACCTAAATGTCTAACAATACCTAAATGATACTGTTTGCACTTTTATCGTTATATTTGCACCTGGATAACTGTATGTATGGGAAATGGAGGTCAAAAGTCCAGGTCCATTCTATTACTCTTGCAGGAATCTCCCCACAAGGAGCTTATCTCAAGCTGTAGCCACAACAGTGCAGTTCAAACCTAGGAATACTGGTATCAAATATTATCACTACACAGGGAAATGGCTTCCAGGGTCAAACATTCTTTTACAAAACAAGATGACATATTTTTACGTGCAGAATATTGGAAAGGTCAGCATAGATTTGCTTACCTGTGGTTGACCTGATAGTTGAGGTGATGTTGGAAGATGCCATCGCAGGTATACATTCATCATCTTGGGAATAGCCTGCCTGAATGGCACGCAAGTAACTGTGGCTTCTTGTTCGGAAACATCCAGGGAGGTCAAGGGCATCCATTGCCTGAGCTTCAACTTCACTAAACACTGATTCACACACCGATTCAAATTGCCCATTAACCTCTGCTTCACTCATCTGAATAAACAACAACAATGCATTTGATTTTTGACTTGCTTTTTTGTGATCATCACGGCCTCAACATCTCAAATGGACACCTGTACATTGATGAAGAACTGTTTTAGCAAATAGTTAAAATGTAGTAATCCCTCCTGATCACACTCACATTTTTTTAACTTACATCAGTTGTTTATATGTATATAGTAAGTACATCACACACACTATACAACTAATCTTACATTTAATATCTTTTGGCATATTGAGAGGATTGTAAATACATGATTTAACAGTAATCAACAAGATCGCTCTGTGCGATGGAAATCCATGCTCTGCCAAGACAGGAAAACAGAAATCAGCTATACTGATACTACCCCCCAAAAGGTGAGTGTGGATTGCCTGGGTTCCTCACTTGTCAGCAAAGTTACTATTCGTGGACATTTATCCTGTGTGGCAAGACTCAAGGAAGCATTTCACACCTGAAGATGTGTAACTTCAGAGCAGGTGATGCTTCTGAATAGTTTGAGAAATACTGCATCTGAGAGTTGTGTCTAATGAAGCCTGTGAAAGAATAACCATTGCCTGAAATAGAGTGAAAAGTGGTCAAGATGAGAAAGTAATGCTTGGACCAACTTTTGATGGGAAATGGCCCAAAGACAAACTCATTCCCTGGTTAGCCATTCAACTATTGTGGAAAAACGAGATGCAGCCATTACTGCTGCTTTTCTTCAGCAGCATTATTTGAAGTCAGACACTTCTGCCAGCAGGTGTGCTGAGGAACCCTGCCTATTGGCAGGGGTACCCTAGATGTGTGTACATGTGCCACCTACGAGGCTGCCCCCTTGGGTGATTTCAGCACCAACCTCCAGTTTGCTGCAGAGCTTGGGCAGGAGCCAGCTTCTATCTGCTGACCCTGTCTTACAGGCTGAGCGTGATGGAGAGCTGTACATTTTCAGGTAGCTTTTCAGGGTTTAAGCAGGCTGGCCACCCTTGGGGAATGTCTCAGTAGGGAAATGTATATTGCAGTTTGAAAATGACTGCCTAAATTCTACCCACATAATTTTTAACAGGTTCTCTGAAATCAGCCCCAACTACTTGTAAATGTTTCTGAATGATTCAAAATGATGTTTTATCCAAAATGAGACAGGAAGTTAACACTGGACAGACAAATGCATGGTTGCCTGATACATGCTCCTGATAACAATTTTTTTAAAAGACAGTGCTGGAAATCAGAGTCAGTATAAATACCAAATAAAATTTGTAGCATCACTGAACAGCACATCCAGCTGGTATCACTTTTTCTGTAAGGCTGCTAAGTGCATTTTTCATCATTACTGCCCCTAGTACATTATTCATCACGGAAACAGAGTGAGTGCAAATGTTTCAAATGTTTTAGGATCTTGATTAAGTAAATGGAATTTTCATATGAAACTTCTGATGATAATGAATAACTGATATTTTAATTTCATGTAAGACATTTTAGCTACTAAATCTCTTCTGAAAGGAATGACTTTACCCTTCATAAAATTTGCTTCTAATAAAGCTAAGTAGACTAATGCCATCTCAAAAAGATTTAAAAAAAATACATCTTACTCTGAAATATTTTACATACATCATAGATCAGTAAGTTTATGGTAATGTAGTCTAGAAACACTTTAAGTCCTAATCACTTCTTTGAAGCTAAGGTCATTTCCAATTGAAAAATAAAAGCTTTCTAAACTTAGATTAAAAATATTAATCATGGAACCCAGCACCTTTCTTTACCATTGGTCAAGAATTAAAAAGGAAGGATGTCACAAAGCAAACAAACAAGAGCATTAAAATTGTCATGAATCACACAAACTGCTGTTATGTAGGTGGGTCAAGGAGATGATGATGTCATGGAAAAAGAAGGATAGTGGCAAAGGTTCAGAACTTTAATACATTTGCTTTGTGTAGTACTTATCAAACTCATTTATTACTGGTCTGGAAACAGCTGGACCATGAGGTAGGAAGTATGTGTTTGACACAAAATCACATAGGTTAATGAAGACTGAAGAAGAAAGTAAGGAACTATATCCAACAAGTTCAGTTAGTCTGGGCAATTGAGCAATCTACCTGCAAATGAAATTTATTGTGGGCATCTTTCCAGGTAATGAACATCAGAATGAAAAATTTTAACCAGAGTTGAAGCCAATTAATCATTATGGACAGCCCAGCGAACATCTCCATACACAGACATGGTCAAAGAGGCAGGAGATGTTGAAATAGTTCTTTGTTATAACATTGTTAAGTGACCGCCAACAGCACTTGTTTAGAATGCTGAATGTAAGTCTGGTGAAACTTTCCCAAAACCAGAGTGTAATAAAAATAGGAAGTTATTAAATCAGGGTAATGAAAATCAAGGCATGAGAGTAATGGGGAGAAGTCTTACAAGGGAGCTTTGAAAAACAATAAAAAGTTTGGGAAATGATTGACTAATTTCTAAGTCTGATATGTGCTGTATAAGATTATACTTAGATTTATCCCACATAAATTAAAGAATTTGACTGAAGGGCATTAGTCAGATGACTAGGCCCTCCGAAGTCCCCACAGTCAGTGGAGACTGACAGGCATTTCCAGAGGCCTCTCAGCCCTCTTGGGATGTGCACTGTCCTGGAAGAAACTCTTTCACTCCATTAATGACAGAGGACGCTTTAGTTGTTGCCTCAGTTAAAAGCCTCAGGTTAGACGAGTTGAATCCCGACCTGAATAGCCATGCAATACAAATTGAATGTGAATTAATATTAAAACGCCTTTAAACGATTTTTTAAAAACATAACTATTGTGTATAATAAGCTTCTCTACCCTACAGTGCCTCACTTAATGGTCAAAGGAAAATACAGTAACACATCTGATAAGAGAGCAGGGCCTGCCGATCATGAAGCAGCACAGGAAAGAAATGTCAGGATCAATGAACGTCAGAAACATTGGAAATGTTACATAA
Organism: Dryobates pubescens; assembly: GCF_014839835.1. Lineage (NCBI taxonomy): Eukaryota > Metazoa > Chordata > Aves > Piciformes > Picidae > Dryobates > Dryobates pubescens. The sequence goes on from NC_071614.1 coordinate 37,873,104, forward strand.
TGTCCATTGATAAACAGAACATGCACATACTTCATGAGGCTGCTTGCACTTCAGGCCTGATTCTGCTCTCACTTCAGCATGAATTAGTACTAACTAACCAAAGTAGGACCAGCAGGATGGAAGAAAATGTCTCTTTACAGAAGTCCTCTTACACAAAATGGTTATTGGAACTTATTGTTTCACCCAAGAAGAGTGAGGTATTGAGTTTAGAGATGAAACAATGCTCTTTTGGAGCATAAGTATTTCAATCTATATCTTAATCTGGCAACCCACGTTAACCACAATCAAAATAGGAATCTTCAGAGGAGAAGTAGTGTAGGAGCGTACCCCTTATGCTCAGTCTGAACCTTCTTAACATGTAGATATTTAACACAGACTGAAAATGAAAGTGCCAGCATTCATATTTTTCATGAGAACTAAATGGAAAATATTATGTATGACAGTTTCTCTTTGCTTCCAGTGTTCAGTGATGTTTCTTAAAAAAGAAAAAAAGTGACATCCCTCAGAACTGAAAATTACTTTGACAATTTGCATCTTCAGTTTGATTTTACTTTAAAAATAAACAAAAACTAAAATTATCCACTAGTAAGAACTCTTGCATCCGTGATTAACCCATAAGAAAAGCAATAACAAGCATTTCCCACCTGACTAACACAGCTGGCCTGACTGAGTGTGCTCACTGCTCTCATATAGCTCTGATTCCTTGAGCGAAATTTTGGGGAATTGTAGTTTGCAGAGGGATCCAGGTTGTGACCCCCAGGCACGTCACTTGCAGTTTGAAGGTAGCTCTGACTACAAAGAAAAGAGGAAGAAAAAAGGGAAAGAGTGTAAAATTAAAGATGGAGTCAGTTAGGACACTTAAGACAGTCATTTCTACGAGATTCACAAATTAATTCCTCAGGGTCCAAATCCCTCTCTCTATATAAAGCGTCATAGCTCTGCTGCAGTCATACACGTTAGCACAAACAGAGAATCTGCAATTCTACTACCTAGATGATATGAAATGTGCAGTCTTTGCTGCATTCAGACATCATAATTCCTCCTGGCTATTAATGCTGAACCTTAGTAAAAGAGGATGTCTGGGTCAAAAGGAACAAGAACCAGAGCTAAAGCACAAACCAAAGTAACTAAAAATCTTCCTTCATAGATAAAATCTATTACTTATCATCTGATTTTCTTCAGGGTGTTTTGCATCAAGGGACCTTTTATCTTCAAAGGATTGATAGCTTTTTACAAAAGATCAAAATATCTCATGCTCAGCTAAAAGAAATAGATTAATAAAGAACTTGGAGAAACTTCTTGAAGCTTTATAAATGCTTTTCTTGCAACACATCTCCGACTTTGGAGGTCTGGGACTTTAATATCGCAATAAGCCCCTTTCAGTACAAATTCACTACAAGAAAATGTTAGTCTTCATGTTTTATATTAAATATATAGGTTATCTATCATTCCAAGACAAATAAAAACTCTAAGGACAATATTTTGCTTCTAGGAAAAAATAAATAATTAAATGAAAATTACAAACAAGGTTTACCAAAATCAGATTTAAAAAGTCATGTAAGACTCACCCCTAGATATCAGTGCATAAACTACTTAATGATTCAGAAAATGTTGTATTTCATGTGGTAAATAGGTAGTTTTTATAATTATTCCTTAAAGTTAGCTTTCATAAAAACACAGTTTCTGGGAATGATAGATTTGTGCCAGTTGAAAGTCTCTCAGTATTGGCAATACAGTTATTTCAAGCTGAGCTGGCAGTTACTCAGTCCAGCAGTGGCAGTGACACATGTCCAAGCTGTCAGGAATTTCCCTGTAAAGGGAGAATCTTCCTTTGTGGAAGGATCAGACCACTCAGTGAATGAGGAAGCCACAGGTTCACCTCCTGGTGCAAACTGAGGCATAAACCAGGACCTTGTTTCTTAGATCATATTTATTAAACATTGAGCACAGACATAGTCTGGGGCTTGAGGAAAGACTAAGCCTTCCTCACTTAAATGGGCTTGACCTGAGTTTGGGCTGCCTGAAATCTCTGAGGAGCACTCAGAGAAGAATCTCAGATCTTTTTTTAATGTCTCCAACTAGAGAAGCAAATAGAATCACATAATAGTTTGACTCAGAAGGGACCTTAAAGATTGCTTAGGTCAAACCCCAAATAGTGTTGAGATCCATCTCCCTGTGTGGCTATGTCCTTAGATGTCAAACATGTGATGACCCAAAGTCCCCTCACATCACCAGCTGCAAGAGCAGACGGGCATGATAGACCTTGACTTTCACACTTGCCAGGTCTGTCTTCAAGCACTTCTGTGTGTTCTCCCTGACTTGGCCATTGCAGGATGAACAGAGACACAGTTTTGATTCCTTAGTGCATCCTTTATTGAATACCTTCTATGGAACATCCTTTAGCTTCATCACAGAGGTAAACTATGTAGATACTATGGGGTAACTGCTCAAACCAAAATGAAAATGTATGTGATTGATGTAGGCATGTGATCAGAGGTTAATTAAGTCATTACAGTCAAAATGATAGTGGGTCTAATTTGGGTTTAGATGATGAAATCATCTCATGAAATCATGTAGCAGTGCATTTTTTGTTCCCACAAGAATGAAGACAAATAGATTAAGAGAAGTGGTATAGAGCCTCCCTATCTATATTTAGTTCCTGGATGTAATGAAATCTGCTCTTTTCTGTAGGAAGCAGGCTGATGACTGTCACCTGCTTCGTGTCACTCTGATTCTTTGCATATGCTTTACTAAATCTGTCCAGTATTGTTAATTTAGTATTTTTCAAGACAGTTAGATGAGTGCCTTGTGGATTTTCTGTCACAAGGTGGCAAAACTGGGATTCTGGGTTCAGAAACAGTTTGTAAAGAAGTTTTTTGAGGTTTCTTTGTTAAAACATGGGTCATATTAAGAAATGATAGAGACAATAGAATTAAATAATAAATTAATGATTGTTTTATAAATTACTTCAAAACAAATTAATGTAAACTGGCTCTTAATAACTGTCTCCTTTGCTAAGTAATGCTCAGCAACCTACTATTTCATTATGCACATACCAGTTCCTTGTGAAGTATTGCTATCATTAAATACAATCAACAATTCCTACAGCAATAATTTCATAGGAAAGAAGCCCAGTATTCCCTGGTACTGCTAATCAGCTGAGTTTTGATGGATGAGTTTGGACATGACCTGATAGTTAAATAATTTTGCGTTTACCATAGGAGAGAAATTGATTCACAAGACTGTAGCAAAATAAATGACGTTATACATATTAGGCTGTAAAGGCAATTTCACATCTGTTTGATTAACACTTCAAAATATTCCTGATAAAAACAAATTATTAATTTTCATTTCTAAGGTATGTACTCAAAGGTGTCTTCTAGGATAATTGTGTCAATGCATGGTAAACATTATGATCTTTCTATAAATGTGATCCAGAAAAAAAAATGTATGCCATGGATCCCAAGGTTCCATGGGGAGATTGCTCTCAGATGCTATTATCTGCTGCTCAAGGAACTTTCATGCTTGTCAACAACACTATGGAACACACACCATATGTGAAATTATTAAATACTGGCTTCTTAAATGACATCTGCTCTGTAAGTCAAGGAACAAAATTTTTGACCTTCATTTCTGAGATACCACAGCTCTGTCACTTTGATCACTTAGTGATCTGTAGTAGATGATCTTACAACTCAGCCCATTCTCCCCACCTCCCCTCCCCGAATTTACATTTACCAAAACATCCCAAAACCAGCTCTCCTTCATTTTTTACCAACTCAGCTCCTAATCCTTATTGCTCCCTAGAATCCTCTTATTTCCCAGCTCAGAGCTGTCCTGCTCAAGACCTTCATAAAACACAGTTACAGAAGCCAGAAATGGGCCACTTATACTACTCCCGTCCTCTGCAGATTTCAAAACACCCTTAATACTTCTATCTGTCAGCAGTGACTGGCTCATCCATGTTACAGCTGTCTAGTCTTACTCGCTCACTGGGGACACTGACTTTCACAAAAGCACAAACTCTTATTCTTGTACAAACTAATGGTTCTTGCCCATAAATTCAGTTTAGGAATAGAACAGGGAAAATTAGCTGCTGGAAAATACCTGTTACTTTAGCCCTACAAGTAACAAGATGAACAAAACAAACCCCACCCCAAACAAACTAATTTTTTAACTCTAAACAAATTTCCTTCTGTGTCTTGCCATGTCTTGTAGCTGTCCTTATCAGGATTTGGTACAATAAATATGTCAAAAGAAGTTTTAATTTACTTATACTGTAATCAAGAAGCATTAGATAACGTTTGCCAAGAAATTTCAGCAGATGGAAGATGTATATCTGCATCTCCTTATTTTTTCCCCACTTACACCATTGCAACAGAAGACTTGTGAGACTAGAAAAGCAATTTAGAACAGGTTTTAATGAAAGGAACAATTACGTTAAGATAATCCAATAGCTGCAATCAAGAATTAACTAATGATCAGGGAAGGAAGCTTATTTCCTCATCTTTAGCCATCTATTATTTAGCCATCTATTTCCTCCTCTATTAACTGTGTACTGTTGAAAGGAGAAAGATGCTTACTTAATATAAACTAAACAGCTGACTTTAGCAGGGTTTTGTTTGTTTTCCCCCATTTCCTGCATTTCACTGCTTTATATAATGACCATGGATAGTGTCTGAACAGCCCAGCAACTTCAGCATATAGTACTTGGGAACCTGAGTCACTCCCCATTAGGGTCTGAACCGCAGCACCTTGCACCACTCACTTTGTGCAGTACTCAGCCCCTACTTTGTCATCACTGAGTTCAGATGCTGATAAGCATCCAGGATGGTCTGTGGCATGTTTCCTGAAGTCACTGCTATGTGACAAGTATTACTGTAAGCTAGAGCTACAACAAGCAGTACTGCACAGTGACCTAAGCAACCACTGTACGTTTTGTTGAAGCCAAATCTTTTTGTTATTTGGTGAAAAGGTATACATAACTATAAACAGACAGGTTTTCACTATTAGCATACATTTAATGACACAGAGGATGCCATGGTTTTACAGCTTATAGCTAATTTAGGGTCGAAACAAAAAAATCCCCTAACTTTCCCATACAAATGCAAATTCTGAGCAGCAGTCCTTGACAGTCAAGACACAGCCCCAGTGGAAACATGGGGTGTATGAGTCCTGGAAAGGGATCTGTCACACTGCTTTTAATTTTGTTTCCTGTCTGTATTTTATTTTCTAATAAGTGATTGATATATGCTTTCTCACAAACCTAATACCTTTGCTAAAAGTACAAACATGATGCCAGCGATGCAGCAAATGTCATACACTTGCCAAGGCCATTCCTTGATCTACTCACTCCAAATGGTGATTGCTCCCCAGAGTAGCTATTCTCTGTCATGTGTTCAGCTACCATTGTACCTTGGGTCTGGAAGTAACCAAGAGTGAACTAAAATATTCCTAGGCCTCTAAAAGTTGTAGCAAGAAAGTCACCTTCTGACTGTGAATGCATCTATCAGGTTTATTAAGGGAACATCAGAGACAAAGACCATTTCCCATCAAATTAATTCTTGGAATCGTAATATTCTAAAATCATACCTTTTAATTTTCGTTATCATGCCTGCATTTGTCCAAAAATTTGAGAATGAATGGGAACATTACAGAAAGTACAATCTCTTCTGTTTAAATCAGTATATGCAATTCAGAGGTATCATTCTGGGACAAAAAGATGGAATCTATAAAAGAATTCATCTTGGGCATCTAAAAGGGAGGTGCATTAGGATTAGCACGGTAGCGTAAGTTATCAAAACCTATTTTATAGAGAGATTTACATTTCAATGGATATTAATTTTGCTACCTGGATCTATCTTAACCATGTCTTTGTAGGCACATGAAATAACTCATCGACCAGAATCTAATGATTAAGTGTAGCTAGCAGTGCCATTGTGCAGCAGCTGCGAGTCATACTGTGTCTCCACGAATCCCTGCTGAAGTCAATAGAGCTCTGCAAAGGGGCACAGATGTGCCTGCATGCAGTGCACTGGAGAGCTCAGAGCATAGACATTAAGGCTGATTCTCCCTTCAGAGTGCCACAGTTAGTCTGCTTCTTTGAAAAAAATGAAAGTATACATAAATCTGGCAAATTTATCTGTAGCGAAGAGTTTCTTTTCTCATCTTTGCCAGACTGGAGCTTCTCTTTGATCAGTGACAGATATGAGAATTTGGGCCAAATTAAAATTTTAAGATTCTTATATTTTTCATCATTGGCCCACAGCCTTTTTTTAAAAAGGTGCCTCAAAGATACTGAACATTTGATTTATTATAGGAATATGTTAGGAAAGAGGTGGAGACTGCTGTTTCCATCCTTATGAAATGCCTACTAATCACCAGTAGGAGAGACCCTTTCTTGTCAGTAAGTTTTCAAGAATTTTGTACAAAATGAACCAGAAGAGAATGAAAGAAAATCAGAGTGGTTAAACAGTTTGGTGGTTTGCCCTTTCCTTGTCAACATACAGAGGATGTAGGCTCAAGCCAGCCTGTACTCCAAATCATGCAGAATGTGCATGTAATAAAAGGTGTTTGATGTGGGAAATCTAAACTCGGAGCTATTGTTTGTAAGAAGTGACAGATGTGCACATATCGCTAATCCTAAATGTCTTGTTCCAATATGCTGTTTTGAGCTTGGCCTGGAGAGAAGGCAGTGAACTGGTCAGAAACAACACTCAGGCAGAGGTTACAATGAAAACTTAGAGGCATTCTATGCATGGTGCAGCAGTTCAGCAAATGAATCTGAGGATCTAAGCAGAAATCAAATACTGGATGCATGTCCCTAAATCCTCTTGTGGAATTGAAATATTTTCTTCAGGAAGCTATCTCACATTTCCCCCCCCCCCCCCCCCCCCCCCCCCTTTTTTTTTTTAATTTATTTGCCTTTGGTACATATACATGTACATATGTAAAAAAATCATGCTAAGGCAGAATCAATAGAGATTGCAGACCATCAGGACTCTGTAAGCATGATCATGAGCTTAATGTAAAGAACATACATGGAAGTCCATTAAAGCCAATAGGTATTAAACATAAAAGGCCTTTTGAGGCTGAAGTTAAAGACAATAATGAGACTACATAAGTTATGGGCAAAAAAATAGTTGAATTTGAAGAAGTGAAATGATTTCTGCTTTTTATCATCTTAATTTTCAAAACCTTGCCTGAAAAAGAGTCTCTACACACATATTGTAAAATCTCATTTAGACTTTACTAAAAAAACCCAAACCAAAACAAAAAAAAACCAAAAAAACCAGCTCTTGATCCTTTAGAATGAAAAATAAAACATATCTGTTGAATACAGGAATGAATAAGAACCAGAAACATATTTCCTTTGGATATCATTATCTGTGCTTGAGAGACTGGTCTAAATCTTCCTACATTTTCACCACATCTATTTCATAATTGCATCTTTCATTCCTGGGAAGGCTCTGCACTTTGTTTCGTGCCTGAGGATCCCTTTTCCGTCCCTAATCCACAGTAATACATTTCAACCCTAGAACAAAAGCTGATGTTCACTACAATGAGGCAGGAGATTTGGGCTCAATGAGTCCCTGAGTTTCACACTATGCAAATTCTAAGAGAACAAGGTGCCTAACACTGCTTAAGAGGGTTTCCTATTATTCTATACATCAAGAAAGGATGGGGACCATCTTCTGACCTCATAAAAGATACCTCCTAGGTAGTCAGATGACTACTGCCCTTTCATCAGCATTCCTTCTTAACCCCGTGGATTAATCTAACCCAGACCTTATTGACTGCAGCAGAGAACACTATCACTATGCCAGTGGCTCACTGATTGCATTATTAGTTGATAAGGCTTTGTAATTAGCCCTCAAACTCTCCTCGGTAAATCTCCAATTTCACCCCTCAGAGACTCTGAGTAGATGCTACTACACTATGGGGCCTCAGAAAGCTACTAATGAAGTGTGTAATGAGACTTTTTAGAGTCAGAAGACTGAGGCAAAAACCCAAAGATAAATAAAAAAGCATATAAAAGATGAGGGTTACTTTTCTAGTGATTTTTTTCCATCTCTTCAATTTAAATTATTTCTCAGAAATGGCTTCAAAACCATTCCTAATTTAAAATGCAGGAGAATAGTAATGGTAAATTGAAGTTTACTCTTAAAAACTAAGAGAGGCTTGCATCAGTGGTGTGCAGCAATAGATAGCATTGAAAGAGGGCATTAATTTCTGCAGCAAGGAAGCTGTGCTCGAACTCTCAATGTGTGAAGTTTCTGCAGCACACCCACTCTTCCACATGTGTACGCTTACCTATGGCTTCTATAACACTGTATAAAGTGGTTTCTGCATCATGATACCAGACTGTGAAGAAGTGTGGCTGAAATCAGACAGGCATTGTGCTCTCCAAGTGTGCTATGGGCTTTAATAACATCCAGTGCACAGGGGTTAAGCACCTGAGGGAGACACAGCTGCATTCTCTGTCACCCTGTGTGAGTTTGAGGCACTCACTTCCATACAGGGCCCAAAATCTGGCAGAGACTTAGATGGAGAATACAGACAAGACAAATCAAAGTACTACTGATGCTCCACGGGGGTATGTCCACCAAATAATTTTTGCTATGGCAGATTTCATTTCTCATTGAAACACTACATTTTTATGCTCACTATATGCTCACATGCCTTTCTGTCAGCTCACTCATCAGTTTAAGGTATCTGGACTACCAGACATCACAATAAAGTCAGCCATTAGATGTTCACAAAACAGAAGTACAAATTTCTGTCATTGAGTTTATTTTATTGTAGCTTAACCTATTTCATCTTCATTTTTTTCAGTACCTAGTTTCCCATGAGTCACTTCAGAGCATAATGGAAAACGTCAGCACAGCATGACTATTCATTTGTGTGAGTGACACCAGTATGATCTTCAAACAGAGTGTGTTAACTTTGGGCTAAACAGTACTGTTATTCCCTTTGTCTAAATGGGTAAAGAGTTTTCTTTTTTTTTTTTTCACCACTTCAAAAAGGAGATACCAAAAATGGAATTTGCTATTTCAACACTGCTACAGTTCATTTGCATAATTGGTATATTAAATACTCCTCTCCTGAAAATGAGACTATCAAATAACTTGAATATTATCTTCAGTCACAGAATTATTTTTCCATCACATAGTCCCAAATTCTCATTTTCTTTTTAGCTTTCCTTTCTGGATCTCAGTGCCTCTGATGCTTCCATCTCTCATCTGTGCTTCTTTTGGTCACAAAGACATAGAAATGACATTTACTAGGTTAGAAGGATAACCCTACAAACCATGTGGGTCAGTGTCTCTTCCAGGATCACACCAAATTTATTTAGGACAGACATTCCCCTTGTTTCACGTTCCAGTTCAGCTGTTTTGCCATTCACCGTAAATGCAAATGCCTAGCAGCATGCTACCTGCCTTCTGCAAGCTACCTCCCACAACCTGCCTTCCACCACAGTTTATCTCCATCCCCAGTAGCATCACAGTGCAGCAGAAAAAAAATGGACTGAACTGAAAGGGCTTGCATTTCACTTCTAGAGCTATATTTGTCCATAGAATACCAAACCTGACATCCAAAAGATTTTGTAAATTAAAAAAATAATAAAATAAAATAAAATAAGAGTTTGAAAAAATAGTTATTTTTTTTCCATCTGGGAGTCCTGGGAGCCAAGATAATTCCCACAATAAATGGGATTGCTGGCAGAGTTTCAAGAATGGAAAAAGTTGGAAAGGAAGCAGATTGGAGTATGGGTCCTGTCTCCACCACAGCAAGCCTTATTGCATTATATTTCACTCAAATGTAATTTCATAGTAATAATAAATTACACTTGCCTTTGACTTGATGTTATAGGACTAAGTAGTGCAACATACTATTGAGTCTTTTGGAAAAGCATTTGCAAAGAAGGAACTGAAACACATTTCTCTTCCATGAGTAATCTAGATATTTAGGCACATTTAATTTTTGAAAAATCCGGCATAATCTGTCACGTATGCTCTAACTATACTCACAAATAAGCTAAGTCCAGTAGCAACACTTAGGACAACTGACCTGTATTGTTAAAATTTTGTATCCCATAGAAGAGGTGGCTGTTTCCAAGAGGATTAGTCCCTGAAACATGCCTGGGCACAATCTAGAAGACAGCCAGGTGGCCTAGGCTGAAAGCTGGCTGGGAATCACGCTGGCTGCGCTAGCACGTTGACAGAGGTGGTGATCAGATGGCAGTGGTTGGGTATATGCCCTGCTTCTGCCATCTGCATAAACCAGCCGTGTCAGAGCCTGCACTTCTCTTTTATTCCTACTTGGACAAAAATACACTTACTTCCAAGAGAAACTTCAAAGAAATGATTTCAAAATTTTAATGCTTCTTTTACATTTACCTATTTAGATGTTATTAAATAAAATTCAGATTTATTCAGATACAAATATGCTTTTTTATAGTTTATGAATAGTTCATGTTCAATTTGATGAATCTTTGAGCAACACAAACCAACAGAACAGGAGCTTACTTTTGTTAAAGTAGAGACAGAATTTTAACAGAACTCCTTGCAAAGATGCCTGACAAAACTCAGGGAAAAAACTTGCACACAAGTCTGTTGAAAGTTAAGCGAAGGCTGTTCTAATTTTGATTGCATCCTATTCAGGATGGTGACAGAAAACTAGGCTTATCCTTAGGAAACCCTCCTGCATACATTTTGCCACTAATGCATGTTTTTATACCACCAAAACTATCAATATTCAGACTTTTTTACAGGTTTACTTGTGTGGAGAGTGCAAGCCTCAATTTATTTCTGTGCATTAGCTCCCTCCATCCTGATAAACAAGCTAAAAAGGCAGCTAATGCAGCTGACATCTTGAATTATGTAATTTCTCATAATAGATGCCAGAAATGCCATTCAGCCCTGCTGCACATACAGGAATGCTTTTCAAAACCTTGGCTCCTGGCTCAGATGCCAGATCAGTGGTACAAAGGGCACTCGGCGTGCAAATGGCATTACTGAGCCATGCCAGAGGCGGGGAGGAAGGCTCCATAACCATCATGCTTTGCTACATCCTTCATAGAATGGATGTTTTTTATGTCTGGCAGACATAAAAAAGTAACTGCAGTGACAAGGAGATGGATATGTACTTGGAAGAGATGGCTTCTGATACTGGGATGAGAAGGAACTTCTCTAACCTGAGGGTGGTAGAGCACTGAAACAGACATCCCAGATAGGTGGTGAAGTCTCCACCTCTGGAGTCACTTAAAACCTGCCTGGACACTATTCTGTACAACCTGATTTAGGTGAACCTGCTCTGGCAGAAGGCTTGGACTAGATGATCTATAGAGGTCCCTAGCAATCCCTACCATTCTATGATTCCATGATTGTGCAGTGAAAATCCAGATTTAGGATCAGCACTTTCTATTCCTGTGAGACAAGAAAATTTCTATCTGCTTTAGGACTGCTGAAATTTGCCCCTCCCCCCCCCCTTTTTTTTTTTTGTTTTGGCATAAAAAAGACATACAAGAAGCAGAATAGTTGCTGCACTTCTGCCTGAAGTTCACTGGGAAAAATCCTGAGTGTTAGGTAGGCAGATTAAAGGTGCTGCTCCACAGTTTGGCCAGACAGTGACTCTGGGACCAGCTCCAGTGGACTCCAGATGAGCGGTGCTTTAGTTTGGTTTATTTTTGGGGCTTCCTCAGGGCAGGTGGACCTGAACAGACAGGGAGGAGTGGCAGGGTCATCCTCTTGTGTGCCTGCTCAGGAGGGTGACGGAGATAAGGGCAACCGTGGGCAATTTAAATGCAGAGAAAGCAGGAAAACCCACGAGACTGCCATTTGGCGAGAGAGCTCTCACTGGAACACAGCAAGCAGTGCCTGCTGGGTCAGGGGACAGGGTGCAGAAGCCTCAGTGGTAGCCTGAGTAAAACACAGACAGCAGTCAGGCAGGATTAAAAAAAACCCAAAACAATTACTTTTCACCATCTCAGTCAAAATAGTCTCTACTCGGCAGAAGAATATCATGCTCCTGATGCCATCCAAAATGGAGGTGGGAACTCAGACAGAGCTCCCACAAGAGGATGCAATGATACAGGTTGTTGACTGTAGTGAATGTCACAGTCTCTCCTTGCTAGCTAGTGGGCAGCTGTGCATACTGCGAGCAGGTGGAATTTCTATTCAGCTGTGCAGCACAGCTTCAAAGCCAGGTTGGAAGATGAAGCTTGGGAGCATTAGGAAAGATGAGGATGAGACTTACTGGTGGAGCCAGGCTCTGACTGCCCTGAAGAAGAGTCAGGAACACCTATTAAATAGGAATGAAGGTCAAGTACCCTCTGTAGTCTTCTCCTGCCAGACTGAAGGAAGTAACCTAAGGGAAAGGAGGGACTGGAGGCAAGCCCATGATCAAGGCAGTAAATAAATTCCTGCCTTGCCCACCTCTCCCCACCCCCTCAACAGAGGGGAGCACAGAGTTCCTGCCCAGCATGGCAGAAGTGTTGCTTCAGTTATTCTCCTAGGTCCCCAGGTGCCCTTTCAGAACAGGTATGATGTCCTGAAAGTGCAGCAAGCCAAGGAGAAAGATGAATCATGTGTTTTGGAAGTAGTCTCAAGATTAAGGAAGCCCAAGCCTAGCACGCAAACATCTTCTATCAAAAAAAGAAAGAGTCATTGTTGTAGGGGACGCCCTTCTGATGGGAACAGAAGGCCCAATATGCAGACCTGACCCACTTCAATGGGAAGTCTGCTTTCTCTCTGGAGCCCAGGTTAATGATGTGGTAAGAAGGTTTCCTACCCTGGTACAGCCTACATATTATTAACCATTATTAATCTTCCACATAGGTAATGATGACCTTGAATAAAGAAAGCTGAAGGCTACCAAAAGAGACATCAGGGCCTTGGGTTAACTGGTCGAGGAAGTGGGAGCACAGGTAGTGTTCCATTCTATCCTTCCAGTTGCAGGGACCAACCCAGAAATACTGAGGAGGACTCACCAGATCAATTCTTAGTTTCAAACCTGGTGCCTCCAACAGAACTTTGGGTTTTCTGACCATGGGTCACCTCACATAATGCCAGATCTGCTGGTGGCAGATGGGGTGCATCTCTCAAAACAGGAGAAGGTTTATATTGCAGGAGTTGGCTGGTCTCATCAATTGAGCTTTAAACTACATTCAGAGAGGGGAGGAGGAAAAACTATGCTCACTGGGAACAAGCCTGGGATGCTTGTGGTGTGCCAGCTCCAGTGCTACTTCAGGGGAGGTAAGGAATAATGAACCATGTGTTGGGGAAGATGCAAGAGTTATTAAGGAGTTAGGAGTCACAGGAGAACCTGGGAATGATCAGGTAGATGTGAAAGAGAAAGGGGATAATGATATTACCAGGCCTTCATGTGATAGTGTGGCAGTTAAATCCATATGCAAAGTCTTTCTCTTCCTCTTCCCTCTCTGCTCCTGTGGGAGATGCTCCCTATCGGGTAATGGTGGAAGAGTATCTCAAGGCCTCTTAGGCCTAATGCCAGGAGGAGAAGGGATGAGGGGGGCAGTCTCAGACCTGGCCAGTCTGAGACTAGCCTAACAGTGAGGGGAGAAGAAAGAGCCCTGGAAGTTTTGGGTATACCCTCAGGTGGGGAGAAAGGAAGCGTTGGGAGGCTTTTGGGTGTGCTATAGGGGACTCGGTATGCTTTGGGATTCTTTTGTCACTATGCTTGTAGCTTCTGTGAAACACTTGCTGCTTTTCCATTTAAACTTTCCATCACTTTTGCAATCCATTTGTGTGACTGTCATTCTTTTGTCCCTTTCCTGGGGCAAGAGAGATCTGCCTGGCCTCAAACCAGGACAGATAGGCTGTGGGATGACACACCAGGGTTGGAGGGATGCAGGGGCTAGTAAGGGGCTTCAGCCTGTTGCCATGCAGCATCCTGGGGGCACACCAACACAGTCTTAAGTTTCACAGAGATGAGCCAGGGGCTCACGTGGCAGTAACAGACAAGAAGAAAACATCAGCACATGCAGGGCACTGGTAGGTTAGTGGCCATGGAGGTGATCAGGAGTGGTTGGACATCAAGAGTGAAAACTAATGGATTAACTCCCTCTCTGAAATGCTTATATACCAATACATGGAGCATAGAGAATAAGCAGGAGGAGCTGGAGATCTGTGTTAGGCTGCATGGCTATGATATAGTTGGAATCACTGACACATGGTGTGATAGCTCCAACGACTGGAGTGTTGTCATGGATGGCTATGTACTGTACAGGAAAGATAGACCTACAAGGCAAGGTGGTGGTGTTGCTCTCTATGTGTGGAAACAATTGGAATGTGTTGAGTTCTATCCAGGAGTGGAGGTAGAAGAGATTGAAAGCTTGTGGGTAAGAATTAAGGGATGTGAAAGGGAGGTGAAACTGTTGTGGGTGTCTACTATAGACCACCAAATCAAGCAGAAGGTGTTGATGAGGTCTTCTACAATCAGCTGGAGGTAGCCTCTAGAACACACTCCTTGGTATTCATGAGTGACTTCAATCACCCTGACATTTGCTGGAAAGACAACACACAGCTAGGCACATCCAGTCCAAAAGGCTCTTGCAGTGTGTTGATGTTAACTTCTTGATGCAGGTATTGGAGGAGCCAAAAATGAGAGGTGCACTGCTGGACCTTGTATTAATTAACACAGAAGGACTGGTTGGGGACATTAAGGTCGGGAACAGCCTTTTTGAACAGTGATCATGACATGGTGGAATTTCATATTAGACAGGATAGAAGTAGGGCCATAAGTAGGATTACAACCCTGAACTTCCACAGGGCTAACTTTGTACTCTTCAGAGACATACTTGCAGGAATCCCATGGGCTAAGACTCTGGAGGGTAAAGGAGCCAAAGAAAGTTGGTCAATTTTTAAATGCTACTTCCTGAGCCCAAGATAGTTGTGTTCTCTTGAATAAAAAATTGAGTAGACTTGCCAGGATACCTGCAGAGATATGCAAGGAGCTTCTGAAGGAAATCTCACGGAAGAAACTTACAGTTCATGGAAGAAGGGACTTGTCACATGGGAGAACTATCAAGTAGTTGCCAGGGCATATAGGAAGGCAACAAGGAAGGCCAAAGCCCTCTTGGAACTAAAACTGTCAAAGAAAGTTAAAGAGAACAAGAAGGGCTTCTTCAAATATATCAGTAGGAAAAGGCACGATAGGGAAGGTGTGGGTCCACTGATGAACAAGGAAGCAGCTGAGTTGTTGAATGCTTTCTTTGCTTCAGTCTTTACTCCTAAGACTGAACTCTCCTATGAATCCAGACCCTGGATGGAGGAGAAGAAGCCTGGAGAAGGGAAGACTCACTACTAGTCAGTGAAGACTGGGTGAGGGATCAGTTACACAAACTGAATATTTACAAGTCCCTGGGCCCTGATGAGATGCACCTCAAGAGCGTTGAGAGAGCTGATGTTGTTGCTCTACCACTACCCATCATTTTTGCAAAATTGTGGCAAACAGGAGAGGTGCCTGAGGACTGGAAGAAAGTGAATGCCATTCCAGTCTTCAAAAAGGGCAAGAAAAAGGTTTCAGGAAACTACAGACCAGGGAGCCTCACCTCCATCCCTGGAAAAAATGATGGAGCGACTCATTCTGGAGGTCATCTCTAGGCACTTGGAAGAGAAGAATGTTATCAGGAGTAGTCATCATGGATTTACCAAGGGGAAATCATGCTTGACTAATCTGATAGCCTTCTATGATGCCATAACTGCATGCAGGGAGACCAGTGGTTGCAGTCTACTTTGACCTTTGCAAGGCTTTTGACACTGTCTTTCATAACATCCTTCTGAGCAAGCTCAGGAAGTGTGGGATAGAACAGTGAGATGGATTAGGAACTGGTTACAAAATAGAGTCCAAAGAGTGGTGGCCAACGGTGCCAAGTCCAGTTGGTGAGCTGTAACTAGCAGAGTCCCCCAGGGATCAGTGCTGGGTCCTGTCCTGTTCAACATCTGCATCAATGATATTGATGAGGGGACAGAGTGTCTGCTCAGCAGGTTTGCTGACATCCTGTGATCCTTCAATCGTTTAAGGGGAAATCAAGGATTTTAAAACTATCTGGCACCAGCAGCCAGGCTGCTCAGTGTTTCCCAGTGCAGTGTTTGCAACAAATTCTCAGCAGAGTCCTTAACAATATTTCACAGTATTACAAAAAGCTTCCTCCTTTTCTGATCTCAGTCAGTGGTAACTATGTCATTAAATCCTCTGGGACATAAGCAGGCACAGCTGTTAACCCCAGTACTCTGCATTAGCATCACACTGGTGTGTGCATTATTTTGAGTACTGTATTTGCAATACATGGAGAAGTAACACAAGATACAACATTTGGTAT
Source organism: Dryobates pubescens (assembly GCF_014839835.1). Classification (NCBI taxonomy): domain Eukaryota; kingdom Metazoa; phylum Chordata; class Aves; order Piciformes; family Picidae; genus Dryobates; species Dryobates pubescens. Next base: position 37,889,449 of record NC_071614.1, read on the forward strand.
TGGCCTGCTAATAACCACCTGACTTCAGTATTTTACAGATGAGAAAGACTTTTTGTCTTGAAGCATTATTTGTTTGAATATGCAAGTCTAGATGCTGCCTGGATCTCTAGGGGTCTAGGGCAGGTACTGAGACCTCCAACTCACTGGAGGATTTGTGCTGTTCATAGAATCATAGGATCACAGAATGCTAGGGATCATAAGGGACCTCCAGAGATCATCAAGTCCAACCAGCCTGCACATCAGGACCACTTAGGGCAGGTCACACAGGAGTGTGTCCAGGTGGGTTTTGAAGAGCTGTAAAGAAGTAGACTCCACAACCTCTCAGCATAGCCTGTTAAGAGTGCTCCATCACCCGCAAAGTAAGGTGTTTTTTCTCCTCTTGAGATGGAATTTCCTGTGACTGAGTTTCAGGTATTTGTACACATTGATAAGGTCCCTTCTCATATTCCTCTTCTCCAGACTAAACAGCTCCAGGTGTCTCAGTCTTTCATTCTAAGAGAGATGCTCCAGTCCCTTAATCATCCTCACGACCCTTCATTGAACTCTACCCAGTATTTCCTTGTTCTTCTTGGACTATGGAGCCCAAAACTGTACACAATATTCTAGATGAGTAGGGATTAGTAGAAGGGGCGGAAAACCTTCCTCGAACTGCTGGACCCACTGCTCTTAACACACCCAAGTGAACTATTTGCCTTCTTGGCCACCAGGGCACGTTGCTGTCCCATGGATAACTTATTAGACAGGACTGCAAAGTCCTTCTCTGTGGAGCTATTCTCCAGCAGGTCAACTCCTAACCTGTACTGGTGTATGGTGCTATTCCTCCCCAGGTGCAGCTCTCTACCCTTATGCCTATTGAACTTCATTAGGTTCGTTTTTACCTAGCTGTCCACTCTGTCCAGGTCTCCCTGAATGGCTGCACAGCCTCCTGGGCTGTCAGCCACTACTCACAGTTTTTTATCAGCGGCAAATTTGCTGAGGGTACACTCCATCTCTTCATCTAGGTCTTTGAGGAACACGTTGAACAAGACTGGACCCAGCACTGATCCCTGGGGAACACCACTAGCTACAGGTCTCCAACTGGATGCTGCATCACTGATCACAACCCTCTGAGCTCTGTTGTTTATCCAGTTCTTGATCCATCTCACTGTCCACTCTTCTAAGTCACACCTACTGAGCTTTCCCAAGATGATGTTATGGGAGAGTGTGAAAAGGCTTACTAAAGTCAAGGATGACAACATCCACTACATCTACCCATTCAGTCACACCATCGTAGAAGGCTATCAGGTTAGTCAAACATGAATTCTCCTTGGTATATCAGGAGGGTCACTCTTAACAAGCCACAGATGTTAGATCACTTTACTTTAACACACCTTATCCCATTAGGACAACTGTCCTTTTGCAGGACCCTCAGCTTTCAGAGCCATTTACGATAAAATCCAGGACTGAAGAATTCACATGTGTCTCCACCATGGCTGAGAAATTACAGGCTCCTCATCCTGAAAGACCTCTCCTCCTATTAACATGTACACACAATCTGAAAAACAAACATCTTTTCAGCTTCATGGGGACTTTCACAAATTCAAACTGAACCAGTTGATGTGGCCAGCATGCTTCAGACCGAAAATCTCAGCCCAATACGATGACTGAAGATACAAAAAATTCAAATGCTGCTTCCAAGCCCTGTCATTAAGAGTTCATCTTTTCAGCTTTGGAAATCAGCCAAGCAATAGTTATGTTATAAACCGTATTACATTATAAACCATGTTTTTACCATTGGAGCTAATATTCAAGCAAATCCGTCAGATTTGCATTCAGAATTTGGCTGAGTTATCTAAACATAGGTCTCTGGCATCCTTTGAGATGCTGTAAGGTATCCTGCCTGGGTTTTAGTTGTCAATGAAGAGTAGAGATGTGCCAGTCTTGCTTTAAGGTACCTCAGAGATCTTACAGCAGCTTGTGGTATAGACACTTCAATTTGTACATCTGAATTGAGCCAACAGAGATACATGAGCAAGCTATACGAAACAATAGAGTTGAAACCATTCTCTTCACTAACAGTGAAAGCCAATGGTTTACCTCCCGACAGCACACTAAAGAATTCAATTTAATTAAGCCAAAAGAAACTTTGCCTGAGGTTTCTGTTTGGATTGATTTTATGAAAAGGTGAGTGACTATGGTACACTATACATGGTACTACCTACAGAACAATAAATAACCTTTGATCAAAGGTTTCAACCCTAATTTCTGCATTTCATGTATTTTTCCCAGGCAAAAAGATCAAATTTTTTAGCTCTGAGCAACACTCAGTCACATTAATTGAAGCTGCAGATTTAAAATCAGGCTATCTCTTTGAAACTGTCTTCAGAAGTACACTTACAGTTCAGTTATAAAATTATATCTTTACAAGGAGAGAAAGGAGAGAAAAATAAAGATCTATTGGAAAACATCTATGAATTTTCCTAGAGTTTAAAATTTAGAATAGAATAGCATAGAATAGAATAGACCAGGTTGGAAGAGACCTTCAAGATCATCACATCCAACCTATCATCCAACCCACCTAATCAACTACACCATGGAACCAAGCACCCTATCAAGTCTCCTCCTGAACACCTCCAATGATGGTGACTCCACCATCTCCCCGGGCAGTCCATTCCAATGGGCAATCACTCTCTCTGTGTAGAATTTCTTCCTAACCTCCAGGCTAAACCTCGCCTGGCACAGCTTGAGATGGTGTCCTCTTGTTCTGGTGCTGGTTGCCTGGGAGAAGAGACCAACCTCCACCTGTCCACAACCTCCCTTCAGGTAGTTACTTTAGACTTTTAATAGATAATTTTGTGGGGTTTATGAATTGAAAAGAACACCAAACCAACAGTCAAACAAAACTAGCCACAATGTGTTTAAATGAGTAGGATTCAGGATAACTAATACATAAGGTATTGTACAAAAGATGTAAGAAGCCAAACATGCAATGAAATTATATATTTGCTACTATAGCTAATGCAGAACAGTGTATTTTCTATTTCAGAGACAGCAATGAAATAACAAAGACTTATAATGCAAAGCAATCCTTCTCATGAAGAAATATTCAGCATTTTAAACTTTCAATAAAAATATGGGTGCATTTCCTTCTGTAAACAGAAGAAACTCCTCCTGAAGTAGTAGGTTTGTTATATGGATGGAGAAAGAGGGCAGGTTTACATCCAGTAATTACAAGAAAGTAAAACAAAGACAAAAATGTTAGATCTTTAACTACAGTATCATATTTTCTCATGGATACTCACCACTATCAGTAAGGCTGAAGTCATAGCAACTTTCAGTAAGGTGTAAAACGTGGTATAGTGAAACTTACTTTTGATGGTCTCCCAGTGGTCTTTGTCCAATGGATTTTAATAATGACTCTGGTCGAACTGTTAATTTTGGTGATGTCTTTGGGCTAGTATCAGAGTCTCCACTTTCTTCATCTCCCATGGCCTTAATATAGCTCCCACTTCTCATTCTTCTGCAGGGGATCTCTTCATCTTTCCCACCAGCTGGGTATCCTCCCCATTCATCCTGAGGTACCTAAAGGAGATCATAAGACACAGATGCAAAATGCTTTTCATGTATTTCAATGCTTCCTTCAGTTTTCATTTTACAAAGACAAGTAATGAACTTTTCATTGTTCATAATCAGAGTACTTAGAAATTTGTGAGGTCCCCCAAATAATCTGGCAATTTAATTCCAGCCTCATGATTGGAAATTTTAGGTTTATAAATATTGGAACCCAAGGAACAATAAGATCATGGTTTGTGAGCTGAGCTGCCATATCTGTTTGTAGACACGTTCTAAACTGCAGGAAGTGGCTTAGCACCTAGATTTCCAGATGACAAACAGTAAGTTCATCAATTGTCTCAGACTTAAAATTTATTGAAAGCTGATCAGTCTTTTACTATCTCTTCTTATATGGGGTTTTGGCTTATATGGGGTTTAGGAAATTTAAGTTGAACTAAGCTGTGATTTTGGCACAATACTGTTCAAAAATAGTCAGGAAATTTGCCTTTCCCCCCTTTTTTTAGAAAGTGCAAAATAGTTCATAAAGGCTGTAACACACCAGGAACACAGTTCACTATTAATACATTTGGCTGCTTTCATTCAGTTGAGGTGGTTTCTCAAATAGTAAGATTAATAGTTGGACAACTCACAGCTGGTGGATGAATATCTCAGGACCAAAAACTGGTAGAGAACTGAACAGGAGTAGATTTTCCAGTCCAAAGTGAAATCACCCCTGTTTGAAGACTTATGGATAAACTCAGCAAGACTGTCTCTGTCAGTATTGCTGATTGTTTGCTTTTTGTTTAATCTTCCAAGGTACCGAGTCTTCTGGTCCTAATCCAGAAACACACTTAAGCATTCACTTCACTTAAAGGGTTTAAGCAACTCTCTGAAATCCATTATAATGACTCATGGTTAAAAAGAAAGCTGTGACAGTGTACATCAGTGGAGATGGGCTGATGCACTTGGCGATGTCAAATCCTTTATTAACACAATGACTTTGTATATAATAAACAGTGCAATGGCATTATTTACCAATATACTACAAGTCTGAATTTCCACCTAAACATATATTAAGTTTCAGCAAAGCAGAATGTCCAATAAATACTTTCAAGTCGAGCATATTTTAGATCTTCTACAGACAGAATTCACTGTGGACCTGAAGGAAATGCTCCCAGTAGCTTCTTCAATCTTGGAGATTGGATTTAAATAGCTAATATGATCTGCTTGCTATTTTTACTGGCCTTTCAAGATATGCAAACTATCCACACACTGGGTGAACAGATATGGTGCACTGAGTCCCAAAAAGTGATTAAGGCAGAAATGAAGTTTTTAACGGGGTTGGACAAGTAAAGACAGGGATATTAAATTAAAGAAACAAGCTCAGGAGAGGAAAAGGACTAAAGATGAAGTCAGACAAGAATAGATGGACAGAGATCACACAAATCAATGTGTGGGTTATGTTCTTATGCAAAATAATAAGATAGATCATCAGTCTAAGTGAAATGTAAGTAAAACCATGCAAAGAAATAATTTGTTTTCATTATTGGAAACAAGCATGCAAAGTGTTCCTAAACTTGAAGGTTGTAAATGTGATACATGCTCCTCATGTCTTTTCTAAGATGTAGTATGTGTCAGATTAATGTTGGAGGAAGGCCATTTGAGATTCTAGACCTAAAAGCTACATCTTGTAATACTGTTCATTTCAATAATCTGAATTAGAGAGCTGAATTAAGAAAAAGTAGTTGATATCAGGCAATCATACTCCCACTCTTAAAGCTTATTACTTTTATGTAAGCATAGCTAAAAACAAATTCCAAATATTGAAAAAGCATTTGCTGGCATCTGCATGGGCCCACTGCAAGCCATACTTTTCCCTTTCTGAAGGTGAATGCTCAGTCCTAACATTGTTTTTTCCAAGAAAACTCACAACTTTTCCCATAGAACCCTTGTTTCAGCTTGAAATTAATTTCCTTTGCTTTAGCTTGAAGATACTAAACAGAAAGTTTAAAAGGAGATTTATCAATAAACTTTTACTTAATCAAATGCAAAAAATGATTAGGTTTTCTTTTGTATGAAATTCTGTGCTCAAATAATGAGATAAGGACTGTATTTAAATGAGTAAACACAGGCTTATTTGTTGATTGAACTAGAAATCTTACTTTGAAAAATAGCAATGACTTATTTTTGCACATTAAAGTATCTAAAAATTGTTTCTTCACTGTGATTAAGAACTTCATAAGGACAAACCTTACAGTTATGTACCATTCTATTTTTGTGTTATATTTCTTTTGCTTTCTGAATTCATAAGCTAAATGAATTCACACAAAAGCTAAACACTGAAGAAGCACTGTTCACTGTTCCATTTGTGCTTGCGATGTACTCATGGTGCACACAAATACACCAAGAATCCCTTTTTAATCAGAGTAACTAATTTCCTAACACAGAAGCATTATTCACAATTAAAATAGGTGGTGGTTGTGTGGTGGTTTTTTTGGTGGTTTGTTGTTTTTTTTCCCCTTCAGCCATTCAAAGAAGCAGAATACAATGAACAAAAAAAATCTTTTGGAGCCTGACAAGCAAGTTTGACAATGTGTTACCTCCAAAGGTTTCATGCAGAGTTTAGGAAAACAGCTGGAATCCTCTTGCTGTTTTCCAAAGCCAACAAAAGAGCCCTTGACATTATTTTTCTTCATGGACTAAGAATAGAAGCAAAATTCGAATTCAGCCTGGCTCATTATTTACTTTATCTGGTATGTTAAATACTTGGAAAAATCTTTCCAAATCCAGACCATCTCAGACCCCAATATGGCTTTAAAGAAGAGCAGAAGCATTGTACCAGTGCAGGAAAGAATGTTATGTTGGAACTATTAACCAAAAAAAATTTAACAGCGTGTGTGAGGGGCATTAAATGTATATTTTTTCAAAACATGAAAAGGGCTTTGCAACCTGCAGAAATGCTCCCTTACAATAGTTACCAGCCCCTGAAATTCCCATCTGCAGGGCTTGCAGCTGCTAATTGGGAATAATTACCCTAATTATCTACTTGCATATAGTGATGAGTGCTGATATTTATAATGTCTAAAAAGGCCTTCCTCCTGTTCTAGATGTTAACAGGAATCCTTGTATATGCAGTTTCTATCCACAGAGGACTTAGACTGCAGATTACCATATGAATTTCCTTTTGTAAGAATAATGAGCTGACAAAGTCTGGATCTTTTCATTTAATTTTGTTACTGGCTGCTGAATTTATTATAACTATTACAGAAAATGATGAGTCTCTTTCAGAAATTTCAGGCACTGTTGCTGTGAGAAGAGCAATCAGGTTCTGGAAACTTGGAATCTGTTCTTCTACCAATGGCATGTGATATCTTGCAATAGTCACCTTGGGTCAATTTTATTAAAGCACTGGGTACCTAACACTTACTGAATTTTGTGGAGCTGATAATGAAAGTGAACTCCAGAACTTTGGGTAGGACCCTGAATTTCCCACAAAAGGCATTTAGGAGAGTTAGCTCCTTCAGAGTAGCATCCAAAAGGAACCAAAAGGTCTCTTTAGTTAGTGACTAAAATGCAAAACAAAAAAAGAAAAATCTCAAACGCTTCTTTCTTGGGTTTACAGTATCTGATTACAGGCAGCAAAAAGGCCATTCTGTCATCTGCCATTTGATAACCTAAAACCATCTTATGAACAATAAATTCTGATGCTTTTTTCCAAAGAACTGAGCAGCCTTCTTCTTTCCTTCCATGAAAAAGCTGTGGAAGATGTTACTGTTCAGCTTCTAATCAATAACCATTGGAGTGCCCAGGAAGAGATGATAAATAAACTGATAAGGATGATAAATAAACTGTCATGCTCTTCTCTTTTTGTAGCTCATGGTTTTATCATGAAACACATACTGCCTGGGTAGGGATGATTAGAAGAGAAGGACCTAATCTACAAGAAAGGGTGTGTTGCAGCCTTGTGTTCCAGGTATTCTAAAGCTTTGTTGTTATGAAAATTCATTTCCTTGTTTTAGAAGAAAATCACTATCCTTGTGTTTTGTTAGAAGTCCTTGCTGCTGAGATTCATTGCTGTACTCAGATTAGACCTGTCAGAAGAAAATTATTTTGGACCCCTAACTGGACTTTGGCAGTGAATCTGTCCCATGATTCTCAGACTGCACAGATCCTGTATGTGAGCAACGGAACGTTGTCAGGGAAAACAGTGCTGAATTCACCAAACCTTCATAACAAAATAGGAGCTTTGGAATTACTGGGGTTCTGAGGGACTCTGGAGGTCTCTAGCCCTCGCTCTGCACAAAGCATGGCCAGACACAGCAGGTTGCCCAGGACTGTGTCCAGATAGGTTTTTAATATTTCCAGAGATGAGATGAAGATTCCACAACCTCTCTAGAAAACCTCTTCAATGTTTGACTACATTCAGGAAGAAAAAAAGTCTTCCTTACATTTAATCAAAGACAGATGAACTAGGCTCCCATTTAGTAACTAGTGCTAGCAGTGTGAATACCCACGTTTATATATAAGAAATACTGGTGTAAAAACTGGAAGAATAAATTAATATTTCATTCTTCTGGACTTTGACCACTACTAATACAATTTTTTTCCTGGTTCTGTTTAGGATTTAGCTAAAGAAATCAAAATGGCAACAGCCACTGGCATTTCAAAACAGATCCACTCCTGTTGTTTTGCCCACTGCTGTGGCATTTGCTCCCAGCTCCCAGAATGTTAAAGGTGTTCCTCCACTAAACAGCTGATCTACTTAAAATGTGGCATATTACTTTACTATTTAAAATGAAACACTTCTAAATACATGGCTTCAGTTGAGGGAGTTGATGACCACTTCTTATTTCTCATTGTCAGAGGTTAAAATGAGGACACCTACCTCATAGGAGTCCTGTGAAATTTAATCAGCATGCAGATGTAAAATGCACTGAAATATTCACTATGACCCAAATCTTACTTTAATAACATATATCCACATTTTATTAGAAGCAGAAGATGTCCATGCATGAAATTAGACTATAGATTATATGAAAAAAAGATAAGATCACAGAGTCACAGCCTGAAATGAAGATATGAAACTCCATAGAGTAGACATGTAATTTTTGTAGTTTTATGCTTTTTCAGTCTGGTGAAGAAGATTACTTCCCCCTGGAAAAGAAGGACATAATCTGAAATATAGGCAAGAGATTTTCACAGAATTCATGCCTTCTTCAAGAAGTTCTGAAAAACAGCCTTTGTGCACAGCTGCTAGGAGATGAAAGTAGATGACAATCTTGCAAGGCACATAGAAATGCTTTTTAGCACAGCACAAATTTTCTTTGATATTATAATGGGAGGTGGGAGCTGGATCTCCTCTGTTGTCAATAATTTTGCTAAGGAGGGACACTGACCAATTATTAGAATTTTCTTCTGAAGTTAATGACACTAATGACATTCCCCTGTTTACTGGCTGCAGACTCTAGACCCTAATGGTCTAACTTTTATCAGAAGGGAAGATCACAGTATCTGAAAGTAAAATTTTACTTCCTTAGTAGCTTACCTTGTGTCTACAGCTCAACACTATTATCAGTGTACATTTCAAACTAGTTTTCTCTCTTTGTGTTTAGGGTATTCTTTTTAATTTTTTTCCCTTCCTTTAATATGCTGAATCTTTGTTCAAAGAATATAAATTATAGAACAAAGGCCTTAAAAAAACTATGAAAAATATGCCAGGACTCCTCCTCACCACTAACAATATAAATCCTCAGAATTAGCTTTAATTTTCAGATGCCACTCTCTAGTCCCTGAAATCCTTGACAGCTCAGACGTGCAAAGAGTCCTTGCAGCATTCCCTGAAAGTCCAATGACAATGTTCATGAAGACAGGAGCTAACTTGAGAAAGCAAGAGGCATCTTGGCCTTGCCAGCCATTCTCTCCAGGGTTTGCTATAGAATAGAATAGAATAGAATAGAATAGAATAGAATAGAATAGAATAGAATAGAATAGACCAGGTTGGAAGAGACCTTCAAGATCATCGCGTCCAACCCATCAACCAATCCAACACCACCTAAACAAATAAACCATGGCACCAAGCACCCCATCAAGTCTCCTCCTGAACACCTCCAATGATGGTGACCCCACCACCTCCCCAGGCAGTCCATTCCAATGGGCAATCACTCTCTCTGTATAGAACTTCTTCCTGACATCTAGCCTAAACCTCCCCTGGTGCAGCCTGAGACTGTGTCCTCTTGTTCTGGTACTGGCTGCCTGGGAGAAGACTCCCTTCAGGTAGTTGTAGAGAGTAGTAAGGTCACCCCTGAGTCTCCTCTTCACCAGGCTAAGCAACCCCAGCTCCCTCAGCCTCTCCTCATAGGGCTTCTACTCCAAACCCCTCACCAACTTTGTTGCTCTTCTCTGGACTCGTTCCAGCAAGTCAACATCCTTCCTAAACTGAGGGGCCCAGAACTGGACACAGTACTCGAGGTGCGGCCTAACCAGTGCAGTGTACAGGGGCAGAATGACCTCCCTGCTCCTGCTGGCCACACTGTTCCTGATGCAGGCCAGGATGCCATTGGCCCTCCTGGCTGCCTGGGCATACTGCAGGCTCATGTTCAGCCTACCATCGACCAGCACCCCCAGGTCCCTCTCTGCCTGACTGCTCTCCAGCCACTCTGACCCCAGCCTGTAGCTCTGCATGGGGTTGTTGAGGCCAATGTGCAGAACCCGGCACTTGGATGTGTTAAATCTCATGCTGTTGGACTCTGCCCGTCTGCCCAGCCTGTCGAGGTCCCTCTGCAGAGCCTCTCTACCCTCCAGCAGATCGACACCTGCCCCCAGCTTGGTGTCGTCAGCAAATTTACTGATGATGGATTCAATGCCCTCATCCAGATCATCAATAAAGATGTTAAAGAGCATGGGGCCCAGCACTGATCCCTGGGGCACACCACTGGTGACTGGCTGCCAGCTGGATGTGGCACCATTCACCACCACTCTCTGGGCTCTGCCCTCCAGCCAGTTCCTAACCCATCGCAGTGTGCTCCCATCCAAGTCATGGGCTGACAGCTTGGCCTGGAGCTTGCTGTGGGGGAGAGTGTCAAAGGCCTTGCTGAGGTCCAGGTAGACTACATCCACAGCCTTCCCCACATCCACCAGGCGGGTCACCTGATCATAGAAGGAGATCAGGTTGGTGAGGCAGGACCTGCCCTTCCTAAATCCGTGCTGGCTGGGCCTGATCCCTTGGCCATCCTGTAAGTGCTGTGTGATTGCACTCAAGATGACCTGTTCCATATCCTTGCCTGGCACTGAGGTCAGGCTGACAGGCCTATAGTTCCCTGGCTATAAACAGATAGAGTATCACAGGAAGAGGAAGAAAATCACATAGATCCCAAACAATATATGCTTTAAAGTGGATTGAAAACAATTTGAATCCAGGGATTTGGAGAGCAGGGAATTGACTAGACATGTAGGTATATCAGAGAACACAAACATAATATTCCAGCAACATTCAAACAAGCAGACCAGTACCAGCATTGTTTACTGCCTGATTTTCATTTTCATGTGTAGTGCCAAGCAAAGCTGGACTAACTGGCCCTTGATGGAAAGACAAATTCTCTCCAGTGTACTCAGAACTGCTTAATCACTACATCTGAGTTTTCTACAGATGACTGTTCATTTTATTTAAATAATAATGTATAGCTCATATCTCAACAGTAATGAACTGAAAAAACCACAACCCCCAAAAAACAGCATTGTGTTTCCTAACTGGTTCCCCATCAACGATGTGAATGGTAATCTAAGGATGATTAAATACTCCAAACAGTTGTGAGGTCTCTCTCTGGCTTTGTTTATACTGTTTGGATGAATGTGGGCCAAATGCCACCATCTTGACATGGTGGGCTGAGGTGCAGTCAGATGGCAGTGGTGAGCTTGTCCACACTATAAGCCATTTTAACCTGCTAAACTTGGAGATTACTGGTGTCTTGTGCCAGAATGTTGATATGAGCTGAGCCTGGACCGAAGGGAGCACTTGGCCAGTACTTCAATGAGACCCAAGGTACATTTACATAGCTCTCTGTCTACGGTGCAAACCCAGGAGGGGTTCAAACAAAAAAACTGGGTTCCACTTGGCTGAATATTTCCTTTGGTACATGACCAAGAATTCTGCTTTGTGGTCAGATGTTGTGGTTTAACCCCAGTCAGCAACTAAGTACCATGCAGCTGCTTCCTCGCTCCTTCCCTTCCCAGTGGGAAGAGAACTGAAAAAAAAAGGTAAAACTTGTGCGTTGAGACAAGAACAGTTTAACAACTAAAATATAATAGTAACAATATAACAATAATAGTTAAAAGAAATTTAATGAAAAGAGGGAGGAATAAAACCTAAGGAAAGTGATGCACACTATAACTGCTCACCACTCACTGACTGATGCCTGAGCTGTGACCCCCAGTTTCTGTACTGAGCTGGGTGTTCTCTGGTATGGAATACCCTTCTGGTGAGTTCAGGTCAGCTATCCTGACTACATTCCCTCTCAGTATTCCTGCACTCTAGCAAAACATGGGAAAGAGAAAATCAGCAACTAAAGATGTGGCAGTTTTAGGCTATGCCTTTAAAATTTAGGTGCCGATTTGGAGCAGAAAAGTAGAAAATATAAACAAATCACTATTGGGTATAAAAATGAAAACAAAAGATTATGCTAAACAAATTCATTGGATAAATGTCTGGGGTAAAAGGAGCTGTATCATAACAATTCCTCACATTTCACTACCATTCCCATTCCTTTTCTCCTCTGATCTTGGCTGTTATGCTTTGCCTGGGAGATAATGTTTCTGTCTGACCTTGAGATAAGGACTAACACTGCTTTCTCTCAACTCCTCTTTTCTCTCTCTGGTACAGGTGGGGGGGGGAGATTTGTGGGGGAGGAAAGGTGGGGGAAGAGTGGAGCAGCTTCTCTGGTCTTTTGGACTTTCCATGTTATTTGCTAATTGTAAATATCTGTATAATATTGTAAATACTGTATATTTTGCACATATTCATTGCATTCCAATGTAGAGTGTAGTTTTTGCTTGTAAATACAGCTTCATTTGCTTCTGAGTTGGTCTGGCTTAAAAGTTAATGCTGGGGGAAACTTCAACCCACCACAAAAGACATCACTATACCATCACCATTCTTCTTATACTTAATGCAAAACACAGCTCTATTCCAGCTGTTAAGAAGGAAAATTAGCTCTATGCCAACCAAAACCAGGACGTCAGTTTAAGCTGCTTTAAAATTATATTGTGATCAACTTACTCTCAAAGGTCTTTTCCAACCTGGTTTATTCTATTCTATTCTATTCTATTCTATTCTATTCTATTCTATTGGGCAAGTTTTCCTTGATCAATATCCAGCTTTTCATGCAATGTTAGTAATGGTAAAGTGATTTAAAGTGCTACCTGGAAAATTGCTAACCATAATAAAGGGAAATAAAGGCAGGTTTTCAGCTGAACTGGTGAGTTACTCCAAATCCCTGTGCTGCTGCAAGAGAGAAGGATGAAAATGGTATGGTGATTGCCATGGGGCTGTGCATATAATAGTAAACAGAGACTCACTGTCTTGCCTGAAGGTCAGCTGGTCTGGAGCAATCCCACACATGCGATCAAGCAATCTCTGCCTACAAACTAGTGTGAGTATCAGGAATGGTCCCTGGCCTGCATTAAGTCCTGAACTGTACCCAGGCTGAAGAGGAAACACTGGCTGGCTTGCAAGAAAATAATGCCCAAGACAGACTTAGCCACATAATGGTGTAGATCAGTATGAGGTGTCAAGGAAAATACCATGACACTATCCAGTCTGATAGCACAGATGTAGAGTAAGGTAGCAATTATTTTAATAATGGAGGTCCACGGAGACATCTAAGACTAAAACCTCAAACTTCTTATGCTTGCCAATTAATTTCCCATAGTCATGCACCCAGAGTTTGTATTTCAATCTCTCTGCCTTTTGGGGCCAGCTTACAGCTGCATTTTCCTTTACATCTTTCTCTGTAAATTGAATTAATTTAATTACAGTGCAAATTCTGTTAAAACCAAGAATCAAAAGGCTAAAGACTGGATTTCAGCTTGTCACTCACTACAGGTGAAGGGGAGCCAGCCATACATTTGCCAGCTGGGCTGCCTGAAAACAGCAGATGAGACTCAAGGGACTACAATATCAGCAAATGAAGCCAACCAAAAGTTTTCCTGGCAGATATTTTTAGTAGAAGTTGCCTAAATTGCCAGAACCACACTTGCAGAGTGAATGGAACCCAGATACCTGCACAGCACAGTGAAGAACACCAGCCTGATTTTTGTGACTGATGAAGACTGATGAGAGACAAGACTCTGAGCACAAGGCATGTGTTCCTACTTGTGGGAGGGCCACCTGCATCCCTGTGGACTGGCTGCATCATGTCCAATACTCCTACAGGGCCCTGTGTGACAGGGCAGGTGTGGTAGTGCCTTACTATTCTAGCCATTTTCAGAAATGGGAAAATAAAGTATTACTGTCCCCCTTCAGCTCAGACTCTCAACACTGCATGACCTATAAGCCACATTTACCTGTAGGTCCCTCTGGAAATCTCTTTGGCTTTACCACTTCAGACACTACAGGAAATTCAGTGTTGTCACCATATCATTACCTGTGTGAGTAGGGTGAGACTCCAGAGCCTATTCACTGTCACACAAGTATAGAGTAACAAACACCCTTAAAGAAATAAAAAGAGATGTTCCAAACATACTGACACTGCAAAGCACCTCTAAAACCATAGACTGCAGATGTAGCAAAGACTCTAGTCTTGCTGAACTATTTTAAGGCTAGACATGGAAAAAGAACCTAAAATGCATCATACTAAGAACTGACCAAAAAGGTTGCCTGTAGTCAACAGTCTTATTTAATCCAAGCAGGAAATTTTGTCATATTTTTTAAAAATTTGGTTTAGGGCTATTACTGAAACCCCCTCCAGTGAATATCTTTAAAACACAAATACATTTAAAGACTATGAAGGCATACACTTCTTTGCCTTTTACCCATTTTCCTTGTTTGAACTAATGACTGACAGTTTTGAACAGTTAACTCCCGATGCCTTTTAAACACAAGTAAGACTCCACTTTAAAAAATCACCCTTTAAGCACAGCACTATAAGATGGTCAAAAACAGATGGAAAAAGCAATAATGATCAAAGTAATGTTTATGAATACATCAGCATTTTTTACAGTCACCTCCTTGCAGGAAAAATGGTGTAGACTGCTCAGAAGAGGAGCTGGGTCTGCCTTAGGCGGCAAGCCTGCAGCATAAGAGGCTCTGCAGTCATTACAGCCTGCAATGCATGTTGCTGGCAGTCTCGTGTGACAGATACAACTGCCCTGACTGTATAAAACCGTACGTTACTCCTGGCTTAAAACTTCTTCAGATCCAGTGACGCCTTTGAGTAATGACTGCAAAGGTCAGCCTTCAGCTTTGGTGAAGTGAATGTTGAAAACCCCTTTGACAACGCACTGTACTAATGTTATAAAGGAGGACAATTCCCCCTGATTAAAGGGCAGTGAGATCATGGCCTCCCTTTCCCATTCCTAGCTTTGACATTTCAGCAGTAACAGGGACTTGTTTTGGTAGACTTAAGAAAATACTAACTCTGAAATCCTTCTATGCTTCTTTGGAAAGAAGTTTCAGCCAATATGAATGTCGTAGTATATGGGCATGGAAGCAGTGCACTGTTGTATCACTGATTAACACAAGCAATTTAGGATACCAGTAACCTGGGAAAACTGTTTGGTCAGAGCTTTACACCTGCATTTTTTGAATGATTTTAATTTTTATTCTTCCCCCTTCTTTTTTTTTTTTTTTTCCCCCCTCTTGGAAGGGATAGTTAAGAAACATTCTGGGTTTTGTGACACCTGAAACGATCAGTTTTCTGTAAATACACGAAAGTGTCAGCTTTATAGTTATACTTTATAGCTATATAGTTATACTTTAATGTTCTTAAAATTCTAATTGGAATACTTCAGGGACATGGTGGGTAAAGAAAGCATTATAAGGAAAAAGCTTGCTTTTCTCTATGGGGTGACACACTACACCCTTGCTGACCTGGGGAGTAACTCTACAGAGTGGCCCCTGGTGCCAGACCAGATGTCACAGACTGCAAACAGACTGTGGGGCATTAAGTATCCTATCATTTCCCTTCCTGTCCAGGCGTTACAGGTCTCTTTTGCACAGCTCCACTCCTGACTGGGAGGGCACAGGGCTAGCTGAGACATCCCTGTGAGACTTTAATGGGCTGTAGAAATCAAAATGGTAGAGCAGGTGTGCCTGCTGTTTAGGACTCAGAGTACCCTGATACTCTATTATCTATACTAGCCTTTCCTGCTGTGGAAACAACCTAGTTAATTCTGGAGCAGAAGATGTTCATAAATCATTGTGAAGGCAGCTTGGGTGATAGTGATTTGGATGCTAGCATCAAAACTCTGCTAGCACCGCCTAAGTCCACAGCATGCAATAGTTGGTAGAGTATTTGATGCAGTTTCTGTAGTTTATATATGGGTTTCATGTCAAGCAAACAACCTAGGTTCACAAAGATGAAGTGCTGAGGAAGGTGCATTGTGTTCAAAGCCGTTCAAAGCCATTCAAAGCAGATGGAGAGTAGAGTGCAAAGCAGTAGCATGCCTCTTGAGGGCAATGGTTTCATGTTTGGAAGTCTGGCCTGTCCCCAGAAGAGTTCCTGGAAAAATGTAACTGAGGGCTTAATGCCTGATTATCCATTAGCTTCTCCTCAAAGCTCTTCTCTGTGCAGGCAAAACTTAAACCAGCAAAGAGCCTTGTTGAAACTGCTGCTTTTTTCTTTTCCCTTTTTTAAGATACCAACTCTTGTGCTTTTCTTTCATTCTGTAGAGTACACAGCTGACATTACCCACATGCTTAGCGGTACCACTGCTGTAATGGATGACGCTAGTACTTAAATACACTAGGAAGAGAGGAGTGGGCTGATTCCATTTTTAGAACATGCTATTTTCTTTTTTAGTGCTGACTCATTCACTGTACCTTGTGGTGTGTTTACCTTGATTGCTTGATACTTCACAGGCTGGTGAATGGCTGAGGGAGGAATATTAATCAGTGACACATAGCACTATGCTCCAGAACTTTAGTAATGGTAAGTGCTATGCTCTCGGTGGTCTTTTGGTTCTCTTTAACTAGCATTCACAGGCATTTCAGTTCCAGAAATTGTAAGTGACACTTTTGTTTTCATCATTTTAGCAGAGCTATCTAGTTCAGATCCATTTTTTCTGTCGAAAATCTTTGCTTCTCACCACTACTTAGAGTGAAATTAATCAAAGTCATTGCACTGGATATGTGTTGAACCTAATTAGCCAAAACAGCTGATGAAGACAGAAAAGATTTCACAACTCATTTATCTTTTTCTAAACATATTTCATATTAAAATTAAAATGACATGGAAAGCAGTAGCAACCCCTGTAGCTAAAACCCTACAAATGTGTGCTTTATTGCATGTGTGATCTGCTTGAGCTACTGTGCCTGTTGAGTGAGGCGACAGAAGTGTTTGGAGCCCATAAATGCATCTGTAGCTCAACTTGACTGCATTCAAAACAGAAATTAAAGGTTTGTTCATAAAAACTATTGCTAATAATTCACAAGAATCAGGTAAGTGCCATTAATGCACAGTTAAAAATGGCTGCTCTCTGCTCTTGCGCTAGCTGACTGTCTGGAGCTTTAGATATGAAAATGATTCTTTAGCTTTATTTCTACTAATTTAGTTCTCTGAAATTTTCCACTTCAGGACTAAATGAACACCCATGATGGAACCAGGCTTATTGATGGAATACCCTCTAACTTAGTTCAGCACACTCCCCATGCAAAGAGGTGACCCAGCTGTGGGGACTGTCTGCAGAAGGAAATGTGATACCCTAAGAGAGGAGACAGAGACTAAGCTTGGAGAACTACCAGGTTGAAGAAATACCTGCTTTCAGCTCTACAACATGACATAAGCATATAATGTGCAGAGTTCTGAAGGACTACAATTTTACAAATTTCCTTTAAAAAGAATTAAAAATTATATAGCTGACATCACTCAAGAGAAATTTCTTTTAATACCATGCTTTGTAATGCTATAAACACGGAGACCCTGTGAAGGGTTTATGCTAATCAGTTCACTTGTGCACCTCAGGGAAATTTGCTGCTGCATAACCAACTTCATAATCCCTTGAATTCTTATTGCCAGTTATTTTGGAGTAAGGCAGTAAACTCTCCTGGCTGGGGATACCAACATGTTTCTCTATCTTTCTGAGTTTCTGAAACTAAGGATTATTTTTATCCAATCATTATTTAGTGGAGCTTCTTACACTGCTGTGAGAAAAATTAAATATCTCCTCTCAGTTTTGCAGATAGAATAATGGAAGTGTGTAGTGGTTAACAAATTACATTTCCTGGGTCAGAGAGAAAGTTCATGGCAGAGATAATAATGGGACTTACATCTCTGGTCTTAATGATTATAGTGTGACAGCATAGCATCCCTCAATGCAGAAGTTTCAAAAATAAGCATTTAGTTGTGACATTGACAGAATGGGGTCCCTTCAATTTGATCTGCAACTGCACCGAGGCAGGACCCAGGCACCACACCGTGCAGAGTGGCACTTTCCCCAATCCTCCGAGCCAGCTTTCCTCTCCCGAGAGTCTGGCGCGGCCTGGGCGGAGACTGCTGCAGCGGCACATTTAAATCCCAGGCAGGCAAGCCAGGGCAGATCTGGAACAGCACTGAGGCAGCTCTGGGGCATCACACCATGCGGAGCAGCACGTTCCCCCGCCATCCACCGAGCCAGCTTTCCTCTCCCGAGAGGATGGCGTGGCATGGGCAGAGACTGCTGCAGCGGAGGTGCTTTCACCAGAGGAAGGGAGGTGCTGTGTCATGTGAGCTCATTTCTGAAGTGTTCTCCAGTTAGGCCAAGGCTAGGGATGGTTGTAACTCACCATGAAGCTGTTTTCAAAAGATCTGTGTTGACCCAGACTGAGGTCGAACCTAACCAGGCAGGTGTCCAGGCAACTGGCTGCAGAGAGTGCTGGAGCCTGGCACTTGAAATGGAGGGCAGTGGAGACAACACCTGCATTAGGTGTGAGCAAGTCGATTATCTGCTTAATCTAGTGGCTGAACTGAAGAAAGAAGTTACTAGACTTAGGACTGTCAGGGAATGTGAAAGGGAGCTGGATTTGAGGAACCAGACTCTGCAGACTTCCCTAGCAGAGAAAGATGACCCAAGAAGCAGCAGAGAATGGATACAGGTCCCTGTTAGGAGAGGCAAGAGAAAACCCGCTCGGCTCCCCTCACCTTCCCAGCCAGCCTGGATGGGCAGTGAGCTTCTGAGCAAATTAAGGGGAAAAAAGAGGGCGTATCATCTTTGGAAAGGAGGAGAGGTAACCAAGGAAATGTTTAAGGATGTTGATAGGTCATATAGGAAAAGAATTAGAGAGGCCATTTAGAGCTTAGACTGGCCACTGCTGTGAAGGACAACAAAAAATGCTTTTACAAATATATTAATGGCAAAAGGAGGGGCAAGGACAGCCTCCATTCCTTAGTGGACACAGAGGGGAATATTGTAACAAAAGATGAGGAAAAGGCAGAGGTATTTAACACCTTCTTTGCCTCAATTTTTAATAGCAGATGATGGGCAGAGTCCAGCAGCATGAGATTTAACAAGTCTAAGTGCCGGGTTCTACACATTGGCCACAACAACCCCATGCAGTGCTACAGGCTGGGGTCAGAACATCTGGAGAGCAGCCAGGCAGAAAGGGACCTGGGGGTACTGGTTGATAGTAGACTGAACATGAGCCAGCAGTGTGCCCAGGTGGCCAAGAAGGCCAGTGGCATCCTGGCCTGGATCAGGAATAGTGTGGCCAGCAGGAGCAGGGAAGTCATTCTGCCCCTGGACTCAACACTGGTTAGGCCACACCTTGAGTCCTGTGTCCAGTTCTGGGTCCCTCACATTAGGAAAGATGTTGAGTTGCTGGAATGTGTCCAGAGAAGGGCAACAAAGCTGGTGAGGGGTTTGGAGCAGAAGCCCTATGAGGAGAGGCTGAGGGAGCTGGGGTTGCTTAGGCTGGAGAAGAGGAGGCTCAGGGGAGAGCTTATTGCCGTCTATAACTACCTGAAGGGAAGTTGTAGCCAGGTAGGGGTTGGTCTCTTCTCCCAGACAAGAGGAGAACGAGAACAAAAGGACACAGTCTCAAGCTGCACCAGGGAGGTTTAGGCTGGATGCTAGGAAGAAATTCTTCACAGAAAGAATGACTGGCCATTGGAATGGACTGCCCGGGTTGGGGGGGGAGTTGCCATCAGTGGAAGTGTTTAAAAAGAGACTGGATGAGGCACTTAGTGCCATGGTTTAGTTGATTGGATGGTGTTGGGTGATAGGTTGAACTCGATCTCAAAGATCTTTTCCAACCTGGTTAATTCTGTATTCTGTATTCTATTCTGCGTTTGCTGACCTTGGCCTAGTGAATAAGCCAGTCACTCAATTTGAAGGATATCTATGCTATGAACGGCACATTCAGATTCTACAAACACATATTTTAAGATTTTGTAATGAGAACATTCCTGTTACAAAACTTCCAGTATTATTGCTTTGGACATAACTACAGAATCTTTACAGTAGTGACTGAGTACTTCAATCTTAATGAATTTCCATTATCTGATCCCTGTGAATAGGGAATGGTTAATATCCCATTTTTAAAGAGGTTAAAAAAAAAAAGATTGCAAAGTCTTTAGTGCAGCAAAAATTCAATTTTACATCTCCCAGATATTAAGCTGGATGAACCTACCACTAGATGAACCTTCCTCATTATTGGATGAAAATTCCTTTATTGCAGTCATCAAATTTACAAAAATCATAAAACAACGACTCTGCAAAAAATGTGCTTTTTTGCTCTCCAGGCTTGTCATGGGGCTTAATATAGAGCTTAGCAATAGCCAAATTAGTTTGTGAACTGTTTTTCACATTAGCTTGAAGATGCTAATATAAACTGGCACTAAAGAGAAGGCCCATGGGAGAAAAAAAAATAAACCCAAACCACAAAAACGTGGCCTATGCAAGGAAAAATGAAATGTAAAGAGGAGGGAAGAAGAAACAAGATGAGAAGGAAAGCACAAAACCCAGACGACAGGTAGAGGAACCAGAGCTGGCTGTGTAGAAGTACGAGTGTGTCATGGTAAGGAAAAAGCTAGCCATACCTATAGCTCTCTATAATGTCAGAGCTCTACATGTGTGACTTGGTTTGAGGTAGAACACAAATAATTCCATTCAGTGATTTTGATTTTCAGCTCAGTCTCTTCTCAGTAACTGCAATAATGCTTCATATTTCTAGTTACCAAAAACTGGTGTGTAGACCAAAGTCATTGATAAATCTTGTGTACTATATGGGGGTTCAGAGAAGACAGGGTAAGTGACCCTAAAGTGACCAGTGAGGTATGCCATTCCATGTACTTGGTATTCAGATAAAGCTGAGAAATCACAAGGGTTAAGCTCTCTTCTCCAATGGCTGGTATCTGAGGAGGACTCAGTCCATTCTGCCTTCAATCCCAATCTATGAGCTCCTAAATCCAGTTCCTGAATCCAGCTCCTGAATTTGGTTCCCATGTGCCACTGAGTCCAGTCTGTGACTTCTGCCACAGCATCAGTGGTGACAGTGACTAATTGTCATGAGGGGTGCTAGGTTTGATATTGTTTTTTTAATATATTTCATTTTATTGTTATTATTTTCATTAAAGTAGTTTTAGTTTCCTATTCCAATCCCGAAGTCTCCCTCCCTTATTTCCTTTCTCTTCCCCTTTGAGAAGAGAGAGGGGTTAATTGAGTGTCTGTCACTTCACTTGACCCTTGTTTATAGAATACAGACACAACTGGAATTTTCTGCACATGATGTGCTTCCAGTTGTGGCTTGTTGAGTTAGATTAAACACTTCCAGGGAAGTGCAGGCTGTTTTGCATATATGAGAAATGTACTTGGATCTGATAAAATACCACAGCTGCCAGTCTAAATTGGAATGAATTTGCATGGTAATGCTATGAGCATTGCAATGTCTTCATTTTCCTTAATCTGCAATGAGGAACTTTCCCTGTTTCAGTAAGGAAGATTAATCCTGGATGTCTGTATAAGAATTTGAAAAGATCTGGCTCTTCAAGTGTGACTTGTTACCTATAGGGCTGCTACTGTTCAGAGGGAAGAGAGCTCTGCACAGAAGTAACACAGTTGCACCTAGTCTGTTTGCTGGCTTCTGCACAGCCCACAGGAACTGACCATCTCTAAACGCATACATCTGGAGTGGAGATTTGCCCATGTAACACAATGCCAATGTAAGAATTAGGTAAGTTCTGGAGAAAGAGAAGTTCCTTAAAATGAAATAAAGGAGAAGGTACTCAAAACGTTGAGGGCTTTGTAAGCTGTACTTTGTCAAAATACCTGAGTGAATATCTGCATACTACATTTTTTTTCCATTCCCAGCCACTCCCTCCTTTCTGCTCTGCTCCCACTGTGGATCTCTGCACACCCTGATGTGCTAATGCTGCTTGTCATGGGACTGTGCCAGATCTAGGTGATGCAAATGATGTAAATGCCTAAAAAAAGTATTTTGAAAACTCTTTTTCAAACCTATATCTTTTTGAAATCCAGGTCATCATGCAGTATCATAAATGGCTACATTAGCATGACCTTGGAGTGGAAATGGCAGCAAACAGCAGGTACAAGAGTTTAAATCTAGGAGAAAGTGGAGGCTTCTTGGTTTCTGATAAACAAGTGTGCAGAACAGGACCACAAATAGTCTGAGTGTCAGGCTTGGAATATTTCTCTCCCTGAGTTACTCATGAAGTTTTTTAACAAGGAGAGTTTATAGTATGGTCTCAAAAGAGGCTCAGTTCAATATGATGTTGTGTGACTCAGTCACAGTGACAGTTTGTTGATAATCATTATTATGACAATTGAGTACACTAGTATACCCATTCCCCTGTTACTTACACAAATACAGAGAAAAGGAATATAAAGCCCGCAAAAGTAGCTTGTCTTTAAAATCACTCATTCACAGGGGTATTTGAAACAGATTTTCTAGCCACCAAACTGCTGGGAGAACTGCCTCTTTTATAGTTTGATATATGGATTCTAAGAAGTTCAGTGGAAACTCTGAAGATGGAAACACATCCACTGACCTTAAATTTATATCACACCAGCTTTACAGTTTTTAATCTGTGACCTATTGGGAGGGAGAGGGTTGTGAGAGCCCTGCTCTCCCCAGGGATTAAGGAAATCTGATCCAGATGGACTTGGTTCCTTCCTTCCCCCTCCAGAGGGGATTCCCCCCTGGGAAACTGAGTCAGTCTGTTCCACTCCCCCTTCCTATCCAGCAAAACTATAATGGGGAAAGCACAACAACCCTTTTCCCTCTTTTGCTCCTGCCTCACATGTGTGAAAGGACCAAAAGCCACTGCTGGCTTTCTGGTTCTGCCATGTGGTCAGGCCTGGTCTTCTCCCTGCCACATCCACATTTCTCCAAAGGACTGCAGTCCGCATACATCAAGGGAAATACAAGACTATCCGAATTTGGTTTTGTATATTTTCCTATTCATCCTTGTTCCTTACTGTCGTAGTTTGGGCTGGGTGCCCTCTGCTACAGGGGTGTTTCCTGTGTCCAGAAGTCCATCCCAGTGGGTGGACTCAGGAAATTAGGTATTTCTACCATAATCCCTTGCACCACTATAAATTTTGCGGTGGGGTCTGGCACTTCCTCTTTCCTTCCCTCTCCGAGACTTGGTAACTGGGGGAGAGATCTCCCGGCCATGGGCCTGATTGGGCCCAAGGCCACTGGGGGATGGGCAGTCTCAGATCTGCCCAGCTGAGACCAGCCTAATAGTAGGGGGGGGAGGGAGGAGCCCTGGGGGTTATGGATGCACCCTCAGGTGGGGTTTGGGGTCTTTCTGGGTTTACTTTGGTTTCTTTCTTGTCACCATGTTTCCTTTTGTGCACACTCACTGTTCTCTATTTAAACTCTCCACTACTTTTGCAATCAGTTTGTCTGAGTCGTTATTTCTGCCTGTGGTGGGGAGGGGGTTTGCCCCAACCCATTACACTTACCCTTGTGAACCCTGTTACTGTTATACATACATGTATACACACATACATATATATATATATTGTTTAAAGAAAAATTTACTTCTCTACTTCCAAACCAACTCCACATTATTTCTCAGTAGATTTACCTTCTCTTCTTTTTCCCTACCCCCCTTTCTTTCCCTTTTTCTTCCCTTGTTTTCCCTATTCTTTCCCCTTTCCTTTTTTTTTTTTTCTATTGGGAGAGAGGAAGGGGGAGCGGGGAAGGAGTTCTCAGTCTTGCCACCATCTGAGCTCTTAAATTCCAGTTAAGGCTCAAACCACAACACCTATCAATATGGACAAAAGCTAGAGTTTGCTCATTTTCACGTTAGGTAAGTCATACAGGTACTCTTTGAAAGATATACAGAACACCCTTGTGGTTTTTACAATGACCATGGCAATGAAATGTGATGCTTTTTTCATTACAAATCTTAAGAAAATCTTCCTCTTACCTGAAGGTAATGGCATGGCCTCAAGGAAGGTTTGATTTCCTGATGAACCAGAGGCTTATCTAAGTTCAGTGATGATTTGCGATAAGCTTCTTTAGCCTGACTTACTGTAAGCGTGGACCAAGAACTCCTTTTCATATATTTACCATCAGGGGTCATTGCTAGCCCTTCACAAGCTGAACACTTCACATCATTGTTACTTTTGGAAGTCTTCAATGAAAGATCCCCAAAATGCCCCTGAAGTGCCTCAGGATAGCAATGGGATATATGATCTGCATGGTGCCTATTTACCACACTAGGGGTTCGGTAAGTGCTATCACTGTCCAAATTATCATCAGAGCTCCACCAGCTGCTCATTCCAGATTTATGTTTGCTTTCTGGTTTTCGCTCCTTACTTTTACTCCTTTTGCTATGCTTGGAATGGTGTCCATGGTGATGGTCATCCCCTCGACTGTCTCCCTTTGTCCCATTAACGTTGCCCTTGGATGATCCTTCCAGAGAATGAGATTTAGTAAAAAGTTTCTGGACAGAATGAACGAGATGGCGGATTCTTCCCGGGCTCTCGCTGCGTTGTTCCGCAGCTGTTGAGGTCCTCTGGTACTGTAAAGTGTGAAACCCATCTCGGTGAAGAGGAAGTTGTTTCTCAAATTGGTCCAAAAGGTTTGCAGGGATACGGTTAATCTTAGGGTTACCGTGAGACATGGCGCAGTCGTCTCTTGAGTCGTAATGCGAGCTGTAGTGCATTCTGGGGAAAGTGCTACTTGACATGTGATCGCCCATTACCATGGGCATCATCATGCACTCAGAATGAATGGAGCTGCGGGGTGAGCAACGATGATGGTCCATCGGGCAACTCTCCGTGGGGCTGAGAAGATACGATTGCCGTGGCTCCTGCCCATGGTGGATATGGTCGTGGGTGTGTTCACAATCTTCAGGGGACGCTAAGCCACAAGTATGAGCTGAACATAACTGTGGTTGATTGCGACTGCCAGATAATCCTTTCATATTCCTCGGAGCAGGAGAGTATCTTTCTTCATTGAAGTGCTGAGAAGGCGACCATGAGTATTGCTGGTCTGTCAGGAGAACATATAAACCCTCTGTTATATTAGCTTGCAAAGTCCAAGTATATTGCAACACTAAACTTCTTTTCTCTATGAGATTGATGGAAAGTCTCACCATTCATTAACTTTCATTCACCATTTCAAAACCGGTTACAGTTTCTCACTATGAACAAATTGTGGGGAGAATGCAGCCTCTTTCCTGTTTGCAAAATTGTCTGCTAGCAGTTCTAAATGTTATGAAGCTATTATACAAATTTGCTCAAATAGATTTAATGGGTACATTCAAATATTCAGTTGATTATTTGATATTTGGAATTCATATGTCAATCTTTGTGGCTAGTCACTTAAGTTATATGGGTCTAGATTCTGTTTCTGTGGTTTCTCAGTTGGATATTCTAATGTAAATGTATCCTTTCTCTGTGGAGCCATCTTCATAGCACAAACTAAACTGCATTATTTTAAATGAATCTCAGTTTCAGGATCCTAAGTACACTGTTCATAATCATAAATAATAAAGAGCAAAGAGAAAAACCAACATGAACATGCTGCAATAAAGCTCATTTTTTGTATCATTAAACAGTTTATGAATAAACATTTCATACAATTTGAACATCTGTTATCATCCATTATCTACTACCATACATGTAAAGCATTCTCTCTACTACCTAAATAAGCAGGGTTTTCCTTTTTATGTCCAAATTACAAAATACCTATTTAATGACTCTGTGCTACTCCTGATAAAACAAAGATCTTTGGGTACTCCGTTACTTGTTCCTGCAGATCATGTACTCCAAGTTGTGGTTATTAAACAAGCATGATTACTAAATAAGAGTAGCTTGTAAGCAAAGATTTTGATACTCGAGCCTTTGATTTTCTTTTCCTTTCATGCAATTTCTTGCAGCTGTCAAATGCTACAAACAGAAAATTAAAATACCCATAAATGCTTCAATTTGATTTTCACATTCATTTTCCCTCTTCAATTTCAGCTTATTTAAAGAACATTTCAAAGCAGACAAAGATACCGGATGCAAGACAGTCCTTTAGAGGATCAGACAGATGCATAAGTGTTTATACAACCCACTTACTACAGTCTTTCTGTAAATTTGCTCTAAGGAATCTAAATAATCTCCTACAGGTTCTCAACACAAGGAAGTTGAAGGCCTCAAGCAGACAGGAAGCCAGAGAATATGTGTGTGTGTGTGTGTATTTATATATAAAACCCCCCAATATAACTGTACAGTGGAGAGCAGACTGTAGAGAGAACATAGTAGCCAGCAGCACTTGGAGGGGTTTCTAAGCATATGACAAAAATCATATTCCTATTACTGGTGAAAACCCAATGCCTGGATATGGTAATGAAGCATATCAATACCTTTATCTCTGTAATTTTATTCACCTAATAAGTGTTATTCCATGACACCCTCAGTAGAGAAAGCAATTTGCTGCAAATCTCTAGCATCATCCGTCTCACAACCAAAATGCCCTAGATTTCTTATAGTGCAAGATGGCCAGAAATTTTATTACATCCTAATTTCAACAGAGCTTCACATAATATTTTTAAATGAATGTAGCATTAAACTAATAAGCAATAAAGTATTTTTCATACTAGGCATAATCCCGTCACACTGAAGTAAAAGATGGATTTAAGGGTCCAAATGCCCCCTCCAGACTTTTTCACAATGTGAAACTGATGTTTGTGTGCATACATACTTTTCTCCTTCTATTTTGGTTTTATACAAGTTTCTTTTACACAATTCTTGGCTATTTTTATATTAAAATTAAAATTTATTATTGTTGACTGCACAGTCGGTTGCACTATTAAGGTTACAATAAATGGCATAAATGTGGTTACAAAAAGGAAATAAAACTTTATCTGAAACAACATAATCTTGATTATCCAATTAAAAGTACAGCCATATATATAGACCAGGTGGCAGATTATAACAGTGCATTGGGATTCATCCACATAAGTAGCACTGTAATTAATGGTACTTAACCCAGTATATTGCCAAACATTATCAAGGGGATAATACTGGTCTATGTATTGAACTTAGCCTGTGCTTCCCATAAAGAGTTCCCAAAGCACTTGCTAGAGACTATTGCATTAGTTCTTACAATCCCATGAGATGTGGAAGGCACTTTTACAGAAGGAAGGAGACTTTTACAGAACAGGAAACTGTAATACAGGCAACATTTTCTAAAATACTTGTGGATGTGATGATTTTTGTTTTCACAGTGATATGAACCAGAAGGAGGTAGAAGGAGGCTCTTCTGTCAAACTGATGGCACAATGAAAGTCAGCCCCTTTTTGTCACAATCTTGCACACCTATGAATGAAGGTAAGTCTTGCATTACATCTCACCAATGCATTAAAAATGACAAAAGGAAGGGTATGGTAGATATCCATAACAAAAGAAAGAGTTAGACAGAAATAAGAATCTCATTTAAACAAGTGCCCTGGCACAGAACTGCTAGCCCCTGGTGATTTCTTTTGGCTTCACACAGCATCAAACATAGCCCAGTAGTCTTCACCTTGTTATATCCCTGGTAATGTGAGACACCATGACTTGATTGCACTGCAATGGATCACCTAACAACAGCTTTTCATCCCTCATGATTCCCTCAACAATAGAAAAATACACTTTTCTCTACATTGCTTTCACACCCTTATAGTATTTTATGTGCCTCAGGGAACATCTGAATATTTTCCTCCAAAGCACAATCGTTAGAAACTGCTACAGGCATTTAATAAGCATAATAAAAAATATTAAAGACTGAATTAAGAACATGGCATCTTCTGAAAGTAATTTTCCCCTCTTAAATCTGCCATACAGAGTAAATGATATTGGATAAAGTCCCAAATTACTTACATGTGTATCATCTAAATTTATCACTCTAGTTAGATTTGGGCTCTGCTTGGGACGTCAAACTGTTCTGTGTCCTTCTTACAAACCCAAGGAAAACCTTTCAAAGCCTTGCATTATAATATATATTGTCATCAAGTCATTTGTGCTTTGTAGCATTTAGCCTTTGACTTTGTCCAGGAGGCTTGTTTCGGAGCTTGAAGAAACAGTGGAACTATGGCCGAATGCAGTAATGTACAGTACCAGACCAGAGAAATTGACCCTGTGCCAGAAACGTGAAGAAAAATGTGCTAGCTTAAAGTTCAATTAAGCTGACATGTTTTCCTAGCATTTGCAAGGGGCTAGAAGTGTCTATAATCAATGCCCACAACTCAGCTCATTCATAAAAATTCATAAAGCTACAATATTAATCCTTGAAAAAAAAAGAAAATTGAAGACTATGGTATAACAAAATAATGCCAGATTTATTGAATAATCACAAATTGGACTGTCTCAGAGAGAATTACTCCTAAAGTAAACTATAGTTTGTTTTTTTATTTTATTTGCAGCTCCTATGTCTTCTTAATCACTCCAAAAATACAAAAGCAATTAAGGATGTTAGTTAATGTCTAATCCTTTAAAGAAAGTCCCACTATCAGAATCAAAGAACTGAAGGGAGACAGAAGAACAAGTAACCTAAAGCAGAGAAAGGAATAGAAAAGAAAAAGAAATAGAAAAGGGAAAAAAAAAAAAGAAGAAGAAAAAATATAAAGAAAAAGAAAGTCAGTTTTTCCAGATTTCTTCATAGCAAAGTGGAATCTTTCCAGTGCCTTCAGTGGATAGTCAGATAATACATAAAGACTGTTGACTGGACCTAGATCAAGACATAGGCTGTTAAGTCAGACAGAATCCAGTAGTTCCAAAACCCTGAAAATCACTTAGAAGTCTTCTTTTCAGAGATTACTTTACAGATACAAGTCAACCTTTGACCTTGATAAATGGAAGGATTTCCATTCCTCCCTATTTCAACTCTTTCTCTGCTATGCCGTGACCTTTCTTGCTTTTTTCTCCCCATTACACTTCTGGAGAAAAAGCTGCTCTCTTATTCTGAGCAGATGTTAATTGGCCTTTCTTCAGGGACTGGTCACAATTTCTAGAGCATTCAAGCATCTTCCTTGTGTCAATCAGTATCAAGGGAAAAAAGAGAAGTTCAAGGGCTAAGAATATTGTTTGAAATAATGAATTAAAATGAGTATAAATATTCTAGGACAACAGGACTAAAAAACTTCTGAACAATATAAAATAATGGCTGTGCATCTCTAGAGTTCTGGAACACTGCTCTTTGCTAAAGAGAATCAATGTCAAAACATTGGAAACCTCTCTGATAGTCAAAAGAAATGCATGTCTCCATAAATCTGATTGTGTGTTACATTCTGAAAGCAAGCTTTCAGAGCATAATAATAATTTCCTGGAACTGCTTAGTGGTGCCTGATTTTTGTTTTTATTTAGTTAGTTAGTTATTTAGTTACTTATTGCAAAATACTTCTTTTTGTCTCTCAAGAACTTAAATTGCTTTAGCTTTTTATGTCCCTTGGTAAACTGTTTAGCTGTCTGAAACTTTTAAGCCATTTTCATTGGAGAACACACAGCTCCTTGCATAGTGCAACAAGTAAAATGCATTGCAGAAAAAAGATACCTAATCTAGCTTTCAAAAGGATGGTATAGAAAATCAGACCATGGCATTGTGCTGTTGCACTTAGTTCAACTAGTGCTGCAATGCATGATAAAAAATAAAATCAAAGTTTAACCTATAGCCAGTAAAACCATTAAACAGTGTAAACCCTGGTATATTAATCAAATAAGTAGTTATTAAGTATTAAATGCATTTTAAAAATGTTGTAGCTGGAGATTTGTCTGCCCAAGGATTGCAGTAAGCAGCAATAGATGAGCATTGTTTTGTCATTCTCCTGGTTTTGCTGGGGCAGAATACCAGGCCAGCAATGAGCTGCAGGCCTTTAGCATTTCTGAGTCAGGCAGGACAGCGACATGAGCTGGCTCACAGGAGTATCCTAGACTATTAAACA
Source organism: Dryobates pubescens (assembly GCF_014839835.1). NCBI lineage: Eukaryota > Metazoa > Chordata > Aves > Piciformes > Picidae > Dryobates > Dryobates pubescens. Next base: position 37,919,550 of record NC_071614.1, read on the forward strand.
TCATGCTCAGTATAGAGGGCAAAGATTGCTAAGGAGAGGCGTCTTCCCACTCTTGCTTCAGCTCCTACTCCTCTTCCTGCTCCCAAGGACTGCCTTTTCCATTTATTGTGACCATCATGCTTCCCAAGGCTAAGTATAACTTTGTGTAATTTATATTGACATTGCTATTAGTTTTGCTGTTTCATTAAATCCATTTGAAATTCAACCTGTAGGTCTTCTCTCATTTTCCCAGTTCTCTGCTGCGGAGGGATCATCAAGCGATACAGGAACTGCTATAGTTTAGCCCTGGATATGGGCTAAATGTAGGCAGTTATCATCTTGTTATACTGCTTTTCTCTATTTGATTCTAACCTTGAAAATGAATACTTCCAGGGACTCAGAAGAGTGACTAACTTGCCAAAAGAAAGAAAGAAATTCTGGAAATTACTTTAAGCTGTTGTTCCAGTCTCATGAGATTTCCAACCTATTTATGTACAACGTCTTATATACAATTTACATAAAACTGCAAAATTTGGGTCACTACCTGACTGTAACCTCCAGCTTTAGAAGATAACTTGTGTTTTCTCTTCTGCTGAGTTGATGCATTTGCTCTGCGTGCAGTGTGTTCACCACTCTGTGAATTCCTATCTAACACCTCAGGCTTGAAATACTGAACTTTGAGAGGCAGCGTCCCTCACAAAATAATTATTATCCCTCTCACAGGGCTCCTGCAACAAGGTACTTTATATACCCAGTCTCCCTGTGCAGTCAAAGGAGGGACGCAGGCAGTTCTGAGGATCTAAAGCCAAACACCAAAATGCCCAAGGCTGTCTAACACTAGCCATGGGCTGGACACAGATTCCGGTCTTGCTCTGACCCTTAAACCTGAAAATGAAATACCTCTCTGTTCAGGATACTACACATATGAGCACATATGGCTCATATGGCCATGTTTATAGTAGACTAAGCAGAGTTACAGGATTTTATCAGTCCATACAGATAAATGTTACAGTTTTATACTGCTTTATATAATTCTAAGCTGTTACAGTTTTGTACTTTGTAAGTAGGACTCTTCTAACCAGTATATAGATAAGATTTCAAGAATCACATGGGATAGAGATTGTTATAAATATGCTCTCCGGATGTCATTTTATTTTGGAGTGTGAGAAATTGTCATGATTCATCTCAGCATGAAGTATATCTCTAAAAACCATCAAATGAATACCACCCCTTATGTACATCTCTGCTGACTATGGCATGGATGGCAAATTCTGATGCAGAAAACATCATAAACATATAACTTTAGGTGATCTAAGGCACATTTATAGTGCTAAAACATGGGAAATTATTTGACAGCCACAATTAATTCAGTGGAACCACATGAAAAATAACAACTGAGGGTAGGATGGTTTTCTCTAACTCCCACATTAGATAAAAATGGACATGCAAATTCTGTTCCTAAAACAGCATCAGTGACCGGATCACTGATTCAGAATTCAGAGCAAAGTCAGGAATCCTAAAGGAAGAAGCAAGAAGCATGTGGAGTGCTGCCATTTATTCAATACAGAGATAGTTTTGAGCACTGATGCAGATGTCTGCAGGTGGAACAAATATTCGATGGCATCCAATCACTGTTCAGCACAGCTCTCTGACTTCAACTCCATCCATCTTTCAAATAGATTAGTAGACTGGAAATTAGGCATCCCAAGAGATTTATTGTCACGATAAAGCAGCATGATCGGTGAAAAGAGTATGCAGTAAAAAGACTATAGAATAACTGTCAATGAGTGAAAATGGGATCTTTAAGGTGTTGGGGTGGGAGGTAGGGGTACTGAATTTCAGGGGACACATAGTATTGGTATACTGGAAGGAAGAAAAGCACAGAAAACCAGGGAAATCACCAGGGAAAGCTATAACCAGGAAAATGTTTGGAGTGTATGTCTTAGTATTGATTGATGTATAGTACATAGACCACCACAGCGCTTTTCAAATTTGTAGTACATTGCCACTATTCACCTTTTCAACAGTGATGTGACAGAAGTAAGTCCACAAAATGATTTATGACTAACATTTTTTCACAGAATCTGTATGATCTGTGAAGATTTGGGGAAAAGAAAAATAGGAAGTATCAAGGCTAGATTCAGCTTATAACGAATTAACATAAGCTTTATCTGAAGAAACACAGATTCACTATGTGAATATCATTGAACAGTTGATTATAACACTTCTAAATGCAGACCAGAAGAGCTAGCCCAACACTATTAGACTTTTGCTCTGGCTATATGGACTTATTTTCCTAAAGGAGAAAACTGTGCTGCTTGCAGTTACTAGGTCAAATACAGGAGATAATCAGTTTCCCTTGCTGTTGTCAAAACTGCAACAACTTTCTCAGCAATAAAAGAAAACCAATGCAACTGGATAGTTCAGCTCATACACAGGAATCTATACACATATGTAGAAGACAAAAAGAAATCATTGTCACATTGATGGCAATGACAAATCTCCTGTTCAGTTCAGTGGGGTTGGGGTTAGTCCTAAACATTTGCTGAGAAAAGTTCTTGGTCAGTGTGCCTGTGAACCCTGGTGCCACTTGAGGAGAATCACCTCTAATCAAGGCTGTGTTTTACAAAAAGCAGAATTAATGCTGGACTGGTTTTGGAAGCCTGGAAGCATCCCCCAGTCAGGAAGGTGATGGCACGGAAGGGTGAAACCAGTGTTGCAGAAATAGTGTCATTGGTAGCACAGGGGCCAGTATTATAATCTGAAAGATCCAAACCACTTGGACCAACTGAATGGAGCTCTGTATCCTCAAGGTTTTGTTTCTAATAAAAAATACTTACCACTGATTTTTAAAGGAAAGTCAAACAAAAGAAATAATGCTGATATTTATGAAATGTCTCCTTGAATTAATGTGGGTTTGCTTAGTGTTTTTGGAATTCCTCTGAATTCGTCCTTTATGATAATATTTCACAGAGGAAGTTAACCATCCTCAGTAGTACTGAGGAACTGCAGGAACTAATGTTTCTGTATCTAAGCAAAAAATGTTTATCACACATTTCTTCCCCTTTATTATTTCATTAAAACAAGGATATATTTTAAAGATTCTGCTTATTTTATAGAGTGCTCTTCTGGGGGAGAAATAATCTAAGAAGTAATTCTCAGAAGCATTGATTTTTGCCATGGAACATATGACAGTTCAATTTAAAATGCCTTTCTATTTCAAAATCCCATTTACTTAAAAAAAAAAAATCAAGCCAGTTTGTAAATTGTTACAACTGAAGCAAATTATTTGATTTGGTTTAATTAATTCCCCCCCCCGATCAGTTCTTTTGATTCCCCCAAAATTTCAGAATTTCCACCTTGGTCTGACCCAAAACAATTATTTCTTTTACTTATTTCTTTTACTTTTTGGAGTTCAGCATTATCTGCTCAGCTGTACACTCTTGGTGCTGCCCCTTGCTGTTTTGTCATTGTACTGTGAACTTTTCTGCTCAGCTCAACCCACTGAGATATGGAGGAAGTCCTGGTTTTCCTATGGGGTGCAGGAAAAAAGCATCAGCCTGGTGACAAGTTCCCTTTAAAACTTGTTGCCATAGCAACAGGAAGAAAATCTCTCTCTTTCCATAACCTTCAGACTTGGAATTTTTCAAATCAGGGTGCTGTCTCTCTTCTGCCTGACTGAGCTCTGTTTTAGGTCTGTGAGAAATACTGAATTTATTAACTCTCTTTTGTCACAACTGTTGGCATCTAGACTTTTCTATGTGGCAGTGAAGGGTCAAACTGTGAACCCTGCTCCTGGGATGAGGTGGTAGTGTAAGTATCCACACCCTTGGCAACTTTGAGACTGGGCATTTTAATATGCTGATGTCTGATTATGAAGAGAAATTAATTGATAAAAAGATAATAATAAAAAAAAACCCCAAACACAAATGGAACTCCAGAAGAAACTCACAATGAAAGGAGACAACTGAAATCACCATTGAAAGCCTCTGTGGGGCCAGCACTGTGAGAGACAGCTGTAGTCATGTAGCTATGTGCTGGAACTACCCCCATCATCCTGGTTGTGCAATACATTGTCCTGCCTTTGACAGAGCCTAAGCAGCATATAATGAATACAGAGGTAGAGCACGGTAATTTAACTTTTTTTTTTCTGGGGAAATGGAGAGCACATCATTTAAGCTGCCCATCATGGGAATACATTTAAAAGGCTGCAAATTTTATCCTTTTGAAAGGAGACAATAGAGCGAAGACACTCAGTGAAGAAGGCAGGCATGGCAGAGCAGTCATATGAGTCAGTCTCATCTCCATTGCAGCCTTTATACTCCCTATGGGAAAGTAAATATTGCAGCTCAACTACGCAGCCAGGTGTTACAGGGATATGAGGGAAAGAAAGATGTCCCTCCCATGCTAACATTCCACATCCCATGTAAGAAACTTAACCCAAGCTGTTTCACTTTGTCTCTCTCTCCCTTTTCCTCGGGGAGATCTTTCCTTCATTCCATCGTAGACACTGGAACCAATAGCCCGGATGTGGCCTAACAATAGCAGTAAACTTCCCAGCTTGAACAAAACTTATTTCCTCTGCAACTGAACTTAGGAACCTCCTCAGCTGAACATTCCTGTGAGAGTGCACAAATCATTTAGAAAAAAAATATTTGCTTCCTGACAAAGTAATGAATGCATAAACCCTTTTGTATTTGGAGGCAGAAATGGATGAATAATTCATAACAAATAACCTATTTGATTAATCTTACAGCCTTACAAATATCTTCCACTGTTTGTGAAGTGACCTTGGGCCTAATGGGATTTTTGTAAAGTTATCTGACATTATGAGGTATTTAATTTTTAGAAATAGCTTCTGGTCTGCAAATTGTTAGTAAGCATTTGTTGCCAACAGCCTATAATTAAAATGCAGGCTAGTTAGGATGTTTTGATATGATGCTCAGGTCAGAAGATACGATTTTGTTCTATGACTGAAAGCAATTCACAGAATAAGCACTCAAGCATACCTAAAAGGAATTTGAAGTTCAGCATTTACTTTCTGAAAAACATTCCTCATTATTTCACTGACATTTTCTGTGTTCCTGATCATCGCATCAGTAAAGTTTTACGCTACATTTTGTGGGCACAGGAAAAGGAACAGTTTGAAGTAGAATTATTTAGAGGTATGATGGAATAAGAAAAAAAAATAGGCTGTCTTACGAGTTTTAAAGACTTCTGTATCCTATCAAACCTCCTCTCAACAGATTTTTATTATATGGAATTAAAATAGTATTGTGGTTAGAGGGTTAGCTTGGGAAATCTGCAGGCAGACTTCCCTATCCAGCCATGACTTTCTGGTATGACTGAGGATAAGGCCATGGAGATGGATGGCAGTGGCCACTGAGAGGTGGCCTCACTGGGTTAGTTAAACTTTGTGGATATTTCAGTTCCCCATAGTATAAGAATAAAAGTAACTTCTGTACCTCTGAGGGTTAGTGTCGGAAAGCAGGAAAACATTCAGTCTCTGGGATAATGCCATCTAAAAATGTAAAGTATTTGTTGCTATGCCTGCTAATTACGGGGATAACTATCACTATAGCCACACACCATCACTGTGGCCAAGCCCTGTGTCCCACCAACTCCAGTCAAAGTATGCAGCTGCATAACCATCTGTGGATGTGCTGGGGGAAGGTAGACCAAGGCATGGATCTGGCAAAGCAGATAGCCAAATGTCCACTGCCAAACTCTTGTCACTCCTTGGGAACATTTCCTGTTGTGTCTGTTATGTGCGCTAAACTCCATGAAAAGCAAAAAGTGTTCAGACACAGACTGCACTGAGGAAGGGTGGATAATTAAGTAGGAAGATAGACAGGAAAGTCAGGCCTTTTCTTTTTCTTTTTTTTTTCTTCCCAGAACAGTCATATCCTTTCTTCCTTTCAACACATAGGGTCATAAAGGCATGATGATGCAATCAACAGTGATTGAATAACCATGAGTTGCTGTCTGACACTTGAACTGTACCAATTAATCAAAAGCATGACTTCAAATGCAAAATAAAAATGCATTTTCCTAACCTCCCCTTAAACTCCCTTATAGTTTACGTTTCAACTGGAGCAGGTTAAGAGCATGATTAGTAAATGCAACCAGTTTTATAGGTTTTAACCTTTTTCTTAACACCAACTCAATAGCCTTTCCTGAAGAGAAAGCAGTAATTCAGAGAAACAAAAAGCCTCCCGTGTGAGTTCTCTTTCTTTGTTTCACATTAGAGGCTGCCCAGTGTTAAACCTGTATAAAATATGTGTATAAAAAGGATTTAAAATATTTTTTCAATAATCTCTTTTCCCATCTTTGTGTCTGTATTGCCTATTAATGTCTGTTTACAGAGTTCATCCCATCTACCCTGTTCACATGTTTTGTTTACTATTTAAATGTCATTCAAGAATGACACACTTTCTCTATGCTTAAAATTTCATTGTTTGTTTTTGAAACCCAAAGCAAATTGTTGCTTTACCTTTTACATGTCTGAAGTAAATAAAACTGTGAGAATTTTCCAGTTTGCACATGAGAGAGTATTTTCACAACATGTTTATTTTATAATACATTACCATTCAGATTTTGTAAGCACCAGCTAGAAGAGAGCTTGGAATTGGAAGAACTCCCTTTTTCAGAAGACTTTGAGTGAACTGTTGAGATCACTCATGTCAGATCTCTTGCTCCTACCACTATCCCCTGCTACATTTATCAGGGTGCTTATTTAAGACATTCCTAGTAAAACCAGAAATTATAGGTGTGAATGAGAATCTTGGAGCCATGACAATACTTATCATCCTGAACTCTTAACAAATAAATGATAACAGAAAAGCTATGAAACATTATTCTTGAGAGCAGACTACGAATGCTTGGGTAAGTGTTTTGTGTTTTTTTAAGGAATCCATTGCATTTTTGTCTCTTTTAACTAATGAGGTATTACAGAATCAATAATGTAAGAGTTGAGATCAGTCCTACCCCTTGATGCCTTTTCCCAATTAAGGCAGTGGATCATTGTACTAATAATATTATTTAGTGACTATTCAGCATTTTGACTCTGCTGAGATACTGTGCAAACATTAATTAATCCCCACCAAAGACCTGAAATCTCACTAGGAAATATTAAACTTGGTTTACAAATAAGGGCCTGGAGACAGAGACTTTTCAGTACCAGAGAGATCATAACTTGAAGCTCAATGAGTCTAGAATAACAAATGGCACTTCAGTTAGAGCTACCTTAAAGAACACCATCTCTTCTCTCCCTTGACTTGGGGCAATTATTTTACTTCTCAAGGAATGAAAGGGGGGCTGGGAGGGGCCAGGAAAGAGACAGAGAACACATTTCCATAGCCCAGCCAATTTAGATTCAGATTTCCCTTCAGTTAATATTTAACTTTATACATGTGCAGCAGCAAAAGCAAAGACTGATAAAGAGCTAGTAGCTTCTAGCTCACTAATGTTATGTTTAGTTCATGGATTTGAATTCATAATCTGCAAGTGATGGAACACTCCCCTCAGGAGACAGACAGAGATGTCCCAGCTCTCCACAGAAGGGTCAGTCACTGGCACAGCTTTAAGTACAAAGCTTGTCTGCACTGAACTTAACTGATCATCCCAAAACTTTTTAAAATGTCTTCCCAAATTCTGTCATCCATGGTGTGCCCCTTCTTGCTTTATAGTGATTCTTTCTAAGGGAGAATGGGATGTCTTATATTTTGACACTGCTGATGGTATCCAGTTCAGTCATTCTGGCCATCTATAGTTTGGCAGCTTAGTGGGACAGGATTTCCTGAAATTGTTAAACCCTTCCACTTCTTTCATTACCAGCTGTCGACCAGCACCCCAGGGTCTTTTGCTACTGGGCAACTTTTGCTTTTAGTTTTTTGTTTTTAATTTTTTTATTCCCCCCCCTCAGTGTTCTGTCCATAAATAGCTGAAGTTTTTGAAAGCAGCTTAGTTTCTTAGCAGTCTGGTTGCAATTTTATTGTTGTCTTTCATTTTCCTGTTCCTCATTTCTGTTGATTAATCCCTCATCATCTTCCTAATCAGGGTGCTGGATGATTGATCAGTTTAGCAGATATCTTTGTGCTAACCTTTGATTATCTATTTCTATACAGCAAGAGGAGGGGCAAGGACAACCTCCACTCCTTGGTGGACACAGAGGGGAACATAGTAACAAAAGATGAGGAAAAGGCAGAGGTACTTAACACCTTCTTTGCCTCAAATTCTACAGAATCACAGAATCACCAAGGTTGAAAGAGACCTCAAAGATCATCAAGTCCAACCTGTCACCACAGACCTCATGACTAGACCATGGCACCAAGTGCCATGTCCAATCCCCTCTAGAATACCTCCAGGAATGGTGACTCCAACACCTCCCTGGGCAGCCCATTCCAATGACGAACGACTCTCTCAGTGAAGAACTTTCTCCTCACCTCAAGCCTAAACTTCCCATGCTGCAGCTTGAGACTGTGTCCTCTTGTTGTGGTGCTGGGTGCTTGAGAGAAGAGACCAACTCCCTCCTGGCTACAACCACCTTTCAGGTAGTTGTAGACAGCAATAATGTCTCCCCTGAGCCTCCTCTTTTCTAGGCTAAACAATCCCAGCTCCCACAGCCTCTCCTTGTAGGGCTTGTGCTCAAGGCCTCTCACCAGCCTCATTGCCCTTCTCTGGACACGTTCAAGTGTCTCGATGTCCTTCCTAAAATGAGGGGACCAGAGCTGGACACAGTACTCAAGGTGTGGCCTAACCAGTGCAGAGTACAGGGGCGCAATGACTTCCCTGCTTCTGCTGGCCACACTATTCCTAATGCAGGCCTGGATGCCATTGGCCTTCTTGGCCACCTGGGCACACTGCTGGCTCATGTTTAGGCAGCTGTCAATCAGCACCCCCAGGTCCCTTGCTGTTTGGCAGCTCTCCAGCCACTCTGACCCCAGCCTGTAGCTCTGCATGGGGTTGTTGTGGCCAAAGTGCAGCACACGCACTTGGATTTGTTGAATGCCATCATGTTGGACTCTGCCCATCTGTCCAGCCTGTCAAGGTCCCTCTGCAGAGCCCTTCTACCTTCTAACAGATCAACATCTGCTCCCAACTTGGTGTCATCTGCAAATTTGCTGATGACTGACTCAATCCCCTCATCCAGACCAACAGTGAAGATATTAAAGAGGATGGGGCCCAGCACTGATCCCTGGGGCACACCACTAGTGACAGGCCACCAGCTGGATGTGGCACCATTCACCACCACACTCTGGGCTTAGCCCTCCAACCAGTTCCTAACCCAGCACAGAGTGCTGTTGTCCCAAGTCGTGGGCTGTCAGCTTAGCCAGGAGTTTGCTGTGGGGGACGGTGTCAAAGGCCTTGCTGAAGTCCAGATAGACTACATCCACAGCCTTCCCCACGTCCACCAGACGGGTCACCTGATCATAGAAGGAGATCAGGTTGGAGAGGCAGGACCTGCCCCTCCTAAATCCACGTTGGCTGGACCTGAGCCCTTGGCCGTCCTTAGGTGCGCAGTTATTGCCGCCAAGATAATGTGCTCCATAATTTTCCCTGGCACTGAGGTCAGGGTGACAGGCCTTTAGTTTCCAGGTTCCTCCATCTGACCCTTCTTGTAGCGGGGTCTAATAGCAGGATAGGTTGTCTTCTGGACAACTGGCCTCCTGAGCTGGCAGATGGAGTCAGGAGGAAGTAGTCAGAGACCTCCTTAGCCGCTTGGATCCCCACAAGTCCATGGGACCAGATGGGATCCATCCTAGGGTGCTGAGAGAGCTGGCAGATAAGCTGGCCAAGCCACTCTCCATCACTTTTCAGCAGTCCTGGCTCACTGGAGAGGTCCCAGATGACTGGAAGCTGGCAAACATGATGCCCATCCACAAGAAGGGTCAGAAGGAGGAACCAGGGAATTATAGACCTGTCAGCCTGACCTCAGTGCCAGGCAAGATTATGGAACAGGTCAGCTTGAGTGCAATCACACAGCACTTACAGGATGGCCAAGGGATCAGGCCCAGCCAGCATGGATTTAGGAAGGGCAGCTCCTGCCTCACCAACTGATCTCCTTCTGTGATCAGGTGACCCACCTGGTGGATGTGGGGAAGGCTGTGGATGTAGTCTAACTGGACTTCAGCAAGGCCTTTGACACTGCCCCCCACAGCAAACTCCTGGCCAAGCTGTCAGCCCATGGCTTGGAGAGCAGCACTCTGCACTGGGTTAGGAACTGGCCAGAGGGCCGAGCCCAGAGAGTGGTGGTGAATGGTGGCACATCCAGCTGGTGGCCAGTCACTAGTGGTGTCCCCCAGGGATCGGTGCTGGGCCCCATGCTCTTTAACATCTTTATCGATGATCTGGACGTGGCTATTGACCATCATTAGTAAATTTGCAGATGACACCAAACTGGGGGCAGGTGTTGATCTGCTAGAGCATAGGAGAGCTCTGCAGAGGGACCTTCACAGGCTGGACAGATGGGCAGAGTCCAACGGCATGAGATTAACACATCTAAGTGCTGGGTTCTACACATTGGCCACAATAACCCCATGAAGTGCTACAGGCTGGGGTCAGAGTGGCTGAAGAACAGCCAAGCAGAAAGGGACCTGGGGGTACTGGTTGATAGTAGACTGAACATGAGCCTGCAGTGTGCCCAGGTGGCCAAGAAGGCCAATGGCATCCTGGCCTGGATCAGGAATAGTGTGGCCAGCAGGAGCAGGGAGGTCATTCTGCCCCTGTGCTCTGCACTGGTTAGGCCACACCTTGAGTCCTGTGTTCAGTTCTGGGCCCCTCAGTTTAAGAAAGATGTTGAGTTGCTGAAACATGTCCAGAGAAGGGCAATGAGGCTGGTGAGGGGTTTGGAGCAGAAGTCCTATGAGGAGAGGCTGAGGGAGCTGGGGTTGCCTAGCCTGGAGAAGAGAAGGCTCAGGGGAGACCTTGTTGCTGTCCTCAACTACCTGAAGGGAGTTTGTAGCCAGGTGGGGGATTGGTCTCTTCTCCCAGCAACAGAACAAGAGGACACAGTCTCAAGCTGCACCAGGGGAGGTTTAAGCTGGATGTTAGGAAGAGGTTCTACATAGAAAGAGTGATTGGCCATTAGAATGGGCTGTCCGGGGAGGTGGTGGAGTCACCATCACTGGAGGTGTTTAGGAAGAGACTGGATGGGGAGCTTGGTGCCATGGTTTAGTTGATTAGATAGTGTTGGATGATAGGTCGGACTCGATCTCAAAGGTCTCTTCAAACCTGGTAAATTCTTTTCTATTGTATTGTATTGTATTGTATTGTATTGTATTGTATTCTATTCTATTCTATTCTATTCTATTCTATTCCTCCTGTAGATACCTGACATTTAATTCTATTGACTTATACATCATTTACTCTGGTTTCAGAAGTTCTGCAGTCCTTTCTAAACCAAATGGGAAGGAGAACATTTTTTACATACTTCTAGGGCATGATTCTTCTTACTCTGTGTTAAGCTTCTAAAGTAGGTCATATTTGTTATGTCTTAGAAAAGCCTATCACTCTTCATTGACTCTAAAGGAAGTCCAGATACCTACAGTTTAGACATCTATGTTTGAATTAATTTCCAGCTGTTAGATTAGATGAATTCTACTCTGGAGTATCTGAACTCCTTCCTATGTGCTGAGAAATGGGGCAGCAGGGTGAAAAAAACCCCAAATATCCAAGAAGGCTGGGAGATATTCCATGGCTCCTCCACAAGATTCACATGTGAGATTCCTATGGAGCCTCATGTTTAATATCTTTCCTCTTATACTATTTTAATTAAGCCAGAAACTGCCTGAAGGTTCTTATGTCTCTTCCTTAATACTTCCTTCTGTCCAGCCTTTGGAACTTATCCCATAGATGTATGTATTTATTCATTTTAATATAATGCTAAGCAGACAAACAAGTTCAATAGAGATATTTTCACACTAAACATTTGTGGAACTCTCTGACTTGAGTGTAGCTGAGTGGCAACACTACTTGCTTTAGAAAGCCCTGTTTATTATTTAAGCATAATGACAAACCATTGCTGAATTCATTTCTGTTCCAGCTATTTCTGGGGTTTTTTTCCCCCTTAATATAACAATTTTGATTTATCTTCCTGTCTGTGTGAAACAATAAGGTCAGGATGAAGTTTATAATATTCTTGTCAAATACAAAAATATCCTAATAACACAAAATAAACTGTTTCAATGTATTAACATGAGCACATGAATAAAAGGAGAAAAAATATTGTCACACTAACTTCTGAAATGTGAATATGCTCACTAGCAAACATGTAGAAACTGCTTTCCATATTTCCCTTCCAAAAATAGCCACATAAAGTAATTGCATATAAATCAAAATTTTGATGGATTTCACATAAACCAGTGACAATCTGAATATGAAATCCCAGGAATAGAAACTCAATTTTGTACAGTCTGAAAACTGAAGCCAATGGCATGTTTTACTACTAGGTTTGTGAGACAGACATATCAAAATTTCTCTCATGGGCTCTATGAGCTTCTAATTTCTTCTTGGTTCTGTTTTTTTTTCCTTCTTTTTAAATTTATTTTATTTTATTTAAAAGGTAACACCAAATTTCTGCCATTACATTCTCTAAAGGCTAAGACCAAAAGAAAAAGACTAAAGAAGGAAGGCTGATAATTTCCTTGAACATCTTCGGAATTCTGTGTTGCTTGGCTGTGAGCCAAATCTTTTCTGCTTTCAGTTCTCTAACCTGATATAGCAGGCAAGAAATTCCCAGAAGGAATGGGCTGAGAGATTTTTGGCCACTGTCATTAACACAGCCTGGTGCCAAGCCTGCTGTGGGCTCTTTTGGCTGGAGAAAAGCTGTACCACAGAGCAGCCTCCTGCCTCCTCACCCCGACAGCTGCCCCCAGCCTCTGGATGTACAAGCAGTACAAGTTATCTGAGAGATAGTATCTGTACCTAGCTCTTCCTCTGGCGTCCCTGGAAAACTGAAGCCCGACTTGAGCAGTTCGCCACCCTCTTCTTCTGAAAAGACAGAAACAAAGTAGCTATTTAATAACTCTGATATTTTTGTATACCCAGACATAAACTCTCCACTAGTTTTTGAATCCACTCAGCGATTACCATTCAGTATCTCTGATACCATGAAGCTGGAGAGGTGCAGTATCAATTCTTCTTTGCCAGTCATTCTAGTGTTCTTGTATTACTATTTTCTTTAATTTCCCCAGACATTTTAACATCAGTGGTGTCATAATATTAATAAATAGCCTTTTTTTTGTTTAAACGTCTTTTGTACTGTTTTTCCTGTCTTTGCTTAGCCACTCTACTTTCTTTTGCCCTTCATCCATTTACTCCAGGAAGAATCATTATTGTCTGTCCTTGAGTTACACTTTTAGCACTTTCCACCTGTGATGATAATAATGCCTCTCAAGAGCCTTGGACTATTTTCTTTACCTTTTATTCACAGCCATTTCACTTATGCAATTCTCCACTCTGATAATGCTGTGAATATGACTTTCTCCTATCAATAACATTTACTTTTGTGCCAGAGATAACTTCTGTAATTCTGGAAGAGTAAGCTCAAACGGTATGCCCATGCTGACTGAATGCATTGAGGTAGGCACAAACCTGCTGAATGGCCTAAATGTAGTCTTCAGCTACCCTGCCTATATTACTGTCAAATTTGCAGCTTGTTGCTTCTGCATTGCACTCCTGTATGCTGGCATGCTAATTAATTTGGACCTGGCACCTAGCTCAGATATTTGTAACATGGAGCTGCATATGGAACACAGGGTCAACAAAAGATACACCTTCTGTGTGTGTTACAAGTACAGACACCTCAAAAGAACAGTGATAACATTGACTACTCCGTAGTCTTTCACTATAAGTTCAACCAGCAGTTCTTCAGAAAAAGACAAAATCAGGCATTGCAGACCGTGTTTCTGTAGTACACTACTGAGGACTGACAACTTTCAAATAATTCACATCAGTTCATGTTCCTCAGTTCCTCAGGCAGACATTCCTGGAAGTTTCAACCAGCTCAGAGTTTTCCCAAGAGTATCTCAATCCCCGTATCAGACAAGCTGGTTTTTTTGTGGTTCAGCATACAACAGACACACTGTTTTGCATGTTTCAATGCTCCATTTAACAAATACATGCACTCTGTGTATTTCTTCCTTGCCGTCTACATTTGTATTATAATTTTTCCCAATTATCTCACAGCAAGCCAAATGAGTGAACATCCTCATGTGGATACTTTCAAAGAATTGTTCCAGGTTTGGACAATTTGTGAGGTTAATAATATAGGGTTGATAACAATGGGTAGCAGAGCACTCGTACTGCACAGAAAATAAGGCCTGAGGATGTTAAGAACATAGAATAAGATGAGCTGTCAAACGCACATCTTGTTTATAAATTCAATTGACAAATAAACTCACTCTTCTAAAATGCAACCTACTAGAAATCTCATTAAGCAACGGATAAAAAGTCATACACAATTTACAAAATGACTGGCATATGAATTTAAATTAAATTTCATTTGGAAAGGTAATGGACAACTCTAATTAAATAAAAGCAGAAATTAGGCAGTTTCCATGGAGACTCTGCTCACATGATCTGCCTATATTGTATAACTCGCATGCTTGTCGTCTAGTTTGCTGCACAGGAGTAACAAACCAAATGGAAGTTATAAAAAAAGCATTCTGAAGGATCTTTTACATCCATGTAATTAACAAGAGGGTGTTACTGTTAACTCCATAATAAAGTTTTACATTGAAGTAGTAGATTCTAGAGTTCTGAAAAAATTTTAATTCATTACAAAGTCATATCTTGCACTTGTTTTCAGAAACAGTTACAGGATGATCCAAAGGAAATAAAATGCATAACATTATTTCTGCCTTGCAAGAAGCCAGTATTATTCTACAAGCTTTGCCCCAAACTAGACTAAAATTTTAAGGGTAGGCTAAACTAGACTAAATATTTATGGGTTTGGTGTTTCAGAAAAAAAAATAATTAAAAATTCCTTTTTAAAAATGAAAGGGAAAATTCATGATAAGGGTTCCATAAGTCAAATTCTGGCTTTGGCATATGAATTCCTATGCAAATTTAGACAATTCAGTTAACCTTTCTCTGTCTCAATTATCCAGTAGACCTAGGATTAGAATTAGTTTCTCTGTCGTAGCTACCCTATACAAATATACGTGTTAGTAACAGTGAACCTCTTGTCTAGAAGTGCCTACAGAGAACACAAACCCCCTGAATTTCCATCCATCCTGAAAAAAAGCTTCATTCTGTTTCGAATAGGGTCAGTTGCAAATATTTCAAAGGAACTTAGAATTCCTTTGTGATTCCCTTAGGTTTATGAATCCGCATGAGGAATAAGAGTAGCTCCCAGTGTTTAGTTTACTTCTTAAGCACAACAGCTCCTTATTTCTTTATACTTTATGATTGTGCCTATTCACATCACTAATTTATTGTTTAGACTGTCCTTTGAATAGGCTATTGCCAGGGCTTCATCCCTTGAAAATATTACAATTTTTTTACATTTTTTGTATTCTGCACTTATGAAGCAGAAATTAATCTAAAGTATGAGGTTAAACCATACTTCAAAGCATTTTTTGAGCAACAGACTTACAAGGTCTTTGTTTATTAACTACTCTTTTCCTAAAAAATTACTGTTTATATTACCGACCACAGAAATTAAAAACATACTCTTAATTCACAAGCACAGCAGCAACTGTCATATCTCTTGATAATGAAGGCAGGCAGATTATCACAGAGCTCCTCAGCATGCTGAAATTCAAGTGTCATAAAATGCATGCATTCATTTTATGTCATTCACCTCCTCTATCTCATAGATTCATAGTAACTCATCTTGCCACCTGCCCATGGTGGGCCTACTGAAGGAACAGCCTACACTAGGCTGAAGAATATAGAGGGAAATAGTAAATTAACATGGAATACTGTGATAGGAAGTGAATTGCAAACAAACGTGAATGTGTGCAAATAGGATGATTTATGATATAGGGTTTTAAACAACGTATGGAACACAGTCCTCAGATAAGGGACACAACCACTAGTTAAAATCCTTTCTCGGTATACAAACTACTGTATCACAGACTGGCCTAAATAGCAAAACCCTGCCTCTGAAACTGAAACACAAAAAGAAGTAGTGGGGGAACTCTTCACTCTCAGCAGGGCAAAAAATAGTGACCAAAAAAAATAGGCTTTAAAAGTGCAGAGATGTCTGCTTCTGTGAAAGCTGAATGTATAGTAAAATGATGTTGTGATGTGCATAAATAGGAAAGCACAAACTGTCATTTGCATCTAGTATCTCACTTTCTTTATTAAAAATGTGACGGATCTGCAACACTGTGCAGATGACACTCAAGACTGATAGGAGCCTTTCACAGCTGAAGTTCTCCAGACCTAAGCCTGGAAACATCAGGAGACATTGCTGAGCTGGAAACAGCTTGAAAGATCCAGACAGCTAATTCTCCCTGAGGCTACTGTATGTAGCCACATATTCCCACTACAGTGGGAAACTACATTGGTCAGCTCCTGAGACCAAGCTGTCATGGTACAGCCTTTGTCCTCAGAACAGGCTGGATGTCTGTCAAGAATGTACCTGCCTTGTGCTGCTCCTTACCCTGCTAAGGAGGCATCACCTAGAGAAGCTCTGGTTGGCATGGAACAAATCTGGGCAAGGGCATGGCCTGTTTTAGGGATGTTTGCTGCCACTGTACAAGAGTGTGGTGTGTTCCTGATGAGTTACAAGTACAGAAGGAGCCTTAGTTTCTCCTACTGTTTTCCATGTCTAGAGAATAGGTAAATCCAAAAGAAACCTGCCAAAGGCCACAGAATTACATCTGTGTAAAACTTGGCTAAAGGGCATACAGTTAATCTCTGACAGGCAATTTAAAATCACACCTGGATTATAGGTCAGTAGGATGTTACTTTGTGTTCTGGGTCAGAGAAGTGTAGTTTCTGTGTGAGCCAATGGACATATCCTGTTTCTGATTGCTTGTTTGAACATTTTGACAGTCTAAGTGATAATTTTGACACTCACTGCTCAGAAACCATCTGATATCACTGCTTTTCCTCAGTTTGATAAGCATCTAAACTGTCCTTCAACTTCCATCACCTGAGTTTTAAGATCTTGATTTACTATCTGAGCCTGACCTATCAGTTTAATTCTCTTTCTTTATCTGTGAAGTTTTGCACCAAGACATCACAGAGTGACAGAATATTAGGGCTTGAAAGGGACCTCTGAAGATCACCTAGTCCAACTACCACAAGCAGGATCACAAAGAGTAAATCATCCAGGTGGGTATTGAATGCTTCCAGGGCGTTCATTCTGCCCTTAATAACCAGGTATGTTATTTCCATCATGAAACTGTACTTCTTCCATAACCTACCCACAAAATAGGCCCCAGACTATGTGAGCTTGTTGATCTCATACCTAAAAAAGTTCACATCAGCAAGGCTTAGAATCAGTTGACTGACCTCTCCATCACAATACAAGTAAGACTGAATTGCAACTGATTCTGACTTCAGCTCACCAGATTTTAATGTATTTACTATTGGCATGCTCTTGAACTCGCACTAAAATTTTCTCCGTGTGTTTTTCTTTCAGCCTGTATGCTACCTATGGTAGCTGTTGTTCTTTTAGTTCTGTCTTATAGAATGCTTGACATATTAACTCTGACAATGATGGAAGAAAACACAAGCTCTAAAATGTCTGGAGTAAACAACACATGCACCTTCATTTGATCACATCATTACACAGCCTAAAACTCATCCAGAATATGAATCATGTATCACTCCATGATCTGAGAAAACCAAATCACCTCTTCCAGGATAGAGATACTTAGAGATATAGATAGGATGTCTCCTGCCCCTCAAAGTCCAGCAGTTTGGTATCCACTAAAAGCATTTCTTGCAAGTGGCCTTTAGCTTTAGCCAAAGACAACCCCAGTTTGCTACAAGGTAAGTATCACTCAGAAGTGTCATTAGGCTGATCCTGACCAAATGCAGGTACAAGAGGCCGCTGTTGTGACCCACTCACCTTTCCTGGACATGGCTAATTCACTTGGTTTGGACCTTCCCAAGTGACCAAATTCTATGATTCTATGAAAATCAGGTGGCAAACATATTCCTTTTCTCAGCTCATCTCCAAAAGGTTGCACCTAATCAATATTACATTTACATAGTAAAGCAGGCCCATTCTCTAGCCATGATGCCAACTGGTGAGTAATACAGGACCTGTTTTCATAAACCCCCGCTGACTGGGCCTGATCACTTGGTTTTATGTGCCATGTGATGGCACTCAGGAGGACCTGTTCCATAATCTTTCCTATAGTTCCCTGGATCATCCTTTCAGCCTTCTTGTAGACAGGTGTCACATTTGCTAGCCTCCAGCAACTGGGACCTCCTCGATTACCCAGGAGTGTTGATGAATAATGGTGAGCACCTTGGCGAGCACATCTGCCAGCTCCTTAATTACCCTTGGGTGGATCCTATCTGGTCCCACAGACTTGTGCACATCTAAGTGGCACAATAGGTCATTGAGCATTTCCTCCTGGAAATGCTCCCCATTCCTGTCTTCCAGTTCCAGGGGCTGAAACCTCATGGGGCAACTGGTGTCAGTGACAAATACTGAAGAAAAGTAGCTGTTTAGCAGCTCAGTCTTTCCCTCATCTTTGGTCACCAGGTTTCCTCCTTCCATCCAGCAGTGGGTGGACATTCTCTCTAGCTCTTCTTTTACTGTAAAGATATTTATAAAAGCACCTTTCATTATTTTTAATAACATTGACCAGATTTGAGTTGTAGTTGAACTGTGGCCTTTCTAATTTTCACCCTACATATCCTTATAAGAGTCTTCCTGAATTGCTTGCCCCTTATTCCATAGCCAGCAGACTTTCCTTTTCTTCCTGATTTCTACCCAAAGCTCTATACTTAGCCAGGCCAGTCTTCTGCTCTGCCAGCTTTTTTTCCAATACATGGGGACAGCTTGTTCCTGTGCCTTGAAATTTTCCCTCCTGGGGAATATCCAGCCTTCCTGGACGCCTTTGTTTTTCAGGACTACGTCCCAGGGGATGCCATCAACTAACCTCCTAAATGAGTCAAAATGGTCCCTTGCCTGTGTTAACTCCCTAGTCAAGTATGGAAATTATCTGGGAAACTGAAAATTAGTTGCTCAAGCATAAAAGTAAGACAGGGACCTCTCTAGCCAATATTAGATATATATATATATATATATATACATATGTTGTTGGGCCTTTGTCCTGGCACTGTTTTATTTCCTCCTGATGTAGCCCAGGTGGTAGCATTGACAAACACAGTATTGCTGTGCAGCATTTTCATAGCATGCTGTTAAACAGCAAGCACAGAGACCCACAGCAGGGCTGGGAAAATTCTGATTCAGTTAAAAATAAGGTTGATAGTAGGAGATTGAAAGTTAGTGAGATTTCCACTGCAACAGTAAGCGGAAGTCAATGTTCATTAAGTTGCTTTTGGTTTTCTCATCATCTCTTTGTTTGCTGTTTTTTCTTGTTCTTATTTTTCCTCTCACACACACATAAAAGTATTCCTATGGAACTGGAAAAGATTTGTTCATCCCAGTATACTGGCTTCAGCATTGGCCCAAAGTGGATGCACAGTGGATACAAAGACTGCCTAGAATACCTTTCCAACTCCCTGCAATCAGCACTTAAGTGACTTCCTGAGATGGAAGTTTAATCTAAACCATCATTTTTAATAGCCACCAATGGATCTATCCTCTATGGATTCATCTAATCTTCTCTGAGCCCATTTATACTGATAGGTTGTACTGCATCCTGTGCAAATACACCTCAAAATTTAATTATGCTTTATTTGAAAGAGAATTTCCTTTTTGTTTGTTTATCAGGATGCCTGAAAATTTAATTAGGTGCCCCTAGTTCTTGGGTTGTGAAAAATAATGGATCATTGATTCCTATTCACTATAACCTTTATAATTGTATAGACATCTACCATACCCTTGCCTCAGTCCTCCTTTTTCCAAACCAAAGAATCAATCTGTTTATTACTTTACAATGGCAAAGCCATCCTTCTTACCATCAGTTTCAGTCTTCGTATATTTTTGTTACTCTGCTATGCCATTTTCAGACACAGCAGCCAAAAATTCAAACAGCTTCACCATGAGTTTTTCCAGTGATATAAAGTATTTCTCTGCTTTTTAAAAAAAAATTTAATAATTTAATCTGCCCATTTCACAAGTCAGAGAATTCATTATTCATATTCAGTTCTACCCAAGAGAGACACAAACCCATTCCTTTTATATATTGCTCTAATAAATATTAAAGAATCCCAGCATTTTACTTAGCTCAGTTTACTACAAAGACTGCTAAAACAAAACAGTCATGCTCCTCCTCCATGGAAAGCAGGACTGAGGAATTCCTGATCTCTTGCTTGCATCCAGCCTCTCCACTTCTACATAGCGTAGTTTCAGATTGCAGGACTGTGAAATGAGGCTTCAGCTATCAGAGAGTAGCCAGCTATTGAGCATATTAAATCATGGAGAAGCAACTGACCCTGTCCCTCAAGTCTTATCTTGGGAAAAGTGTAGAATGAAATATATTGCAGGGAATCACAGAAGATGTCAGGCATCATCTTGGGTTTGGCAGCACCATCTTCTACCTCCTAGCTTTTAGCAGCTGAAAAGAATCCACTAGAACGTGGGTTGCCTTAGCAATACAATATTGTGGTGATCACCCTGAAAGGCTTTGGTTCTCTCCACAGCAGTCTTACCTGAGACAGCTAAGGCTGTTTTGCTCCTTAGAAGCCTTTCTGAACTGCCTTATCCCCACTACCCCAGAGATCTGCAGAGATCTTCCTTGCTCCTCTTCAAACAATAAATGCAAAAAGATGCTAAAGGTGTTTTAATGTTGTGAAGTGCTAAAGTAGATTAACTTCTCAGTCATTCTAGATCTTAAATGACTCTGTCTCTCTTTATCAAAATTAGCAAATGAATGCAAGCAATAAGAGCGAGCTCGGGATAACATATTGTGTTCAGAGACAGCTCCATGTGACTGTGTGCTTCAAACAGCCTAGGAAATTTCTAAAAGCCCTCTCTTCCTCCATTTTTCACAGCTGAATGACACATCAAGCTCCCAAATGAGCCATTTCCCTTGTATTGCTTTCCAAGATCTAGGAGAGGAATCCCAAATCTTCTATATGAAAAAGTGAAAACAATAAAGTATATATTAGTTAATTGTTGTGTATAATAACCCTTACTCTGTGATCCCAAGACTTCTGGATACTCCAGAAAAACCTTTAGCTCTTTCCTCCTGCAACTCTTTGGCATCCTTTTTCCTCCCTCTGAGTAAAAAGCAACAACTGGTTTTTGTCTGCGCTCAGCTTCCACCTGCTGTGACAGCTCTTGGAAGGACTTACAGCTGCCTGCGCAGCGGACACATGAAGAAGTCCAAGAAGTCTATCTTGGGCTTTGTCCCAAAGACTGAAGAGAAAATGCCATTCAGGAACACAGAATGAGTTTGCACAGCTGCAAAGACTTAACTGTAGTGTCAGAGAAGTAAAATTCTTACTGAATCTATTAAAATTCCTGAAGAAATTACATGAAAACATACTTGAAAAAGAACAAAGTTAAGAAGAATGCCAGGACAAAGGGTAGGGCAAAGACCCATAGTGAGAGGGGAGTACAGAAGGAAGAAAACTTGGCTTACACCTTTCCTAATAACACACAGGAAGTGTCCCTGGATTTCCCTGGTTTGTGAAGAGAAAACCAGGATCCTCATCCTACTGGATGCATGCAATGCTGAATATAAATAGAAAATGGGAGTAGAAATTTAGAAAATACAAACTGTAGTTGAAATTATTCTTTTCAACATATTTCAAATGCACATTAAGGACAAGCATTTCTTCAAGCTTATGCTTAAAAATGACTGATGTCCCTAACATTAAACTATGTTTGAGAGAATATTGGTTTTGTAAGCTTTCCGTGTTCAGGTTAAAACTAGATACGCTCACACTGTATTTACTACAGTGTTTGCCAAAACCCACAACCAGATCTACAATAATTATTATTAGTGGGCTATGATGTTCTGGTTTTACAGATTTGGTTTATGGTAGGGCAAAAGGTCTCAACACTTTCACCATCTTCCAAATGATCAATAAATAATAACATCAGAGAACTGCATTTGTTACACTGATCTACCACAGTAGAGGACATTTAGTATGAAAAACCTTTGACCCCGCCGGGATGTAAGGGCAAAGTCAGTATTTCTACTGGAAACTGAAATTAACTCTCAGTAGCTGCAGTCCCGAAAACCCTCAGGAAGTTCTTTTGACATTAGATGATGAAGCTCTTATGTTACCAGAGATGGGATGCATATGAGTTTTCCTGTATGTCAAAGGTTGAAAGGAGAGCAGAAGGAGGGCTCAAATGTATCGTTCATACCCACACAAGCCAATTTTTGAGCAGATTCCTGTGAATACTTACATTCTGGGGTAGTACGATTGACAGCTCACATGCTGTTTTGTTTAGTAAATATGATTACATAAAACATAATATGTAGCTTCCTTTTGCGATTTAAGCAGATACAGAATGCCAATACCTTTTAAATGAGCCATTTTCCCCTCTCAAAAATAGCAGTAGCTACAACATTTCTTCCTAGAAAGAATCACAGGTCTGGGGCAGCTGCAGCAGGCAAGGACTGATAGGTCAGAGTGCCTCATTTCTTTGTCCTTTTTTCATCATCCTGTGGGTACTATTGAGTTTATGCTCAGTAGCTCTGATCTATCCCTCAAGTTTAATGTATTTTGCAGTGACTCATCATTAATTCCTACACCAACTCTCATCCCTCCACCATAATGCACTTGCAATTCACATCTTGCTTTCTCATCTGTTTCCTTCCTTCTATCTCATTTTTAATTACTTCCCTTGTTCCACATCCCACTTTTATTCTATCTCCGTCAGAGATCTGCTTCATCTTTCCTTTCCTTGTAATCCTCCCCTGCCAATCTTTCTGTTCTTTTCTTCCTTCTCTTCATCCAGCCTCTGCCATAATACTATTGAGGTGCAAGAAATGTCACAGGTTAAAGATGACCTGAAGATTTTGTATGTGTTCCCAACTATATTCTCTAGTGAGTTATTTATTTATACCACAAGGTCTTCAATGAAGGACTGCAAGTAATTAGAAACAGAAAAAAAAACCTATTTTCCCTTCCTACAGCAAATACAGATTGAAAAATCTCCTTAAAACTAACTTTACATTAATCAAAATGAATCTAAAATGAAAGAAATGTCAATATTTACACAAATATTCCATATAATTTTGACCTTTTTCACACATTCAAGTTTGGAAAATTAGAATTCTAAAAATGTCAAAATTGGGTATTTTTTTTCCCCTCCCCTGCATTTTATTTTACAAAATTGTTTGGGACTGACCCATAAACAGTTTCAGATTCAGGAAGGTTGTGCTATCCAAAGAGAAGGCTTCTGCCAGCTACCTCACTACAGAGATCTTTCTCACTAATGCATTTGTTTAGCACTCTGAACAGTGGGTGCAACCCTACTCAGATTCTCTCTGGTTGCTCTAGAAACCATGTAATATATAACATGTGGCTGTGATTGCTTAGGATACAGACACACTGATGTGTCAGAGTTTGAAACTAATTACACTGGGGCTCAGGTGTACTTTTCTGTTTGTTGGTTGTGACTTTCTACTATAAGCTGTCCACCTGCTGGGTTATTTGGACTTTCTCTATGCTACAATGAAGGTGAGACAGAATCAGTTCTGTATACAGACAGTGAAATTGGAAAGCAAAATGATAAGCTGTGTATTGCAGGGTGGCCAGGATCAATATTTAGGGTGATGCAAAAAGGTGTGCAGATGCTAGACTGATGTCATCAAAAAGAGATACATTTTTCAATTAAGTTCCCAATATTAGGCTCTTCACTAAAGCATCTTGGAGTCTGGGTATTTTTCCCCTTTGCTGTAACAGAGAGGAACTGGATTAATCATTGTCCAGCCCATCTCTCCAGGGACTAAGGCGAAGGCTGGGTGGCTGGGCTCTTCATCTCCATTCCTCAGTTGAGGGCTTAAGGCAAAATGACATTAAGCCAGATCGTTGTGATTACTTAAAAAGGAATTGAGACACTGAACATAAATATTTGCTCTCAGCAAAGGTACTATTTGTTCAGGTCACCTTGCTGTCTGCATTTATCTTTGTAGCTATTACACTGGAAGGAAGACAACTAAAATTTCTTCCACATTAAGTGTTGCTAATCTTACTTGAGCTACACAAGTAAAACAGTTTCCGGACCTAGTTCACTACAAGAATTTCTCATTGAGGCATGTGTGCGCAGAACCAAAGTCACTGATGCTATGCACAGGCTCTTTCTACTCCTGTATCTACAATACACTAAAGGGACTTTGGATAGATATCAGCTGGGATCTTTCCTGCCCTGCTCATTCTTTAGGGGAACCTAAACAGCCAACAAACTCAACCAAAAAAAGAGAGAGAAAAAAAATGCATACTAGTAACAGCTTAGGTATTTGATCAAATGTTGATGTTTTAATATGTTTAAGCAGATTGGCTTTGCTGGTGTAACTATACACCGGCCTGTAAGGTTAGTCAAATTAGTTAAGCCATAGCATGGGGGTAAAAGTACCTGAAATTATCTAATATTTCATAATAGTAGAACAACATAATCAAGTTCAGTCACCAAGGCTCAACAGACACACGATCACTTGATAAGTTACAGCAACCCACTTTGCTCTGGCAATCACAGACACAAAATACACAGGGAACTATGGCATCATTCAATTTACAGTTACATTTGGGCAGTGTCATTACCCTGAACGCAGTATCTTTCAATTGCAATCCATTTTTTGTACAATTTTGCTTTAATAACTGTAAACACTTTCTGTTTGCTGGGAAGTTATGTATGGTCATGCAGTATTTCAACCACAGCTGCATGTTCAGGGGAATGAGGAGAAAGGCTTGTATAAGAGTCTTCCAGATCACCTTACAAGCAGAACAGAAATGATTATTGTTGAGCACATTGTGTTTCTCCCTATCTTTGTTTATTTAAGGCCATAAATAGGGCAACCAAAGTGGTCAGAGAGCTGCAAATAGAATATTGAGATTTTAATTTCTGATGCGCTGCTCAATTCAAGCCCAGGCTGGTAATGACAAACCTGTTGACTGAAAAAGAATTAGCAAATCCTTTCAATTCCCATAGGAGAGGTATCCATCATGACAAAACTTTCACCTCGCCTTTTTTGTCTCAGAATGAGAGGGCAAGGGAATAAAATAACCTGTCAGTTTGTTACCCCATCAGAGTCAAGTCATATCAGCAAGACAGTACTGGGAATCTTCCCTCCATGTACCCATTATTCACCCATGCAATTGGATATGATTCCTAGGCTGTCATTCTGATATCTAAGGACATTTGTGAATGTTTCAAAATGGAAAGCTAGTTTTGTTCTATAGAAATCCATGAGTAAGGCGTCCACATTTTTAGCAATCTGGTCTCCCAGTAATTGGATTTAAAATGAGTTTAATTCAATGCTTAATTTCTGCTCTTACAGGACAATGGCAGTGATTAGTGGTAATGTTTGACTTCCAGTTCCATTTTTTTATGCAGCTGTAATGCTGTCTGCATCTGACTGCTGCTTTAATGATTACTAATGACTTTATTTTGAAAGTAATATAACTTTTTGTATTCATTCTCTGGACTCTGAGCAAAAATACAATTTGAGTTGAATTATGTAGTCTGTTCATACAGGACCTTCAGTTGGTTAAACTTTGAGTCAAACCAAATGAAAAAGGCAAAGGCACTGAAAACACACCACGTATACACATATGAGAGGAAGAACAAGACTGTGTGAAAGTAACTGATGAAACTCAATACAACACGAAGATTTTACTCTGATAAGGAGCACATATCAATGGCCTTCTAGCTGTTAATTTCTAGCACTGAAAGCATTTAGTGGGTTAAAGTTGACAGTTGCTCCCTCAGTTCTTTTACATTTAATCATCTCTCACAGGATACCAGTGCAGATGACCTATGGGAGCACCGATGGCCCTGCTCTGTTCTGTACAGTACAGACTGCAGTGTCTTACTCAAAACACAACCTCTGAGTGTGACGATTGCATGTATCCCATTCTTTTGGATTTTCCAAGGAGTTTTTACATGGCTTACTCTCTGATGGATAAATAAAGCTGGGCTGGGGTGGGCAGATTTGGTTGCTGTTTGCACGATTGTGAAGTTTGTTTGTTTGGTTTTTTTATTGGTAGCTTTATTTTATTTTATTTTGGTTTAGTTTCCTCCCCCCCCCCCCCCCCCCCCCCCCCAACTTAGAAAATATTAACTCATTGAGACTTAAGTTTTTTGGGGGGTGGTTTGTTTTTTTTTTTTTAGGAATGTATTGATTGTGATGATGATTTTCTCTTCCAGTAAAAGAGTGAAGGAAAACTGCCTTCAAGGAACTTTTTAATTTTTACATTGATTCAGCCTAGGAGAAGAAGCTGTCAGCTATTGCTTTATCTGTGTCAGGTTAGAAAGCAAGTCTCTCACACTCTGATCAAATGCTTAAAGTATCTTGATATTTTTGGTCTTGATGTTTCCTAGTTTCTTCTGTTGGACATATTTAAATTAATTTAGATGAGTAACTATTCATTAAGACAGAGGAAGGCTGATTCAGCATGTCAGAAGTCAAGTTATGTCCAGTAGAATAGAAAAAGGAGATAAATCAGTTTGTGTTTCTCTGATTGCCACCATGAACCATGCCCCACTTCAGCCTTAAAAAAAAAAAAAGAGAAAAAAATAAAAATAAGGACAGAAGATTAAAAAAAAAAAAAAAGAAGGAAATAAAAAAAAAAGAATAAAGAGAAAAACACAAGTAGCCATGAAGCCATGATGCTTCTCTTAGTTGTTTTCACTCTCCTTGCCTTTCTTCTATCCACTTGACCATAATTAGGAGGAATATTATACATCTATAGATAGCAAAATAACAGGCTGCAAAATGAAACTTTCTTACATCTTGATTCATCAGATTATCAGATGTAAATTTTACAGATACAGTGATAGGAACCTATTGACTGTTCACAAAGCGAAAAGCAGAAAAATCTGGAGCTAGCATACTAAGCAGGAGTGTCCTATTTATGACAGATTACTAGAATCCTGCCTGTCTGAAATGTTTAAGTCATCCACTGTAGCAGTATATCTGTGACCCTGTTGCAGTCTCCCTGATCCCAAGAGTCTACTACTACAGAAAAACTTTTACTTAGCCTTTCCCACAACTACCCTAAATGTTTCTAGCCATGAATATGTTTCTCCTATTGTTGATAATTCACACTCAGAAGGTTACACATTTTGTTCAATCTTCTGCATTTTCCTTGGCCACGAAGTAAAAAGACAGTGGGGTAACCTCTCAGAAGGTAATTGGAAGTATCTTCCATCATCCTAATTACATGTCTATCTGATTTTCTTTGCGGAGATTTTGCTGCATGTACCTCTTCACTGACTTCCTTAGATTTATCCTCTTTTAAACATCTATCATTTTCCTTATGGCTCTACATTCTTCTTGATGATCCCTTTATGAAATTAACTTTCTTTTCAATACATGCCCACAACTCACCTCTAGAGTAAATAAGGCTTTATAACAGCCTTGTATGGCTCAACCTTGGCTTATGGCTGAAGCTTGGCTTATCTCAGTATTACAAAGCTACCAATTATCTTCTGAGAAAAGCAACAGGCATTCTTACTTTGTACTTGTGCTGTGTCTTAATTAATTTCCTCATTAAAGTATAACTAATTAACATTCCCTGGCATTTAAACTACACTTTTTTTATATCAGATATTATTTATCTAAACATGTTGGAGCTTTTCTCATCATCTGTCAACACTGCATTGTTCCTCTCCATCAGTCTTGCATCTGTTTCATCATTCTGACTCTCCTATAACACAATATAACAATAATATCAAAAAATTCCATACATTCATTACAACTGTTGCTTACACACATACTGCTGATGAGAAAAACATGAATACCAGCAAAATTAAACAGAGTATTATGATGTGTGGATTTGTTGAAATGGGTAAAAGGGCAACATTTGTTTGAAAAGTATCGTAAATGTATAGCACATGAGGTAAAAGACAGTTTATGAGCAAATGGAAGAGGAATACATCACACCAACAACACACCTACATAGAGCCAAGCCTCACTGTGTGCCCTTTTGGGGTCAAGGAGTCTTGGTAACACCAGTGCTGCTCAGAAAGATATCCAGCATTTTCTGGCTCCTCTTCACTTGAGTCAAGGTGTTTCATGAAGATATTTATGAAGATCCCAACAAAGCTTTGCCAGAACTCAGTAAGGGTAACAAATTCATTTTCCCTTGAATCCCTTCTTCTATTCCTTATGAGCATGACTACAGCTTGGCAACCCAGACGAGCGGAATTTGTAGCTCTGAGAGAATCTCATCATAGGAACTAGCCAATCAGATGGAATTCTTCAGGCTGAAGAATTCAAAATCTTGGGAATTTATGTTGCATTAGAATTAAATAGGATTACAAATTTTTGTAGTATCAAGTCATGGAACAAGAGGATATGGCTTCATGTCACACCAAGGGAGGTTTAGGCTGGATATTAGGAAAATTGTCATTGGTATTGGAATGTGCTGCCCAGGCAGGTGGTGGAGTCACCATCCCCAGACTTGTTCAAAACACATGCAGACATGGAATTCTGGGACATGTTTTAGTGGGCATGGTGGTGTTAGGTCAACAATTGGACTTGACAGTCTTAGAGGTCTTTTCCAACCAAAACTGTTCTATGATTCTGTGATAATATCCTTCATGAAGTTAATTTTAATCCCTAAGTCCAGTCACGGCATGTACTTGTGTCAGGGGGAAAAAAAAGGAAAGACCAAGTGCTTCCTGAAAAAAAGACATAGAATCATAGAATGGCAGGGGTTGGAAGGCACCTCCAGAGACCATTGAGTCCACAGAAGAATGCAGGATGTCCATCTTCTTCCCCAGCGACAAAACTAAATGGGAATAGACAGTCAGGTAGGTAGGGCATCAAAGTATGTACAACTGATTCTAGTCCGATCTAAGGAACAAACAGCCTTATTTTTGTGTTTCATTTTCTTTGTCTAGATGACTACTTAAACTAGCTATTATCCTTTCCAGTTTATTATTAAAAATCTAACTGAAAACAATTGGAAAGACTTTCCAACTCAATAACCTTTTAAAAATTTGAGGGTAAAAAAATAACTTAAACAAAATTATATAGAAAATTAAAGGGGTTTCTACTTTAAGTGTCAAGTATCTTTTAGCATCAATATTCTATCAGGTATTTTGTATACCAGAGGTATACAAAACAGCACTTGGCCAAAATGAACGTGTCCTTTTTTCAAGTGACAATGATGTCTGCTGAAACAATGTGGTTTGGTGGCTCTGTGTGGGTTACAAACTTGCAGTAGGAGCTGCTGCCACCTGATTTTTGTTCTTCTGCTTGTCATCATTAGCAATAAAAATAGAATTCAGTTTACTGCATGGCTTGTGTCCTGAGACTTCTGTCTTCAGATATGCCAATTATCTTGTCTAGGCAAAGTTAATTTCTTAAAAGAAGCAAAAGAAAACAAAGTCTATACAGTAGCTTTTCAAAACTTAAAAAATCTGCTTAAATTGTTTTCCAAGTAGGTAAGTCAATGGAAAAACATACTGTGGAGATAATATTCTGCCTTAGAAATGACTCATCAGGCAATTAGGTCTTTTCTATTTCTGCTTTCTTAGATCTCAGAGTAGTTTTAAGAATATCCCCTAATACAGGCCACTACTGATTTGGGGCCTATTTCTTCTATAAAAAAATGTCTACAGCCAGCTTTGTATCACTGTGCATCAAAATCAAAATCTAAATAAGATGAAATGTGGTCAATTCATAAACTTATCTTATTTATCTCCCTTTCCCTTTTCTGCATTTTAGTACTCTCTTTTCCCTACTATTCAGGTATTCCTATTGATAACTCCTCTTCATGATTCATATACGCTGCACTATACTAAAAATAACTGAACTTGTGTTTTGCTTTCTCAACATCACTTTGTTTGCAGTACAAGCTATGTCCCTTCTCTCTCTGGGTCTTCTATTTGGAAGCTGATATGTCTGCAACAGGAAGCTGATTTTCTATGATTTTCTACATTTGTAGAGTGCTTAGTGCAAAAGGGGCAAGATGCCACACTTGGGGTGTTGCAATTCTTAAGGTAACAGCAACAAGGACAAAGCCAACTGCAAAGACTTAAATCCAAAAAAAAAAAAGTTAATCATGCTCTGTGAGGCACAGAAATACATGAAGGGAAACCCAAGAGATGGAGAAAATTGCTTCAGTTAATAGAAGAGAGCCTCATGAGAGAAGACCTCTTCCTTCATGGTGAGGAGTTCTTTCATTTCTAAATACAAATATGAGTTGACGACAATGACCAAATGCAAGGAAAGTATGAACAGAAGTCAAATGCAGCACTCACTGAAAGTTTGAAATTATTAAAAACTATGAAGGCTTAAATAAGGCATGACTGAGCAACCAGAAAGCTGAAAAAAACCCAAACAAACAAACAAAAAAAACCCCAAACCAAACCAAACAGTTTTCACATTTTACCCAGACAGTAGGCTCCAGATAGTGCATCTGAAAATTGATGCAAAGTTTTAACTTTTATAAGGTGTGAGTGAGTGGAAAATTCACACATTCTTTAAAAGGAGATCACCTGTTTACAATGAATCAGAGAGCGGGGAAAACTACATTCCAACTCCCTTTGCAAAGACTTTGTTTTCACAGACAAAAATAAGGACACATAAAAGTGTGGAAGAATTAATTAAAGGAAAAGCAATAAGAAGAAATTGTGAAGCATCGCTCTTGTTGGTGAATGTCGAAGGGGCTGAGGGGCCAAAGAGTGCTAGCACACAGTTTGCTGAAATAAATGGAGTCTACATGGTAAGGTTAAGAATAAAGTAGTATGTTCACCTCAGCTATTCTCTAAAGATCTGTGCTATCCTTTCCACTGTTAGATCGTAATGGAAAAGTTGACTTTTCAGCATCCTTTCCCCTAAATTTCTTGTGATAAATATTTTAATACACAAAACTGAGTCCAATACCCTATTTCCAGTTTTCAAGAGACAGGTTAGTAGCACTGCCCTTGCTTTTCAGTGCCTGTCAGGGTTCTTATGCCCTGGTCTTTCAAAAAGAGATAAATTAAAATTCACAACTACAGTTAACTTTCTGAAAAAAAGAGAAAGAATACCCAGAATAGTGAAGGGGCACATCTGGGCAAATGAGGGAAGGCTGTGAATCAGGAACCTGTGGGTCCTAATTACTAGTTTTGCTGCTGGTTTGCTTTGAAACCTTGGACAAGTTTCAACCTCAGCTTGTAATCTCTGCAACATGAAATACAATTGTAGCCTTCAAAGATAGCTCATGATTTTACATTCTTCCTTGCAAAACGGCTGCAATGTGCCCAGTGAAAGCAGCACTGAGATGGAGTGGAATGGGCAATGCTGGTGGAACGGCTGCATGTCCATCCAGCTGTTCCGCTACCACTGCTTGCTGCCAGGGCAGCAGCTACTCCCACAGACCAAGACACCTGCTCTGATCTCTGCCTACCCCTCTTCGGTTTGCAGGCTCATAGCTAGAATGATCATGAGTATGATAGTTATAGAATATAATACAAAG
Organism: Dryobates pubescens; assembly: GCF_014839835.1. NCBI lineage: Eukaryota > Metazoa > Chordata > Aves > Piciformes > Picidae > Dryobates > Dryobates pubescens. The sequence goes on from NC_071614.1 coordinate 37,951,224, forward strand.
CAAGTATCAGTTATGAACTCTAAATTTTCGTGTCTTGGATCCTGAAACACCCATTGTAGGCATCCTAGGACTAGATGATCTCCAGAGGTCCCTTCCAACCCATAACATTCTGTGATTTTGTAAACAACCCTAAAGCTGAGAAATGGTAGATTGCTCAAACTATGTTGTAATTCTTATGGTTGGGAACTATTCCTGCTGGAGATACCAAAGCCCAAGCTGTTCATAGCACACAATTGCTGTTTTTTCAAATACCTAAATGTAATGATTTTCATATTTGTTTTTTCGAATTCAGTGTGCAAAAGCCAGCTACTTGTTACTATTAAACTGCCACAACGATCTTAAGCCAGCATTTCTTTGATGACTATCATCCCAAGCAGTAAAAAGATTATCTGAGAAGTATGTGTTTCTGCAGTAAAGCCAGCTGATGATTTTGCAGTTCCTAAAATGATATTATTACAAGTGCCTGACTACAACTGGACAAATAGTGGCATCTTGACCTATTTATAACACTTTTCAACTATACTGTAACGTGTGATCTCTACAGGCTGTGCAGAAATAATAATAATATTAAAAAAAAAAAAGACAAAAAGATTAAGGTATGTCCAGTGCTCCCTCTTTCAGTTACTCTACCAGTAAATGGTCTAGAGGGTTAGCATATTCATAAATACACATATTTTATGCAATTTGGTGACAGGACTGCACAATTACCACATTGATGCTTTCCATCATAACTTATTTGCCTTCAGCAATTTATGCTTTCTATAATGAGAATCCTGTCCATTTTATTACATTTGGCACAAAGGACTCAGACAATATTCAGAGCCTGGAGAACAACGTAAGATAAATACTCTACCATTAATGGTGCAGCTTTTCCCCACTACACCTATAAGAGCTCAGCTGTGCTACAGCTGTTACCAAACTATTGCTAAAGAAATCAAACAGTTCTTCCTCCTCCCTCCCAACCTTAATTTATCAGATTTTCTTTTTACTTATCACAGAAAAATGTTTTTGGCATGTGAAAACCCTCATTAACATAGAGAGTAAGGCAATCTGCACTAAATTACATACTGTTCCAAAATGCATCCTTCAATGGTTTTGCTTCTTGCCTTTTCTCCTCTAACAGAAATATAAGACTGAAAGCTGCAGAGTTGAAAAGGGTCTCAGAAACTTTCTGTGTGATAGTATCCCTTTCTATAGGCATTAATTACTGTCTGCTTCATCTCTATGAAAAGCTGTATCTACACTTGTATTGCTTTGGTGAAGTTCACATTTGCTCATAATTGATAATTCTGGGAAAAAATAAGGTTCTCATCCTTGTTCTGGCACCAGTATAGATGTGAGATACCAGAATTTAAGCAACCATTTTGACAGACTTCCTATTTCAAACTTAGAGAATTCACTTTCAGGGCTGAATTTACAAGAAATTTGTTCTGATTAAACACATACACAATAATATCCAATATCTATCTTTCTGCTTAAAAGTCCAGAGATTTATGTCTCAGATCCACACTACGTTACTATCTCTAATGTTCATAGAATCATAGAATGGCTTGGGTTGGAAGTGACCTTTGAAGATCATTTAGTCCAACCTCCTGCCACAGGCAGGAATGTCTTTCACTAGGTTATATTGCTCAAAGCCCCATCCAACCAGACCTTGACATAGAGATAGGAATCCATCCATATATTTTAAAATATTAATCTCTCACTTTCAAAATTAGCAAATTTTGCTAAATTTAAATAGGTGTTTCTCACATCCTGTGTTTGTCTTAATTAATGAAGAGATTGAATATAACACCTCCAATGTTCCCTCAGAACCAAACATTTTGTCACTAATTTTGTTCATCATGAACATACTGTACTAGGTAGTGAGTAGGAAGCACCTAAGCCCCCTCGTGAGGCACAAGGTAAGCATTTTTTCACCTATTTAATCTCCTCCCTCAAACTCTAATGTTCTGCACTGAGCAGCCCTCTCAAGATACCTATAAAATTTCCTTGCTATGTAAATGCACTAAATATTACCCAACCACTATTGTTCAGTGAACCGAGAAATAAATAATGATTATAATAACACCTCTGTAATATGCATCTTTCTCCTTACCAGTACCTCAGTATGTCTCAGATTCCTCGATGGAACAGTTCACCTCATTATTCACAACTTATGAACTGGGAAACAGTAAAGTAAGGGTTTTAGGTAGAAGTCATGCCACAGGCTACTTTAATCATTAGGTCTCCTGAAACCCTGGTTAATGCACTATTCAAACAATCTATGAACACAAAACCAGCAATGAGCTGGTTGCTCTTCACAGGTTAATAAACAGTCTCTAGTTATTTCCCCGTTTTAACAGACAAGTCATGCAAAAGGATTTACTGTTGCTCTTTTATGCCAAGTAGAAACCTGAGATTTGGGATGCTTTCCTTTGAGATGAAAAAGAAGCAGAGGAAAAAAATCAGTTAAGTTTATTTGGTGTCCCAATCCCTTTCATATCTCATCTGAGGCACATAGTATTCAGGCTTTCACAGGAAAACCAGAGGAGACAGGCTCAAGAAATGTCTGTCTCACTTGCATTTCCACCACAGCAATTTGGCTCATTCAATGTATGAATGGTTATTTATAAGCAGACATGTGTTCACTTGTTCATCCTGCATAGCGATTAGCATGATGATGAATCTGAGCTAATAAGCCCATTGCGAGGGAGGCTGCGTTAGCTTAGGGTCAGCTTGCTGTTAGCCACATTCAGATAGCTTTCATTTGCCCTGGAGCAGCAATCTTGTGTCTATCTAGAAAATAGTGGTTTAGAGTCTAAATCAGCTGGCTCCCTCAGCTTCACAGTTTCTGATCATATTGCAGTCCACAACAACTCCTCCACACTGGTGTTTCCAGATCTTTTGCTTCAGCTGCCAAACACTGAACACGGGGTCCAAATAAACATGTGTATTGAGTAAGCCACACAAAGCTGTAGTCTGCAACGGCTGCTCTGCAACCAGTACTTACAAACCTCCTTTGAAGATGTCTCAGGAATCGACGCACATGATTTGCAGAGGCACGAGAAGAGCACAGACATACAAAGTAAGTAAGTCTCATTATAAGCATTTATTATCTGGCTACGCCATCCAAATGACTACTTTGACATGTCACTTTGAATTTTGATAAGATGATTAGTCTTGGCTGACTACTTCAAAGAGTAGCTATCCTTTGAAGTGATTTTGCGCTTTTGCACACATCTCTGTAAAACACCCATTACAACCACTTCCAGGGACCATATGAGGACTGTGCACATGAACTGTCTTGAAGGCTCAAATCTACCTTTAGACACAAAAATACAGCTTTTACTGAAGTCAGTGAGTTGCGTATGGCCCTCACACTAATCAAAGTTTCCACACTTTGAGCCTGCTCTTGCTCACATTTCTTAAGCTTCACCCTAATTATGTATTTTCTGTCCTTTCCATGAAATTATGTTAGAAAAACTTCCAAGCTCTCATAGCCAGCCTATAAAATAGGCAGCCTCAATAGCCTAACATAGCGCAGCTTTCTAAAATGTCTGTACTAAGAATGACACATGTACCTAATTGCAGTAGAAGTACCATACAGCCATGACCTGAAACTCTAAAGACACGTTTGGATAATCCTCAGTGATAAAGGGAAGATGTTCAAGTACTGCTTTCAGCCATTTCGTCTGCTCTCCCAAGCAGGCTGCCACTTTATCTGAGTCTACAGGAACTCCACAAAGGAAGAAAAGACCTTGCCTGACTCTCAAGTGCAGCAGATCATCTATCAGAGAGCATTTCTCACAGAAAGCATGTTAGAAGAGCAAAGCATTTGTCAACAGGAAATTCACTATAGAGAATTTGCAGCTAGGAGGATGTTCCTCTAAACCGAAAAATTCCAAAGCAGGTGCTGGACAACAGTATCAGTAAAGTGCTGTTTCTCACTACTCTCCTCATGACGTTTTTCTCTTCTCTTTTTTACCCTTATTCTCCCAACCATACATGCACATATTAACACTCCCTTAACAAATTCACTTGACTAAATCTACCTATTTTTTCATATTCATTAGGAAAAAAAATTATCTTAAATATTTCTGAATGATTAATCAGGAAGACCAGCTAGCCAGCCTCTTTTCACAAATAATTTTTGTAAGATGAGGCTTAGGTCTTAACTTTAATCTTCAATGGAGTAAAATCAAGACATTTCAAAAATTTTTGTGAAGAGGATGAGATGTAAGCACTGCTATCAAAGAACAACTAAAAGGCAAATGATCAGATGCCTCACTTGCTTTGATACAGGGACTTGACTCTACATCTCTCAATGACAGCTGAGTACCCTCACCACCAGGCTAATATTATTTTCTCTCCAGTTGGAGCTATTACATCTTGTTTAAATAATTAAGTATCCAGTGACCCATGTAGAGTGTATCTCTCTAATCCAGTGACTAGGGTTATTCACCTGGCAAATTGACCCGCTGATCTGATAAAGAAGTATTCTGCAAAGACATTTACAGTCAATTCACCCCTAACAAAAAAGGAGAAAGCTGTTTTTTATCCTCATCCCTGCATTAATTCTCTCAATAGCCATCTATGTACTGATCCGGATTAGTACTGGCTGCTGGTTGCCACAGCTGGAAATTTAGCAATTGCCTCTGTAGCACATTTGCAAAGTGTAACAAAATGTTTGCCTAATAGAAAATAGGCTTAACATTTTATATATAACATACATTTCATTTAAAGCAATTACTTCTGAAAATCGTTTTATTGTTGGGTTTGGAAATGGGCTAAGGAAGAGTGCATGTAGATACAGTCCTGGAGTGCACACTTTATACACTTACATATGCTTGCTCAGTGTACATTTGGTCAGACATTGGAACAGGCTGCACAGGGAAGTTGCGGAGTCACCAACCTTGTGGTGTTCAAAAATGTGTGGTAGACATGGCACTTCAGGATATGGTATAATGGCCATGGTGGTGTTGGGTTGATAATTGAACTCTCTTCCAACCTCAATGATTCTATGATTTATAAAGTCTGTTGATACTTTCCATCTCTCACATGGTACCAAGAACCAAAGAAACCTAATCATGAGTGCACAGACTGCTTTAGCAGAGAAACCCATTAGACCCAGAGGGCATCCGTATGGTGAAGTTGCAGGTCATGACATTTGTTCTCCGCTCCTGCAGGAGGCATTGCTATATTTAATCCCTGTATGAGGGAAGCAGGAAAAGTACCAGAAGCACCATAAGAATCACATTTCTGCAGTAAGACAAAAAGTTTGCTAGAGGACTGCCAAATTGTTTATAGCCAAATCAATGTGCTGAATGATGAGCAAACCCAGCCCTTACTGCTGCTCACTCTGCCAGCCCCGCTTTAATGTCTTTGCATAAAGTGAAAAGCTGTAAAAAAGCATAGCTCTCTTTCATGCCATCATAGTGTCTACCTGCTTCCAACATTTTCATCTGCAAGCTCATAAAGAAGATTTGGGTCAGGCATGTGAACATTGATCCAGTTTCTTCCATTGGATCTAACAACTGGCACACTCATTGGGATGGGCTGAAGCCTTGCCAACTGGCCCCTCCCCAGGCAACACCTGGTCCTTTTTTTTGGGTATTTTTCATGAGATAACGCTATCCTGAGAGGGGACAGCTTAGCCACTTACTGTGGTCCATTTTACTTACTGAAATGGATTCAGGGAAAGAGGTTAAGTATGTACAACTGACAACTTCTGCAAGAATGAATAGAGTGGAGAAGTTTGTGCTACTTCTTGCGAACAACCTGCTTTACCACCTGGCTACCATAGCTTGTTTTCAAGTGGCTCTACCTGTGTGTTTGGAAAGAACTGCTGCAGTGACCCAGTGCTGATAGTTCTGGAAAGACACTGGGCAAGCCTGCCCTTCCTTATGCCTTCCTGCTCATGAAACGTGCAGTAGTGCAAGGCTGTCCATGAGGCCACTGCTAAGAAGAAGGATCTGTATCTCCTGGCTTTAGCCCACTAGTCACCCCTCTCTTGCCTCTCATGCTGCAATAAGGAAAAACTAGAACACGCTGAAACAGTGTTTAAAAATGCAGCCCTAAAAAGCCTATCAAAATCCACACCTCACAGCCTGGGCAGATTTTATAAACTTCTCTGTATTATTTTTCCCTGTGCTGGCTGCTGGCTTGTTTTCCTGTGTGCCGTTGTTGGGGAAGTGGCATGAGGCTCAAGCAATGCAGCGGTTGCCATGGAGAGAAGCTCGAGTTTGCACTTTATTTATTTAATTTATTTCTGAATGGCAATGTGTTGCAGTATGTAAAATCTGCACGACTTGCGAGCACACCGGATACCACAAAGCCGGGGCTGTATTTAAGCATAGCCTGTTTTTGAAAAGCATAGTAGAAAGCTGAGCCTCATTTGAAGCTGATCCTGTTTGTTGGAGGGGATTGCATTTCCCTGGAGACTCATGTCTGAAATGCACACTGAAGCAGAATTAACACTCACCTCAATTATTTTATTTTTTTTAAAAACCTGATACAAAGACACCTTATGTCAGTGCTCTTAAATGTGCCATTTCAATAAGACTTTGGGGAGTTAGCAGAGCAGGATCTTTTAATCCCTGATTTAATTATTTATATAGCAATTAGAATCACACAGAATCCCTCCTGCCTCCGTGAAAAGGATAGAATCTGCAGAGCAACATTTACAATTAATTAGCAATGAAAAATGCTACTGACTTTTATGCTTCAGCATTACAGTAAATCTTGTCATGCTAAGGAGACAGAGGAGAAGCATACAAATATGTAAGGGTCCTTTTCTTTCTGGACTCACCATATCTAGTGGCACCAAAGCATTGTGCAGTTGTTAATTAAAATAATAATACTAATTTTTTTTTAAAGTACGAGATAATGAATCTTTGTCCCTCTTTTGCCCCCTCTCCCCAGGTTCTTCAAGCTTTTAAAATGTTCATTGTTTGAAATTAAAACTTACAGGAAGAGTAAGTCTTTATTTGTGCCACCCTCATTAAATGAAAAGGGTAGAAAGACATGGTAATTTTTAAAATTTTTTTAAAAAAATCCTTTGGTTTGTGAATGTGCTGGGGATGTGGGCATGGGAAGCAGACTTTGGTCTGTGTGGATATCAAAATTTGCATTCTTTTATACAGAAAGCAAGGAGAACATTTTCCATATCTATTCCTTCATATAAATAAGTTAAATTAACACATGTAGAGAAATGTAGTGCACTGTGTATAAACAGAGATATTATAATTCTGCTGCTGTCATTTGGTAGACTCAGCTCTTGTACCTCATGCAGTGCTTTGTGCATTCCCTGCTGCCTGGGAAAACAGGCACTTACAACAGCCATAGAAGCTCTGCAGGCCGAACGTGATGACTTGATTCTTGTTTTCCATCCATTCTATACTGCCAGATTGCTTTGACTGTGCTAGCTGTCTTTTAATTGCTTTGGTAGGTATTATACACTTAAGTGATACACACTGATGACTAATTAAGCTAGATCATATCTGTCTTTAAATTCAAATGTAAAAAATAGTATTAATTTTTTTCTTTCTTTACAGGATGAAATGGGGGAATAACTGAAGAATAAAAGAATAGAAAAATATCGTTTTCTTGGTCATAAAGGGATGGAAATGAATTGATTGGCTCTGACTGGCTGCTCTACACTATGAGAGTTATTTAATGATCCACACACTTAAACTGCATTATAGAATTCATTTTCAAGCAATACATTTCATTAGCACAATGCATGTATTTGCATTATGTCGAAGAAGTAATACCGAGCCTTCACTGTTAAGAGATCCCTCCTAAGAAGGTCGTATGGCCTATTCTCCTTGTGTGGGAGAGTAGCCCAATAATTCAGCACTAGATTAATTAACATTGAACTCTCCCAACATTTGGATAGAAGTCTTGCAGGACTGCAGCAAGTATATATCAGAGGAAAGACACTGAGAGGATCAGTCAACAAAATGTCACATATACCAATACTGGAGACTGCAAAAGGAAAAAAATCCACTTAATGCATACTAATATTTTATTATACTGTGTCACTTGGTGTGATCTAGGTTTTAAGTTAGATACAAGATTCAGACAGCTTTAAAAATGGGCATCAGTAGAACTAGCTGTCAAGAGAAGTCTAGAAATTATTCAGCACCTTCTACTCTTCACTGGTAGCTTCTTTGTTGGTCAGAAAACTCCTTTCACAGTAACATGGTAATGTTTTTGAAAAGTTGCTGCTGGAGAAACATACATCTGAATCCTTCATGAGCTCTGTCACCACCTAAAACTCACAGGCCAGGCAGCTGATTTCTGTTTGAATTTCAACTAGAGCTTCATCTTTTAGAGACATTTATAATAGCTCACAATGGCAGCATGGGGTGCAGCAAAAAGCCCTGTCATGCAATGTGGGAATCCTAATCCTCAGCAGCTGGAAGCTGGTTGGTATCATCAATGCTCTTTCCATGCCCACTCTGAACTCCCCAACACATGCCCTTTCCTGATTGTCTCCTGTTTCAGGCACAGACAGCTGGAAGGTCACACCCACCACCTGTGGAGTAAAGCTGGCTTTCCCCTGCTGGGGACTGCCATTCAGGAGTCTGTCCCTACATTTAGTGGCATGCAGGATACTGACAGGAAAAATCACCACTCCATGAAATAGCTCCAGTTTCATTTTTCATCATTTACTTTAACCTTTCAGGAGTAAAGCCTAACATTTTATTTCTCCACACTACACTTACAAAGCTGAACAGTGTGCAACCAGCTGCAAAAGAGAGTTAACTGGTTGAAATTGCGATCAAAATGTTTCTAGACTTTCCCTGTGCAAGCTGCTACAGCGGGTGACATGTCAGCTTAAAAGAACATCAGCAGATTTGACGAGATTCTGATTATTTTTTTTTTGTTGCCTTCTCCCTGATACCAGAATGGCATCCACCTGGGCTGTCAGAAGTAGACTACATTTCTGCAGTCTGTGCTGTTAAAAGACTACCAACCTGCAAAGGGTTAAATATACTAGCCACTCTATTGAAGAAATGAGCAAAAGTGAAAAGTGCAACTTCTGGGCACCATGCTCAGATCAGTCATTAAGGACAACAGGGTGTATTTTTTAGAGAACAACAGAGGGAAAATAAAATCCCAAACTCCAACTACTATTTATTTGCCAAACAAAGCCAAGTGAGTTCTCTGAAAAGCTGGCCAAGGAAAAAGATGACAGAAAGGTGATGAAAGCAATCTGTCTGTATTTCACACAGGCATTTGATAAGCTGTCACATGAGAAATTGGTGGGGAAATGAGAAGACAGGAACAAGTATTATATTGACATCATTGATTAAAAGTTGGCTGCCAGCCCAAGCCAGAAGATGTTACATATTAAAGGTAACGAGTGAAAAGGTGGAGAAGCAGAGGTCTTGAGGCTGGCATGTCACAACGTCTGGGTTCATCCTGAGATATTTTTACTATTTTTTTAAATATGATTTCTTAGGATTCATTTCAAAAGGTCTAAAAAGTAGATGAAGGAAAACCTTAGAATGGAGGACTTGTAAGTTGTATGACTGCTACAGCAATTGAGAAAATATCTAAACTCCACATCTGTATTTATTTGCTCCTTATATTTTTATTTAATAACACTATTCTTCCTCACACTGCAAGTAATCCTTTCATAGAATACATAGAATACATAGAATAAACCAGGTTGGAAGAGACCTTCAAGATCATCGCATCCAACCCATCAACCAATCCAACACCACCCAACAACTAACCCACGGCACCAAGCACCCCATCAAGTCTTCTCCTGAAAACCTCCAGTGATGGCGACTCCACCACCTCCCCCGGCAGCCCATTCCAATGTGCAATCACTCTTTCTGTATAGAACTTTTTCCTAACATCCAGCCTGAACCTCCCCTGGCGCAGCCTGAGACTGTGTCCTCTAAGACTGTGTCTTTCTGCAGACTATGTAAAAAAACTAGAAAACATGTGCATGTGTGTTTGTGATGGTGGTGGTAAATCTATCTTTTTAATTCAGGAAAAATGACAAAAAACCCCAGGTTATTCACAATTATTTTTGTAACTTAGCGTCAGGACCACACTGCACAAAACGTTCAGGAGGACAAACTGCAAAATCGCTTTCACTGAAGTAAATGGAAACCTCACACATTGATCTTAATAAAACACACACAAACACATTTTATTCCTGCTCGCTACCCTAACCAAATCCCAGTTAGTGGGGAACATCTGGCATATCTGGAAAGCTAGCTGAAATCCAAAATGTGATATGAAGCCAAATACGATTGATTCAGGACAAATTTGGAATTTGTTTCAATTTGAAAGAGAAAGAAATCAAGAAGCATGAGACTGCTGAGATTCAAAGCAGACTGCGTGTTTCTACAAAATCTCTTTCACTTCACTTTCTTTTCATGTGTTTCTCCATTTAATTCTGTGCAGTTGCAAACCTTCAGTTTTTAAGAGATGTTCATAATCCAGGATCAGCTCTTGTATGACCTGTCAGGTTTTTAATAACATATTTTCATTGTACCTTCAGACTTCAAATAAAATGTGAAATCTAAAAAGATTAAGGCAGTTGTGACAGTCTAAGGCAAAGGACTATACTTGCCTAAACAAGTATCTTCATTTTTTCCTACCTTATTATTAATAATACATGTATACAGCATATTAAGAACTACAAAACACAAATATGTCACACTTTTTTCTCTACTGCAGTGCTCATGAATAGCAGCTTCAAAAGATTTGCAAGGATACACTTCCCACTACCTCAACAACACAAAGACATGCAATCTGATTTTAAGGTGACAAATTTACAGAGGTACTACTTAAACTAAAAATCTAATCAATAACCTAAAAGACTCATGTACAACGTAATTTTTTAATGTATCTTTGTACAACTGAAAGTATGATGGACATAAAAGTTATCTATTTGGTGTTCATGACACAGAAATTTCCAGCTTTGGTCTAGCTCAATATACAGAAGTCACTAGATTATGAAAATGTGATTCCCCACCTCCCTGCCCCCCACTTATCTTTTCCCTCACTGAATATGAGGATTGAGTCACGTGAGCTACTGCAATCTAAACAGATATTATCAGCAGCAACAGAAATACTATTTCTCTTTTAAAAACCCCAGGGAATAGGTGTGATTAACTCTCCCAAAGCAAAATCAGCAATGTTAGACAGGTTATGGCATTGATTATATTCCTTGGCTACTCTGTACCACTGTTACTGAGCTTGCCTTTTCTGACTGGCAGCAGGAAGGAAGGAGAGACAGCTCTTTCCTATGACCATACAGTGCCCCTATTATCAGTTCACATCAGTCCTGACTGCTAGTCAAGATTCCACAGGTACTCAATTGTAAACTCCCTCAACTCAGTGTAGTTACAGTTACAGTGACCTACAGATAATAGAGATTTTCTCCAAGAAAACAGTACCTTCCATCATCTCTCAGCCATCACAGTGATACTTAGTGCAAAGAATTTCAAACCAAGAAGAAAGACCAACTGCAACTTCTTTTTTTTTTTTTTAAAGAAAAGGTATTAGCATTAATAAACTAGGTTATATTCTTGCCCTGATCTTTCTGTGTGTTCTTAAGACACTTCAGTGCAAGAACATCCTGTGTACAAACAAGTAGCCTGTAAGTAATCATAATACAAACTAGATCTGACTTGTCTTCCTTCCTGGTGCAGAAAGGTGGATGGAGTTGACCGAATGAATATGGGGATTCAGCTCGAATTATTACAAAAGCTATTCCAGAAACATTACCCTTTTGACTTTCCATTCAGCTCTTCCTGTACAATGTGCAGTAGGATTCTCATTGTTAATAAAAGGCTTTGTGAAAGACAATTAAAAATAACAATGTGAGAAGAAGCTTCAGCAAATATTAGCGCTAATGAAAACTTTCAAGGTACTTTTATTTTAAACAATGTCCCTTTGTTCTACAAAAAGGTGGCTGGATCATTCTAGTCCTTAGCTTCCCTTTTGGGTTCATAGACATTTTAGGGTGATTCCAGATAGAACATCTCTTATGAAATTTGAATTCAAACCCTTCTGCAAAATACATCAGGGCTTTAGCAGCCAAATTACGTTGGCTTTTTTTTTTGACTCAAAAACTTCCGGAACTATCTCTAATCCTCTATTCTTTGAAAAGCTTCAAATTTCTAGGTGAATGCAAACAAGCACATATCTTTTAAAACACAGATAACAATGTTTTTATAGATTCTTTATGAAAGAACTTATCCTATAGGACTGAAATTTGCTGTGAGCAAGTTTCCAGTTTGATGAGAAAAGGAAGTAAAATTCCTCAAAACAGCTGAGGTAGCCACAGGGCAATAAGGATGTTCTTGAATATTTCTCAAAGCACCAGAGCTTATCTTCATGTGCATGTATTTAGATTTCTTTGGTGTGTTTTGCTACAATATCAGAATATTAATATAACATCTACTCTGTCTGCACTATGAGAGGTGTGGATGTTTCAGGAGAAGAACTCAAATCTAATTTGATACTTTCTATAATGCATATTTTAAATATTATTGGTATTTCCAAAATTCTTCTGAATATGTTGCTTGGGATTCCGGCCTAAAGTGTTACTGTCTCACTCCTATTTGAATTCTTTATGTGATGAGTAGTATCATGACTATTTGCAGCAAAATCTTGTAAATTCAATAAAAGGTTCCAGGTTAAGATTTAAATGACAGCTTTTCATACATGCTCTGCTGATGTTCTTGCCAGTACTTCAGAAATGTAAGCACATTTGTTTAACATCAGCTTGGGGGTTCACTGAGTCTCATTTGAAACCTAGAAACATTGATGGGACTGTTTTCACTGATTTCAGCATTTTTGGGATCAAGATTGAAGAAATTTATCCATATAACACTGCATCTAGAAATAATCACTTACCAGTGAAGAAACAGTACTCAAATGAGGTATCTATATCTGAAATATCCATTTCCAAAGTCACTTTAAATTGAAACAGTTGCGTAGCCAGAAACATCCTACTGTACCGACTATATATTAATCATGTCCTGGAAACATACTGGTTTCAGTGAGAATAACACAAATGCATAATTAGCATATTTAACCTCTATTCATGTATTCAGAGGCATAGGTTTCAATAGGTGGACTACCTGTTCTTACAGTAGATGGAAAATCATCTGAGAGCTGGGTTTGCAGTGATATGATCACTAATAAAATACTTAGCCAAAGGATGGACACTAGCTACATTTCCAGAGGTTAAAACTGGGTTTAGTCATGTTTAACACTTTCATTAATGTCTGGAGGAGGAGTCTGAAGCCATGATCAGCGATAGTATTAGTTTAGGGGGACAGGTCAGTATATTGAAAATTAGCTCTGTTATTCAGAAGGACCTGATGGGCCAGAGAAACTGACAATAAACTCTTGATGTTTAAGACAAATGCCAAGTCCTGCTCGTGGCACGTAATAATCTCTTGCCACAGCTGAGGCTGGTGGCCAATTCATTACAGCACAGTTTTGCAGATAAAGATTTGGGGTTCCTGGTGAATATTAAGTTGAGTGTGGCTTAACAAGACAACCTTGAGGACTGTCAAATACTGGAGCAGGTTTTCTAGAAAGGATGAAGGTATCTCTGTCATAGAGTCATAGAATCAACAAGGTTGGAAAAGACCTCAAAGATCATCAAGTCCAACCTGTCACCCAAAACCTCATGACTAGACCATGGCACCAAGTGCCATGTCCAGTCCCCGCTTGAATACCTCCAGGGATGGTGACTCCACCTCCCTGGGCAGCACATTCCAATAGCTATTAACTCTCTCAGTGAAGAACTTTCTCCTCACCTCGAGCCTAAACTTCCCCTGGCACAGCTTGAGACTCTTGTTCTAGTGCTGGTTGCCTGGGAGAAGAGACTAACCCCCTGAGGGCTACAACCTCCCTTCAGGTAGTTATAGACAGCAATAAGGTCTCTCTTGAGCCTCCTCTTCTCCAGGCTAAACAATCCCAGCTCCCTCATCCTCTCCTCACAGGGCTTGTGCTTGAAGCCTCTCACCAGCCCTGTTGCCCTTCTCTGGACATGTTCAAGTGTCTCACAGTCTTTCTTAAATTGAGGGGCCCAGAACTGGACACAGGACACAAGGTGTGGCCTAACCATTGTAGAGTACAGGGGCAGAATGACTTCCCGGCTCCTGCTGGCTATACTATTCTTGATGCAGGCCAGGATGCCATTGGCCTTCTTGGCCACCTGGGCACACTGCTGGCTCATGTTCAGTCAGCTGTCAATCAGTACCCCCAGGTCCCTTGCTGTTTGGCAGCTCTCCAGCCAAACTGACCCCAGCCTGTAGCTCTGCATGGGGTTGTTGTGGCCAAAGTGCAGCACCTGGCACTTGGATTTGTTGAATGCCATCATGTTGGACTCTGCCCATCTGTCCAGCCTGTCAAGGTCCCTCTGGAGAGCCCTTCTATCCTCTAACTGATCAACACCTGCTCCCAACTTGGTGTCATCTGCACATTTACTGATGACTGTCTCCATGCCCTCATCCAGATCATCAATGAAGATATTAAACAGGATGGGGCCCAGCACTGATCCCTGGGGGACACCACTAGTGACTGTCCTCTGAGGTGTTCAGGACTTGACACTACAATGCCCTGAGCAACTTCAGATTGGCATTGCTTTGAGTGAGATTTGGACTAGCTGGTTCAGCAGGGGCCCTTTAAAATCTGTATTATTTTCTTTCTAGATTGTAACAACTTATGGAAATACAGAATACTACACATTTATACAGAAGATTACAAAACTATTAGCTCTATTGCACACAACATCAATCTTTCTCCATCTTTTATGAGAGAATGGAGTTGTATTTGAGTATTCTGGCACAGTATTGTATCCAGTTCATTCTTCACTTCAGAAAAATAAGTGAGTGTATTTGTCATTCTTAAAGCAAGAAGTAATTTTGCAAGTCTGACACCGCAGCAATGAAAGTACAGCGTGCTCATAAGGCAGATATTTGCTAGTGCCTATTTTACATGATTTAGTGCCTACCCTCTGCATAGAGATACTACACAATTAGTAACATATGCTTTTTGCTTTGTGTGTTTAATAATTTGGTAATACAAATTTATTTGTCTTAAAAATTTGCTTTGTATACCCTAAGGAAATATAACCTTATAGAACTGGATGGGTGGGGTTTTTTGTTTGTGGGGTTTTGTTTGTTTATTTGTTTGGATGTGGTTTGGTTTTGTTGTTGGTTTTTTTTTGTTTGGTTGGTTGTTTTAGTTATTTTGTTTGTTTGTTTTTTACAGACTGATGTAATTAAAGGGCATATCTCTGAATATATGCAACTACCTGGAACTTAAAAGTTTACTGTACTTCTTTGCTGACTGACCTGATTCCCAATGTACCTCTCCATGAAAGTCTGCTTACTGCATTTCCCTTAAAATTGCTTTTTTTAGCACCCCATGGATTTTTATTACTTGCAAACTAAATGTGTGGCTGAGCTTTAGTTAACCTGAAGCCTTTGAAGATAAATTAGAGACTCTACTGTGCAGTAGCTTGGAGGCAGCAAAGTTCTTTGCTATGGAGATATAATGTGTGCTTATGTTTGTGTCACAGCATCTGTATAAATATCAAGCTTGTTTGCAGCTGCACGTTGAGAATTTTCTGGCTCTGCATGGCATTCCTTCTGTCTGTCACTATGTTCTAGGTGTCATCTATTCTGCACTTCCTATGGTTCCCTGTTACTTTGTCTCCTTTTGTCTGACTTGCAGCAGAAAACAACAAATGAATGCAAGCTATTGCATGACACAATGCAAGTAGCCTCATATTGACTTCACTTTTTGATTATAGTTGCTGCTCTTGTTTTACCATCACTCATTCTCTTCATGCAATAAAAATATACTTATTAAAAGGGAGTATTGATGGGAGGTTGTGATCCATTAACACCAATATCTACCAATTCAGTACTACCACTCAGCAATTAAATTTCAGACATTATCTGTATACAGATAAAGCCAACAAAACTAAATATTTCCTAGGTCATATCATTAAAAGTAGCCATTCTATGAAGCACTGATACTGAAACTCATTACCACTGAGCCATTCTCTGAAGTTCTTCATTCTATGAGCTCTCCTACTTTGGATGACAGTTTCCCTTTATAAAGCCCTGTATTAAAAAGCCAAGTAAAATGAACTTTCATTCAGCTGCAGTGGTGTTTTTCCTTGATTCTGAGCTGAGAAGCAAAGTGCCAACTGAGAATAAATTGCACACAGCCATATTGATAACCATCATTCAATGATCTTCCTTATTTCAGCTAGATTCCAAAAGTGCAACAGCAACAAAATGCTGGCTCTGGGAATTCTAACCAGGATATATTTCACTGTACAGTTACTGCAAGTTTATTAGGGCTAGTTTAGTTGAAAATACAATAAACTCTTTCCAGAGTTTATTTTTGCTACATGAATCGTTCAAAAATATCTCATTCACCTGCTGATGCTACATAAGGTAACATAATTTAATTGACATCACAGCTTTTCCCTCTGAGCACACGTCCAAATTGTGAGGCACATAAAGACTCCAAAGATGAAAATAACTTAACAACTTTGAACATTCAGTTTCTATGGAGACAAATAAAAGTAAAATGTCTAATGTGAGTTCTTATTCAGCCTGATGCCTTACGGTACCTTACAGCACTTCACTAAGGCTAAGAGACTGGTATTGTTCCATAAATGAATAAATAAAATAATTAAAAAATAATAATGAAAACCCCCGAATTCCATGCTTCTACTGTGCACTCATGTATTCTAGTTGTGCATGAATTACTGCTAGTGGTCAGTTCATGTTCTCTTCAAACTGCACACTATGGCCTTATTGGTGCACTTTAGATACACCTTGTATCATTTTCAGTAGGAAAATCTTTTTGTTGAACCATCAGAATACTCAAAGCTTAGGACTTTGAGGCTTCCAGCCCTCTCTCTGAGGGTTTAGAGGATAATAACTATAGAGGTAGCTGCTACAGATGCCTGCTAGGTCAAAGTAATGAATGTTACATGAAATGTCTGACCTTTTAAGCCAGGCCTGAAAAGCACAGCATCATGATTAGAGCTGTAGAAGTACTCATGAGACTTCTCTCAGGCATTTGGATATAGAGCTCGCTTTTTAAAAGTGCATTTTAAGTTGTGCTCTAGTCCATCTTAAAGATCATATTTCAAAGGTGTTGTTAACAGTTATCATCAGCTTTAATGCTGTTTTCTGAATCCTGGGTTTCTGCAAAGCTTATTAGTTAACTAAATGTCTCAGTCAGCTCTTCCTTCACACAAACTGCAGATAAAATATGACACGAGATGACCAGTACTGAGGGTCTCTATAAAGCGTTTTGCGAAAATGCAGGCTCTGATGATTACATCTGAACCAACTTCTACTCGACAGCCATGTAAGTTGTCATTAGCATAGCACTGGGCTTCATATCCGTTCCCAGCAGGGCTTTATTAGCTCTCTATTGTATCAGAGTAATTATGGTTACATTATTTTTTGGCCTGGAACTTGCTCGTGAATGTCAGCTCAGAGCCTGAGCAGAGTGAATTTGTGCATGACTGAAAATACAGACACATAAGAGAAACGTGAATTACAGAGCAGGAGCCCAGCTCAGCCACCTTAAGATGACCTAATTTGATTTTACTACTGTTAAGCCTATTCATCCACCCAAGGATCTGCTAAATATTTTGCTTTAGAAAGAACCATGTATCTGTTCAGCTAAAGTTTAATGTGCAGAAAGATTACAAAAAGCATGAAATGGGAGGGTCTGGATCCAACGGACAGAATTCCTGTTACCTGCTGAGCTAACTAATCCCAGTCCCTGTAGGGGCAAGAGCCACATTGTAACTGTTCCCAAGCAGAGGCAAGGTCTCCAACAGTGGCAAGGTCTCCGGCATGCTGCGAGCAGCCTCCAAGTTCTGCTCCTGTTCACTCCTAGCTTGAGCTGCAGTCACACAGCTTGGAACCAACATGAAGTGTTTCTCTTGAGAGTTCACTTCCAGTAGCATTTCCTGTGCTCACTATCAACGTTGTGCATGTCTCGGCCTCCTTTATTGGCAACAAGTGTCCACAATAACACTTCTGGCTTAGCAAAAACGCTTCTCACTTTGCAAAACCTGCATTTTTCCAGCTGAGGATTTGTAATGCTGCAGACCCACCCAAGGAAGTTCTGCACAGACTGGTCCCTGCCTTAAACAGTACAGACACAAACCCATGGCATTGTGTTACAAAGATGCACTGCTCACACAAATACTAATCCAAGGGTATGTAGATTCCACAGCACTATTGACATTAGTTGCCTGCAACTGCAATTTCACTACATCTTCTGGTAGTCTAATTCATATACAGCTCATTACTTTTAACATAGAACATTAAGAAGATCTGACTTGTCCAAGCAAGTTGTCCACGGGGCTGGGAGCTCCCACACTGACTAATATCAAAGTCAAGGACCTATTTAAAACAGAAAAAGAATTCCTAATTTGTGAAAATCAGAAAACTAGTAGAGCAATGCATAATAGTGTCTTCATTGAGGCAGAAGCCACTCCTGACACCAGAGCTGGCAGAAGCCAAGTGTCCAGCTGGTACATGGGTATTAGCCAGGCAAAGCTCATGTAGTTGCAAGATAGCAATAGCATTGATACTGTATGGGCCATTATGTGTGACAGTAAAGGAATGCTAAGGGTAGAGGGGAGTGGGGAATGAAAAGTCAGACAGCGAGCACAGTTCAGGGGAAATTAGACTTCAGTATTTCCATTTGATTAAACAGGAACTCACTTTGTGCACGCTATCCTGCTCATCACTTATCCTGATTGATTAAGACTTGCCTGTATACTTAATACATCACCAACTTTTACGAAGAGTAGCTCATGGAAAAATCATTTTACTTATCATTCACTAAAAACCCCTAAAAGAGATCTATGCTACTCATGTAGAATTATACCAAAACACCAACGTACTTCCAAGTCTTTTGTAAGTGCTGCTTCCTGAACTTTCTTTTGCATGCTTATTTGACTCAACAAGAGCAAGATTCAACTGCCTAAATGAATCTCAGCAAAGAGTGCTGAGTCCATATATAGTCAATATGGAAATAAAGTGCTACTGGGTGAACAGGGTGCTATTCATTTAATCCAAAAACAGATGCCTTAAATAGGTCAGATGAATCATATCCTTCAGAACTTGCTTCTCTCCATTTACTGTAAAGGGAGTCTGGGGATAACTACCTTTAACATAGACACCTACGATGTAAATACTTGAGTTATGTGAAATGCATGCCACCTGAGAAATTCAAATGTAGAATCAGATACTTAAGGTACAACTAAATCACGTCAAAGTTCCACCACGTTAAAAACAACCCAGGCAAATCTTATTACAGTCCAGATGAACTTTTAAATTTATTTTTTTTTCTTCCTAGAAACAAAGCCAAAGATTAATCATTTTTCTCAAAACTTCTTGTTCTGTACCTTCAATACAGAAAATCAACCTCCAGAACAGTCAGGTTAACATGAGAGGTACGAGCTGCTACTTGGAAGCAGAGATCTCCTCTGCTGTCTCCTCTTCCAAAGTCAGTTCTGAGAGCCCCATATTTGACAGCTGACAACACAATCATCCACACTGGTCTGTGGCATACTAGCAAGAAATGGCCATAGCCCCTGCCTTCCCCAGTCCTTTGTATTTCCTACACCTGAATCTTACCTGTTTTAGCCCAGTTCATTTTGCCCCAACAGAACAAGGTGAACAGTTGTCCAAGATTATTTAGGATGACTTAACATTATCTCTTAGGAAATAAGAAGTGAAACTGTAAGCAAAACAAATATGAAAATAAATTCTAGCCTGTAGTTACTAATAACAATTTTCAGTACCTGTGCTGACTATATCTTAGCCTGAACCCTTCCAGGAAGTGCAGGGACAGTAGCTCATTCAGGGAAGCCTTATACAGCAAAGCCTAATGAATCTATGGACTCTAGCTTTGATTTGCCTTCTGACACATTCCAGTGCACACCCTTCAGAACTGGCCCACAGATCATCCAGAGCGGCAGCTGCTCAGCATGGGTTGCGCCTCTCATATTGCTGAATAACTCAAAGCCTAGAGGCCAGAACACAAAATGTGGGAAGGCCACTGACCTCCCATTTCTCATATCCACACACATGCTGGTTGTGGTGAGGCTCACATCCAGATCTGCAAACTCAGAAGTGAGAGCTTCCAGCATCCACAGACTATACTTCTTCACTGCCTAACATATGGAAATCACCTTTCAGAGCTGACATACTTGCTCCAAGGGAAGCCCTCTGGGGTCTCCCACCTATGCTCATACTTCGTTTCATGCCAAGGTCTGGTAATGAAAACAGAGGCAAACCAGTAATGTAATTTTTTGGGATTTTGTACGTAGTATCAGGGTATAAAAATACACAGACTCCCATGAAAACAGTTTTAGACAGCAATACCTTGTGCTTCTATCATGTTCCAACATACCCAAAACCTTATCCAGCATTCTTTTCATATCCAGCACTAATGAGAGAACAGATCTGACTTCACCCATGTAACTGCAAAAACATACCTCAAGTCTTTCAGCACATCTCTGCTGTGATGTGCAAATTGGCTAAGATTTTCGTATCCATTTGAGAAAGCTTTTGTTTACAAAATCTACTTTTGTTTCAAGAAATAAAAAAAGATGTCTTTAAAGACATAAAATGCTTTGACACACTGACATCATCATCTCCATAATTCTTATTGGAGACATATTTCCTAGTATGTAACTGTGGAGAGATTTGCAAAAGGTCATGCAAACTGTATGTAGTATTTTAAAGACTTTGTACTAAAATACAGGATGAGAGGCCATGAAAACAATGAGAAACTATGATCTTACACAGTAAAATGGGAACATACTATGTAACATTTTAGAGCTTATGAGAAGTAAATAGTGCAACATCTATCCTAAACATGTTCAGTAATATTAAAATGTGTGACAAGTAACAGATAGAGGTATAATCCACTCTGGAAGAAGTGAGTGCATCAAGCAAGTCCTGATCTGGGAGTCCTACTACTGTCTTAATTGGAGCAATAACTAGGTTTGTTTTAAATAGGTATTCCTCATCTTAAGTGATAACAGTGGATAACAAAAAAAACCCCAAACCAGAAACAACAAAAACAATATCAGGTAACAAAAAAAACAGAGCAGAAAGACTGCAGAAATGACTGGAAAATAGATACAGCTTCAGAAAGCTTCCTGGTGACAAAATGAAAATGAAAAGGAAACGGTTCACACATGGAAAGTTGCTTATGAGTCTGTGCAGAAAGGGCTTTAAAGCTTGTCTTTTAAAAACACAGCAGAGTTAGGTCATTAATACATCTGCAGAAAGCTTGGTAGCTATTAGAGAGTGAGGATGAATATGGGTATTCTCCTGGTGGGTGTCAGAGAAAAAAAAGCAGAGTAGTGTATCAGTTTATCAGTTGCTGCGAAGTGTCATCACTCAATTAGTTTCAAAGGTCTAGCAGGGGGAGTACTACCATTCAGTTTTTTGCTGGTTCTAACAGGGAGAACTTGGAAACAAATGCAATAGTCAGAAGGAAAGAATATTTCACAGTATCACAGTATCACCAAGGTTGGAAGAGACCTCAAAGATCATCGAGTCCAACCTGACACAAAGCTTCATTCTATTTCATTCTGTCACTGAGAATCTCTCTCTGTACTCTGTCCCTTAGGATCCATAATGGGACCAATGTGGTTCCGTATCTTCAACAATGACATAGTGCACCTTAGCAAGTTTGCAGATGCCATCAAACTGAGTAGTGCAATTGATGCGGCTGAAAGACAGGATGTCATCCGGATAGACTTGTGCAAACTTCAGAAGGGTGACCTGTATGAAACTCATGAGGTTCGACAAGGCCAAGTGAAGGTCCTGCACCTGGGTTGGGGCAGTCCCCCGAATCAATACAGGTTGGAGGATGAAGGGACTGGGAGCAGCTCTATGGAGAAGGATGTGGTGGTAGCAGTTGATGAAAAGCTGGACATGAGTTGACAATGCACAGAGGAAGCCACAAAAATCAGACAGCTGGAATGCTTCTATGAACACAGGCTGAGCAAATTTGGGTTGTTCACCCTGGAGAAAAGAAAGCTCTGGGGAGACCTTGTGATGCCTTTCAGTACTTAAAGGGGGCCCGTAAGTAAGATGGGGTCAGTCTTTTTAGCAGAGTCTGTTACAGTAAGACAAGGAGTGATTTTTTTCTAATGAGAAAGGCAAAACACTGACCCAGGCTGTCCAGAGAGGTGGCAGAAGCCCCATCACTGGAAACATTCAAGGCAAGTTTGGACTGTGCTCTGAGCAACCTGATCTAGGCAAAGATGTCCCTGCTCACTGCTGAGGAGTTGGATTAGATATCTTTAAATGTCCCTTCCAACCCAAAACATTCTTGGATTCTATGACTACATAGATGTTTTTGTAATTGCTGAACAGTTCTTATACAGAGTCAAGCTGTTTCTCATACCACATCACTTATGAGTAGGGTGGGAGTGAATAGGAAGTTGGGAGGAATACAGCTGGGACAGCTGACCTCAACTGGTGAAAGGGATATCCCACATTACATGACTTCATGCTCAGCATATATAGGCAAGGGAAGAAGGAGGAAGAGCAATGTTGTTTGCCTTTTCAAGTAACGGTTACATCTGATGAAGCCCAGCTGTCCTGGTGATGTCTGAAGCTGAACACCTGCCTGCCAATAGAGAGTGGTGAATTAATTCCTTGGTTTGCTTTTAATGTGTGCAAAATATTTGCTTGACCTATTGTCTAACTCAGTCTGTAAGTTTTCTCACTTTTACTCTTCTGACTTTCTCCCCTATCCCACCAAGGCGGAAGTAAGCAAGCAGCTGTGTGGGGCTGACATGCCTGCTGGGGTTAAACCACGATATATGTGTAAATAAAATGGGCCTGGGCCATCACACTAGCTTTGAGGCAGGCTGACAGTGTACAACTTTTGCTCATTCTGCTGAAATCTCTTCACCCTCTCTCACTTCCACAATGAGATGCCTGCATCAAAACTACCTCTTGAGAAAGATGCATGGCTAGCCTTAGTTTTTGAAACATGTCCAGGCACATGCACAAGAACTGTGCAGGCACTCAACTATGCCCACTTACCACTGATGGGACTCACATCCCAGCCCCCTTCCTGTAACTATACACATTTAAATCATTGGAAATGGAGATATAAATCAGATTTAAAGGCTGGTATCTTCCTGATTAGATTGCAATTCTTTATATATATATATATATATATATATATATATTTCTATGGAATGGTGTATTATTTCAACACTGGCTTATGGAATTACTGCCCAGTACTGTCATTAAAACAAAGAAAAATACCTGATGGTGGATGAGGTATAAACATTGCTCTATTAGGAGATGTCATAGGAACTGTAGCTTGAGTGCTTACATAAAAATTTGTGAGCTACTGTTCCCATAGCAACAGGCAACATATTTTAGCTAACATAGCTGCTTTCCATTCTAGGGACTTCATTGTCACTGCAGTTTGCAAAATACAAAAGTACTTCTTCAAACACTCCAACATGGCAAACAGAGAAAACATTGGAAATGTTGAGGAAAGTATAATTCTTGTTTCAGATGCTTCTTTCTCTTCTCCTCTCTCTTTCATGGGATTCTCTGCCATATGCTAATTTAGCTTTCCTAACAGTAGAGGAGATCCAGTGGAAGACACCTGAAGCTGGCCTGCCTCTTTGTTACTCTGGATCCTTTCTGGAATGTGCAGAAGCAGATTCCTTGCTGGCAGATTCTCTCTTTCTCTCCTTCCTCCCCTCAGTTACCAGAATAAGATTCACTTCAATGTGGAGAGTCAGCACAACATATCTGGGGCACCTGTTAAATCTCATATTGAGCCTACACACAGTTACTAATTTAACACACTGCTGACACTCCCATAGCTGTAAGTCTTTTGCTTCCCCAGTGGTTCTGTGAATCTTCTTATCAATCTGAATCACTCGAAATTGTTTTTTTTAAACATCTGACTCCATAGTTATCAGTTTTAAAAGTATGTGTGTGAAAAAAAGTTTTAAAATAAGAACTTCAAGAGACACCAGGGCTAATATTCTCACTGAAGGTACTCTGAAATTTCACACTCAAGTAGCTAAGATCTAAATGTAAAGATCAGGAGAGCACCACCAGTTTGTAACTTGTGGAACTTTGCCTTGCGAAGAATAATATCTCACACTGTTTTCTCAGTGAGGTTGGAAGACTTCCTTCTGGAGGAGATACCTAATTTATATAAGTGGGTGAATCACCACCTTTTGAAAGCAAGCTGTATTGGCCACTGCATTTGATAGACTCTTTATGAAGTGGTGGCTCTGGCTTTGAAGTTCTCCTGTGCTGAGCCCCTGACAAGGACCTTAAGGCACTCACCTCTTCACAGATCTTTCTGTTAACTTCACAGCTGAGAATTAATTATGCATGATTTTTAGGATGCAGATAATTTATGTGACTTTTAAAGTATATTCTCATTTTGGTGAGCTGAACAGTGCCATCAAAGAGAGAAACTGACATAGGTAGGTGGAACAGTGAGTATGGTACTGGAGCACAATCACCTGTCCTGTGGATTGGTAACATGAAAATTTGACAGCAACAGTTCAGGATCAATGTGTATGAGATGCAATATATGCCACTCGTGTACTTCACCTAAAACCCCTCATGTAACAATTAAGCTAGCTGCTTTTTTTCCACCATTACAATTACAATGCAATGTGTGCCTTCTTCCAGACAAAGATGCTATGACACAGAGGAATAATCCTCTACTTCCTACACCCATCCAAACAAATATACAGATCTTGCTTATTGTTTCATTCATACCAACTTAGTATGCAGGATCATAGAATCAAGAATCACCTGGTTGGAAAAGACCTTAAGACCATCAAGTCCAGCAATAACCTAACATTTCCCTTTGATGAAGGCTGAAGTGTTCAGCTGATATTAAAAAAAAGGCAGCATTACACCCACCACTGTAATTATTACAACAGTATTTTTATCCTGCAGTTGAACATACACAATAAATGAGCCTTGAGTTACACTAGTTTAATAGTGCATTAGCCTTTATTGTCCTACTGGACTAATTCTGCAATCCCCTCTCACAGCAACTTCCAGTTCTTGACCTGAGAGGCAGGTTGAGTGTGCCCACCAAACCAGAAAGAGTCAGTATCCTATTTCTGAACAACTGATTAAGTATTAACCATAAGGTTTATAAAAAGTCATATCTATATTAACCAACAGTGCCTGGTCTCACACTAAAATCAAATACATACAGTTAAGTGTTTGATCTTAATAGGGAACTCTCACACTACCTCATCCAAAATTTATGCTCATAGAACTCACAGCCATATTTAGTCAGAGGTCAGAGGTAGACCCAGCTGTGCAAAACACTAGCTGCTTTCATCTCTGAACCTGATTATCATCTCCTGGGCTGAGATCTGAATCAGGAAACAGTTCTGCAACTATGAAAAAAAAACACAAACCTATTTCAAAATAAACTTGATGATGGAATTTAAAGACTGTTCATGAGATTTTAACTTTCAGAGGTATCATTTAATATTTTCAGAAGAATACATTTATACAGCAGTATGATTTATTCCTGTTAAATATCTTGTAACAGCAATGAAATACCCGACTTGAAATCTATGCCATACATTCAACCTCTATGCAGATTTTGTAGGCTTGTAATGAGTTATGTGAACATCTCCTTCTCCTTGGAATAGCTTTCGTATTTCTCAGTTGAGACCGTTCATTTCAGCAGAAGCAAAAAAATTAACAACTGAAATGAATATAAATATGAACTTAATATTCTGAGGTGCCAGTGTTTCAGGGAAGATAATGCTCAAGAAAGCAATGTTTAAAAAATAATTGACAACCACAGTATAGAACTATTCTCTTAGAATCTTCCTTGTTGCATACACAAACAATTAAAATGAAGCTTGATTACTTAACTGACCATGATGGTCAGGATTGCTGTTGTGCCTTGGAAAACACATATATAGATCATAGAAAAGTATGTATTAACATGAACTACTTATTTTGTAAAATATTTTAGGTTTAATCTTCAGCTGCTATAAGCTAGCCTAAACATGCAAGTAAGCAGTAGAGCATTGGACAGTATGCAAGCACAGTAAATACAAACTTTTTTGACGCAGTATTTCATGCTTGTCTATTTTAAGAAGCTACCACCTGAAAATTTAAAAATCTTTTCAGTGTTGAGCTGTGAAAAAAGGCTGCATTTAATCCATGTTATGAAAATAAGGAAGCTAAAGGAGACAGGTTTCAAGTCAGGCAAAGTTTGCAAGAAGTCAAGCTTTAATTTGTACTTTTCAGAGTTTTGCCACAACCTTAAGACAATTCTTTCTTCCTCCTGACAGCATTATAAAGAAAACAGTTGGCTTCTTTCCAAAGACATGTAGGATCTGGTGCAAAATTACAACAGGAGGGTTTTTAATAGTAATTACAATGTAAAGCTCGATAGCTATACACAATACTGCATAGATATGTCAGAACCTCTAAAAACTGCACACTTCAGCAGATAAATGTCAAATGTATGCCTTGAGCCAACAAGGTTGTCCCCTTTTCAATTCAAAATCTAAATTATCCTGCTTAAAGATTTGCCTTTGGCTATAATTCCAATTTAATATTTTTCTTCATATGATTTTTTTTTTTTTTTGGTGGACTACAGAATTAATTTAAAACAAGTGAATAAATTCCTTTTAGGAGACTTGAATATTTCAGAGTCTTCGTCTGACCCATTTCTCTTAACATTATGAAGTGCTGGGGCTATTTAAGATGTTTTGCAACATAATAGGTTCAAAACAATTTCTAGCAGCATTGCAGGCTAATCATAAAGCAAGAATAGTTGAATGACAGTTCAGAAAAGCTGCTGCCTTAATAGAATGTTCAGGATAATTTGACAAACCCAATATCATAATTACTGTTGCCCTTGCAGCTCTCAAACAATTATGTTTCAGATTTTTCTAAAAAGAAATGCTTAATTAAGGAAGAACCGAGCCCTGCATTCATGTATTTGCAAATCAGATACATCATGTGGCTCTGCAGTACTTAGCGGAGTCCAAATCTTTTTCTTCTTTGTTGTTGGGGTTTTTTTGGTGTTGCTTTTTTTGTTGTTTTTGTGTGTTTTTTTTTTTCCCCCTTCTTAATTTTATTTCCCTTTATTCCCTTTGGTGGTAATGAATGAGGTATATAATTACTCTGCTTCATCTTGTACCCTTAACATGAAGTACTCCAGAGCACTTAAAAACAATAATTAATGAAACATTAAAAAAGGGAATAAATTAAAAGCACAACTAAAAAATAATCCTTAGCTTGATATAAAATATGATCAAGAATAGAGCAGAACCCATTGAGACTTTGTATACCTCACATCACACAAATAGCTAAGAAATGACTACTAGTATGTGTACCACTGTACCAAGTTATTTATACAATTCTTATCAAACACTATAAATCACAGAACCAAAAGGAATGAGACCAAGTAATACTAAAGCATAAAATCAAACTTCTAATTATGAAATGACCTTATTTTCCAGAAAAGTTTGTATTCCTTTCTTTTATTAAGTGAAAAAATAAACAGGTGAAATTGAGGATACAGAAATAAATATTTAAAGGAATTAAATCCATGCAGCTGCCAAGTTTCTGCATGATTAGTAATTTCAGTCCGTTCCCATCATTGTTACTCATGACTAAGCCTACATTCAGGAGCAGGGATACACCACCATGCTGTGCATGCCTCAGTGCACATGCTGTCTGCATGCCAGCTGCAGGAAAGTTTTGCCTAACGTCCTGCAGTCCTCACTGCTCAACCGTCCTTAAGAGGCAAGCCCCAGAGCAACCCAGATTGGAAACTTATGGTTTTGGATCAGGAGACTGAAAGGACTTGGAAATAAAACAATTCACAAAAGAAATTTTAATCAATTTGAATGTTTTAATTTTTTTTTAAATCTTTCCCCTCCAGTGCAAATTCACCTATCAGACCTTTCATTCTGGTGTGCAATGCTTCCTTTTCTACCTGCAGGTTCATCCATCAGCCTGATACTTTGAACGGTAGGACTATGCACAGTTAAAGCCTAATCAAGACTCTAAAGGCAACACAGAAGCTTTCTCCTCACAGTTTTTACTTGAGAAAAAAAGTCAAGGGGCAAACACAGAACTATAAAAAATTAACAGAGCTAAAAAAAGTCATGAAGCCAGAAAAGAACTATGCCAGATGAAGTGTAAGGGATGAAAGAAGGTTGATTTCTTCTTTGTGATTCTATCAATTGAATTTTACTGAACAAGAAGCACAAAGGGAGCTCAGCTGTGAGTGACCTCTTTTGTTTTGTTTACTAGCTCATCATACTCCACACCCCCAATGGTTTGATGGCTTTCTTTTTATGTTTTGCTGTGTTTTCGGTTTGGTTTTCTAAATCAAATTTGTATTCAACCTATGCTGAAATATCTTGCCCTTTTTGAACTTGGTGTTGATCAAAACTAGTATCACTAAAGTTCAGGAGAAAGGCTAGGAAAAAAAAAATATTTAAGCCAGACTTCAATTCACTGGGCAGGCATTTCCCTGGAAAAAACCAAGAAGGTAGCTAGCCAAAAGCATCCATGAAATAATAATTTATCCAAATATGTCAACTCTAATCAAATAAAAACACTGAACTTTGATATTCTATTGTTGATACACTTGCAAGTAAATTCCACTCAGCATTATTTGTTCTAAAACATCCATTCCTCAATATTCTACCCAATCTTACACATGCTTTGGGTAAAGGCAGAGAAAAAGGATTAAGAGGAGTCTGTTGCTGACTACAGTAACTGCAAATTATATGGCTATGCAGACACGTTCAGAGAAACTTTGATTTCAGTCACAAAGCCTCAGTATTAGTGTAATAAATGAAGTGCCCATTTAATTTTTAGACCTGGAAGATCTGTGAACAGGAAAGCGCACAGTTCAGTAGGCTAATAACTAATCTGTGAAATGATGCTCATTATATGGCCACCAACCAACTACCTTGATCAGATACACCCAGGAATTAGAAAGACTATTTTCTCTTCTATTTGATTAACATTTCAGACCCTCTTTCTGTAAAGACTTCCCACAGGACTGCATGTGCCAAAGTCTTGCTCAAGCTCTTATACAAAGACCTGAAAATGTTCCTTCCATTTAGTTCTGTCCCAAGTCTACTAACAATGTTGAAGGCTACTGTCTTTTTCTTAGACTAATAAATTACTTTCTATAACAAACAAACAAAATAAGGAAACATTTTGAAATTTAAATCTAGTATTGTATCACCCACAATGAAGAACAGAGGACTAGCCACATCTTTGTCCCTGAGCTATTCTGTAAAACCTTGAGCTTATTTAGATGAGTTGCAACAAACCAGTATTCATCATCATTAACACAATGAACAAGAAAATCTGTGTATCTGACTGAAGTGTTTAAATACTTTGGGATGCTAGAAGGAAAGGACAAACACTCCATACTAAAGCAGAAGGTACATTTGGATTATCTACTGTAAATTCCTAATTCAGGTGGCACCTAATTAATACACATGTGATCCAGAACAGGCATTCACAGGTAATTCTTCGGAAAGCAAGCCAGACAGCTACTACCATCT
Source organism: Dryobates pubescens (assembly GCF_014839835.1). NCBI lineage: Eukaryota > Metazoa > Chordata > Aves > Piciformes > Picidae > Dryobates > Dryobates pubescens. The sequence goes on from NC_071614.1 coordinate 37,980,856, forward strand.
ACCCTCTCCATTGAGGCCCTGTGTTAATGGTATGTTCTTAATCTTCTAGGCTAAGAAATAGATGGGTTAAGAACTTCTGGATTAAGAACTGGCTGGCTGGGCTGAAAAGGTGGTGGTGAATGAAATCAAATCCAGTGGGTGGCGAGTTACTAGTGGTGCTCCCCAGGGCTCAGTAATTGGCCAAGGTCTCTTTAATATCTTTATCAGTGATCTGGATGAGGGAGTTGAGTGTACCCACAGTCTGCAGATGATGCTAAATTGGGTGGGAGTGTTGATCTAGTTGAGAGGAAGAAGGCTCTGCAAAGAGATCTGGACAGACTGGATTGATGGGTTGAGGCCAGTTGTAACAAGTTTTAACAAAACCAAGTGCTGATCCACTTGGGTCTCATTGGCCCCATGCAGGCTTAGGGCAGAGTGGCTAAACATTTTCTTGGCAGAAAAGGATCTAGGGGTGCTGGCTGACAGCCATCTAAACATGACCCAGCAATGTGCTCAGGTGGCTAAGAAAGCACACAGCATCCTGGCCTGTATCAGGAATCATGTGACCATAAGGAGTAGGGAAGTGATCACGTCTCTCATGTACTCAGCACTGGTGAGGCCGCGCTACAAATACTGTATTCAGTTTGGGGCTGGTGGAGTCAATGTCCCTGGAGATGTTCAAGAAACATGGCTCTTTGGGACATAGTTTAATGGTCATGGTTCTACTTGATGATCTTAGAGGTCTTTTCCAACCAAAACAGTGATTTTAAGTAAGTTAATACAAGATATTAGGGTATATATAGGGATGTGATTTGAAAGAGGTGATTTAATGCGGCATAACTCAGTGTAGCCACAAGTACCTTGGTGCCTTTGCAATTACAAGTGACTGAGTTCATACAGTATGTGAGCGTAACAGAAACAAAACCAAAGCCAAAACCTTTCTTTTTCTTTCTTTCTTTTTTAAATAACAGCTATTACTGCCTCTGTCTACAAGGGAACTTGGGATAGAGCATAGAAAAAAATGCAAGGAATGCAAGACCTATGCTGCCACAGATAGAACTTGAGTGAACACCCACTCTTAAGACACTCCTCTGGAGTCAGAGATCCTTCAGTTTGGCCTTTATATTCACTGTAGTTTTATGCATCTATCCAAACACTGTTATATAAAATACATAACTTATCCTTTGAGTAAGAATTAGAGTCTGAGACTACTTCTTTTCTTTACTACCAAAGAAACAATGTTAAAAGGAAAGCAAATAGTTGTTTTGGGCAAACTACTGCAACCAAAATGTGTTTTAAAGCAAACAAACAGGAGATTTGGAACATCTGGGAATAAAAGACCTAGACCTACCTCATGGGAGATTCTGTTCTGTGAGACAAAGACCCAAGGAAGGGTTTAAATTCATTGTAATCTGGCCAGTTTTGTGGCACACTTATCTGTCAGATAGAAAAGTACAGTTGTGGAAAGCAGATGTCTCAAGGTTCTGCCGTGAAGGCACAGGTGGGATTATAAAGGAATGTGCTTAGCTGAGTAAATGAGAGCAGCTTGATTGAGAACACCGAGAAAGAGCCATTGATTACAGGGACTGCCAGCATAACATTTTCTGTTTTGAAGACTCCTAAAAGTTAGGAAATTACATATCCTCACATGCTTTGAAGCCTCTGTCCCTTTTTTCATCTTTCTCCCATAGAGACATATGCTGGCTAATTTTCCTTCCTCTTTGGAATAACAATCCCCCCAAACTACGTGCCCACCCAGCTACAAGCAGATTGGAAGAAGCTGGAGTTCATATGATGTCTTAAGCAGCATTCTTTTCCACCTCCACTCTTACACCAGCCACATCAAACTAAGGCAAACCAATTCATCCCTATTCTATCAGCTAAATTTTGGGATCACCACTTGGATTACTTGACACAGACAATCTCTGCAGCCTGAGCTACAGTTCTGAACTGTAATTAAATGCCTAAAAAGGGGGTGAGAAAAGAGGCATTATGTACAAATAAGAATTTACTTTGATTCTATATACAGCATTTACAAAGTTCTACATTAATAAATTCTCTATAGTACTCATAGGTTTTGAAAAAGATGGAGACACTTCCTAGGACAGCTGTCAGAAAACCAGTCTTACAGTGTAAGCCTTAAAGAGTAAAACATATTCAATTTATCAGAAGTTGAAAGCTGCCTTGACTGCTCCATATAAATTTTTAGAAGTCACAGGGGTGTTACAATTGTGATAGTCGAAAGATATGGAAGATGAAGGGTTTGCAGATCAAGGCAATGAGACCAGGTGGCATGGCCAGAAAAGGTTCACAAGCTTCCGTGTGTGCAGGCTTTTTAACAGGTCACTGCAAATAATCAGTTTTTCATTGACTCTTGTTTGGAAAACATATTTGAAAAAGGGAGACTTTTCAGTCTTACTGACAAAGGCATAGCAAAAGGAAGACTGGCAGCTGAAATTAGACATAGTCAACCTTTCCACAACATTGCAATTTCCTAGCACTAAGGGTAATTAAATATTGGAACGGCTTACCAGGGGAGCTGGTGGACTCGCCATTGCTTGGAGCTTTAGGACGAGATTAGATATCATTGTAAAAGAGATGCTTTAATCCAGCTTCTGGAAGTTCTCAACATGCCCATAACACTTGCAGCTCTGCATTAAGACAATGACTATAATCAAATCTCATACTTTAGGGTTTCAGCTGATCAACTGCAAGGGTTATAAAGAATTTCTTTTTCCTTTCACATATAAACCAGACAGATGCTTTGGTGTGGCTTATATTCTGATCTGTCTCTGACGTTGCACACTGCCCATATCTACAGAAAACACAGAAGGAAGCTGATGCAGTGGCCAGTGGTGCCAGGGAATGTACTTCTTAGTCTGAAATCCACCAAGCAGTCATATTCTCATGTGAGCTCACATGAATTTGAAGCCATCTGGATACAAACAACCTCTGGCCCCAGGTGTGTGATTAGGTCAGTGCAGAACCAAGTTTGATCAATCTGCTTAGCTAAGGGCCTGGCATTAGCATCCAGTCAGCACCATACTAACACAGGGAAGTGACTTTTAGAAGGTGTTTTTTCATGCTCTGCTAGTGCAGGGCAGTGGCCAAGGGTGAAATGAAAAACTTAGAGATCTTGTTAATGAATCTTGTTGGATTAGCTCAAAGGGAGTGCTTTTCCCAAGATGAGATAAACAGAAATCTCAACCAAGTTTGTTTTGTGTGAGACTCAAATCACCTGTTTAAATAAATTAAGTTCATCTGGATACATCTCATCTAATTAACTAATTGCTATTGAAGAAGCCTAAGTAACATTTTGATCTTTGTTTTCCTGAAAATCAACATGCTTTAGTCTGACTAGAGTTATCATGTTTACACACAGGTATCAGGATGGATTTAGTGTTCTGTGTTTTTCAGTGTAACTAGATAAAACATCCCTTTTGGTGTTTAACTTAGCTACACCTGTAACTATAAAATCGACACTATTTCAGAAGAATACTGTCATGAATTAACTGTTAAATGTAAGGAAAGCTGAAGACAAGATAGGCCATTTTGCTTATAGTTTTGTGTGAAAGGAGTATGTCTCAACTCTGTCAAATAAAGGGTAACATGAGAAATGGTTCCTCTGGTGAATTCCGTGAGCTGCACAGCAGCATGTCCATACTGTGAGTCTCCAAATAAACACCTCTTTATGCCAAATGCAAGTTTACAGGCTTTTCTCAGTTCCCTATATTATTCTCCTACAATCCTTTGGCAGTGAATTAGACTCAAAGATATTTCTGTCTGTACTAAATAATGGGCCATTTGATGGAGTTGTACACAGCTACACCTGGAATGTAAAGTAGAGGACATTCAGGTCATTCTCCATGCAGAATAAGGATGACTTCTCTTTGCCATAATTAGGAAGCATATGGATCAAAATAAGGCTTTGTTATCAGTATAAGTCATTATCATTAGGTTACAATTACCATATTTCAAAGTAAGAATGGGACACACCATGGGTAGCACTACCTCATAACACACAATATTCATGTTAAAAGCAGACTAAATTTTTAAAAGGAGAAAGAAAAAACAAAATAAACCAAAACACTGCTACTGCTTGTCTCAGTGTCTACCCTGGTGATACATGCACATATTTGACAGCAGTTATAAAGACTGTATTTACAAGATGGTCTGATTAAGCAGTACATTGTTCCATGAGTATCCTTACTCAAACCAAACCAGACTACTCAGAATAAGAGCCTCCTCATCTGGGATGAAAATGGCAAAATCTACACTTAAAGTCTTCAGACATTTCAAAAAGACATCAGTTGGTCTGCTGTTTCATTGAAGTACAAATAGCTCTGACAGACTGTTCCTGGATCTGCACCACACTGCACACAGATTTCATGATAATGGACTTCTAATCTTCTTTTGATCATTTGTTCTGCTGAGATCCCTATAGCATACCTAATCCTCATAATGCAGGAACACTTGGAAAATACCAAATAAATCTACTGTCCCATCATTTTAAAACAAAAACTAAAGGAGGACCATTATATTTTGGAATAGATCTATTAGAAACCAATTACATAATAAAGATTAACACTGTTCTAATGATAAATATTATCACACATTTTACTAAATATTTATCTTCGGGGTACAAAAATGATGCCTTAGTTTTCATAAGCTGTTTATTTAAAGGAATATTCAAGAGAATGTTGGCAACAGGAAGTGTGTGTACATTTGCAGCAGAGATTTACCTTATCTCACAGAGTGCTTATAGATATTCCTCCTGTGCCAAGAATTTTACACGAGTGACACAGAAGTTCACATGAGCATCAAATTCTCTGCTCTTGTATGTATGGTAAAAAAAAAAAAAAAGATGTTTGAATTGTTAAATAATTATAGTTGTAAGATGCTAAAATATTTGGCTGAACTATTTTCAAAGTTAATTTTATTGTAGAATAGGAAAAAAAAAAGGATGGGTACAGTAGAATCCACAGAATTAACATAATTTTGTTCTTGTCATCTCCACTCTGTGTTGGAAATTATTGTTCAAAACCTGTTTCCTCTACATTTCTAGTAAGAGAAATAGAAACTCAGTCTTTTATTCTTGAACTTTCACTTTCCTGAAATACTACCAGTTCCCTTTTTTTTTCCTTTAGAGAATCACATTGCAAATTCAGTTTGTTTAATATTAAAGCTACTATCGCTAATATTTAAGGATTTTCAATTCTGTTCCTTAAACTAGTGCATATAAATACCTATCTCTTACTCATTTATCTGAAATGTAAAAATTACTCTAGCAGTACAATTTTGATATGTAACAAAATGCTGTCAGAAGCACACCACATATGTTTTACACCCCTCTTCCCAGCCCCCCACCCCACCCCCAAATGAAAATTCAAGAAACAATAAACTCAGTATAAAACAAACAAGTAACAGAATCTAATCTAACTGTCCACTTTACCTGGAAATGCATGCCCTGTTAGAGAATCCAAATCTGAAATTGAAACAGTGAAAAAATAATCTTTAACACTAATTTAATATTAGCAAAACCCTAAAATTAAAAAAAACAAATCCAACACCAAATATCACATTATGAGCAACATCAAATTTTAATCATACATGAGATGCAAATATAGAACACTTAGCAATTATGTCATGGAGTTTTTCCCCTCTATAGTTTTGTAAAGATGTAAAATAGGATCTAAAGATGGGAGTTTTGAATGCTGTGAGAAGCTAATTTACTGTTTAAGATAAACATGCCATCATTAAATAGGAACTTTACAATATTTTTTCATGAAATTGCTCTCAGAAGTTGATATCTTGAGCATAGGCTTTTGTTCTAAGGTTAGGCATAAGAACAATAATTACAAATGTGCAGAATGCTTTTTATGTTATATATTTTTAAATATCAGACTTTCTGTCTTAATAGTAAGACATGTTTTAGTTGATTAGGTGGTGTTGGATGATGGGTTGGATGCGATGATCTTGAAGGTCCCTTCCAAATTGGTTTATTCTCTTCCATTCTATTCTATTCTATTTTGTCTATCCTAGTATGTAAGGGACTAAGTCATGTCTCTCTGGATGTGACTCAACAAGGATAAAATCACCTTTGCTGCTTGCCCAGACAACAGTTGATGTGTATTGGCCACTGGATAACAACTCTCTGGAATGTGCATAGATAAAGATTGCTCACACTCTTCCTCCACAGACCCAAACTGTATTGGGGGTGAGGGGTGTGGTAATATCACAGAATCACCAAGGCTGGAAGAAACCTCAATATCATCAAGTCCAGCCTGTCACCACAGACCTCATGACTAAACCATGGCACCAAGTGCCAATATAATTCCTTTCCTCTTCTCTCTCTCGCCTTCTGATCTATCCACTTTATTCTGTTAATAAATAGCCTCACTGTTGATATTTTGGCCTCATTTGAGCCTCTAATTTCATAACATGGGAATATTCAAAAGAACTGAGTCTCTTTCCCTCTCTGGACTGAGTCATAGTGTTCATTCTTTTATACTTCTTTTTTTTTTTCCAAATATGAGCTGTGTTAAAACAAGAAAAGAAAGCTGGAAGTATTCCTGCTGGCATCCAAAAGTGTGAATTATGGTCTTCACTGGCCAGCTCCCATCTGAACAGAGCAGGAAGGTACAGCAGGGGCACCAGAATGAGCCCTCTCCAGCCTGCACTAGGACTAGCATTCAGAATTTTATATTTGAATCCCTTTGCTCCACCTTGGAAGAGTGAATGTTCTTAACAAAGACATATTTAGTAAATCTGAGAAGTCAGAGATTCACTTGTAAATCTATAGCTGGAACTAAAAGAGTAGTTAGCAGCGGTAGCAGGGTCTTAGTGTCAGCCAAGATTGCTGTGGCATTACCAAGGTGTAAGGCTAATTCTGAGATGTACATGGCCAAAAAAACCCTGCTCTGTCAAACAAGAGAGTGATGCAAGTATACCTGGAAAATAAGACAGGTTGCTAGGAGCAGTTCACCAGTTTCAAATTAGCTTACTAAGGCAGCATGTGTGACTCTCAGACTCTTTTCCTTCCCTCATCTCTCAAGAGAGATGGCAGAAGGATTGAGTAGCTATGTTCTCTGGGAAAAGTACAACAGGCAGATTGTGGCAGAGCAATTTATCCTAATGTGTGTACACATGAGCTCACTTGGCATTTATAGGAATTGAATGCACTTATTAGCAGTGCCTGGAAAAAAAAGGTAGTTTAACAATCTAGATGCTTTATTAGAAAGCATATCTAAACTACTTCATATAAAAGATTTTGTTTCCTGATTGCAATAATCAACAGATGCAAGAGTCTAGGTTAATAGTTGAGGCTACAGAAATCCTGAACTTCTTGTAATACAGTAACTGTACGTACAATTTCTCCTACTGGAAGACAGGAGTAAAGTGTGCTTGGCTTTAATAATTTATAACTATTTAAATTACATACATTTCCTGAGGAATAAGAATATGCTTGATGTTGTAAGCAAACATCAGAGAAAAACAACCCCAAATGTGACAAATGTGCTAGAGAGAACAGCTTTCCAAAATCCTAGACAGCAAACACAATGTATTGCTTAATGCTTCCAATATGTGAGGTCTCAGGCTTTATCATTCCAAACTTTACCATAAATTACAGCAGAAGGAAAAGCTAATCTAAGCATTTTTCCTTCCAGAGCCTGAGTGACAAAAGAATGTAGCTGTCCCTAGGAGTCCATAAAAACTCCACCAAAACCAGTTTATGCATAAATGGATTATCCAGCCATGCAGTGGCTGCTCTCTGAAAGCACAGAGACTGGATGCAGCCACCATGTAAATCTGGATCACCCCCAAAAATGTGTAATACTTGAATTGCCCAAACTGCTGCCAGTGTGCACATGCTGTGGCTGCACACCCTGCCACAGCAATAACGTGTTTGAAAACATCTGGTTTATGTAATTCTGTTGATTAAAGTATCCTGATGCAAACCCATAAAATCCAAGAAAATGAACAGGAGAAGAAAAAAAGTCCTGGTCCTACAGCAGTGAAACAGCAGGATTTAAAAGAAACAAAAAGCCCAAACAACCTAAACCAAAAAACTGGGACTTGGTTCTGCAAAGTGCATGTACATACTGTGACTTGCAGCAGAAAGCACTGTAAAAATGCTATTCTGAAACTAATGCAGATAAATTACTGGAAATTAATTAGGCACTTGTCCCAGCACTAGTTTGTAATAGTGCCTGTTAAGCTAATGATGTAAATTCTGGAAGTGTTTATTTTCTTACTAGTCAGCCCACACTAACTGAAAACAAGGTAGTTTGTCACTCAAGCACATGTCCTGTGTGAACTGTTAAATAAAATCAGAGCTGCTTTGCCAGCTGAAATCAGAAATGTTTATGGCATATTGAACCCACAAATCATGATCCACATGCCCCATTGCTACATTTCACAAAGAATGATATGAGCTGACACCACATAGGCAGGCAATGTAAGGTTTCCCATATAAAGATAGATCCAGCATGCAGCATTTCCCTACTAGACTTCAATACATGCAATTACTGACGTTACAATGTAAAGAAACCTTTGCTGTGGCTGAAACAACTGGAGTGTTTAGTCTCTGCCATAACATTTCTTCTACTCTTCTATGCCTCCAAGGGCAGGATTAAAATCAACATTTCCTGTTACTGTTCCAGAGACCTCTCAGTTTCTTGGACTGATATCTATTAAGTAAGCCTGGTCAGGTGGAATCCAATTTTCTTCCTTTCCATTTATTTAATGAATTGCCCTGCTTTGGCACCATTCACTTTTCTTTTCATACATAACTTTCTAAGAGCAGGAATAGAGATGAAAGAGGCATACATAAATGTGAAACACAATTCCATCTCCTTTTCAAGGCCAAACAGCTATAACATCCACAGTAGCAGATAGCAATGAATTACATTCATGCTACCTATATGTGATTCATACTATAAGTCATTGATTTAAATAAATAAATAAAAAACCCCAGCAACTTGATAATAAAACTGACTTCCAAGCATGATTTTTGCAAAGGGAAAGTGGCTGTACTTCTTAGCAGGCAGAATCTTTGGTATGCCAAGTTCACTTCATATGCTCAATGCAAACATGTTAGAGATGATGTGACTTTCCCTATCAAGCTAATTGCTTTTTCCCAGCACCAATTAGCAAAGATGGAGTCCTCTCTTCATATTGCCCCCAAGGCCCTGTTCCTCATTGCCAAAACCAATGTACACTGCACAATCCAGTATGCAACTTTGACTCCCACTCACATGATACACCTCGTGCTGTACTTATAAGCAAAATATCAGAGCAGGGTATATCTGCCACTGACATGCATTGGAAGAGTACCAAGGGATGATTTTTACATTGCATGGCAAAAAATATTTAAGGTGCAGAGCACATTTAAGTAATTTAATGTTAAGTGCTCTCTAAGGCATTGTCAGCAAGATGATGAAATACCAAACCATCTCTGGGAGCTGATACCTGCTCTGAAAGGTTAGGAGAAGCTAAATGAATGCTAAATCATACACTTTTGAAAATATAGGATTTCTTCCTGCTTCTAAGTGTCTAATAGATACTGCCATCAAGAGAACTCAAGAGCCATTTGAGATGTGCACAACACCTGGACTGTGAATTCTGCAAAGTTCATGTCTTCTTTAAACAAGAAAAGAGGAGTGAGGTCCAACACCTCCTAAAACTAGGAATATGAAAGGAAAGAAATAAAAAGGCTGCTCACAAATAAGAAACTAAAAAGGTAATATATGGCTGCAGTGGCTGAAGATGTGAGATGGCTTGCATTAACCAGAAGTTACCACTGCAGCGCTCACCATCAGGTCAGTGAAAACTATTGCCATATAACTCCTAGGACTGCATTTAGATTCTGTGTTTGTCTGCACTTTGATTTGAGGTTTAGTTTGGCTCTACCGAAGCCTAAATCCACAGGCTAAACTGGAAGTAGGCAAGCAGTTCTTTGCATTAGCCTCTAGAGGGGGAAAGTTTCCCTCAGTTTAGAAATGATCAGCGTTATTCACTGTTTTTGCAGCAGAAGCAACTATTGCACAGTCCTGGTTCCCAGACATGGGCCTACATTATTATCAGTATCCTGCTCCTGTGCTCCTAACTTACTGCAATTTCAGGCTCTTTCTTCTCTTCACTGATAGGTTACTGCATTCATTTGCCACCAATCTTGTTAACAGGCAGTAATTTTAATGGCAATGTAAATCTTTTGTGTGAGAATTTCTCTAATGAGAAGAAAAAGAGAGTGAGCACAAAAGTTGCACTCAGATATTCTCAACAGTACAATCACCACCACAGAAACCCACCACTCACTTTCACTGATTGTTGGAACTTGGTTTCACTTTTATAGATAATTCAGAGGGAAAAAAGGTGAACAGTTAGCTATGAAGAATTAACAGTATGACATTACAGTGCCTGTTTATTTCTCTGATTCAGCTTGATGCTAAGTATCTATTGACAAAAAAGACTGCATCACATTGAGATACATAGATCACATCTACAGTATCTACAGTGTTTAGCAGGGTTTCATTTTGCCAGCTTCATTTTCTGCAATATCATTCAGAGGGAGAAATTTACATTTGTTCAGTAGAGGTGTCTTCATCTGAGCAAAGTAGCTGAGCTTCCATTAGCTCCCATGAAGAAGCAGTTGAATTTGAGTCAATTAATTACAAAAATAGAAATAAAAATTAGAAAAGTATTTGATCAGATGATTAGTTAGAACAGCTCTTTTCGTTGACAAGGGCTGCAATAACTACAGCGGGAGCTTAGACAGCTACTTCCATAACCTATATTGTAGGACTTTGGAGATGAATCTTATAATGAGAATATCTCTAAGGAAAATAACCTATGTATAAGAATGTAGATTTGAGACAGCCACAAGAACAGTATGAGAATGATTTAGGCATGGAATATTAGTGAGTTTGTGACTGGTAAATCTGATAGATTCAGATGTCTGAAATGACTTGTTTAAGTGTGTCCTAGCAAAAATAAACTGTCTTGTCTGACTCTTAATAACAAACCCAAAACCAAAACCCTTGCTTGTAATTTTCTCCACTCTTAAAATCAGAGAATGATGCTTGTAGCCTCATATGTTGCTTTCTGATTTAATGTTATTACAGCATGAACTTGGACAATGAGCACAAACAAACACCGAAGGGTCCATCAATACTGAAACAGGGTTCTTTTTTTTACTGTGAGAGCAACTTAATTTCATCAGGTGTGTATGTAATTAATCCTGCAGCCTGGCTGTGCATAGCGCCAGAACCCTCTTGAATCTGGTCCCATTTACATAACCAGCTGTTGATGCCAGTGTGGGCAAGCAGCCAACTGTGGCCAGCTTTTGGTGCCCCAAGTTTATCTGTCAGAGCCAAAGAGAATCCCACTCTCAGGATTTTATCAGAGCCTGTGAGACTGCTGCATCCTTCTCTCTGCAGCCTAGTGTATGCTCATAATTTTCTCCATCCATACGCCTAGGCATCCATAGAAATCACTCACACAATCTTATTAAACAAGTTGTCTTACAATACTGATAACTTGTTGGTATGCCCTTCCCTTGGATAGTAAGTACTAATTAAATGTGTCCTTAGTTTCCTTAAAATAATTTAATTTCTCTGCTCCTAAAGCTGTATTTATTGGGACTTCTGGGTTAAATTGTCACCACCCTCTGTACAGAATAACAGTTCATATTACATTCAATTTTATTTTATTTTAAATAAAACCTTTATCTAAAAAATTCTTGGTCTATTGGACAGAGTAAATATATCCTCCAGGTTCAGCTTGACTTGACTGAGCTCCTTTAGTAGGTCCATAGTGAATAACAATCTCAGAGTAGAAAAAAATGGGATCTACTGATCTTTACCAGCTCAACTGGATCACGGTCTGCTTACTCTGTCTCACTTCGAAAAAACACTAAAGAAAACCAACCACCAATTAAAAAAAGAAACACTCAAAGCACTTTCCTTACATTTTGAAAGCCATCATTAATCCATTTGCTCCTTCTACTGATCTCAGGGAAGCTGCCTGCTTCATGCTTCCTAGCATAATCATAGCCTCAGGACTGGTTTATCCAAACTCAGTACAGGGTTTTAAAATAACATCTTTAAATATGTTGTAGAACCTAGAGGTGCACACAGCCATCTCAAGATCCGAACATTAATGCTTTCCAAAGTAGCTCTCCTCAGGAAAGTTGAAGTACATTACAGCTGAAATCCAAACCCCAGCTTCCTGCACTGATGGATGCTGTGCTGACAGCAGCAGCAGCACCCACTCAAGCGCAGAGGCTTTATTTAGGCAGTGTTCACTAGCACTTTGATAGCAGTGATGGAGGACACCTATCATCAATGGTAGGTGTGTGTAATTTGGAACACCCTGCAGTTTACTACAGCTTGCTGCCCTGTATTGAGCCTGGATTTCCCAGACGACTCCCACAGGTGTGCTGCCCTCACCTTCTGTAATAATCCCAGCGCACTGAGAAAGGCACACTGCATCTACTTGTACTCTGTAACTGAGAGCGCTGCAGTTCCTAAATCCCACTCAAGTTTGCTGTGTAAATGTATAAAACAAATTCACATAGAAGCATTACTCATACTTTCTCCAGTGACTTCCACTTCTGTGGCTGGTTTAGCCATGAAAGAGGTGGAAGAACTATTTTCCTAATGTACTTTAACTTCTTTGTATGCCTAAAACCATTTTTAAGCTCAGAAAAGCTTTTAAAATCATGTATGGCTGACCACTGCACAATCAACACCTTACATCTAAAATGTTACAGAAAGTATTAATTTTATTTTGAGGACATTTGTAAATTTATTCTGGTCCTGCCAAAACTAAAGCCTGCTGTGGTCAGCACAGCGCTATTCTTGTGCCTTAAGTGTGGGTCAGAGCTGATTTCTATCCTGCTAGCTCAAAAGGCAAGTACAACTCTTTCCTATCTGTCTGAAAAAGACCACATAGAAACCACTCTGTTTCCAAATTAAGGAGATGGCTAACACAGGCAGACATGGGCTATTATACTTATTTAACCCTTGAAGAGTTTCAACATCTTACAGCAAATAGCTGGTAGAGTTTCAAAAGTCTAGTTGAGTCTGATGTGTGCACCCAATTAACTCTTTTCCCATATGAAAAGTTAAACTTTAAATTTATTGTGCATTTATGTGAAGCATACACATTTCCATGACTCAGGAGAAGCAATGACACAATACACATCATGATACAGTGATATAATGATTCTGAGAAATATCAAGCTACCAAATTTTCCAGACCAGAAAACCATAAAATAGATGAAGTAAAAATATGCTAAATAAAAATGAAACTATTTATATAGTGCCAAAACATTAATGTAATCTTCAGATGAAATTCTGGAGGTAGGCACTGAGCAAGTGGGGAGTCTCAAACAGAGCTTTAATAATACTATACTGAAGAAAAAAAAAAATCCTTTTTCTGAAAAATGAATTGCAAAATAATGTAACTGCCCAGTTTTATTGCAGGCTCTTTCTAAATCTGCTTTCTGCATGAGAAAGGCGAGAAATCGTGTGAAATTCAGCTGTTCCACTTCACGCTGCTATTCATGTCAAACACTATGACATGCCTTTCAGAAGCTGCTTCTTCATGTTGTCAGATTCTTTCAACTCATCTCATTCTTTCCCTTGTTCTGGAGAGGCCTCTCCTCTCACACTTTCCCTGTTTTTGACTGACTTTCCTTTTTCTTTGAAATTTATAGAAATACAAGCTCTTGAATCAGTAGGCAAAAGAGGATTGTCTAAACAAAGATCACTTTCTCTCATTTTCACCTTAGCATCAACTTCTCTTTCTCTAACTCATGTCAGATTGCTTTCAGGTTTGAGCACAGCTTGATCTGGTCTTTCATATATCATTCAATATTTTCTGCTGGCTAATCCACAGTATATTTTCATGTTAATTATCCTGTGTTTTTTTTCCTTTTTCTTAGATAAACCCTAGTACTAAATATTAGAGAAATTCCCATTGTATCAAACAAACAAAATCTTCTATATACACTAGATTAGGAAAAGCTAGTGGGGTGGTGGGAGGAAAGAATCTCCTTAAGCACAGAAAGTGGAGAAAAAGAAAATCATTAGAAGTGCAGGCAATGAGGCATTCCCATGAGGCAAGCCTGGGAGTTCAGTAACAGAAAACACCTTTCCAGAAGGAAAAGTTAGAAGGGATTTGGCACAGTCTGTACATACATTTTGTAATCTCTAAAACTGCTACACATGAGAGCCGGATTAGTAGTAGAGAAATGCAGCACTTCTATATCCCAGAATATTCCAGATGCACAAAGGAGGTGGGGGGAATTGTTAAATATTAATTAAAAACAAAACAAAACAAAACAAAAACCCAACAACTAACCAACCAAACCCTAAAACCCAAACCAAACAAAATAAACAACCCTACAAACGGGCTTTCTATGTGAAAGGCAAATACATGCCCAATATAAGGACTAAAAATCTTAAGAATGAAAGTGAAAGCATGATGGTATAAATAGCACTGGACTTAAACCAGCATCCAAGAACTACACTAGTGAAGTGATTCAAATGTAAGCAAGGCTATTTGGTGTTAATTCTGCTTCCAAGGTATTCCAAAGAGTAATTGCCTGGATGTCTCAGGGCTTTTGATTTTGTAGCTACAGTGGATCATTTTGTCACTTAACCTGAGTACTGTGTAGGAGGTTTAAAGTTTATGTCAGGTCAACAAATACTTGGATTCTGTTTGTCTGAGAAAAAAAACCCAAACATCCTTTTGGGGGATACATGGATGAAATTAGCTTCAATTGCATAATGTCTCTTCCTCTAGTGTGGATCTTAGTTCAGAAAACTCGTGTGCCCTGATGAGGGCACTGCTTTGTGTACCCTGAAGACAAGATTTTGTTAATACTTTTAAGATAATCAGTCGACATAGATGTTAAAACATTATGCTACAATAAAATAGTGACTGCTTTTTTTCTTTTTACTTCCTCATTACTGCTCACTGCCTCTTCAAACTTTATGTTTAGTTAAACCATTTCAAGCCTGGGGCAATATCTGAAAAGACTGTGTTAAGATTAATTAAATCTTTGAAAACATTTAGCCACAATCCTGCTTTTATTGAGTTTTCTTGAGAGTGACGTCAATGAGAAGAGCAGCAGGTGCAGGTTTTCCTTCTGTTTTATCATCTCACGGTACTCAGGATATAGAGTAGGATTGTACAGGGTTGTAATGTAGGCTTGTAAAAGACAACTTCAAGGGGAAGATGTTGAAGAAATTTTTAATTTTAAAATAAATGAGATTTTGTGGCAGAAAAAGAGAAGACAGAAAATGCATTTTGCCTGCCAGGAGCATAAAGAGCCTGGAAGGAGGACTGTGTTAAAGCTGCATCCCATGAAAGTTCAAAACATGAGATGGAGTAACCTATTTCACTAGTTTCCATACTCCATGCAGTATGGAAGTATGAAGAACGTTAAAGGAAGCAATGGAAATTAGGAACATTTATCAATTCCAGGCAATTTACGTGGCATTGCACAAGATTCATGTGTGTTTATGCACGCTAGAAATGGCAGCAAAAGACAGCTTGTTGCAGGGGCTCCAGTTGACTCCAAAGCAGAGACTCAGATCACAAAGTAGCAGAGGCACATTTACCGCACCTTGCACCTGAGCTAGTAAGCCATTTCAAGATAATCTGCTGTACTATAAAGCCATTTGAATGTAGCTACAATGTTTCAGGGCCTAATCTGAGAAGTCTATGTCAAGCCAAACTTTCTTTGAATGTCTTTTCCTGAGAAATTTGCCTTCTTGACTACCTGACCACTCCCCACAGGTAGTATGAAGACACAGGGACAAAGAGAGCCTTCACCATTTTGAAAAATTACTGTAGGCATGATTGGTCAACAGCTTATAACACAAGGCAACACACAAAAACAAGTGTTCCTGTGCCATTTGCTGAACAACATTCAGCTTCTGAAGTGATGCTTTAACAAAGTTGCCAGCGTTTTTAGTGCTGAACACCAGAGTTCCAACAGACATGACCACAAGACTGCCTTTGATTTGATAAGGCTAAGAATTGCACTAAATTCACAAGGAAAAGCCCATGAAACAAGAGAAGAGATTTTGTAATAATGTCATTTAAATCTCTGTGTGGAAGGGAACGAAATACAGGCTGAATTCGCTTTGCTCTCAGGCATTTCCAGGTTTGGGTGCCTCACGTGGTTGGTTTAGCATTATTTCCACACAGTTTTGTGCTTTCAACATTTTTTCATATGAAATATAACCAAAGGAGAACAGTTACTTCATGATGTGACTCACTAGACTCAGTGAAATTACTCCAGTATGGAATATGTGTTTAATTTTTTAGATTTTAAATACTACATTATTAGATGAAATAACAACTATTTAGTCATAACCTAAATCCTAGGTATGATTCTTCTGAACCGTATTGTAAAACGCATGAATGCACAGGTGAAACAGAGAAAGCAGTTCAGTTGCCATCTCTAGCTCATGGATACATATCCTTGAGCTACAAGGGAATTCTGGGCCACAACATGCAAATAAGAAAGTGGCCAAATTTTCATGGGTCTCTTTCACTTTGACCACCTCTGGCTTTGAAAAGCTTTTTCCAAAGAAAATGCACTGAAATTGCTTTGCTCTCTGGGACAGCCTCGGTCTTGAATAAAGCAGCACTTTCAAATGGAAGGAAGAGACATCACAATATTCTAAAAATAACACTGTTGAAAGGCCATGGCTGGTTTGCAGTGAGTAATTTGTGCTCACCCTTTCTCTATAATAAAGAGCTCATTTATTTTATCATATCTATCTTCTATATGCTCTAGAGTTTAACTAAACACATAGCAGTAGGAAGGTTTTATTAATTACAATGCAAAACCAAAACAAACCAACCACAAAAAAAGAACAAACCACACAAAAAAAGAACAAACCCAAACTTTGATATGGAAAATAGATCTGCCTCCAAAAAGTAACTGGTTAGACTCTGAAGAAACAATGTCTTCCCACCTTGGTATATTATGCGAATGAAATTCCACGCAACGTTAATTTTGATATCATGAAAGTCATAAAAATAAACCCTCTCAAAGCTACCCCAAAAACCCCAATCTCACAACTCTGGAGATTGTCCATAAGCAAAATAAAATATATCCTGCAATTTATAAAACTGAAAAAATACCTGGTAACACTTGTTCCTATTGGCAATGTTATTGTACACTGGTAGCACTGCTTTGTAGTTTTATTTTATAGCATGCTTGTCAGGAACTTTGTTTATAATGAAGAGGGGAAAAAAAAAAACCAACAAGCACAAAAGCAAGAAAAAATGTTGAAACAAGAGTTTTGATTATTGTTTTGTTATTAGGCTTATCATTTAGGCTGATACAATTGAATTTTATAAGAGTGCCTGTTGTTATGATAATAAGGCAAAAAAAGATCCAGGAAAAAGCAATAGTTTCCAGGCACTTATTACGAATTAAATTATTTTCAGGAAAGGGAGCTATGTTTTCTCTGTCCTACAAATCTTACAGTGATTTAGCTGTTAGAAAAACTATTGCACTGACATGAAGTGGAGAGGATAATATCTATCTTTCACATTTCTTAGTTTAATTGTCTTACTGCAACTGAGTATGACATGAAATGTAAGAAAGATTAATGATGAGAGAAAAGTGAAGTCAGAAGCCTCAGGCAAGACAGTTTTTCAGAACTGGCTTTATAATCTCAGAAGAGATATGATTAACCTTAAATGAATTTGAATTTTTTTACCTTTTTCTTTCTTTTCTGAGACAGCACTACAAGATTTGTATTTCAAGTCCTTCTGCATTCTGAAGAAAATGTCCAGCTTTCCAATTCTTAAATAGATTTTAAATCTAAACAGTATTTCACTCAAGCTTGTTGCCTAGCTTGTTACCTAGTGCACTAAGTTTCTTCAGTAGATTCAACTCTATAGCAAAATGAACCACCAAAAGGAGTTCTAAGCCACTAGAGCAGCAGTGCTGAAGTATTGTTTACTCCCCTTCCTGGAGATGTAGGTGACATGCACCTTGGTCCCCATGCACTTCTCTTCACATCAGTTTTGCAGTTCCTCTTCCCTGTAAGGTCTTGCCTGGTCTTTGGCTTCTTCCTCTATTCACACATTATAAATGTAAAATACACTTTCCCCCCAAGCCCCCTTCTCATCAGAGCTATTAGGACATTTCTGACTCATCAGATTTCTTCTCTTCAGGTCTTTTCTCTGCAGGCAGCCACCCTGGGCAACACGAACGGCAAGCACTGGCTTATGATGTACAGACCATAGAACTCTGTTATCTCTAACTCTGCCATGTCTGGTGTTAAACCATGGCCCTCAGCACCACATCTCTGCCTCTTTGAAACACCTCCAGGAGTGGAGATTCAAATAACCTCCCTAAGCAGCCTTTCCAGTCTTTGAATGAAAGAATCATAGAATCACAAAATGGTCTGGACTGGAAGGGACCTCCAAAGACCATCTAGTCCAACGCCCTCTGCAGGGGCATCCTCAGGTTGCCCAGAGCTCTGTCAAGCCCCACATTGAGTATCTCCAGGGATGTGGCCACAACCACCTCTCTGGGCAACTTGTTCAGTGTTCCACTACCCTCATGGTAAAGAACTTGTTCCTAACATCCAATCTAAATCTGCTCTTCTCTAGTTTGAAGCCATTGCCCCTCGTTCTATCACTACAGACCTTTGTAAACAGCCTCTCTCCATCATTCTTCTAGGCCTCTGTCAGGTAATGAGAGGTCATTATCCCTGGAGCCTTCTCTTCTCCAGGCTGAACAACCCCAGCTCCCTCAGCCTCCCTCAGATCCAGCTGCTTCACCAGAAAACCACTCCTGGTACTGTCTCAGTTCCCTTCTGTCCCTGTATTCAAATACAGGACATGCATATGTACTGATTTTCTTCCTCATAATGTTTCCTAATTTTTAATGATGTCTTCACTATAGTGTGTGTAACTTCAGGTAGAAGAGACTCCATTATCAGTCTAATTTTATTTACAAGGCCTTGAAGGAGGATCACACTTCTGCTAATGAGCATTTGAGTTCCCAGTTAAACATCCAATGAAACATGTGGACAAGCCACCAGTAGTGAACGCACTACTGCCACTAATTATGGACAGAGGTAAAGTATACAAAGGAACCTTTGCAACAGGGTTGCTGCATATTCTAGATTTGATGTGCTGTCTCCTCAGAAAACAGATAAAGCAATCTTCAGGTATGGCTAAACACAGAGTAACTTCATTTAAGTATTTTATTACAGTTACCTTTAGACACAACATCTGAAAAATTTAGATCAAGAACTTGAAAGAGATGAGAGATTGTGCAAATATTTAGCCAAATTTTATCCCTAAGCCCAGGAATCAAAATGTTTCCAAAACAACAAAGAGAAAAAATATACTTCATGCTTCCTTTAAATTAACATAATTAATAGATAATGTCTAAAACTCTAACTGTGAGGGCAGTTTTCAGAATGATACCTGGCAATTTGGCACACAGCACTTTAAATAAAGTAAGGGCTGAAATTAAAAACAGCTTTAAAAAATTCAATTGAAATATTGCATTACATTCAGCAATACTCACATTGTGAGGGTTCTCACAGTCTCAAGAAAAAGAAAAGGAAATAATTTTCTATATAAAGACAACGGTTGGCCTTTCTAGATTTTAGCTATAATTGAAACTTCTCCTTTGTAGTACAATGTACAAAGACAGCAATAAAAGAGGCAAACTGGCCAGATTAAGGAATTCAGCAGTGCTGGCATATTCCCAGCTCTACTACTAAACTGCTGAATAAGTTCAGGAAAGCCTCCTTTCTACCATAGTTGCATGTAGCCTGTCAGAAGTTAGCTACTGAGCATATGTTGTATGTTTGGTTGCCTTCTACAAACGAGAGAGAAAGACACTTTTCCAGGGGGTGATTTATTCTCTCAGAAGAGAGGTCTGAAAACCGACTGATATGTGTGTACAACTCTGCAAGACTTCTGGAAGAACTACTTACAGCACATATGTAAGTAGATGGAGGACAAAAAGAGTTGCTAGTTATAGAAAATTCTTCCTTTTAGTTCAAGAAATTTTTTATGCCTTTCCACATATTGAATGCTTCCATTCTGGCCTGGCTTGAGCAGAGCCCAGGGTAACTAGAGACAGGTGCCCTGAGCAGACAGCTCCCAGGTTTTTGCTGTGGCAGCATACTGCTCCTTGATACCTGTGGCTACCAAATGTAGGAACATTTATTTCACACAGACTTAAGTTATCTCAGATCTTGTGAAGAATGGACTAGATATTAAAAGATCATAAAGGGAAAACAGACCTTAAGCCTTTAAAGGGAAGCAGCAAAGAAGGACCTCATAAATATGTAGTAGAGACTCTAGAGAATGGAGACATTTTACAAGCAACAGTGTATAAACACTTGGAAGAACACGTGGAAATTAGTAGCAGGCTGCATTTAGTTTGTTTAGAAGTGAATGTCTGATTTCTTTTTGCAATAAACTAGACAGCCTTTTATGTGAGGAGAAGGATTAGGTGTCTTTCATTGACTTTTTTGTGGCTTTTGACACTGGCCCACATGACAGCATAATCCATGCCACAGACAATGTGAGAGACAAATTATAGATGAAATTAATTCAGATTGATTGATGGAAGGCAAAACCTTCTATCAGTCACTTGTTCAGAGTTGAAACAGTGTCCCCCGATCAAATACTGATGAATGGGAGCTGGCAAATTTTTTTGTCAGACAGGAAAGTGTGTCACTGGGGCAGCATGAGGACAGGATTATAGTTATCTCAAAACCCCCAAAAAATTCTCATGGAGAAAAAATACACAGGATTGGATTCAGCAAGAACAAGTAGAAGATACTGAATTCTGGAGGGAAGAATTAATTGCAAGACTCTAGACAGAGGACAACGTGTCTTGTATCTATTCTGCATAAAACGTAGCTTTTATTACAGTTTAGCACAAGTTAAACATGATTAGACAATATAATATTTCTGGAAAAAATAAGCATCATAGTGGGATGTGTAAACAAGAGCATAAGCTACAAGACATGTGAACTCATTTTTTTTCCATACCCATTACATGCTAGGGCCTCAGCTGTGTGCAGATTTGACAGGGGAGAAAGTATAGACTTATCAGAACTCTGGAAATCATCACCTGTGAGAAAAGACTAGAAGACTTACTTGCTTATTTGCTTTAAAGTCTAACAGAGACAAGACCAACAGGGTACAATATACTGCTTCAGTTGTAGGAAAGGTTGTTGCTAGAAGGAAGGAATAATCTATTTCAGCTTTCATATGCAAAAAAACCCAATGAGCTTATTCTGAAACTGAGAAGACACAGGTCAAACGTTAGCTGAACTTCCTAATAGCAAGGGTAGCAAAGCAGAGGAACAGACCTGCTGGGGATATTATGGCCTTCCCATTGTTGGAAACACTGCAAACCAGGCTAGACTGAACATCTGTTCAGCATCACTGATCCTGCAGGGGCATGGGATAGACCAGCTGTTCTGTGCAGTTCTTTTCTTGCCCTGTTTTTCTGAAAGCATATGTTCTGTCACAGGGATCTCCTAGTAATACTATGAATGAATATGACATTGGTCCTTGCCAGACAGACAAGAGTGAATTTATGTTTTTATTACATTGTCAATGTAAGACAGCTTTGACTTTGTCAATGTGTGTGTAACACAAATAACTGAAGTAGAGAAGTAAGACTAAAAAGTTCCCTAAAGCTCCCATGAAGTAACATTTCATGATAGTTAATGGAATACACCTTCACGCAGCTCCTGCGCTGACCCAGATTAGACCAAACTGAAAGAAATGAGTGAAAAAGCAAAACTGAATGTCACAGCTAAGGCCAATAAAGAATTGTGACATGCACTGTTACAAATACAAAAACCTAAATGAAACATTCATTTAATAAAAATGTATTTTAAAAATAAAATAGAACTTTACAAACCAATGTTTGTAAAACTATTTCACTGTGTGATGCTTCCTAGAAGCTGCCCATTAAAGTCCAAATAACTTGAGACTGAAAAGACCAGCATCCCTTGCTTATAGATTGGCTGTGGAAATAAAGCTCGTTTGCCCTTCCATTGGCCTTAAGTCATAAGCATTTTGTTTCTAAGCACAATACTTGTTATTTTTATTCTGAAAGCTCCACTCTTCTAAAGGAATGTAACTTTGACTCGTTAGACATCTCAAGTTTTAGTGAAGATGGATAACTATCACCAAGGTCAACAAAACCACAGTTATTAAGTAGCTCTTTGGTATATTAGAAACAAAGGAGGTCATTGCAAAGATCAGCAGGACAAAAGCTGCAGTAAGAACTTAGATAAAATATGAGGGTTTTTTTCTTGTCTGCATGGGAGTTTTACCTGGGTATTATTTTTTTGAGCCCTGAAATATTAGAAAAACAAACAAAAAAAACCCCTAAACAACAAACAAGAAAACAAAACAGCAAACACAAACAAAAATGCAAGGAATAGTAGCAGGACCAACAAGAGGTGGGGGGGGGGATTTGAAGAAATCACAAGAATATATTTCCCCCTTCGTTTCAGAATTATGGTGTGGCAGAGGGTTGCAACAACTTCTGGTATTTCATTCATGCATGACAAAACCATGGAGGATATTAGGTTAACACTTAGCTATTTTCTATTTTATTAAAGTGAATTAAATATAAGTAACACAAAAATAAAGAGAATGAAGGACATACTCCTGAGGTCTATTTTCTGCTAATGCAACAATCCTTTTTTCCCTTCTTGTTTGAGTTAATGTCACTGAGCTAAGAATTCAGACACTGCTCATAAAGTTTACATTCCCAGCCAGCCATATTTCATGAGCCTCTTGCTGCTGTTGTGAAAGCATATGAACATTGCAATGATACTTCTGACTGGAAAGGACTTGGAAACTGCCTGTGTGAACAGCTCACAGAAAACCTGTGCTCAAGTATGTCAAAAGTAGAGAAAGCCAATTTTTTGTAGCTAAAATAGAAGAAAATTGGTAGGACACAGTAACTGTCAGACTTTGGCTCTTTAGCTTTCTTTTGAAACCTTGCATAGGGCTGGCAGGAACAGTGGGTAAATCTGCTACATTTATGATCTTGTGCTGTAATGGATGAAATATTGAGTGTGCAGCAGTTCATGGGGCCATGGTAAATAATGCTATGCATATTTTCAAAATTAAAAAACAAATAATTTGAGGAGGGATCATTTTGGAAATCGGTTTAATATCAGCTTTTAGACTACAGTCTAAGAGCTGCAGGACAAAATCTGTGGATATAGTGAATGGCAGTACCATGACAAGAATAAGCACTTACATAAGAGCAATTTGGTTTAATTCAGATTGGTCCCCAGGAAAAAAATAAACCACCAACACCACCAAAACAAACTCAAACCACTGAACAGCTCCCTAATTTACACCCAGTGAATCATTGCTCTGGAAGTAAGCAACACAGCGTCAAAGAGGAAAAATCCTTCCGGTTGTCAACATGCTTCTCTCATTGTCTATATACTAGACTCAGATACTTTGAAAATGTAAATTTGAATCAGAAATTGTGACTATTATCATATATTCATAATAACACAAGCTAGGTTTGTCCTAGAAGTGTCAGTGTATATATTACAGAAAAAGAGGCTGTCCTGGTTTTGTGGGCAGAGAAGCATATGACAGTCATGATCTACAGGCCCTTTTCAGTTTGGAATAGCCAGGAGCTTAAGCTGGGAGGGACAAAAGCCAGGGCAGATGACCCAAACTGGCTTATAGCTGTATCTCATCTCCAAAGAAAGTCAATTTTATTACAAAGGGGGTGATCTGTGGAAGACACAGATCTTGTGCTTCCTCTTTGTCTTTGTCCTCTTCCTGCTTCTCTCCATCCTTGGAGGCAGCTTGCTTACCACTGTGCTCCTGTGTATTGTGGCTGCTGTACATTTTCTGGGATGAGTATAGTTTTGTTCATTTGATATTCATATTATATTTTTGCTACTTTGTTAAATTTGTTTTCATTTCAACCTGTACTTCTGCTCTCTTATTCCTGATTCACTTTCTCTGCTGGGGAGGAGGGGTCATAGGATGATGGAGCAACTGCTGTATTTATAGCCCTGGGATATAAGCTAAATGTGGACAAGAAGCACAGTATGATTTTCAGTTTCAGCATCTGGTCCCCAAACTGTCTTCTAAACCTTACTAAAATGAAAAACCTGTTCAGCTGTGACAGACAACATCTATTTTCTGTGACGCTACATTCTTTCAATCGGCTATGGTCAGACAGCTGAGAGGAAGTCCTTTTTTTGCCTTCTCCTGGTGGCTGCACTATCCATCTGGTGAAGCATGTGAAAGCAGGGCTGGGCTGATCCTCCCTAGGGGAGTGCATAAATGAGAGAGGTCTCCATCACAGGGATGGAAGAGGAGAGAGAGATGGGTTGAGGGCAGCACAGAGCTGATGGAGCAGGCTGGAAAGCCAGGCTCCATGGGAAGAGAGACTTTTCCTTGTGAACAAGAAGGGACCATTTAATTTGATGTGCAGGTCATTAATCTGACTGATACAAGACTTGTAATCAGACTTGTAAGTTTGTTTGATTCAAGACTCGTAATTCCCTCCCATTTCCAGCAGATTTTTGCATAACACTCTTACAAAAACTTGCTTTAAGACTATGCATACTTAGGTAAACAGTTTTGCACCAGTAAATACCTCTAAATGAAAGTGTGGAGCAAAAAAAATATGGTCTATGGAAAAAAAAAAAAAAGATGTTGTAATTGCCCTTCTATTTTAAAACTCTGTTCTTATTCTTTAACCATGTTTTGTTTCAGGCTTTGTGATTTATGTGATATTGAATGTTTTGTTTCTACTATAACTATGCTCAATTTTCAGTTATTTGATATATTCCCCTGGGAAGTCCTGGGATGGTCTACTCACTCCAGATGCACAGACTGAAGAATTATTTATTGGCAGCTTGGTCACTACAATCAGAAAATAAAATATGATTCCTAGATAGCTGTTTAACAGAATAAAATATGCTGTGGAACAACAATTCTAACAACATAAGCTTTTAAAGACTGTATCTAGAGGTCAAGTTTGTAGAGAATGCAAATTGACAGACTTTTCAGTAGAGCTTTTGTGATAATCTGGTCCTATGTATGCATAAGCCTGTTTATATGTAAAAATGCTTCAAACTCTCAAACGTTTGTGGAAAGGAAATAACACTTCAGAAGTTCTGAGATAAGAATTCCAAAAGCACTGAAAAACACTTTACCACACCATACTGGTATAAACTTCCCATGTAGCAGGGACTTGCAATTTCCTCACACATGCATCAGAATTGAGAAAGACCAGCTTAAGGACCTGACCAAGACCAACCACTTCACTCCTACTAACACCAGGAAGGGTCCATAAGCAAAACCAGAAGTAAAGTCTGGGTTACATTCTACTACAACCAAAGCAGGCGTGCCCAAAACTGTGAGGCAACCAAAAAGGGAGCCTTTCCATTCAAAAAAAGTTAAAGACAGCAAAGTGAAAATAGTATTTTATGAGTATTTGCTCTCTGCCTGGTACAAGCAGTTACAGAAGGGTTCTATTAGGTTGTGGTAGAATTGTAGAGACTTGGCAATTGTTTTAAGAAAATTGAGGTGAAAAATTAAAACTGAGAATCTCAAGGAAATGTAGACAGATATTTAAATTTTGAGGTACTTCAATAACACAGTAAAACAAACAAACAAACAAACAAACAAACAAAAAACACACACACAAAAACCCCAAACCAAAACAAACCAAAACAACCCCCCCAAAAAAACAACACCCACCAAAAAGTGAAAAATAAATGAAAATTGAGGCAAAGGTAAAAGCAACTGGATATTACTAGGCAGGATACTCCCTAAAAAAGAAAAGAACAGGTGATAGAACTTTTTCTAGGTGGAATGGGTGGTGGGATCCTTCAGGTGTCTTACTCCCTTCACTAGGGTATGAATTTAAAACAACACTTGCTCTAACAAGCAGCTCATAGGTCCAGAAGCAAAACTTCATGTATTTAACAGGAAACAACATGAAGTTTATTACTCGTGTGCTCTCTTGGCTCCTGATGATGTTTCTTGTGTTAGAAATTTGCACTGTGACCTGGCTGTGTCCTTATGGGAAACATTTCCCTGAGAACATAGAGAGCAAGCAGCAGACATCACGGGCATTGCTGAAGGTAACACAGCCATACTGACAAGAAAAGCAATAGCACATTTTTATTTTACTAACCCTAGTGAAGAATCTTACAAGGGTGCAACAGCACCTGAGAAATGTATTAGAAACCTGAACCTGTCCTGCCATCTTGTCACAAAAGGCGAAAGTGTGCAATGCCTGTCAGAAGACATGGTAAATTAAATCATCCATTAGTTTCTGCCTGATCTACCTCTTGACAGGGTTCTTGCAAGCAACCAGTCAAATATTGGATAACAGAGGAAAAAAACCCAACACCCAAGTCTTACGATGTGCAAGGTATTTTTGCAACCAAATTCCAACAAAACCTTTAACAATTTAAATTACTACAGGTGACTTCGGTTTAAATCAAGAGTTCTCTGAGTAAATGCATATAAAGCACTAATCCATCAGAATGAGGTTAAAGAGGAAAAAAAATCCTACAACTGCAATTTTAGATTACTAATTACCTACTCAATAGAACTATGCAGCTGTTCTTTTTGCTAACAATTAAACTATGACGATATGAAGACAATGAAAGGAGAATGACCTTCTATATGTCAGAGAACATTGCTGAAGGCATCTGCAGCTAATGGGCCCATGCTTGCTCGTGCAGAAAGAGTAAATAGGTTTATTAGCTTACTCAGCTGGAAAATGCTTAGCAGCTACTGGTCATCTGATAACAAATTTAATTCATCGTTCATTTAGCTACAAAGGGAACCGAATTTTTTTTGTAATGCTGTTATTCAAATGTTCTGAAACATAATCTGTACCCAGAGGGGGTAAGGCAGATTTGTGAACCCTAGAACAAATTTTCTGCTAGTTATTTTGTCCTAGTTTGCATGCTATAACATTAAATGTACAACGCAACACAAGCATTGACTTCCCAGGGAAAATGGGAAAAAAAAAAAAAGAAAAGATTAGTTCCTGAAACCAGAGATAACAAATGGGAACATTTCAAAGCTTCTCGAAATCCCTATCAGCTCATTGCAACTACATAATTACCCAATTATAAGATGATTTTAAAAATATTATTTTAAAAAATATGTTGTGTAAAAATATTCCATTGTTTGACTTAACATATCGCCATACCACATTTTTCTCTCAAAACACATCTTGGATTTTATTTGGATCAGAGTCATCTTAACTTTCTTGTACTAGCTGTGAAATCGAGAATGTGTCACACCTACAAATATTTGCCTGCAGCTGCCTCAATGAACCCTTCCCTGTCACTGGTTTTCTGGGAGTTTTCTCACTCACAAAGGAAAGTCTGCTAAGACTGACAGAAAGGGGAAATGAATATCCAGGACAAAGAACACACTCAGAACTTTCTCAGACATTAGTCACAAAATCAGCACTGCAGTTCACTCTGTAAAAACCCAGTCATATAAACGTTACGGTAGCAGAGTTGAGTACATACTTTTATGGGAACAAGGAAAGACAAGTTAAAGATGAACAGAGATGACTTTACCCTTACTGGGGCAGTGACTTTTGGTTTTTTGTTCGCTTTCCACAGAGGCTTTTCTTTTTAAACATTAATTTTTTTAAACCAGGTACCATTTCCTTCAATCCAGTAGAATCTTAAACATTTGCTTTTTGTTCCAGTAACTGGTTTGCTATTAGTATTTATTTTTTAGATAGCCTTTTTACTGTCAAGAGAAATGCTTCTCTTTTTTTTTTTCCTAATTTTCTGGAATATTTAGGAAACGCCTCAAATTCCGTGCTCTGACTTATCATGAGTATTTGTAGTTGTCTAGTACTCTGTAAGCTGATCAGTCACCATTGTACTGGTGAAACCCACCAGAAAATTCCCTATTCTTCATACACAGAAATGAAAAATCAAGCTTGTTGAATGGCACTGCTGCTGCTTATGACAAGCATTTTTAGGACAGATTTATGACTTATTTATTATAGCTTCGAAACAACCGAAGGAAAGTCCTTCAGTTTTCTCTGAAAAATGTGACAGTGATAAATTAAACAGAGAGGTTTGACTAAAACCCCTGCTCAGCAATACATCTTTAGATATCTATGGTGTTGCAACATGACATAATAGAAGAGATAGTATTCAATTTGGCATCATGTTCATCACAGATTGATCTTCATATCAGGAAAAAAGAGAAGCTCTGGCATTTTCTGATTTGTCTCAGAACAAATCTAACATTAGTTTGACAGTGTAAACACCTTAGAGATGTTATGAGGATGTAAACCACACTACCACAGCCATACTGCCCTTGGTTAAGGCAGTTAACCCACATTCTATGGTCACCCAGGATGCTCTTTACTCTTCACTCAAGAAAAGACTGTTATGCAGCAGTGCTCTTTTTACACATTAAACAGATACATGCATGGGTGTTTTCTTTACAAACTGGTGCAGTAGTAATCCATCAGAAGAAATTAAATGTTAAGAGTACATAATCCATCAGAAGAAATTAAATGTTAAGAGTACAGTGGTGTCTTTCAGATGCTTTTAAAGATGTCTTGTGGCTCAGGGATGTTTTGCATGCAGACTGCCAGATTTAAACGCCCACATGAAAATCATAGTTTATATGTGAATCACACACTGCAGTAGAAAGAGCTGATCAGATTTCTAAAGGGGATTGTATTTTTGTAGAGCATGCATTAGTCCTAAAATATCAGCAGAGGACAGTAATAAATATATCCTATTTACACACATTTCTCCAGCTACACACAGCCTGAATTCAATCAATGTTCTTATGCTTGTATTTCCCATTACTAGCTCTAAGTAAATAGCTTCCCACCTGAGGGTACTATAGCTAAGAGGAAAGAGCAGATTCTGAGCTGCAGAAACACCTTACGCTGGCTGAATCAAGACTGCTGTGCTCACTGTAATAATATCTTTGGGCTAAGTGAGAGGCAAAGCTCTTTGTACCCAGTGCTGTGCAGGTGTAGCATTAAGAGAACGTCACACTTCTAGCATGCATTACTCTTAATAAAATATCAGAGGGAAAACCTAAGAAAAACAAGAATTAGCAATGAATTATAAGTTTCCATTTTCTAGTGGAAATCCTGTTCCTTACAACCTCTACTAAGGTATTGAAAAGCTAGGTGTAAAATAGGTACAGCTTAGAGAGAAGAGATGAATGATACAGGAATTCAAGCAGTGGAAAGGTGAGAGAAGAAAAGAAGAGAAACTTCTCCAAACATGAAAAGGGGAAAAGGAAAAGAACAGGCCAGCCAAAGAAAGAAGGAAGGTCATGTCATATTCTGTTTATTTTTTGTTGGGGGCGGGGTGGGGGTGGGGAAAAGTGAGCAAGACTCCGAGAAGAGAGGTGGAAGCTTTGTGAAGTAATTCAATAGAATAAAGGTTGCTGGAATTGTGGGTATGGTATTAATTTGTGCAGAAGATGTCGAACCACCGCATTCATAGGCATTTGATCATGAAAGTTAAAGAGCAACAAAATCTTTTTCTTGCTGCACCCTGCCCTTTTATCATACCTAAAAATGTGTTTGTGCAAGGTACTCTTCTCTGGTTTGTTGCCTTTTGGTTTATATATCCTAGAAGCCTTTTTTTGGTTGCTGTTGGGTTTTTTTTTATGCCTAAAATGAAACTGATGTGGGAGTTTCACAAGATGGAAGCTTCACATCTTGTAAACAAGCTATGTATGCAGTGATCCTGTTTACCATCCCCACATGTTCCCTATATATATATATACACACACACATATATATATATGTGTATATATACACACACACACACTTTTTGGAAAGAGTAGCTAGGCAAATAAAACAGCTGAGCAGCAATGATGGGAGAGAAAGTACCAGTGACAGTTTGGTTTACTGGAATTTTTAGTAGGTACTAGTAAAAGATAGAAGCTAAAAATGTTTTGTGTATCTTGTTTGTTTGGATTCACTCTCTTCTCTGATATAAAAATATTGATGTTTCACTCTGCTATGAGTATGTATTTGTGGGTCTCAAAGAACTTCTGAAAAGTACTAAGTGGAAAACAGAAACCCAGGTGTTTTAGCTTTGGTAGTTTGTATTTATTTACCAATGCAATGAACTGTATGATTCTAAAAATTTCAGTTCTTGTTAAGAAAAATTAAGTGGAAAATAAAACTAAAATTTTTAATCTTTGGCACTGTGTATTTACTAACCAATTCAGCTGTTCTTAGGTGCTTTCCTAAGTGTTTTGTGTGACAGTTTTTTCTGTGTAGCAAAATGATTTCCTGTTCCTATCAAAATCTCAGAAGTTCAATGCATTTCATACCAAGCTGCTGCTGTGTTATAAAGCCATTGTTTAATAAAAACAAACAAAATCAAACCAAACCAAAACAGTCTGTAAAACTACAGGAAGGCAACAAAATCTTGAGCTGCTTTTAATTTTTTTCTAGGGTAAGAAAACTGGGACTCAGTCAAGTGGAAATGAATATCTTAAATGGTATCTCTCACAGCCATCAAAACACTGAAGTACCAACTAAAACCCAAGAGACACTGCTCTCCTGAGGATTAAGAAGTTATAAAAATAAAACCACAAGATAATACCCTAAAGACAGAAACTTCAAGAATTTAACAACCATTCACAACTGGCTAGACAAATGAACGCTGCAAGTTACAAACCAGCATACTGGGTTCTAATCAGTGGTTTGAACACTATCCTTGAGTAATTTCACAAGTCCTCTCCTGTCAATATATTCCACAAGTTTTTATCACACTGAAAAAAAAGTTAAAGGAAAACCCCAATATTTATGAATGTTTAATGTGTTGAAGCAACAGGAAGCACAAGGAATCAGTAATGCTTCACATAACAGAATTCTTTAAAGATGGACACTGAAAGCATTTAATAACTGAAATATAATTTTAAAAAATGGGTATGGTCTCCACTATATACTATGCCAGAGGAAAGACTAAGGGGAGCTGTGTGTCATGCTACTACGCCATATCTCCAAAAGCAGCCTCCTCTCACCTAAAAAAAGCTTGTCAGCTGAACAATATTTGGAGTATGAATATCCAGAAAAATGTAAGAGCATTGAGATCTCAAGTGTCTATATGGCGTCTTATGCATTCATCGGTAAAAAAATGCAATCCTCTGAATTTCTTTTATATATATATATATGTATATGTATATATAGTAACAATATAGTCAATAGAATAAAAGCTGTTGTTATAATGAAATCAGAATCATGGGCACATTCTTAAGGACACAATAAAATCCACTATACCTCCACCCATACATCTTGATTCATGCTACATATTATCCCTTGAATTACTGACAGGGTTACTGTGGTCTATTGCCAATTTTAAATATAGAAAATTGGAATGATTTTATATGATAAAAAGTAATTCCCTGTTTGTAGTGTGAAAACACTTCTGAAGACTGATGACAGTCTGGGTATGTAGCCTCATGAGTAAAACAAAGTGATCAAGAAATTCTCAAGAAAAGGCATCAATCGATATTTGGAGGCTGTCTTTGGTACTTTCTCTGCATCACTAATTAATGTTAGATCTGTTATAAATGTCATGGTTTGTGTAGAAAAATGCATTTTTGCAATAGAACTATAGCTGCTGTGGGACTGCTCCTGACTGAGCAATCACAGGATTATAGCAGATGCCTTTGAGAGTTAAAGCTAATATGACAACAAAAGCCTTAAAAGACAAGCGAGATACAGTATTAGAGAGCCCAAGGGTATGAACACAAACAGCAAATGGTCAACTAATAGTCAAAGGAAAACAACTGTGAGAACTGGGCTAAACACAGTTTAGGTCATAGCAGAGGACAAGAAATACACATTCAACACACAAACTACATGTACTGAAAATACAATGGAGATAATGTTGGAAAGCAGAAAGTACCTATGGAAGGTTTCAGGACAAGAAAGAACAACAGGCCACTGACAATGGAAGAATGGCCTGATAATAAAGAAGAGGTGACTGCAGTAAACAACCTGAAGTGCAAGACAGCCAGTGTCCATGCTAGAGAAGCTCAACCTGATATGGGATGAAGATAACAATGGACAGCTGCATATCAAAGCAGAAAACTCAATTAGCAGCAGGGGTGCAAAAATGTCAGGGAATTGCTTAGCCTGCTGGATTTTTCCTACATAAACGGCTTATTCTGTACCAAAAAACAGATTCCTGCTTCACCAACAAAGGAGTCTGTGCATGCTTTCAACAAGATAACAAGAAGGGTTGCAAGCAACAGCCAGTGCAAAAAAATGGGAGCAGAGGAAAAGGGGAAGAACAAATCCAGGTGTGCCTGCCTATTTATGGCTGTGGCACCAGATCAGCACCCAAAGGTCTTCCCTCCACCTTGGCAGAGAAGGCAGTGCTGCTATTCACCACAATTTTCCACTCCAGAGATCATTCACAAATTGTCATCTTTGGCTGTGTAGCTAGGTCAAGCAAATCAGAATGCGGAAGAGCAGTGTGTATCTCTGAGTGTTTTCTGCTTCAATTTTCCCACATGACAAAGTGATTTATACTGTGGCACTATAACAGAGTAAAGTGGGATGCCACAGGTGAATAATGTTATCATGTTACTTATGGAATCTTATTTGTACATGACCTTCCTTCTGCTCTAAATTGTGACACCTGCATCATAATTATGAAAATCATACCCAAATGACACCTACGTGCTCATTGAAAAGGTATAGAAATGTTAGTAACTACAAATGAGGATTAGGACAATACCTGAGGCAGAAAGCTCCTTTTTTAAAAGCTTCTCAGCAATCACATAAATAGCTAGAAGTGGATTATTTTACCTTGCAAGTAACACAACCAATTTACTTGGTTTTTGTTAGTGGCATGTTCACAATGCTTGTTTTTAGCTATCCAGACTCCATAAACTGGTCAACAGAAAACAGTCCCTTTAATTAGACTCCTACTCCTAGCCTTGGGGAGATCATCTCTGTTTCTTGATGCCATCTGAAACAATTTATATACTTGGATGTTTAGCATCAAGTCCTAGAAATATTTTTGTATGTTTTGAGGCTAAAGTTATTAATTCAATGTATACAAAACAGTAGCATTTGTTGCAGCATATTGGCAATATTCTTTAGTGCCAGCCTGTATTGTCAAATGGCTGTGGGTGAATGTTTCTGAAAACATGCTGAAAGAAAACATGAGTAGAAAATGAAAAGCAAGTGTAACAAGCAGATTTCACCCACATCCTTTAAAGAAACAACGGGTCAAATCACCACACCGAAGAAAACTTGAGTATGTATTTATTCCTGAATAAATCTCTCCCTAACGTGTCAGCAAACAAGAGGCTGCAATTCTACTCTCAATTATGACATGCTGGGCGAGGGTCATTGTTTGTTACCTGAGCAAATGAGGTTTTCTGACTCATCTAGCTGAGCACTGAGAAGTGATACATGGGAGAACAAAAGTAAAATCAAACAGAATTTGGGAAGATTTTTAAGGATCTAAGTTTTACAGGTCTTCTAACATAGGTTTTTAATCCTAATTTACATTGAGATCTTTTCAGAAACTTGTAAGAAAATAATTGCTACTTACTAGTGGAAACTTGCATTGAAATCTCTTTTGTAAAAGGTTGTCTGAACAATGAAGAATGTGTTGAAAAGTAGTACTAAAACATCTCTGGAAAAAATATATCTCTAAAAGCCACAGTTCAGATATGAATATTCCTCCAAAAATCTACGTGCATCATTTCTGCATTCCAAAAGTGGTCTAATTATATTTTATAATTAAGAGCTATCTCAATATCATCACAGAATGGAAGGGACCTCTAGAGATCATCTAATTCAACCCTTCTGTTAAAGCACCTACACCAGCTTGCACAGGAAGGTGTCTGTGTGGGTTTTGAAAGGAGGAGATGCCACAGCCTTTCTGAGCAGCCTGCTCCAGTACTCCAGCACCCTCAAAGAACTTTTTCCTTATGTTTAGGTAGAACTTCCTGTGTGCCAGTTTGTCCCATTGTCCTATCACTGGGCACCAATAAAAAGAGCCTGATCTCATCCCACTGATACCCATCCTTTAGATATTGATAAGTATTGATAAGTTCTTCTCCCAGTCTTCTCTTCTCCGGCCTAAACAGATCCAGATCTCAATCTAAACAACCGGGACCAGGTGCTGCTATTAACATTGACTTTCAAGTTGTTATGATCATAGGCTTTTCATTTTCAGTAAGCATGTTTCATTGGTATTGGACAGCAAAACATAGGGGATTAATCTGCATTTGCTTTGTGTCTGGAGGGGGTTTATTATTTTGTTAGCTAGGGGAGGGGGCCATTGGTGTGCCTCATGTAAGCAGCTTCTGGAAGCTCTTCTGGCTTCAAGTTTGACCCACCTCTGGCCAAGACCATACCAACTGTTGGTAGTGGAAACATCTCTGTGATAATGTACTTATGAGGGGGAAAAGCTGCAGTGGGGAAAGGAGTGAGAGAAACAAGCATGAAGTCATCAGGGTCAGTAAGAAGGAGGGGAGAAGCTGTTTCAGAGCAGCAATGTCCCAGCAGCCCATGGAGGTTAATGGTGGAGCAGATGCCCATCTGCAGTTGGAGGACCCCATGCTGATGCAGAGGATTGTGCCTGAAGAAATCTTTAACTTTACAAGAAGCTCATGTTGGAGCAATTAATCACTGTGAGAACTACAGCCTGCAAAACAAATCCACAATAGCTGAAGAAGATCGTGAAGGACTGTCTCCCACGTAAGTGATGGCATCAAAGGAAAGAATCCATGAAGAGCTTTATGCAGTTACTAATGTACAAAGTCAAGAGAATTTCGTGTTGAAAAAAAGTAAAGTAAAATGACAATGAACATTGCTGGCCATAGAGGGAAAAAAAAGGTATTAGTTGCCAGTAAAACCATTTTAACAACTTTTCTGTCATGTCATGTTAATACTTCATTTTTCCTTGTCCTTTCCTACTGAACACTTGGTTAATGGAAATGAATACAGCTTGCTAAGTGTCCTCAAAAAAACCCAACGTGAGTAAAAGAGGTGAAAAGAGAAGAAAACAAAAATTTAGGCAATATTCACCATGGAATATAAGGAAGATCTGCACTTTTCCCTGCCCAAGCATGTAAAGGGTTCCACAGGTTAGTCACGCATTTGATAAGACAGTAATTTGGACTTAATTGAATTCATATTCTACAGATGCAAAAAGATGCCTTGTATACTTGAAAATTAGAGAGTAGAATGATGCCTGTGATTTTTTTATTAATCCATATTAAAGGAAGCCTGCTGCCACTCTACCAATTTAAATTTTTGTACTTTTTTATTTACACAGAACATTTGCATTACCCTCCTTCTATTTCCTTCTTTCAAAGGTACGAGGTAAATTTAAGCACAAAGAATTCAATAAGCCATTTGTCTGAAAAAAAGCACAACACAAACCAATGGAGAATAAAATCTTCTTTGACTAAAAACATTTCTTAAATTATAGTAAAGATTTTTGTGTCAGCGTTTTTGATTTGTGTCAGTTACAGCATTTGCATCTTCAGCTGGCAGTTCATTAAATGAGGAAATCACACAGGCCATCACATCAAGTGTTTGACTGAAGGAATGAAAAATGACAGGCTGTTATCACATCTGTTTATTATTATTTTAATGTGAAATGATCAGCTGCACGGACAAAATTCATTGCTCATTAACATGAAGAAGGTACAGCTTGAGAACAGCTTAATAGGAACATTTGGGGATCATTCTTGCTGCCATTTAAATTAATGGGAATTTTGCCATTGAGTTGAATGGAAGCAAGTGCAGATCCCTTAAAGTGCACTTATAATTATATAAGTTGAAATTTTAGTGATAGCAAAGAAAATAGCACAGTCAAATTGCTTTAATATAGATCGAAATGAGAGGTCCCTTCTCTTGGGCTACTAGAACATCTGCTAATGAAACAGGAGATGTTTAAGAAGAGACTGGATAGGGCACTTGGTGCCATGGTTTAGTTGATAGTTTGGGGTGATGGGTTGGACTTGATGATCTCAAAGGTCTTTTCCAACCTGGTTAATTCTATTCTATTCTACTCCGTATTTGTACCTACCTATAGAACTGTGCAGTCACCTGTAAATTTATATATTACATTCCATATACTTCCAAAGATTATTTTTTTTCTGAATTATTTCAGCTGAGGTTAGACTATATTAATGAGTATTTTAAATTTTAACTTTCCATACTCTATCAAAGTCCATGAAAATAGTTTTACAGAGAGATGATATCACTACCCTGAGACAGAAGACACGTTTTCCATTTCAGAATTCAGCGTTATTTCTTTACAAGGTCTGACTTTACTCTCTCTTAAGAATTAAAATCAGTTAAGAATTGGCTTGCTGGCATTCCAAGGTGCAGCACTGTCTGTACAAGATATTGCAAAAACTTGACACATACGAAATGATAGGAATTTCCTAATGGCCACAAAGATGTGGAGGTCAATCACAGAATGTTACAGAAACTGTTAAAAACACTCAATCATGCAGGTCTGTTTGGCCACTGTTTCCCTGCCTCCAAAAGCTTAAACCTTTCAACCAATCTCTTTTTTTATACCATCCAAATGCTACCATTGCTAACCTCATTTCTCTTTTCCTTGTGTTCCTCCACATACACCCGCATTCTCTTCCTCTTAATTCCTGTTTCACTCAGTTATGCCTATGGATCTGGAAGGCACCATAGTCTTTTTATGTTTTAAGTCCCATGTATGGCTCAGTATAGTAGCTAAGTAATCAGCAGAGAATAGTACAAGGCTGGTGAGAGGCCTTGAGCACAAGCCCTATGAGGAGAGGCTGAGGGAGCTGGGATTGTTTAGCCTGGAGAAGAGAAGGATCAGAGGCGACCTCATTGCCCTCTACAACTACCTGAAAGGTGGTTGTAGACAGGAGGGGGTTGGTCTCTTCTCCCAGGCAACCAGCACCAGAACAAGGGGACACAGTCTCAAGTTGTGCCAGGGGAGGTTTAGACTCGAGGTGAGGAAAAAGTTCTTCACTGAGCGAGTCGTTCGTCATTGGAATGGGCTGCCCAGGGAGGTGGTGGAGTCGCCGTCCCTGGAGGTGTTCAAGGGGAGATTGGACGTGGCACTTGCTGACATGATCTAGTTGTGAGGTCTGTTGGAACAGGTTGGACTTGATGATCCTTGGGGTCTCTTCCAACCTTAGTTACTGTGATACTGTGATACTGTGATACTGTGTGATCATTTCTAGGAGAAATATCTTCCTCCACAACAGGCAAGAGATAAGGTAGTCATGAGCCACCTCATAAGGTAGGTGAGATAAGAAAAGTGAATGGAAAATTTCACTGAGTTTTGTTTCCTCTTTTTGAGTCCCAGGTAGATCAGAGCACAGGTAGCAAACCAGTTTATTCACTAATCTACTTACTACTTCAAAGGTATAAGGGAGTATGAATAAGGAGAACTACAGGGAAACGCAGGATTGATATCCAAAGGAGAGCTTCTTTCATTTCTTGACCTAAAATGTATTTGCAGACAGAATTGAATAGATTTTTTAGAAATAGTTCTTTAGTTAAACTGACCCCAGCAGTTGGCAGTGCAAGTGAAAGGGAAACTAGGTTACTTGGATTGTATGACTGTTGTGTCTTCAAGAGTTTTTAAATCTTTCATATTTCTATTAAATTTAATTCAAGATACAAGTGCATTTTTCAAATTGGAAGATATGAAAGGATGATTTGAATCACAGATTACATTAAAGGAAAGAAAGTGTAGGTACTGTTCTGGATACTGGTTTAACTGATGGTTGCCAGTTTTCTATGCTTGGATTTAAAGCATCACTTTGCCATCTAGTTTTGCTCCTTTTCTTCCTCAGCTTAATAAAATGATCAGATTTTTTTCT
The DNA here is from genome assembly GCF_014839835.1 of Dryobates pubescens. Classification (NCBI taxonomy): domain Eukaryota; kingdom Metazoa; phylum Chordata; class Aves; order Piciformes; family Picidae; genus Dryobates; species Dryobates pubescens. The sequence goes on from NC_071614.1 coordinate 38,018,764, forward strand.
TTCAGAAATATGAGACTGAACATAAAGCATTGCCTGGATCCACTAATTCATTTCCTCTTTTAAGAAGGCAAATTGGTTCTTTCCTGGCTTATGCTTATTTCCTAAAATATTCTAAAGCCTGTTTCATGACATTTTTTTTTTTTTCTGCTACACCAAAGATGAATAAAAATTTATTTTTAAAGTAAAATGTAACTATTCCATTAGAAAAAAAATAAATTATTCCTTAGTTTACGATTCTATACTAAACAAACAAACAAAAAAGGGACTCATTTAGAAGCAAACAAACTATATAATTTAGAGGTGAAGTTTAAATAATGTTAATTTGGAGCTGCAAAGACCTGGTCAGTATTGCTGTGGTCAGACTGGGAATTCATACAGAACTTATCTTTCACAGAATTAATTAGTCAAATTAATGTGAGTAGAGCAGATGTCTCAGCAGATCAATAATATCCCCTTGACAGTCACTAACATATGCCAAAACATAACATCTGAAAAACAATAAGAAAGAACAAAATAATAAGCACCTGTTACACCATCCCAGTTTTATCGTTAAGGTGACACCAAGTAGTTCAAGCTGCATACAAACCATCCAAAAGAAAACTTGTATCGTATGCTTAAATATTAAGCCTGTATTTAGAAGAAGAAAATTTAGATACCACCACTATATTCTATGGAAGGCATGGGTTCAGTAGTAAAGAGGAAAATAATACAATATGCTGTTTCTAAGGGTTCAGAAACATTAAGATACTCAAGAATAGATTCAGATGTGGTCGACATGAGATCCTGTCAATTAAATTCCCTGGAACTGGTTTGTGGCTTGCCTTGTCAGCATTCAGCCTCCCTGCGACTGTGCCTCACAGATGAGGGAACATCCTGTGCTACCTCACTCTGGCCCTGAATCAGCCAGCCCACTTCTCCCTGACTATTTTTTTGCCCCCCAACCTCCATATATGTAATGATCCATGAAGAAATGTTGACCACTTAATTACTGTCTAACTGAGCTGTGACCAAAATGTTGAACTCAGGTTTTAACACAAAACGGTAGAAAAATAAGGCTTGAAGGAAGTATGGGAGGACATCTAGTTTATCTGCTTAGTCCTCAGGTAAGATAAATGGTATCCATGTTGCTTCCAAGAGATGCCTGACCATTCTTAAAGACCTCTAGTGGTGGAGGTTCCATCACTTACCAAGAAATCTATGACAGTAGCTCATTGCCTTTGCCATTTTAAAGTGTTTTACAATAGCGAAATAGGTCAAATTTTCCAGAACCGTAAAGCATCTCATTCATTTTGTCTGGACTGTCTCCACTGGACCGTGTAGTTCTTGAAGTACAATGCTGCAAAAGTGCAGTTTTCTAGCTGGCTAGCCCACCAGAGGCTCATTTATTCATGAGTACAGGATTACTTTACACATCTTGTTGGCTGTACTTCAGCTTTGTACTTGCTTTTTTCATAGCACCGTGGGCTCTGAAAAATTGCTACCAAAGCAGCTGTCCTCATTTCATATCACTGCAGTAAATAATCCTTGCTTTCTATTTTCAAATGCTTTGCCACTTTCTCATTATCATTTTGAATTCTGATCCCATCCTCCAGCCTGTGAGCTGTCTCCCAGTTTTTGATCACATGAAGATACTGTAAAATCACTCTCTATTCCATCATCTGGATTGTTAATAAAATGCAGTGTACTGCATCAAATGCAAGACACATGGCAGCCAGTGCTTTGCTCCTCTACTCTGTTTGACTTTCTGCTCTAGAATTGATGCTAACTGACAACAATTGCCAGACTGTCCTCTTTGTTCTGTTTACAGTCAAGCACAGTGATTGTCTTTTTCCAATTCTCTTGATGTCTTGTCTCCTACAAGATCTCAAACATAACTGAGAAGAGTTCTGGATGCAGCCATATACAGGATGGTAACAAAGTTCATGTCATGAAACTGCATAGAATAGTCGTACTGCTTACACAGCAAAAAAGCCCTGGAGCTTGCTGCTCTAAGCATGAATGAGGGAATACTCTGGGCTATGCCAAAGTGGCATAATGCCATGCATTTGTAATCACCAGGGAAGATCAAAATTGTTTAAATAAAAGGGGAAAAAAATTTTACTGCAGCTGCCAGCCACACAGGACACAGGGCACACACTGTGACAGGAACTTCATCTATCACAAAACACAGACTGAGCAACGATGATGAAGAACCTTATTTACTAAACATAATGTTATTAGTTACATCGTAAAAGGTATTGTTTGAAACGAAAATAAGGATGGACTTAAAGGGGGAAAAAAAAGTAAACAAATTAAATCAAGGAACAATACTATATTTTGATATAAGGGCTGCATGCAGTCAACAACAAAATAACTGATTAGTCCTCAACACTGAGATGAGGAAAAATTCACTCATCAAACTCTAGTAATACTCCACACAAGGGAAAACTCTCTGAGAGACTTGTTAACAGCACACAAGAGCAGCTGTGCAGTTCAGAAACTCACTAGAGACACAGTACAGGTGTACAAAGAAATACTGTGTCTAGGAATGTCAGAACAAGGAATTGCCACACAGCTGGATGTTATTCCTAGCAGCAATAGTAGCAGCAATAGTAGCATTTGTAATTACAAAATAATTCACAAACCAGTACATTTCAGAACTTGGCTCAAATCCTGACAGCATCACAGAAACAGAATGGCTTGAGTTGGAAGGGACCTTTAAAATCATCTAGCTCCAACACCCTGGCCATAGGCAGGAACACCTCGCACAGGACCAGATTGCTCAAAACCTCATCTGGCCCAGCCTTAAAGATGCCCATGGATGAGGTATCCACAGCTACTCCGGACAACCCATTCAAATGTCTCACCACCTTCATAGTAAAGAACTTCTTCCTAATGTCCAATCACCACATACCTTGCTCTAGTTTAAAACCATTCCCCCTTGTCTTATCACTACCCCACATTATAGAAAGTCTCTCTACAGCTCTCTTATAGGCCCTGAAAGGCTGCAATGAGCTCTCCACAAAGCATTCTCTTCTCTAGGCTGAACAGATCCAACTCGCTCAGCCTGCCCTTATAGAAGAGGTGCTCCAGCCCTCTGACCATCTACTTGGCTCTCCTCTGGATCCTTTCACAGTATCACAGTATCACCAAGGTTGGAAGAGACCTCAAAGATCATTGAGTCCAACCTGTCACCACATACCTCATGACTAGACCATGGCACCAAGTGCCACATCCAATTCCCTCTTGAACATCTCCAGGGACGGTGACTCCACCACCTCCCTGGGCAGCACATTCCAATGACGAACGACTCGCTCGGTGAAGAACTTTCTCCTCACCTCGAGCCTAAACTTCCCCTGGCGCAGCTTGAGACTGTGTCCTCTTGTTCTGGTGCTGGGTGCCTGGGAGAAGAGACCAACCCCTTCCTGGCTACAACCACCTTTTAGGTAGTTGTAGAGGGCAATGAAGTCTCCCCTGAGGCTCCTCTTTTCCAGGCTAAAAACAATCCCAGCTCACTCAGCCTCTCCTCATAGGGCTTGTGCTCAAGGCCTCTCACCAGCCTTGTTGCCCTTCTCTGGACATGTTCAAGTGTCTCAATGTCCTTCTTAAACTGAGGAGCCCAGAACTGGACACAGGACTCAAAGTGCGGCCTAACCAATGCAGAGTACAGGGGCACAATGACTTCCCTGCTTCTGCTGGCCACACTATTCCTAATGCAGGCCAGGATGTCATTGGCCTTCTTGGCCACCTGGGCACACTGCTGGCTCATGTTCAGCTGGCTGTCAATCAGCACCCCCAGGTCCCTCTCTGTTTGGGAGCTCTCCAGCCACTCTGACCCCAGCCTGCAGCTCTGCATGGGGTTGTTGTGGCCAAAGTGCAGCACCTGGCACTTGGATTTGTTGAATGCCGTCATATTGAACTCTGCCCAGCAGTTTGCTGTGGGGGACGGTGTCAAAGGCCTTGCTGAAGTCCAGGTAGACTACATCCACAGCCTTCCCCACATCCACCAGGCGGGTCACCTGATCATAGAAAGAGATCAGGTTGGAGAGGCAGGACCTGCCCTTCCTAAATCCATGTTGGCTGGACCTGAGCCCTTGGCCCTCCTTCAGGTGCACAGTTATTGCCGCCAAGATAATCTGCTCCATAATTTTCCCTGGCACTGAGGTCAGGCTGACTGGCCTGTAGTTTCCGGGTTCCTCCTTTCGACCCTTCTTGTGGATGGGGATCACATTGGCCAGTTTCCAGTTTCCAACAGATCCCTGCCCTTCTTGTGTCAGGGGCTCCAGAGCTGGATGCAGTACTCCACATAGGGTCTCACAAGAACAGAGTAACGGGGTGGAATCCCTTGACATGCTGGTTACTCTTCTTTTTGATGCAGCCCAACATACAGTTGGCTCTTTGGCCAGTGCACATTGCCAGCTCATGTCAAGCACCACATTGACCAGCACCCCCAAGTCCTTCTTCACAGGGCTGTTCTGAATCCACTCATCACTCAGCCTATATTTGTGCTTGGGATTGTCCATACCCAGTTGCGGGACCTTATGCTTGGCCTTTTTGAACTTCATGAGGTTGGCATAGGTCCACCTCTCCTGCCTGCAATAGTGGCCTATTAGCTCTTCTTTTAATAAACCAGAAAGAGCTTGTCACAGAACAATCATCAAACTTCAGAGTTACATTAAATACTTTGCAAAATCTATGCTGATCTTGGTCTCTTCTCCCAGGCAGCCAGTACCAGAACAAGAGGACACAGTCTCAGGCTGTGCCAGGGGAGGTTTAGGCTGGATGTCAGGAAGAAGTTCTGTACAGAGAGAGTGATTGCCCATTGGAATGGGCTGCCTGGGGAGGTGGTGGAGTCACCATCATTGGACGTGTTCAGGAGGAGACTTGATGGGGTGCTTGGTGCCATGGTTTAGTTGATTAGGTGGGTTGGATTGGTTGATGGGTTGGACACGATGATCTTGAAGGTCTTTTCCAACCTGGTTTATTCTATTCTATTCTATTAATGAATATGGACAAATTTAACCCAGTAAGATTAATTAGCTATACATTGTGCTTAATAATATCACACCAAAATATATCTCCAATTTAAAAAGACAGCAGTAAAAACTGGAAATTATTCATTGCATCTGGGACAGAAAAAGTCTGGTGCATTCAAGGAAAATAAAAAAAAGTCTGGATTTCATTTGGCTGACAGGATTTTGTTTGGGTCTGTATCAATATTGAAAACAAAATACTAAAAATAATAATAAAAAAAATCTCTATCTGCCATATCACATACACTTTCCACCTACATGAATCAAAGCCATCCTCATTAGCAGCAAAGCACCCAACAGCAGATCAGATATATCAGTGAAACCCCTTATTCTCTCTACCTCCAACCTGAATGCATTTAGAATGACAGCTGAAACTTGGCATGGAGTCCTTCATCCACTTAATTACAGAATACAGAATTAACCAGGTTGGAAAAGACCTTTGAGATCATCGAGTCCAATCCATCACCCAGCACCATCAAATCAACTAAATTATGGCACTAAGTGCCTCATCCAGTCTCTTTTAGAATAGAATAGAATAGAATAGACTAGACCAGGTTGGAAGAGACCTTCAAGATCATCGTGTCCAACCTATCATCCAACACTGTCTAATCAACTAAACCATGGAACCAAGCATCCTGTCAAGCCTCGCCCTGAACACCCCCAGTGACGGGGAGTGATGGTGACTCCACCACCTCCCTGGGCAGCACATTCCAATGGCCAATCACTCTTTCGGGAAGAATTTCTTCTAACATCTAGCCTAAACCTCCCCTGGTGCAGCTTGAGACTGTGTCCTCTTGTTCTGGTGCTGGTTGCCTGGGAGAAGAGACCAACCCCCACCTGGCTACAACCTCCCTCCAGGTAGTTGTAGACAGCCATAAGGTCTCCCCTGAGCCTCCTCTTCTCCAGGCTAAGCAACCCCAGCTCCCTCAGCCTCTCCTCATAGGGCTTGTGCTCCAAACCCCTCACCAGCTTTGTTGCCCTTCTCTGGACACGTTCCAGCAACTCAATGTCTTTCCTAAACTGAGGGGCCCAGAACTGAACACAGGACTCAAGGTGTGTCCTAACCAGTGCTGAGTACAGGGGCAGAACGACTTCCCTGCTCCTGCTGGCCACACTATTCCTGATACAGGCCAGGACATCATTGGCCTTCTTGGCCCCCTGGGCACACTGTTGCCTCATGTTCAGCCTACTATCAACCCGTACCCCCAGGTCCCTTTCTGCCTGGCTGCTCTCCAGCCACTCTGACCCCAGCCTGTAGCACTGCATGGGGTTGTTGTGGCCAAAGTGTAGAACCTGGCACTTAGAATTGTTAAATCTCATACCATTGGACTCTGCACATCTGTCCAGCCTGTGAAGGTCTCTCTGCAGAGCTCTCCTACTCTCTAGCAGATCAACACCTGCCCCCAGCTTGGTCTTATCTGCAAATTTACTGACGATGGACTCAATCCCCTTGCCCAGATCATCAATAAAGGTATTGAACAGGATGACAAAACATGTAATGATCGGACTCCAGGCAGGATTTCACATCTTAGCCCTTTTATCATTCTCACACAGTAAACTTCCTTACAAAGGTAGCTAACCAAAGCTTATTATACCAATACCACCAGTGAAACAATAAATTATGCAAAAAGCAAATTTTCTCATAAAGTTCCATAATGCAGTATACTCCCCAAACATTTGTTTTGGAATGCTGTGTGAGCAGTGCAGAAAACTGACCTCAGCGAAACAGTTCTTTACAAGAGTTCTTAGCTATTCAGTATAGACATAATGCCTTACAAACATGTTGTAAAACAATATTCAAAAGCAGTTATTTTCCTTTCAGTCTCTCAAATATTCTGATTTTATCTGCAACTCCAGTTCTTGGAATGTACCCCACAATACCATTTCCTGTTTATAAAGGTTTCATATTTCTTTTCAGAAAGAAGCATTATTTTTTCCCGCAGTTTCCTAGGTCCTATCATATTTCACCACCATGCCTTTTATCTTTTGGTTTGTAATTGAAAAAAGGGAACACAAAGAAAAAAAATTTGTAAATAGATGCCAGTGCAGGATATTGCTGATAGAACACTGGAATATTTTGTCAGTCTTCATTAACATCAATTGTTTGATTTTCATTTTATGTCCTTCTATGCTGGGTACTGGACAAGAAGAAATTAGAAGACAATTTATCCTTCGGAATTTATCACCTCCTGTTGTTTGGATTACATTCTAAAACAATGACCAAAGACAGAGAAAGGTGATCAAAGGAGTGACTGTCAAATCCTATTTTGAGCCTGCTGTTTTAGGTAGGATGTGTGAAAAAGTTACCACAGGCCATACAATCTTGCTGCAATGTATTAATGGCTTGATGATTACATAAATTAAATGCTACCTTATTTCTCAGCTTTTAGTTCCCCATTTTATTACTTCTCCAGTCTGTCACAACAGTCAGTAGCAAAAGCAATCTATACATAGAATATAGAATACATAGAATAAACCAGGTTGGAAGAGACCTTCAAGATCATCGCATCCAACCCATCAACCAATCCAACACCACCCAAACAACTAACCCATGGCACCAAGCACCCCATCAAGTCTTCTCCTGAAAACCTCCAGTGATGGCGACTCTACCACCTCCTCAGGCAGCCCATTCCAATGGGCAATCACTCTTTCTGTATAGAACTTTTTCCTAACATCCAGCCTGAACCTCTCCTGGTGCAGCCTGAGACTGTGTCCTCTTGTTCTGGTACTGGCCGCCTGGGAGAAGAGACCAACATCCGTCTGTCTACAACCTCCCTTCAGGTAGTTGTAGAGAGTAATAAGGTCACCCCTGAGTCTCCTCTTCTCCAGGCTAAGCAACCCCAGCTCCCTCAGCCTCTCCTCGTAGGGCTTATGTTCCAAACCCCTCACCAACTTTGTTGCTCTTCTCTGGACTCGTTCCAGCAAGTCAACATCCTTCCTAAACTGAGGGGCCCAGAACTGGACATAACACACCACAACTGCCCAGACACTTTTGGAATGCCACACTAAGTCAAGGTCTTGATAAATGGCCTGTTCATTGATAAGAGCCTTGTCTAAAGCAGCAGTCCTGTACCACAAGAGGGAAAAAAAAAACAACAACCAAACACAAAAAAACCAAACACAACAAACCAGCCAGATTGTTCTTGAAATCTCTTCAAAACAGGAAGGAATAGAAAGAAATTTCTTTCCCCCAAAATTATGGTGTTTGCAATGGCAGAATCTACTGTAATTGAGGCTGTAAAGTACTTCTAATCTTGTTCCCATTTTCACATCCTCATTTTACATTATTCACGCTGTAGGCTTGACGTTTTCAAGGCTTCTTGGGTGAAAAACATATTTGTTGATAAAGTGTATTTGCAAATACACTTTCTACTGTTTTGAATACTAAAAGAAACAATTTTAAGTCCTTATTCCTCCAAGGGCTATAACACAACTGTCTCGGCTATGCTGTCAACTTAGAATAGAATAAAATTAACCAGGTTGGAAGAGAACTTTGAGATCATCAAGTCCAACCTATCATCCAACACTGTCTAATCAACTAAACCATGGCGCCAAGTGCCCCATCCAGTCTCTTCCTCAACACCTCCAGTGATTGTGACTCCACCACCTCCCCGGGCAGCACATTCCAACGGCCAATCACTCTTTCTATGAAGAACTTCTTCCTAACATCCAGCCTAAACCTCCCCTGGTGCAGCTTGAGACTGTGTCCTCTTGTTCTGACACAGTTGTCTGGGAGAAGAGACCACCCCCCACCTGGCTACAACCTCCCTTCAGGTAGTTGTAGACAGCAATAAGGTCTCCCTTGAGCCTCCTCCTCTCCAGCCTAACCAACCCCAGCTCCCTCAGCCTCTCCTCATAGGGCTTATGCTAAAAACTCCTCATCAGCTTTGTTGCCCTTCTCTGGACACATTCCAGCAACTAAACATCTTTCCTAAAATGAGGGGCCCAGAACTGGACACAGGACTCAAGGTGTGGCCTAACCAGTACTGAGTACAGGGGCAGAATGACTTCCCTGCTCCTGCTGGCCACACTATTCCTGATATAGGCCAGGATGCCATTGGCCTTCTTGGCCACCTGGGCACACTGCTGGCTCATGTTCAGCCTACTATCAACCAGTACCCCCAGGTCCCTTTCTGCCTGGCTGCTCTCCAGCCACTCTGACCCCAGCCTGTAGCACTGCATGGGGTTTTTGTGGCCAAAGTGTAGAACCCGGCACTTGGACTTGTTAAATCTCATGCCGCTGGACTCTACCCATCTGTCCAGCCTGACAAGGTCCCTCTGCAGAGCTCTCCTACTCTCTAACAGATCAACATCTGCTCCCATCTGGGTGTAATCTGCAAATTTACTGATGATGGACTCAATCCCCTCATCCAGATCATCAATTAAGATATTGAACAGGATTAGGCCCAGCACTGGTCCCTGGGGGACACCACTAGTGGCTGGCTGCCAGCTGGATGTGGCACCATTCACCACCACTCTCTGGGCTTGGCCCTCCAGCCAGTTCCTAACCCAGCACAGAGTGCTGCTGTCCAAGCCACGAGCTGACAGCTTGGCCAGGAGTTTGCTGTGGGGGACGGTGTCAAAAGCCTTGCTGAAGTCCAGGTAGACCGCATCCACATCCTTCCCCACATCCACAAGGCTGTCACCTGATCATAGATCAGGTTGGTGATGCAGGCCCTTCCAGTCATCTGGGACCTCTCCAGTGAGCCAGGACTGTTGAAAAAATGATGGAGAGTGGCTTGGCCAGCTCATCTGCCAGCTCTCTCAGCACCCTAGGATGGATCCCATCTGGTCTCATGGACTTGTGGGGATCCAAGTGGCTAAGGAGGTCTCTAAACTTGTCAGTCTCGTTGTACAACTTTGATCCCCTGTGCAAAAAGTGAAACATTTTTCAAAATAGGCATTTGAGTCAATGGCAAATGACCTACTGCATTCAGCAAGACCAGAAATTCACACAGACTTTAGAAGTTTAAGAGCAATATGCAGATCATCTTTAGAGAGAAGCATATCCTACACTGAGTTTGTGATATAGAGGGTTTTCAGTAAAAACTGAGAGACTCTGAATGTTGCAGTGAGCATAAGAAACACATGCCTGAAAGAAGAGGTTGTGTGGCTCAGCAGAGCACATTAACCACAAAAGGTCCTGATCTCTGTATTTTTCTTTTATGGTCTCACCTTTAGTCTCTTAGTTCTTGGTTCAAACTCTTTCCAGGACTTTTTCTTTAAAGGAGGCAGCATTAAAATGATTGAATACCTTGGATGCTCCTTAAATACTTAACCTTTCTAAAGCTTCCTACATTTTACTTGACATGACATATTTTCCTGCCTTACATTAGTTTAAAAATAAATAAATAAAAGCAACATAAATTTAGTGGCTACTTAGCCAAGAGAGAGTATTTATAATTTATTAACCTCTTGCATGTAATGCTATATTCCAGGAGACAGGTTTGAAATCCAGAATCTTCAGAGTTTTCAAATCTTAATGTTTTAAGAAAATGTTTTTTAAACTAATAAATATTAGGGAACGGGACTCTGGCTGCAAGCAAACTGAATCATGACCACGACAGACAGCACATTTTGAACTTCTGAACTCTAGAATAATCCAGAATGGCGACCTGGCCAAAGCAATCTGTGTCATGTTACTATGTCACAAAACTTGTCATCCTTGCCCTGGAAACCAGGATATCCAGAGAGCTAGGAAAAGGAAGAATGAAACAAACAAACAAACCCAACAACCCCCCCCCCCCCCAATAGATCCAAATTCTGAGCTGGAAGTTTAGAGGTAGCTACAGGAAGTTTTTTCTTATTGTTCCTTGTTGCAGTTTGGGCTGGGTGCCCCCTGATGTGTTCACTTCCTGTGTCCAGAAGTCCAGCCCAGAGGGATGGACACAGGAAATTGTGTGTATTTCCTACCATGATTCTTTGCACCACTATAAGATCCAGTACGGGGTCTGGCACTCTCTCTTTTCTTCCTCCTCCACCAGCCGGTAACTGGGGGAGATGTCTCCTGGCTTTGGGCCTGGCTAGGCCCAAGGCCACGGGGGGAAGGGCAGTCTCAGGCCTGGCCAGCTGAGACTAGCCCAGCAGAGGGAGGGGGAAGAAGGAGCCCTGGGGGTCGTGGGAGTACGCTCAGGTGGGGATGGGATGCCTCTGGGTTTGTTTTGGGATCTTTTCTTTGTCACTGCGCTTTGGGTTTTCTGTAACATTCACTGCTTTCTATTTAAACTTTCATCACTTTTGCAATCCGTTTGTCCTGAGTGTTTTATTCCTGCCCGTGGTGGGGTGAGGGGGCTGCCTCAACCCAGCACATCCCTACATTTTCCCTTTGGAAAGTGATGGAAATTTCTCTTGGGGATGCTAGGAGGTATTTAGCTATGAGAGCAATGTGGTAATTTTCACTGGTAAAGAGCCATACAAGTTCAGCATACTTCGGGTTCATAGTCTGTGGGTTCTTTTGCACAGGGTACTCCTACATTCTATTTTCCAGGGTACTTTTGTTTCTAAACCTGGCATTTTCCATAGAATTGATGGCTATCTGACAAGTACATGACTAACTAATGTACACAATGGGAACTGGTCACCCAGAAGAAGGGAATCAGCCCAAATCCTGTACCTCACACCATATTTTCTGCTTTGACAGACTTGTTATGGCAATGAACACTGCTGATCTTTTCCTACCTAGATATAAGCAGCAGGCATATAAACAGAAAACCAGCCCAAATTCATCTGTTCATGCTGTAAATAAAAAAAGAGCTGCTATGAAACACTACTTCTTTTTGGACCTCAGGTATTTTCTATCAACTTGAACCATTCTGGCATTTTGAAAACAACAAATTCATAATGAGATCAGTGACAAGCAATTCCTATGCTGACATGCCCAAACTTGGATTAAACACTTGTTTAGGCATCTATGATATTTACACCTAGTTATTCCAAACAGGCTCACACTGGCATGTTTTAAAATACACTTACAGAAGCAGTGCTACATTTCAAATCTCTTTGAAAAGAAAAACATAGAAGAAAAATTTGTTATTGCTTTGTTGTTGTTCTTATTTTTTCAAGGCAGAGCCATGTGTTAGGGAGACAGAGGTCTTATCAATTCAAAGAGAAGTACTCAAAGGATAAAATGCAAATGTGCACTGGTTTTACTACTTAAAGATTGAACAGGGGCTCAAGGATGGTATTAAGTGAATTTAACATGTATGATCTAGACAGAACATGGGCAGTGGGTTGCGCTATTACAATATGAATGCCGGACCAATTGGAAGCTTGGTTTGTTTGTTCATTTTTTTCCACATAACAGGCATTAATAGTCTCCCTAAATTTGAGATCTATCAAATTTACAACTCCAATTGGAAAAATACATTATCAGACTAAGGTAGGTCATTCAGAAAGAAGACTTTGCATTGGTCAGCACTTCAACTGTAAAGACCAATTTTGTTACTTAGAAATTTTCTGCATATTTAAGAGCATTTTTTGCCTTAACTCTGAAAACAAAGTAGGTGGTTAGAAATAAAAATAAGTTTTCACTCATTGCAGATTAAAAAAATCATAAGATGAAGCTGCATACTATCTTTTTACCTAGAATTTGTGAATAAGTAAGTTTGAAGCACACAAAAAAAAAATCATCTCCCTAAGCATCTTTGAAAGAGGATGAGAAATCAATAGCACTACACTTGACAACTACATAGGAATAATACCACAGGTAAAGGTCCCAAGGAAGCTGTACATGTGGTTGAACATGTATTCATCTACAGACTCTCTTACGTTGTTAAAGACACAGATGAATGTTTTGTTTAGTACAGTGGAGAGAGACTGATAATCTGTATCTGGTCTCTTGATTCCTTTGGGTTCGTTCTAACCCCCCAGAGCAAAACCAAGCAGCTAAAAGGAGCTCTAAAATTATTTACGTAACTCTCTCTGTGCTTCTTGCTTGAGAAATGGAAAGGAAAATGGGCAATGGTGGTAGTACAGGTGTCCCATCAAGGTTTTGGGCCATGTATTTATGAGTAGATTATGATTTTGCTTGCCCGCCACCCTTCCCCCCTCCTTTTATTTTTTAATATCAGTATCAATTTTGAACACTGTAACATATAATTCAGTTTTGATACAGACTACCTTCATTAAAGTGCTGAACTGACAGCATTTCAGCACCCATTCTCTTAGCCTCATATGTTTTTTCTCCTTGGGCAACAAATATGATTAAATAAATACAAACTAGCATGGGAATGACATGGTTCAGCACCAGACTTGATAGTTATATAATGACTGGACTTGATCTTAAAGGTCTTTTCCAACAAAACTATTCTATGATTCTATGACAGAATGGAGAGGAATAGTGTTTCACTGACTAAATATACATAGCTAATATAGACATAGTGTCTATCTTCACCATCCAGGTTCCCTTTAAAGTCAATGATGATAAACAGGCAAATCCAAGACACCGTTTTAGCTTAACTTAAAAAGCTGAGGTCAGATGAGTTACACTCTTCTCTCCCTTGATGGTGAAGATTGCCTTATACAACTCATTGTCATACAAAAACAGAAATTGCAAAGCCTCATGTCAAATATGATGAATTATTTCCAGCTGCTTCCCCACTAAATGTCAGTGTACACACCTAGCCTTTGTCTCACACCAGAATTTTTAGTCACTTTGATTTTTTTTTCATTTTATCCTTTTATGTCTCATATACAAATCTACTAGATGATTCATAAATATTGCAAAGCACATCCTTACAAATTCAGTTCTCAGCTCTTTAACAGACCACCCATCATAGTTTTCAAAAATCTCTCTCTTTCCCTCCCAGCTTACTAAATGTTCAGAAATTACTTATTCCCACACCCAAAACTTTATTACCTTTAACTTTACTGACTTGTTGTCTGCCTCATAATCACATCTAAGTTGTCTCTCTTTACTATCCTTTGTCTTTTTACTATCCTTTCTTCAATACAGATTTATGCTTTCTCTGTCCTGTAAAATTGATACAAGTTCATGTTTTTCTATAAAGAAGAGTAGAAATCATCTGCTTCAGTTTATGAATCTCTGCGTATCTTACAATATCATTCACTATGAAGAACAGTTTGTAAAGTAAAAGTGTTGCTTTCTAGAACTGACATTCCTTTCTTATAAACTAAAGTTTGAAAGACATTACCACATTTTGCATTAGTCTACAAGTCATGAGTGAGTGCTGAATGCGTAAGGATAATTTACAGTAATTAACAGAAATTTTTCCATACAATGCACAAATAATCTTTTTTTTTTTTTTTAAAAAAAGCAAAACAACCAAACACTTAAACCACTCCTCGTTTCTGATAGACGTATTAGGTTTAGAATTCTTTCACAACAGACACAAAGAACTCAGTTGAACATGAATTTGAGACAGTCCAGCAGAAGTGTGCGCTAACACAGATATGTAACTAATAATCCTACTGCTGCCACTCTACACTGGTCCTGCTCTAACTCATTGCATCAGGAAACGCCTTTAAAACTTTGAATTTTAAATAGAAACTTTATTCCACTTTATATTTACTTCTGATTTTGGTAATATTTCATTGTCATTAATCTAATATTTTCAGGCTAATTATGTATTTTTTTTTTAACTACGTACATTTACGTCATAAAATTCTGTGATTAAAAACAATACAGATAAAAAACAGATGTCATAAACTTGAACCCGAAGTAATTTTTCCTAGCACTGTTCCTATTACAAAACAAAAGCCATCACTGGAAATGTCTACTGTTAAAATCAGAATACTCATAAGGAGTAGCTAGGTTTGATGCACGCTGTTGTGTATACCTTCGTTGGACCCTTCCATCCCTTGGGGGAATGTATCTTTTTAAGGTCTAGTAAATACAACGACTTTCCAAAATGTTTGAATATTTTTACAAATTAGGACACTTTCTTAATATTAATTTCAGAAAAATAAAATTTAAAAAAAATTTCCCATCTTTAGGAAGGAAAATTTCAAGTTGTTCAAAATTCCCACAAATTTGTGAATTTTCACCACTTTTTGTGTATCACTGGTGGTGTTAGAACGCCTGCTCAGATGTGTGATGTACACGCGCTCCGAATTCCAAGCTTTTCAGTCATTAATCCGAAAAGAGTTTTCCATGAGGCCCACTTTTAACGCTCTAATCAAGTTTGAATAGACCTGATTTTCCCTGCATTCTCTGAGAGTACTTGTGTCCATATTTACTGTCATTTCTTCTCCAGATATCCCAGTCTTTCTAGTGCTCTGTCTGCAATTATGCCAGGGATGGCAGTTCTCCTTTGCCCTAAATCAGAACTGAAAGTTCACTTATCTTCCCATTGTGCTCTCAGCCATTTTGATCAGTACTAGACATCAGAGTATTCAATGGCTGAGCATCCTGTATGAAGGGCCTTGAAATAGCATTACATGATACAGTGATATAACTTAAAAACAGCTTAGAGAGCAAAAGTTAACCACAAAAATTGAGTGATTCTGCAGTCATGGAACACAGACTTTAACAAGTGTTCAGGAGTCAGAAATCAGGAAGAACACAATGTATTTGCCACTGGATGGAGACCTATACCAAAGACTGCAAACCAAGGAAGATATATGACTCTCTTAACACTGATATTTCTAATCAGCTGTTGATTTCTAAAACACTTCTGAAAAATCCTTTCTGTACTAAAAGGCTAGTCTTTAGTACTAGGTTTCAGTAAAAATCCCAACCCAGAAGTCTAGTGACACTATGTTTCACAGGATGAAAACACAGAACTTTTTGCAAATCTTTATTATTTACATGTTGTGGATGAGGTGGAGCTTTTCCTAGCATGTTAGGTTATTTTTCCTCCAGGTGGAAAAACCTATGTAACCCCTAACCAGTGAAAAGTGGCTCATTCACGGGGTGAAATGCCCAAGGTGATCCAATGAAAGAAACGCTCTTGCATGACCACTTTCCGCTATGGAGGGACTGGTTGTCTATGAAGTTTTGAGCCTCACTGCAGGACATGGCAGGGAAGAACATCTTTGCAGATTGTGTAAAAACTTCCAGGAGGGAAGTTTTAAAGTGACTGGGGGAATGTGTGAAATTTATTATGAGGTATTCACCCTTGCTGAGCCTAGGGATGCAGATCCCTAGCAGCCATACTGCACTGAGCTTCCAGATCCTGCAACCTCAAGCAGCAGAAAAGAGAAAGAAAGGTTTTAAACCTAAAAATGTCTATATTCACAGGCCATAACATATATATGTTCAGCACTGAGTTAGAAAAGAAAGATATCCAAAGATATGTGGCTTTGAAAAATTAATTGTCTTAGGAACTGGAGAGGTCATAATACTGTGGGTAGGAGCAAGCTAGACAGTAATTATGGGGTACTGATAGAAAAATAGGGAGAAAAAGGTGAAATGGTTTAGACAGAGGCAGAACTGTGAAAAGATTGATAGAAGGGAGGAAAAAAAAATAATGAGAAGAATCTCATAGTAAGAGTCTTGCAATAGGTCTGGGGAAACAGAAATGTAAGATTAGGTGCAATACATTTGGTATGTGGGAGAGATACTATCTTGCCTATCTAGAAAGGCCAATGCAGAGGTAAAAATAATTGGGTATGATGAGGACAGTGCAGAATTATCTACTGTGATGAAATAGGAGAAAGCAAAAAATGTATGAAAGAGGAAACCATCAATCATGAGAGAGAAATAGGATTCCCTCAGGGAACACGACCTTCATAGCTAGTTCTTTTCAGGGAGATAACTACGTGGGTCACTTTTTCAACAATGCTTTACTTTGTGCTTCAAATTATCTGAGTTACAGAAAGACAGACAGACAATCTTAGCATCTGAACTACTTTATACCAAAGCCTTTGGTAAACTATGATTTTTTGACATAGTACATATTATTCATAGGTTCAAGAGCCACAATTTCTAACCTCTCCCATCTGATATGTCTTAAATGTTTTAAAATATGTATGAAAACTCTAGTACACTTTTAAACACAGATATGCCAACACTTCAAATTTGAAGTACCATAAATAAATATTAATGCTTATTTAAAGAAAGAAAGCCCAATTTTGATGAACTACAAAGCAAGTGGCCTACTGCTTAGATTACAGAACATTATCATACATCTATTCTGGGGAAAAAGAGTATATAAGTGAAACACAATGAGAGCTTATTACTCATCCCTCCCACACAGTCCAGTAGGAGAGATATTTATAACCTGAAGTTTCATAAGAACTTTTTGATGGATTTTCTGCACTGCTCTCTTCTTGGGAGCAGTTGGTTTCACTGGACCTAACTTCTGATCTCTTCCAGCCTTGCAGAGTATGAACTGTGTGCTCTGAAGAATACCCTCGACATTTTTCTACATACTCTGTTCTCAGTTTCTTTGCTATTTTATGCACAACTGCCTAGCTGGGTTTAGGTTTGTACTATATATCATGGTGAGGTTGCTGTAAGAACATTTCTCTGTTCCCCTATTTCATTTTGTCAGGTTTCCTGTAGTGCTCCTCTCACAGCCTTTTCTCTTTTTGATTAGGGTACGCATGATTGTCCCATGGAATAACCAGATGTCAAGGAAACTGCCTATGCTCATAACTGAACCAGCTGAGAGAATCTCATCTTCCTCCACACAGTCCTGTGGTCCAGGGAGCTGTATATTTGTCCATCAATTGCTAAACTTACTAAGGCAGCTGAAGCAGTGGCAGCAGCTCTCTTTGGAGAGGGCAGGTAGGGAAGGTATGTCACACTTTGTGTTCAGCATTTTCTTTGGAGGAAAGTTTATGCTTAATCCTAGGTTAATACAGTGGAGTGTTCCGGCTTAAGTATGTGTCCATAGCCTACATCGCTAGTTGCATCTTCTACTGAAATATCTGTTGTGTTTTTTGGTCTTTTTTTTTTTCCCCCTTTGAAAATATCTACTGCTTACAGTGAAAATCAGGATAAGCCACTTGATATTCTGGAAATGTATTAAAATTCCATATAATAAATAAACAACCCAACTCTTTCTACTGAAAATCTGTAGGTAACATGGCAATTAGATTTCTGATTGCAATCAACAAACCAGCTTCAAACATGTGTTATCCAAACAGAGAAAATGTATTAAAGAGCTTTCTTTTAAAAAGTGAGCCTTCCAATAGTTAGGAATTGCAAGATTAAAATTTCCTGGGGTACCTCTATTTGCCACCCTACCTTTACTGGCCTTAATTACATGATCTGATTTTATTTTCCACAGGGTTCTGGCTTCACTCGGAATTCATGATGGTGGCTGCCCACTTAAAATGCATCTACTTATACAATATTCTGTTGTCTCAACAGGCAGTAAAAAAACCAATCTGTACTTATAAGTGTCACAGATTATTCAAATCCAGAGTTTAAGAGCATTTTAAAAACTGATTTTTTTTTTCTTAATGCCTTACTTTATGCATCAAGAAATAAGGAATATTGAGAAACAAAGCAGAATTCTCAACTAACATTGCATGCCCAATTCTGAACTGTGTAGAAACCAGTATTTCAGAGAGTTTTGGTTTATATATTCCATACTCAAAGCAGATTTTTCAGCATCCTCTGTCCTAGCTGCAATGGCTCAGCATTCCTCCACAGCAAGCCCCATCATCTCAAGTTAGACCTCAGAAAAGAAGAAACACTCCATTTACTTTCTTCTGTAGAAAGGATGGTAAAAACATATCCTCTATATACTCCTAGACAGGCAATTTTCCTATAGAGATTTTTTTCCAACTGTTTCTCTGAGTGATTTAGCAGATCGCTAATAGTTAAAAGCTTTTCTTTCTTTGGTCATTAAAATCACTAATATTATTCCATCTTCTTTAGATTGTACATATCCCTTTTTTTTTTTGGTAAGATTACATGCCAAGAAGTATGTGTATATATATGTACACACACACATATATCTTGCACACATAAGTAGAGACAATGAGGATCCTAATCTATCTAAATGAGTACATAAAGGATTAAGGCTAGCAAATCATAACCAATTTAGAATTTGTCATGAAGAATTTGTCATGTTTTGTTTGGAAAAGACTTCTAAGACCATTATGTTCAACCATCATCTTAACACCAATATGGCCATTAAACCATATCCCAGAGTGCCATGTCCACTCATTTCTTAAACACCTGCAGGGACAGTGACTGCACCACCTCCCTGGGAAGCCTGTTCCAATGCCTGACCACTCTTTCACTAAAGAAAATATTCCTAATATCCAATCTAAACTTTCTCAGGCACAATTTCATAATATTTCCTCATGTTCTATCACTTGACAACAGGGACCAGCCCCCACCTCATTACAACCTCCTTTCACATAGTAGTAGGGAGAAAGGATATCTCCCCTCAGCCTCCTTTTCTTCAGTCTAAACAATCTCTGTTCCCTCAGATGCTCTTCATAAGACTTGTTCTTCAGGCACTTTGCCAGCTTCATTGCCCTGTACATGCTCCAGTACCTGAGTGACCTTCTTGTAGTGCAGGCCCCAAACTGCATCCAGTATTTGACACACAGCATCACCAGTGCTAAGTGCAGGGACATGATCATTCGATAATTTCCCTGGTCCTGTTGATCACACCATTCCTCATACCCAGGTGCAGGACCTGACACTTGGCCTTCACCCTCATACAACTGACCTCAGCCTATTGGTCCATGTCCCTCTGTAGACCCTGCATATATGCGTGTTGTTTTTCATGTCCACTGTAAACACTGTCACTTGTGGAAAGGAAAGCAGACTGGATGCCAATGCAGTCAGAGCAAGGATAGTCACACTTCTTGATTATCTCTCAGAAAAGGGTATGAAAGAATAAGAATAAATTCACACAAAATATTGTAGTGATGCTTTCTGACTCCACTGCATTTGCAAACAGCATCATGATAAATTGGGAGATATTATCTAAAGCCTTAGAAATCCATATAACACTATCTGGCAAATATTCTCAAGTAAAGTGTATTGCTGTCTGTTGCTGAATGATAACATTTTTTTCTATAGAGAAGGAACTATTTTGGCTGACTGAAAAATAACTGGTGCCAACACTCTGTAGCTTTTCAAATTATGTCCTGACTCAAGCAAGTCGTTGCTTGTATTTTATAAAGTTATGCTAGACCCTGGCATACATACTTTGTGAAATAATTCTCTCTTGAGACAGAACATTTTATCTGTTCTAATAAACAACCAAAGTTACAGAAAGATTTTTGCAATATTGACCTGAGTGGTATGATGAATAAGATATACACACACACATATAGGATGTGTTATATTCTGTAAGAAGTATGTTTTCTCAGAGTTCAGGAAGAAGGAAAAGTCCAATTTATTCAATGTCATTATAGGAGGCCTGAGAAGAAAATGAAGATGGACAACACTGTCAGATTTAAGTTTAATTAATAGTCAGGAATTGATTGAGAAAGTAGAGAGGGAAAAAAAAAATCAGGAAAACAGCTATTATAGTTAATATTTGAATGAACTGGAAGGTTGAGTAAAATAAATGGACTTTAAAAAACTTAAGTGTCTCTTGAAAATGTGTGGGAGCAAGCAAGCTAACATAGAGATGATAGAAACAGATAGGCAGTGCTATGAAGAGGAGCTAATAAAGAAAGAAGAACTAGAATTGACTGCATCATCAGAGGCACTGATAAACACATCTTCCAGCTGATAGTTCCTATGGAATATCAGGCTCTGCAATTGGTACTGTTGGCTCTCTTGGTACTGTTCTAATGAAAACATCAAGTGCAGAAATGCTGAGCGTTCTCAGGAACAGCTACAGAAGAGTTCAAGCAACTGAAAACTTGCTAATCTACATGACTTGGTTTGCTGAAAGCTGCATCTTTTGCTGTTTCTGTTTTCATCAATACCATGAAATGTTTTTCATCTTTGTGTGTACATGACAAAACCTGTCTTGCCTTTTCTTAGTCTGAAAAAAACCCAAGTAGTATATTTAGTACCTTATTCAAAGAACACATGCCAGTAAGTTCACAAAGTAAGCCACATTTCAACTAATCTGAGCATCTAGTGTGTAAATATTCCCTTTAGCCAAGACTGCACTTTTATGTTATCAAATGCACAAAGACACATGTATAGAAGGGAAGGGAGGAAGCAAAGTTAGAGATCTTTCTGGATGAGCCAGAAGCTCTTTAATTATCTGAAAGCAGAAAAGGAATCATAGAAGCATAAAACGATGAACACATATTACTGAGAATAAAGGAGCAGTTTATGTCCATACCAAAAAAAAGTTAGTGTGAAAAAAAGAAGAAAAAAAAACAACAAAAGAGGTCTTCCTAGAAGAAAGAAGGAGACAATAAGGGTCTATACTTATGCAAAGAAAAACAGAGACCAAATTATAGATTACAAAAGGAAGGTTCCTTGCTTTTTTCCTAAATCTTCACATGAAAGACAAGTTGTGAAGACTCACTTAGCAGAATTAACAAGGATATTAAAATGCACTGAAGAAGACAACATGATGAAAGAAGATACAGATCAGTTAAATGTCAGCACTGGGGCAGAGACTGAGAGACTGGAAATGTTAAGTTTGGTGTTTTACAAAATTAGTCGTTAGAATTCCAAATATTAATATGGACTTATCAAGGATCAGTATTGTATGGAAAGGAATAAAAATCCAAAACAATAAAAACTTCTCAGTGTTAACAGAGAACCATCTAGTCAAAATAATAACTTTAGAGTTAAGTATTAAACATGATACCTGTGAGTTCCTAGAGTGTAAGACAGTAAAACAAGCTATAGGCATCTGTCAAAAAGAAATCATACCAAGGCAATCTAATTTACTTCCTTGACAAATTAACTGAATAAAGAGGAAGTTATAGATATCATATATCCTGACTTTTAATTAAAGCTTCTGCCACTATTGCATATTCTCATAAATAAGCTAAGGCAAGAGAAATCATCATCATCATCATTATCAGGTGATCAAGAAAGTGCTCTCAGTGCACAGTTATCAATGACTTGCTCTCAAACTTGGAAAGGATTTCAATTGGGACTAAGTTGAGGACCTTAAGGACTGAGATCTACCAAGTGTTTTCATCAGTTCCACTTGTAATACCAAAGACCAGACCAAACCTGATAGTCTAAGGGCAGCAAGGTTCTGAACACATTGGAGAATGAAATGAAATGAAAATTATTTTTATAGCAGAAGTTGAAGCTTCAGCAGCTGGCTGTAACTCAGTAGAGGCAAATGCAAAGTGTTGTTCCCAGAAAACAGCAATCCAACACAGTCAAAACACAGAGAGTAAACTAAGCAGATAAAAATGCAATAACTGTGTTCAATTCAGCACCAGTGAGCTCCAAGTAATGCAGCGTCCTCTTTTCACAACAACATTTAAAGAAAGATGGAGATAAAAGGAAGAAAAATGCAGGGAACAGTAAAAGGGGTTAGATAAAGAGTAGAAAATATAGTCTGTGAGTAAAGGCTCAAGAAACAGAATTGGATTAAAGATGAAAAGACTGAGTAGTGACAGAGCAATATTCTTCCAAGAGGCACAGATGTGTTCTAAACAAAAGGGTGGTTTGCTGTGCTCAGCAGCCACTATAAGGCAAACAAGAAACCCATGTAATTTGCAAAAAGAAACCCAAACAAACCACAACCCAAAACTACAAAACCCCCCACCAAAACACAAATAGTAAACACCCCCAAAAACCCCCACCAAAAAAACCCCACCAAACACCCCCAACAACAAAAAACCCAAAACAACCGACAAAAACCAGACAACCCAACAACACCACAACAAACAAAACCACCCTATCAATCTGCATAGCCAGAAATGCTTCACTTTCTAAAATGACTGAAATTAGGAATGTTTCTGAATAATTTATTTGGAAGTTTTTAAGTACATATATATTGCTGGTCCACCTTCTTAAGTGTAGTTCATCCTGCTAGAGATCAGAGACTGGACTAAATTACTTGACTTCTCTTATGGATGATAGCTATTTAAATCTGTTGTTTGATGTTGACCACCACAGATAAATCAAATATGAGCAAGTAATATATGTCACTTTTAATATCAGAGATTTCTAAACTAATAACTACTGAAAGAATGAACTGATTATAGTTGGAGATTCATACAACAGTTTAGCTTGGAAGGGACCTTAAAGATTACCTAGTTCCAATCCCCCTGCCATGGGCACGGACACCTTCCACTTAGACCAACTTGCTCAAGGTCTCATCCAGTCTGGCCTTGAACACCTCCAGGAAGGAGGCATTCATGACCTCCCTGGACAACCTGCTTCAGCGTCTCACCACCCTCACTGTAAAGAATTTCTTCCTAATATCTAGTTTATATCTACCCTCCTCAAGGTTAAGTCCATTCACCCTCATCCTATCACTACAAGATCTTGTAAGAAGTTTCTTTCTGGCTCTCTTGTAGGCTCCCTTCAGGTACTGAAAGGTCTCCCCAGCAGCCTTCTTTTCTCCAGACTGAACAGCCCCGATTCTCACAGACTGTCCCCATAGGGGGCATTCTCCAGCCCTCTGATCACTGTCATGGCCCTTCTCTGGACCTGCTCCAACAGCTCTACATCCCTCCTATGCTGGTGGCACCAGAACTGGGTACTGTACTCCAGGCAGGGTTTCACAAGAGCAGAGAATCATAGAGTGGAAGAATCTCTTGCCCTGTCCTGCTGGTCATACTTTTGATATAGCCCAAGAGATAGCCTTCTAAGCTGCAAGCACACATTGTTGGCTCATGTTGAGTTTTTCCATAAGCTGAAACCTCCAAGTCCTTCTCAAGACTGCTCTCAAATTACTCCTCACCCAGGAGCTTGGGATTGCCCCAACCCAGGTGTAGTACCTTGCACTTGGCCTTGTAGAATTTCATGAGTTTGATTTGGGCACACCTCTCAAGCTTGACCAAGTGCCTCTGGATGGCATCCCTTCCCTCCAGAGTACTGACTAGACCACACAGCTTGGTGTGATCTGCAGACTGTCCATATTGCTGACAAAGGCACTAAACAGCACTGGTTACAGTACCAACCCCTGACGGACACCACTTGTCACTGGTCTCTATTTGGACATTGGGCTGCTGAACAAAAATCCCTGAGTGCAGCCATGAATCCAGTGGCCCACCCCTCAAGTCCATACTTTCCCAGTTTGGTGATCAGGATGTCATGCAGGACAGCCTCAAATGCTTTACACAAGTCCAGGCAGATGACATCAGTTTCTCTTCCCTTATCCACTGATGCTGGATACCAACATAGTAGCTGCAGATTTTCAAATGTTTAAGTCATAATATATTTTTAAACAATTGGGTGATTACTTACTGGAAAGAGTATGATGGCATCTTTATCTTTGAAAACATCTGCTAAGACTGATATTGGAAGAATCATTGCAATATTGAATGGAGAGTGAAACTCATCACATTAAATTATGAAGAAGTGACAGATTGCATCTTCGACATAATCTAAGTTCATGAGATAATTGGGACAAGAAGCTATGTTACAAAGTTGAATCAACTCACTTCATATTATTCAGAGGTGGTGTGGAAGCATAAGAGGTTTGCTTTGATGTCCACACAGTCTGGTCAAGTAAAGACCATCAGTATGACACTGATCACTTAACTATTACATGGACATCCAGCCCAAGATGGCTTTAAAGTTAGCATAAACAAAAGAGGGCAGACTGGTAAATACATGACACAACATAAAACTGAAAGAAATAAACACTTAAGAATCATCAAAAGACAAAAAATCTGTAACCTACTCAAAGTACTCACATTTATGTAGAAGTGTACTTAGTGCAGCTATAACTAAAAGATCATCATTACTCCTAGGGAAATCACCAGAGACCTTTCTTTTTATACAATGAATTTAATTTTTAAATTATATCGTTCTGAAGGCATAGAGCTACTCTTAGGGGAGTGCATAGATAAGAAGTTTTACCCCGGTTCAAGAGTTGCATTATTACTGCAATCACAGCACTGCATTTGAAGAGATCAACAATCCACACACCTCTAAGTGCTGAAGAACACCTATAGTTTTCAGAGGAGTCGAGCTGTTGTTGTGCTGGAGTGGAAAAAAAAAACAAACAACCAACCAGAAAAGCTTTGTGATTTCTAAGATGGTATTCTGAGGCAGACAAACAAGGACTCAAAATATCATCACATATACTTTATTGTCTTTTTAATGATTTCTCCTAAGCAGCATCAGTTTTCACAAGGCAAAATTTCTCTTTGCTGGTTTCTGTTATCCACATCTTCAGTGAGCACACTCAGAATTTTGGAGAACATTTTGTTAGGCAATTTTTGGGACTTGACTCATTGGCAACCTAACAGAGAACCAAACAACTCATCCATCTGGGTATAGCTTGGACATCATTAGAACTTCTACAGGAACAATAATTCTCAGATGAATGTGTGATAAAATATCACCTACATTTTTTTTACTTGGAAATGTGATTCTTTATCTTGAAATGGCAATGGCTTTTTTGGGGGGAAAAAATACAACAGTGTAACTTTCTGTTTGACGTACGACACAGATACTGGAGTGCATCCAGAGATGGGCAATAAAGCTGTGGAGGGTCTGGAGAAAATGTCTCATGAGTAGTGGCTGAGGAAATTGGGATTGTTTAGTTTAGAGGAAAAGAGGCTGAAGGGAGGTCTTGTTCTCTACAACTACCTGAAAGGAGACAGGAACAAGTGACAGGGTGAGAGGAAATGGCCTCAAGTTGTAGCATGGGAGGTTTGGATTGGATGCGAGAAGAAACTTCTTCCCTAAAAGGGTTCTCAAAGACATGAACAGGCTGCGCAGGAAAGTGGTTGAATCCCCATCCCTGCAGATGTTTCAAAGACACAGAGATGTGGTGCTGAGAGACACGGTTTAGCATCAGAGTTGGTAGGTTTGGTAATGGTTGGACTCAATAACCTTACAGGGAATTTCCAGCTGAAATGACTCTATGACTAACATTTTTATTGTTTATAAAATGTTGGCTTATTTCCACAAAGACATCAGACAGATGTAGCCTCTTGCTTTACAAGATACATTCTGTATCTCCCTGTGTTTTTCTTCTGTTAATGCTGCAAAAAGCCTACCTCTATCTCAAGTTTTTAAATAAACTAAGACAAAGAAGTCACATTTGACATTATGCCATTATCAGATGAATAAAAATAAAGAATTTGAATAAATCTGAAGTGGATGTTGATACATATGTACTCCATTGCATGCTTTAAAATAAAATTTAATATAAAATTAAACAAGATCCTGAAACCCACAGTGGTAAGTGAGAAAACTATTAAAATCAAATTCATATTCTATTTTTTCCATGGCACCATGGTAGAGAGAAGACAATTTATTGGTAACATCCCAGCTTGTGCAATATAAACCATCTATCAGCAGTTATTGAATTACACAAAACAGATCTGTTTATCCAGTTCAAGCTTTGAACAGTTTGTTCCAGTTTAGAGAAAGGTAAAAGGACATGTAAAATCAACTGCCCCAAAAAACACATCATACCTTGCAAATACGGTTTATCAAGTGAACCAAAGACTCAACAGACCTACTTAGATTAAGATGTTTGGTTTCATTAGGTGGAGTACAAAGGGAAAAAAATATCCTATTTTTATGTTCTATTTACAAAAAAAAAAAAGGGAAAAGGTCAATTAAAATACCTTCATAACTGATTTTGCCTAGAATATTAAATTATTCTATTGCATACAACAACATAAATACAGGTGACAGTCCTACTGAAAGGTAATTAGCATAGCCAACGATCCATGAAGCACATAGCTTTCAGTATAGAGTATAATTGCCACAGTCTCACACTAGGCTGGATATTACATTGGGATTTATGAGAAAAAAAAAAAAAAAGGATTATGATCCTTAACGTACTTTTGGGACAAATATGTTTTGTAGACTATTTAGGTAGGCTGAAAAACCAGAAAAATGTCTTCATGATGGTATGCAGTGAAGCAGTTCAATCATGTTCAGGTTGTAGTGTCAGAGGGCTGTCACTTTCACTAGTACTGCTAGTGCAATAATGGTTTTTATTTAACTGAAAAACTCATGTAGACAGACAATTAACCCAAGCCACACTTCAGATCCTGTGTAGTATATTTTGAGACTTACACATGCTCAAAGACACATCAGCGCCTTTGCTCTCTGGCACTCAGCTTTATCCAGCATGAAGACAGGAAAATGAAAATAGAGGTGACTGATCTCACAGAGCCAGAAACTACATTAATATATTCCATCAAAAAAGAGTTAACTCTAAATTGCATACAAAGAAAGAACTTCAGAATACATTCTGTTTACTTAGTCCAATCCACTTTTTTAAGATCTTGAGAGTTAAATGGCAGACACTTATATTCTTATAAAGCTAAAAGAAGTTTTTGTTTTGCAACTTTGGTCAAACTTTCAACTGAATTTGCTGGTGAAAAGGTAATGGACATGAACAAGCTAATGCAATGAAATACTGCATACATGCAATAAGGTCCTTGTGAAGCTGACAAAGAATATAGAAATATAAGAAATACTGTGTAATTTCAGTAATTCAAACTTCTTTTGTTCTCTGAATTTGCTGTTTTCAAACGTCAGACTCTACTGCTGTAGTGGAGTAGGAAGCAGCTAGAGATGCATATTGAGAAACAGACTGCTCAAGTCAAAAACTGAGATGGACAGTGCTTCTTAGCAACAAGAATACCTTGTTTCTGAAACAAATTCTTTCACCTTACTCAGAACTGCTTTAATAAGCCCTTGTACACAAACACCAAAGTGACTGAAAAACATTTAGGGAAAAAAATTTGTTTTCTTGTAGATCAACAACAAATCAAAGTTTTAAAATCTCGAAATGAAAGCATGCAGACTAAAACCAACAAACATATTTTCAACAAAATTCTGCAACACAAGGAAAATACAATGCAAATAGGGTAGAACTGATGAAAATCATGACATCATAGAATCACCTGGTTGGAAAAGATCTTATGATCATCAAGTCTAAGCATAGTCTAACATCTCCCTGTACACAACTGTTAGATCATATCCCTAAGCACCTCATCCAGATGTCTTTAAACACCTCTAGGGATGTGAGCTTCCGTGAGAGCAGAACCCTCTACTGCTGAAAACAGTAGCTTGACATATTATAATGATCTACATATTTAACAAAGCTGGTTTTCTTTGGAGGATATTTTCTAACCTACAGGAAAGTAAAATTTCTTCTTCAGTCACACAGATTTTAAAAATACCATACTGAAACAAAACCCAATAACAACAAAAATCAACCCCCCCCAAACAACAAAACACACATACACAAAGAAAATCAACAACCCCCCCAACCAATCAAAACACCAAACACCAAAATTCCAAAACCATACAAAATATCGGAGCTGAAAAAATGGAAGAAATGTGTCACCCATTAAAAAAAACCAACAACAAAAAACCAAGCATATCAAGGATAACCAAATAACTCAATGATCAATTAAAGTCCTCCTAATGTTAAATATTTTTAGCACTTCAGATTAGCAAGCCTAGAAGCATACTGCAAAGACTTTCATCACAAAAGAAACCTTAATAAAATGTGTATTTGTGTAGCATCATCTTTCTCTTCTCAATAGAGTATTATATCAGATTTAACCCCCTTTAGAGTCAGCATCAAGTTTAGCAATACTTGATTTTCTGGGCCTGAAATTACCGTGAAAACAGAGAGAGAAACCACAGAATCATAAACGGAAGCTGACAGAACGATACCTTACACAGTAACAACCAATAAAACATTAAGACGTAAACTTGATTGCAGAAAAAAAATGAAAATAGTATTTTACAGCTGAGCTGGTTTATTGACTTGTCTTTTGTAACCACCATTGGGAACAAGAAAACAAGCAAAAGAAGAAACCTAAACCAAAATTAGATTATTGAAAGAAAATAAGATATTTAGCAAAAATACCCTTTTGATTTGAAACTGCAGATACGGACTTCAGACCTTTCAGGATCTTTTTCACCTGCATAATGCTGTCTGATAAATACCTTCTTGTGGAGACCAGAACATCTATGTTCTTACAGCCCAATGGCAAAGCAAAAAAGGTATTTCTCAAAAAAGTTCTACAGCAACATAAGAGCTTTAAAAATCTCTATATAGTCTTACTCAAGGAAACCCCAAACCTTTTTAAAGGTGCATTTTATAGAACAGCTGTGTAACTGGGAATCTTCCAACAGTCACTACAATCTTTGAGTATTGTGCTGGCTTGAGCCCTCCCTTTCCTCTTCAAGTCTTTTCCAAGCAACTGCACCTAAACTTGAAGGACTCGAAGACTCGTTATCT
Organism: Dryobates pubescens; assembly: GCF_014839835.1. Lineage (NCBI taxonomy): Eukaryota > Metazoa > Chordata > Aves > Piciformes > Picidae > Dryobates > Dryobates pubescens. Next base: position 38,047,991 of record NC_071614.1, read on the forward strand.
TACTTACCATATCAAAAGTGCCACATTGAGTTTCTAGTATGCCTGTAAGCAGTCACCCACCTACTTCTGCTTCCAGTAAGTGATGACTCTTCACCCAGCAATGTATAAGCAATAAATACTTCATTTTCTCTATGCACAAAAATGAGACTAGTAGAAGTCTCTGTGGAGACTGCACAGACAGAACCAAGACATCCAGACAGTATCAGTCCTAACTGACTGCTGGATCAAATCATAGAACTGTTTCAGTTGGAAAAGACCTCCAAAATCATCAAATTCAACTGTCAACCTAAGATCACCATGGCCATTAAGCCATATCCCATGTGCCATGTCCACACATCTCTTGAACGCCTCTAGGAATGGTGACTACACCACCTCAATGATCCGAGACTTCCAAGAATATTTCAAAGAAAACTGGAGCAGTTACTTAGGGTGGGATTCATCTGACCAAGAGTAGGTATCTGCAGTTTTCTGTGATGCCTGTATCTGTTATTGCCTTACAGTTAGTGAAGATTCACCTCACCTTATGAAGGTCTTTAAAAATCCAGTCAGATGAGCAGACTTGAAGCATGATTATTTCTCTTTGTTGCTTGTAGAGGGGGATAAGGTGTAGGATATTAGATTATGACTAAAGTGTCCAAAAAAAGCAGAACACTGAATGAAAAACAGAATACATGAGCAACATGCAGAGAAAAAGAGCAGTACACCAGGACAGAGCAAGAAGAAAGGATGAGAAACGGCTTTGAGGGACAAAGCCAGAAATGGAGAGAAAAGTAAGGAAAGAAATAAAGAAGGATAAAAAAAAAAGCTCCCTTGCTTGGAAAACAAACCATCTGAAAGATTAATAAATGCTATTTTTTCAGGTTCACTTGCCACTTAAGAATACAGCTGAAGCTCTGGATGTAAGTCACAATTTGTTTTTTTCTTTCCTTTTTTTTTTTTTTTTTTTTTTAAATCTTCCTTTACTGGTTTCTTTGTTTGTTTTTTGAAGTGGTGAGCACTCTTAAACACTGCCTCACTTAGGAAGACTTTGGAAGACTTTTCTGTCTGGTAAATCTTCCCATTAGAAAGGTATCTACATAACAGAGGACAATACTCTGAGCCATGGCACAGGAATTAACGTTCATATATTGAAGCTACTCTCCTGACACTAATATAAAAATCTCAACACCACCAGCAAAAATAGAATCCACAGATAAACGATGACTTAAAGATTAAGCTGGGCATAAACCTTCCTCACTGCAGTGGTTTATTACTTTAGTGATTGAAATACATTAAATTCCTGACTGGCTAAAGAAGACAAAAATAGGGGTTTGGTAGTTAAGCCCTCACAAGGATTCAAAAGGTAGTTTTGAAGGAGAAATTTTAGGTTGCCTGTAATTGAAGAAGGAGGTTGTTCCAGGCAGAGAGAAAGCAATGTAAAAATACTGCAGAAATTAAAGGTTCTGCAAGGCGGGCAGTCAGTAATGTGCCTCCAGTTCTGGATGGGTGCATTTTAATTAAATCAAAGTAAACAAGTCACAGCAGGGCCAAGTGTGAGCCAAGCTGTAGACAGGCTTCACATACAAGGTTTGAAGGTGAGTCTAAGGAATTTCGAAGTTGCTGAGGAATAAGAAAAGACAACAACAAAGAGAGATGAGCTGGGAAATACACTTGCGGGACAAGGAGAGTAACTGTATCTGTGAAGTGATGAATAGCCTAGATCCATGACAGATGAAGGGTGTACAGGCTGGAGAAGAGATGGTGTTACTTGTCAGTAGGCAGCTAAGATACACAACCTACCCAGGACTTATTAGGAATGGGGTTCACTGTTTACATGTTTTCTCGGTCCTTATCTTCACCCCAGACATTCAGAACAAAACACCCTTTTGGATCATATTCCTAAGGTTCATTTATAGGTCACTGACCATATTTTACATTTTAAAGCAAGTTGGTCCATTTCCTAATTCTGCCACTGGTCAATTGTGCAGCAGCTGAATAATCAAGTATTCATTTTTGGGAAAAAAAAATAGGATCAATATTATGAATATCTATGTGGATTAATACAAAAAAGTTCCTCAAGCTTGCTCATCAGGGATTAAACAGGTTGGGACTTAGGGAAAAAAGAGCATTTACCTCTTACATGAGAGGCAGCGCATTCTTTAGGAGCTGCTTTATGTGACTAAAGGGACAAGGAGGGCAACACCATGAATGGGTGTACAAAATATAGGCAAAACGAGAAAAAAATAAATTTAAAAAGTAGAATCACAGAATTGTTTTGGGTGGAAGATCATCTAGTTCAGCTGCTAGGTCATCACTAAACTATGTCCCTCAGCATCAGCATCTACATTTCTTTTAAGTACCTCCACGGACGCTTACTTCATCACTTCCCTGAGTAGCCTGTCTTCATCCACTAGTAACATCATGCTGAGCCATTCCCCTTGCAATGCACAAATTTTCCTCTGATGTTTTCTTTGGATTGACCAAAAAATAAATAAAACACTTGCTAAAATCTAAGATAATGACAAACAGCACTCATGAGCAAGTGGTAGGTTAAACAGTCGAAGTATTTCCCCCCAGATATTTCATTATCATTTTACAGGGAAAAGTAAATATGAATATAGCTCAAGTATTCAAGTGATGAGATAGTTACAGCTGAGACAATAGGTTTTCATACTATTAAATCTAAGATCATTTCTCTTATGACCACTTAGAAATACAATACAATTTGATGTACGGAAAGCAGACTTATCAGTGGCTAGAACCTGCCCAGACTGCCAGGTTTCAAAGACATAATGTTTTCAATTAATTGTAAAATGCTTTTAGAATTTACTGTTACACAGCAGAATTTTGCAGGTCATTAACAATTCACACTTCTCACCAAAAAAGTTTTATATTAAATAGTAAATAAATAACATTTAACACATTAAGCTCAAATTTTATTACAATGACAGTAGTGCTCATTTTGAATACATAGATGACAAATATTATATATGCTTTAGTCTGAATGCCTCTTGCAAGCAAAACAGGCTTGGGCTACTTTTGTAACAGCAAAGACACCTGAAGGAGACTTTGCTAAACAGCAAATTAAACTTCATTCTCTGTGTTTACAGTGGATGAGTTAAATGCTGGAAGTATCATGGGATACCTGTATATAGAAAATGCAGTAGTCCGATAACGCAGATGCAAGCATCCCGATTGTCACTTAATAACAGCAGTAATGTTCTCATGGTAAGTAGCTTTTTAAAATGAGTTTGCATATAGAAGGTATTTCATAAGCAGGTCCCATTTAAGATATCATCCTGGGCTTTTACAAATTTAAATAATTCTTTATCTTAACTCTATATTTTTGATAACTTCATTATGCAAATATAGCACAACAGAGATGCAGACATACACTTTTGAAATTTCCAATATATAGCCCTGAATGCTTGCTTTTCCCATCCCTTTTCACTTCACTTTACCAGTCTGATTAACCTTCTTGACAATTAAACCTGACTTGACAGTCAAGAGCCTAGCCAATACTTACTTTGCAACTGGACTTAAATAGTAGCAGAGGCAATCCTATGAGTCATGTGCACAAACAAGCTTTCTTTTGCCACAGCTGCCAAATATACCTCATTCAACAAAATTCTCAGCATTGGCTTAAGATGATTACTACTGAAATATAATGAAATATTTCAACTTGAACACCTAAGGCAAAGCATGCGCTTAATTGTCCAGCTGAGCAGACACCTAAAGGAATAATGTATTAACTGTACTTAGGCTGCTGGTTGACACTAAGTAACAATTTCGAGTTGAATCTTACACGTAAAGTAGCACATGCTGGTTTTGATCCAAGGCCTGACAACCAGGTACTTCAGAATGTTTCTCGAGGATTGCAGTCACTGATCTCCTGGCCCAGAAGGTTAACAGTAGAACACACACCTCTTGTGACAATAATCCTTCGACTAACTCACAAAGATAGCTTTTATGTAATCCTGTGTCAGCAATACTTTCGCTGCTTCCACAGCTCTTCCTTTCTCTATCCTGTTTTGTTTGGTTTGTTGGTTGTCGTTTTTTTTTAACAACCTCTAGAGTTCTGGATTTTCTCCAAGTATGGATTATTTCACCTTCTTCGAGTAAAGGTGTCGATAGATACTTTGCTCATGCTTAGCTACTGAAACATTTATTTTTGGGTTATATGCATTCCAGGCAGAGCACAGCAACTACAATTCTGCAAGTGAGCTTTTTTTTTTGCGTTTTTTTAAATCTTCACAGCATTGCTGAGCATTGGGAAAAGCCAAGGCTCTGACATATATAGGCATATTCTGTAACAACCAAAAGGCTCCAGTCTCACCAGAGCTTTAATTGGGATGCCACAGTTGATCAAATAATTGCCAGTCTGTTGTAGATCTTTTGAGAGCTGCAGCAGTTTTCATTCATCATCATACACCCAAGTAATTGAACCTCTAGGGCAATGCTGTCAAGCATCGTACTTACTGCATATTACACTTGTGCTGTTACAATCATGTGCTGTTCATAGACAGTTAGGGATAAGCAGCAGTGGAAGCAGAGAATGATTTGAAGGACTTCTCAAAATATTTAATACTTTTGTGAACTATATATTGGTCTTTATTATTACTGTTCAAATTTCCCATGTTCATTCAGCCAGCTATCTTATCCCTTAAGTATACAGCTCTAGAAAAAAAATTAATAAGCAAAACCACCATAAAGTGAGGACACTCAATTACTTGATTCAGACTTTTACAAAAAGACAAACACAGAAGCACAAGGGAAGAGAGGGAAATAGTTTGATTAATCATCCTTCTCTCACACAGCAGTGTCAGAAAAGACAAAGGATGGATATGGACCCCTTTTTTTCAGAATTGTGCTTAATTCCTTCTATATGCTTAATTACAAATTTGATGTCATTAGCACTTTTTTTCCCTTCATAAAACAAAAAAAGAAAAAAAGAACAAAACTGAAAAAACAACCCACTCAGTGAAGCTTTGATCTGCACTCAGACAGCAGCCCTTGAGCTCGCCTTTGTTACTTGATGTAAACATCCAGATGCATTTTTAGGATCAAGGCTGTTTCACTTCTCAATAAAGTAAACTGGCAAGAGACACAAAGTGATATGAGAGTAGAAAAAAGACATGTTGAAGAACAGACTATTATTTTGGGTTTTGTTTCTCATATACTCTGAAAACACAAAAATCACACATTAAGCGGCCAAATTTGGATTAGTCAGTCATTATAGGAAGCCACTTGTTTTAGACTTGGTTCAAATTTAACCTTGGAAGTTGATTAAGGTAGGATACCCCAAAATGTAATGTTTCTCCATATGTCTCTTAAACATGGGATACATACCAAGAGACTTTACATGTGATTATCCACATGAACATTTCTCAAACTGGAAAAATGTAATTAATAGAAAATGAAAACCCTGAAACTATGAAGATAGAAAAATTCATTGAACAGAATTCTTGTCTCCATGCATTTCCTTTGTTTCATTTTTATTCCTTAGAAAAGGAACCATAAGAGGCAACTGAATTTTGCTTCCATTTTTGCTTCCAAATGTTTATCTGTTTCTCTTGGACCATTACAGATAAACAACCACCTGCTATCTTAAAGAAAGAATTACACAGGACACTGGAGATCTGTTCTACATTAGCCTATAATTCAGACCAGGATATTCACCAGGAAAATGAACTCTCAGCTTCAGGGTCCCTGTTCTGCACTAAGTGGAGTAAGGACTGAAGGGACTCACATCTTCTGAAGGCAAGCTTGTCAGTCAGCCAGGGACTATATTTATTTTACAAAATATTTGCAAGTACATTGCCATCTGACTCCCTACTTTTCTATGACAAGTTTTCAACAAGTCTGATCTTTTCTTTACAGAAGAAACCTCAAAATAAAATTTCAGATCACCTCTTCAAAATTAGTATTAATTAGAGTCGCTTCTGAGAAGAGATGCTGTATCAACATTATTCCATGAAAAATTATGGCCAGAAAGAAGTGTGCCAAAAGTAAAGCTTCCCAGCAGTACTGAACTTATCAGTGTATAAGCAATTACTTCTTCAATAAATTATGCAACACTTATTAATCAATGTATTACCTGTTCAAACAAGAAACAAAATCCTCCACTGTGCATATATTAACAGTAGATAATTATATGCTATGCTGCAAGGAAACAGGAAGAATTATATGGGAACGTAGGGCTCTAAATTCTGGGTGAGACAGGAGAGATGTTTAGCACAGAGTGAAAAATGTTCTACAAGGATTTGGAGAGTTGAAGAGAATATCAAAGCTGTGAATATTTACAATGTGTTTATGTCTTTCTAAGCCAGTAAGAGGAAGATCCTGGCAATTCTTGGAATTGGCCTGCTACGTTCCTACATTTTAGTGTGAAAACAGTTAGCATAATTTTTTAAAATCATATTGAAGTACAGCTTCTGCTAAGTAATGTTATTTTTACTTAATAAATTTATTTTGGCTGCACCGTACTTTTGATGTGTTTTTTTGAACATACAAGCTTATTAAGCAGGTCTCTCTTAGCTCAACCAAATAAAGCTAGATGCTATTTGAAAATTTAGAATTTAGCAACCAACCAATCACTAAGAAAGCAGCATAAACATCCTGACCACAGTATAGGTACTAGATATGTATTAACTACCTGTACGTGCTACGTTCTGCCTCTGAGCCTTTTATTGCTGTGGCCGCATTGCTGTATACTGAATGACACAGAACTGTGTGGCAGGAGCCAAGTTCATACAATAGCTTAAAATGTGACACTGAACTCTTCAAAAAAATCTGAAAGAAGCCACAGTAACGTCCTTATTTGGGATTCCTACACATCTCTCAGAAATAAATTGCTGTGTTTAATGGCACTGGTTACTACCACAGCTTTTAAACCTTAAAAAAATGTTCTTATTTTGATTCATTAAGGTTTTTTAATTCTTAGTTGGAACCACTTAACTCTCTAGCAGAAAGTTTTTCTGGAGAAAATATCCTAAAAATATATGTATATATACACACACACAAACTAAAAGCAATATACAGTGACTGTATTTTTTTTTTCCCATTAGTTTCAATAGCATATTATCTAATATAATACATTATCCAATAGTGGATCTGCAGCAGTGTCCCAAATTACAATATGGAACATTACTATTTCTTTTTAATTATAAGTATTGAATTTAAGTCACTAATTTGAGGAACAATTCAATTGTTGTTTCTGAAGATTCAGCTCTTAATGAGTAGTCTCATTTGTAGTTGTGAGGGTAACATGCTACAGCATGCTAATTATTTAGACCCAAGCAGAAAGTGCACTTTGAATGCAAAGATCTTGAGATCAGTCAGCCAATGCTGTGTTTTGTTTCTGCTTCTGTCAGTGTTTCATTGAATCCTCCTCCAACTCTTCTGTTATCTCCATCATTCTTGATGACAGTAACAAATTGCCTATTCCTTTCCCTGTGAGTTGGAATGATCGATTTGTCAATGTCTTGTTAAAACTTATAGCGTAAGCAAGATCTTGCACAAGACTTTATGTCTTCATATTCAGAGGCTGATCTTGCTAAAAGATAATGGTACGGGTAGAGCAGAGAGGCAGGCACGAAGTTTTCAACCTCACCTGCTTTGCAGAAGAAACTTATTGCAACATTTCCTTAACCTTCTAATTTCAACCAAATCAATCATTTCAGTTTGGGATGCCTAGTCAGTCAGACACATCAGATCCTGTATTTGCCACTGTGAAGTAATTATGGTGGCTATGAGCTTGGAAAAAATGGGATCAATGGAATAGAGCAAGAATTCCAATGAAGTTTGGCTTGGTCCACCTTCTGTTACTTTTTCTGTCACATACACAGGTGACATTTTTTGCTAAATACTGCTGCAGTATTTGGTTTCCCCAGTAATGGAAATGGATGTTTTTCATCTCTTTTGTTGGTGTCTCTACTATCACGTCACAGAATAAGAACTTGAAGTTCAGCAAAGTTGTTTCAGTTGATCACAAATGTGTTTCTCTCTCCGTAGGTTATGGGTAATCTGAGTTCACCTTTCCAAAGTTAAAGCCATTGAACGTTAATAGATCAGGTTTATAGAGATTTAGCATATAAAGCACATTTGTCTTATTGTGACTGAAGTCATGATCTGTAAAAAGAAAAACAGGTCACACTGCCATAAAAACAAAACACAGACATCTCCCTTCTTTCATTCCTTGAAGCTCTTCACTATCCTTTGACAGTAGTTTAAAAGATCTTTGTTTTCATAATTCTGCTCTTGTGCAAGGCTCACCATCTAAAACATCACTCCTGTTCCACAATTCTGGCTTCTCCTTTGTTAGATGGAATTGGATCCCTTTGCTACCTGAAGTCCCCCATCAGTCAGTGAATCTGTGGCTCATTTACCAAACACTTGGAATTCAGACTTCAAAGCTGAGTTTCCCCTTGGCAATATCTCTTGGTCTGTAGGTGCTACAATTAAGACTATGGTGTTGAAGTTTAGCAGCCCTTCAGTGTTAGTCTTGTGTTAAAAGCAATAATTTCTTCTGTTACCTTTTTTAGGTTTTAGATCAGTATGAAGACATCTGGTAGTAAAACAGATTATGAACAAGATAGAGTGCATTCAGACCAAACTTCTACAAGCAAAGAGCTTCTGTTAACAAGCAGACTTCAAGAATATTTTGGCTTAGCTTCAGGAATATCTTTTAGTTCCTCTGCTGTGTCTGTGGTACAAGGTGAAATGATGAAGTGGTTAAAAGATCACTTAATGAAATGCTTCACTGTTGCCAGAAAAGTGAAAGTCACTATTTATAGCAGAAAATTATTTTTACAGTAATTTATACAGAGCAAATATTAAAGAAAACACCCACATGTTCTTCATCAGTAAGGGAATTCATTTTCTTCTATATCAATATCATGAAATGAAGATTACTGTGGAAAAGGCAAAAATAAAATCTCCATGGTGCCATTCATAGCACCCAGAGCCTTATTACAGTTCATGAAATCCATAACTTACAATAATCTACATCAGGAATGTGGTTCCATGCTAGTTTGGGGTTCTCTTGTTAAAGCACAAAGAGTGTTGAGATGGAATTCTCTTGACACTATAACTAATTTATGTTAGCTGAGAGGCTCTTTAAGAAGTTTCTTGTCAGAATGGAGTCTGGCAGACACAAGCATTCAATTCTTAAAGAAGGACACTGTCATGATGTGCTTAACAAAAAAAATGTAATAGCATAATGAAAATTCAATACAAAATAAAATCCCCAAGAGGTTACTGCCACATATGCTGAAAGAGAAATTATTTCCATGGTTTAATAATTAGTCCACATAAATAAGGCTGATAATGGACATTAATGAAACTGAGTTCAACAGCTGAAGTTTCCAATTAAAAATAAGTCCACTGTAAAAAGTGTAAAAAATTATTTTTCTTCCAGGTAACTCACTGCACTCTGACAGAAGTCATCCATCCCATTACCTTTTCAAGGGTTACATTAAGTAAAAGAAATAGACTGAACCATGACCTTTGTGCAGCATTAACATTTTACTAGGCGTGCTAATGCACACCGTGGTAGTCAATTTGCAACACAGAAAAATAAACTGTGGGGAAAGAACCCAGTGACTCAGATTTCAGCTTTTGGGGGTGTTTTGGTGGGTTTTGTTTGTTTGGGGATTTTCTCTTGTTTTGGTATTGTGTTTTTTTGGTGTGGGTTTGGTGGTTTTTTTGTCTTCTGTTTGTTGTTGGTTTATTTGGTTTTAATGGGGCTAAAATCTGTAAAACCAGCACCGGGGTAGCAACTGCATTGTGGAGTAGATGTTGCCTCTTGACGCCCCTGGAAATCAGCCTGAAACAGTACCACATCAAGATTTTTCAGAAATATTTGTCAGAGAAGCACTGAAGAGCTTGCTTAATATTCAGCTGCGCAAGCTAATTGCTATTAACGTGGTTGCTGCCATCATATTATTCATTTTCATGGACAGTCAGGAGATAGCTTTGAGTATGTAGTTGGAAATACTATTTTTTATTTCTTTGTCACTTATTATTACAGACATATGTTGGCTTTAATGTTTTATAAGGTGTGTGATGATTCCAGTGACTCAAATTGTGATGAAAGCAGATGGAAAGTAATCAGCAGGTACAGAAGTCTGATTCACTCTGCTTGAAATTCTTTGCGGTGAAAGCCTCTGCTCTTTTTCTACATAATATTTCCACTAATATCAATTGTAGCTCTTTACAAGGCAAGAGCTCAGAATGTTCCCAGAACTTATCTAAGATTTATGCAAATGTACTCTCTACAAGAAATCAGCATTCCTTCTACATGGAAAACTCTTTTAAATTAATTGAGTTTTTAGCTTCAGAAAAGGGTTCCTTTTCCTAGTACTCTCTTTTCAGACTGATGATCCAGAATCAAAGTAAAAATAATTCATGATCTCCTCAGTCAGAATGAAATGTGTACATGTGTGCAACAACAATCACATGATTTATTTGTGAGTGGGTTTTAAAAGATAGATCAGAAGTATTTGATCTTGAAGGTCACCTGCGTGGTGACAGGAAAGGAAGTTTTTCTTTGCATTGTCACAGCTGTGCTTCTCAAATCTTACGACCACTGATTTATTTGCAAAGACTTACCTCCTACCCAGAAGAATTAAACACTGATTGATAAATAGTAACTTAACCTTGCATATGAAAGAACCTGTGATATACAGCATTTTGCATCCTGTTGGTGTTCAACTCTACATCCAGAATTAGCTTCAGCTTTTCCTAGAAGGTGGCAAAGATATTGACAATTCCCCTGTAGCACAAGGCTCCTGTTCGATTCTGAGCTGCAAGGTGAGGCAACCCTCATTTTCATTGTAAATCAGTTGCACTGACCATCTGAGCACACCCTGAGCTGGGGACTAAGGATACATCAAGGGAGTGATATAGTGAAAGGCAAATCAAGCTTGCAAACTGTCCACCCTGAACTATATTCTGCAGAACCTAAAACTGACCATAGGATGTTCCACTTCGACTTTACCCAGTCAAATCCTTAATAACTTCAATAAGGAGACTGTTGAAATATTTCCCCTTTTTGAAAAAAACCAAACCAAACCAAAACAAAACAAAAAACAAAACAAAACAAGAAACCAAACAAAAAAACCCCTACCAACACCCAACTTTTATATTTTGGTTAAAATCCATCATGATTCTTATGCTACAGAGACACAATAGTATCTTTCTAAAATCTAAAATAAGCCACACGCTGGAGGAGACTTTAATGCTCAGGTTAAGAGCTCTGCTATGTATATGTACAAAGGAGTATTACAGTGGAATGAATACACAAACCCTAAGCATTGCTTAGAATGATAATTAAAGGCAAGGGAAAACACAGTTCACACTATAAAGGAAATTTTCTCATTTATGATACACATGTCTAAAACACCATAAGAGAAACATGCCACCACAGAAATTAACCTGCAGCAAACAAGCATGAAATATGAATGATTACCTAAACCAGGACATTACATGTAACAAAAAATGTGTCAGTCAGCAGAGTAAGAAAAATGGAGGAGGAAAATATTTATATACATTATATATGCACAACACACTGCTATTTAAAGGTTAATTTAAAATATCACCGTCCTCTAGGCTGTACTGACCATACCTACATTGGTCCCCGCTGCAGCAAACACCAAAGTCCTGACCTCAATAGGGCTAAATAATGTGTAACCTCATGCAGCCTTAGCAGAAGAGATATTCACATTACTAGTGCTGCATGTAACATTAAGTATGTACTGATAAAACATTTGAGGCCAACCATTCAACCCCAGAAATCAAATCAGGTTTTCATTTATGCATTTGTATTGGAGAAGGAAAGATGAGATGGTTCTTGTGTGTTTTGTTTTGTGGTTTTTTTTTTTAATCACAATGTAAAATGAATGAACAAATAATACCTTCTGCATTTGGGATTACATGTTATTCGTCCAAATTAAATCAGCTTTGTTGCTGTTGTTGTCTGTACAGCCCAAGAGAGTGAATCAGTAGATGGAAAAAAAACAAGGACGACAATGCAGTTTTGAAGTACAGCTGTTTTTTTGTATGTATGAGAAATAGAAACAGCTAAACATGAATTTAATTTACTCAAATATAAACTACAGGGAAGGCCTGGAAAACAGTTTATTTTGTTAAAATAAACCTGAGAATTTATTTTTTATAAAACACTTTGTAACAGAAATGTACCAAAATAGAGGTCACCATATCTTACAGTGAGTTTACGTGGGTTCGAGTCCTTCAAATAACCCATCCCTGATGTCAATGCAACTTTATTCCTCATTCTAGATAAATACACCCTTTTTACTAGAGCACTGTATGACACTGCAAATTATACAAATATAAACTAGAATTTAGAATTAAAAATTAAATATTAAAATATTTCAAGTGTACCTAGGCATCAAAATATTTCTTTGCAACTAAACCTTTAGTAGAAATACTGATGACAACTTTTGCTCACTGTAGACAACTTTTGCTGCCTGTCCAAATGAAGGCAATATGAAAATACAGCAGCAACATGGTCAGTAGTGTTTGAATAAAAGCATACTGTAACTCTTTGCTAGAAGTCATGACACATTTCAGCACTTTATATAAACCTTAGCAGTTTAATAATAACACATGTTGTGAATACACTACCACTTCCTATCCTAAAGAAATTAATGAGCAAAATCTGATGTGTTAGCCCAGAGAGAAAGAGATTTAAAAATGTTTAAATTTGTACAATCTAATTTTGCAGGTTTTGTTTTTTATTTGCATTTCTATTGTAACTAACTTCTTGTAACCACTTTCCTGTTGCTCTAAGAATAAAAAAAGTTCAATATTGTACAGACTACACAAAGTAGAATGAAAGCAATACATTTCTATGTGACTTGAAAAAGTTTCAATGGAAAAGAGCAATCAAATGACTTCACTTGGAGAGCTGCAGGTATTAGCAATACTCTGATCAGAAGGAAGGTTCATGCTATGGATGATCTTATCAGGATCTGTTATTTAAGTGTTCGCAAGGAAGTTTACACAGGCACACAAATGTGACTGTTCCTAAAAACAGATCACAGACATTTATTTACATAATTTTTTTCACACCCAACTGACTAAAGTCAGCATTATGTCCATCATTGCAGGTACTAATTCTTAGAATAGAATAGAATAAACCAGGTTGGAAGAGACCTTCAAGATCATCATGTCCAACCCATCATCCAACACCATCTGATCAACTGTCATTGGTTTGACAGCAAGAATAATAATCTATCTAACCGTTTCAGTGGTACATAGACTGAACAAGAATCTAATTTGAATAAACTATGAAACGTTTATAAAGCAGGGGAAAAGAAGCAATATTAAAAGTAGGCTAAGTAGATTTTATTGAGTATTGTAACATCAGGATCCTGTGTTGTGAAACGTACATTTCTTCCTTAGTAACTACAATTTTTCTTACTGAACTGATGTTGCTCTAGTACACATGGCATAAGAATAAAAAAGTTAAGGCGACAGGACTCTTGAAAGTCAATGCTAGTAGTGGCGAAACTGCCAGTTTTTGCTGTGGGTTACTAAATGTTTAGATTATCAAAATGAATATTAGCAAAATTCTCTGGAGTTATTAATACGCATGTAATAGTATACCACAAGATACCAAGGGAAATGTTTATGTTCAGAGACAGAGCTACCGAGATGGAATATCATCAAGACATATTTCCAAGTTTAAGGTATTTTTCTGAGCTACCTACTATCTGCATTCCTTAACAAACACCCCAACAACAACAGAGAACCCAAAACAACAAAAAACCCCAAAGCTGATAGTACCTGAAATAAATGCATCAGTCTAATATGGATCTCAAAAAGAGATTTTCCCCCCCCCCGAAGAAAAGTAAGAGGTTTTTTTGTTGTTACTATTGATTATTTACTTAATTTCTTCTATATCCCAAATTCCAATGAATATTTTATGCATTTTGTGAGCAATGCAAACAATTCAACAGTACCATTTTTTAAAATTTCAAAACATTGAAAACTTCTTTTGTTAAAAAGCCAAGAAGAAATTACATCTATCCTCAACTTTTAATCATATTAAAAACCATTTCATTTTTAATTGACATAAGCTTCTGTATGGGTAAATGAGTGACATACTCCAGCATTCTCAAACTCATTTGTTCTCAAAGACAGAGTTATGTCGGCATTTCAGCTTGGAAATATAAATCACCAGTGAAAAAGTGACTTAATTTTCTGATGCTTGGGTTTATTGGCAAATAATTCATATTTGTCAGAAATTTCTCAATCTTCTGACACTTGGAGTGATGCAGTATCTGTACATTGGCTCTCTGAACTATCAACTGTTTCAAATTGTTAGGTAAAACTCTTGAAGCGCCTGCATACAGGATAAAGTCCATGGCATAAGTGAATTCCATGACCTTATGAGAGGTCAGATCTACAACAGTAGATTTAGACTAGATAGAAGAAAGAAATATTGTTATGATGAGGGTGGTGAAATACTGGAAGAGAGTGCCCAGAAAAGTAGTATACACCCCACCCCTAGAAACATTCAAGGTCAGATTGGACAGGGCTACTGATTTAGTTGATGTAGATGTCCCTGCTTAATGCAGGGGAGTTGGACTAAAAGAGCTTTAAAAGTCCTTTCCAGCTCAAAGCTTTTTATGGTCCTATGATTTCTACAAAAGTTGAAAAGTGCTAGTATTATACAGGACTGCCCACTTATCTTTAAGAAGGAAAGAAAAAGAATAATCATAAAATAGAGGCAATAGGCTTGAATAGAGTTAGAAAGTCATTACTGATAAAAAAAAAAAAAAAGGCCTGGAAGAAAAGCATCCATTTACATAGCCTTTCAGAAGACAGGGTGGTCTAAACTTGTTTGCTGCTTTGGTAATACAGAGAATATTTCTTCATGTAGTCCTTTCCCAAAGTTTTCTGAATAAATACCAGGATTTAGAAAGAACTGAAACATGAGCTTGAGGGTTAATGGGGGACAACTGTTACTGAAACTGCTGATGATTGCAGCAGTTTTTCTAGCAGAGTGTGCTGGCAGTTGTAAAGACTAAGTTAGACATGTGTTTATACCACCTTCACTTAAAGTCTGAACCGGGGAAAACCACAAACACACCACCACCACCAACGTCCAAAAGAACTCAAGACTTTATCGTGGTAACATCATCTGCCAGCTTCCTCAGAGGCAACTGTTATCATCTGAAAATACGTTATTGTTGCTCTTGCATTTCCAGAGATGGAGCATCTCAAAGTAGCTACACTGAACAGGATTTATTAGACAACTGGCTCTGCAACTTCAGTTTCCTCATAGTATACAACAGGTTGTCTTGTTTTCAAACATCCTATACTGACAGGATGAAAGCTGACATGCTTGTCAGTAACACAGCACAAACCCGTGATTTCTGAAACAGAACACAAACATTTGCAGCCCATACAAAAGATGGATTCTCAAAGCTCAGTGTTGTGTAATTCATTCTCTTTAGATGGCCTGCAAAGGAGGATACACGCAGGTATTTCTAGATCCACGGATTATGAAGGTGAAACTCTGTATTCTGAAAATTTAAATCTCCCTCTACAATCACAGAATGTTAGGGGTTGGAAGTGACCTCTAGAGATCATTGAGTCCAACCCTCCTGCCAAGGCAGGATCACCTAGGGCAGGCCACAGGAATGCATCCAGGTGGGCTTTGAAAGTCTCCAGAGAAGGAGACTCCACAATGTCTCTGGTATTTTTTTCACTAAATAATACATGCACTCACATTTCTTTTCACCTATGCAACAATGAACATGGAGATAAATACACTTGCTCCCTCAAGTGTAGCACTAATTGCTAAAACTTTGCAAAGTGTCCTCAGCAAAGAGCTCCGTTTTACACATGCATTTTTATTACTCTTGGTTATACTGGTAAACTAGGACTGAACTACTGGTTTTGAAAGGAGAATGATGGTTAGAGAAAGGATGAACCATCACAAGAACAATTAGGCCTGTAGTTCACCAATTTCACAATCAGAATTTGTGGCTTGTGATAAACCTCCATTCTGCCACCACTTGAAAATGGGCAGAAACTCACAACTAGCTACCTGCACATTTTTCACTAAATAGCATAAACAGCTTCAGAGACACTCAGGAGTGCTATGATATGAAGCCTTGTCTTCCTTGTCTTCCTCTCTCCCAGCTGAGGGTGATTTCTCCACATCCATTATCCATGAATACAGCTCTGCTTACTACTTTGGAATTTGATCCCAGAGGCCTATCCATGGTGTATCTGTCCTACAATTTTACAGGTGTACTTAATGAACTTAGATTTTTTTTTTCAGAAAATTAGTAGGCAGAAAGGAACCTGGATGCAAATTGCATCTACCATTAACTGATATTCTTTGAATTTCCCTCATATCAAAAGTGAACACTACAAGACAGAGTATCTCAAATTTCTGAAGGAAGTTACAGAGAGAGAGTCAGGAATTCCAAATAAAACACTGCAAAAAGCTCATATTTTTTGGTAGCTCTTAAATATACTGTGAAACCATAGTACAGTTTACAGAATTCTGGGTTTTGAGATTTGAATCACTGAATTTTGGGGGTTGGTTTACACAACAAATATGTTCAATTTGTTTTAGAATGACCTTCCGAAAACCAAAGTTATATCTGTTGAGCAACTGGCAATTACAAAATCACATGTAAAACTTCTGTGGATCTTTAGTGTAAGATCAGAAATTGTGCTCATCTGGCAAGGAAAAAGAATTCTCAATCTCATCACTAATCTAAACTGACACTAACGTAAATATTTTTTTCAATTGAGGCACAGAAAAAATAATTAGTGGTTCAGTAACACTGTGTTTGAGGGAAGAGTAGGTGATCCAGGAGACATTAACTGGGGAAATTAATATCTACTCAGCTAAAAACTGATCATCATGTTCTTGATGACTGTTCTAACAGCAACACAAGTAATTATCTTTTCATTGAGGGTTTTTAATCCTATAAATGTTAAACATTTTTATTACCAATTTTAATTCCTTTTTTACAAAGTCCATGTACACTTACTAAAATTTGCAAAACTGAACAGATATGAAAGATCAGTAATGAAAAGAAAGAACTATTGTTAAAAAAGCAGCTGTAGCAGCTAATAAGGCAGAACTAATCTAATGCATAGCTTCAAAGTTGGAGAGCCATATCATGAAAGGAATCTCAATAAAGGCAAACACCTATCCTATTTTTTCTTTTCTCACGTGTATCTGTGTTATTATAAATTCATCAAGTAAAGGACGAAGGAAATAAGCAAATGAAGAAATGACTGTTTGTTGCAGAAATGCAAAGCCTAAACAAATCTCTAAAACAATTATTTGCCAGTAAATAACAACGGAGAAGCAGACGACTGATGCTTAATTTACTGAGCTACTTCATTACTTGTAGGATGTCAAGGCCTTTCACTTCCAGGCTTCACCTCCTAATAACTTATGCCTACTAAATTTATAAAACATTAGAAATACAAATTGTTTTGGTTGTTTTTTTCAGAAACTGTGCAAGATATCAAGTTGAACGTTTTGGGGAACAGTCTAGAATCTATACTTTTGGGTCTTATTTAATATACTTTCCTCCAGCTTTCACATTTACTATTTCAGACTGTGTTTCTTAGAAAGACTCCAGTTGGCTGATTTAAAACTAAGGTCAACTTTTTGACATTTTCTTTATAACAGCCCCAATGTTAATAAACAAAGAATTAGAGAGACTTCCCTCAACAATGGCCTACTTTAAAAAACATCATTTCATTGCTTCAGTGTTCACTTATGTAAAGTGTGGGTCTCACCTTGGTATTTAATTAGTCACTTGGAAAAAACCCAAACAAAACAAACCACCAAACACTTTCATATGGGCATGTATTCGCACTGCATAATGTTATTGCTTAATTATCTTTATTTCAGAAGCAATATCTGTTCACTTCACCTCTCACAGTTCTCTGCAAATGTAATATCAAATATAAAAACATATTCACGTTTCCTTTTTATGTCCAATTTCATTGTTTTCTACCCTCAAAGTGATGTCCTTAAATGTCTCTTCACAATCTTACCATAAAATAATTTGAGAAACACACAAAAGAATAAGGAGCAAATATTTCAGTTTTTGCTCTAATGGAATATTTGTCCTTTAAGATATTTCCTGCCTGGAGCATGTACTGTGCTTTACTCAGCTTAATTCAATTCATTTTTGCTATCTAACAGGAATAACGTCTTTCAGTGGTTCTCATCATTTGGATACCATTTCCAATCTATTGTACATGGGTATCATTTCAGTCAAGTGTTCAATTTTAGCTGCTTTGAAAACTATTAGAAGGAAAACACACTCACCTTCAGGCTCCCCACAGAGTGTACACTGTGACTCTGCAAAGAAAAAGAGATCAATTATAACTTCTTGATTTTATGATCGTCCATAATTACATCCAAATATAACAAAACTTTGAGAAGTCAAAGTTAGCATGAAAAATACAATTCTATTTTCAGCACCCATTTTTCAACAGCTGCAAAATAACTTTAAAAAAACCCCAGAGGTTTTGCAGGAAGACTTTTAAAATAGAGCTATGTAAATGTCCAGTTACATTTATTTAACTATCACCTTCATGGGCTCCAGCTGAATGCATTCACATAGCAGGACTCTTTGCAGATGCACAATGCTGCAGCGACAACAGTCGCTCATACAAAAAGTTTAAGTTCATATTTTATTATTAGAGGCAGTGAACAGTAATAGAATTGTTATAGTTCTTTCTCATGAAAGACTTGCACTCTCTCCCAGGCAAGAGAAGTAAGGCAAACAGCCAATATAAATGTGCAGTTAGACTCCGCAAAATATTCAGGTAAAGAAATGAAGGAAATAAAACTCCATCATAAACAGACTGTCTCTAAATGTACAATTACTATTTTATTCACACACCACTATTTGCAAGTTGGCTGTCTTAAAAATTATTTGTCAAAATGTACCAATATGTAGACACACTGGAAATTTTTTTAACATATCCCTTGAGCTGCTTCAGCTGTTAGCATCAGCTGTAGAACAAATCTATTGTTTAGAATCCAAATATCAAAATCGGTTTAAATCACAGGGAGTGTAACCAATTTGGCTGATAATTCTGATACACTGGAAAAATCCTACTAGAACAAGATAGTACAGAATGCACAAATCTCCACAATCTCCATTTTTAACACTCAGACAAAAAATCACATCTCTAACAGCAACAAGTAGGTTGAAGCAAATATATGGATATGCAGCCTCACCTATACACACGAGTTTATTTTTATGTAAATATACCAAATCTTGCTGAAATTATCTCTGGCCTTGAATAGAAGACTGGACTTTAGCTGTAATCTTGACTCAAATGCCAGAAATATAGACTGTGAAATGAATATACTGAGTAGATTGACCTTTATAGCACCACTCCGACACTGCCAGTTATTTAGAAGTACTTTGTCTGTAAAGATAAGAGGCTGTCTTACTGTAACCCTCTGTTGTAATGGCAGTTGACCTTACCTCTTTCATGTATTTTAAAAAATGCTAATCAGTGGCCACAAACAGAGGTTGTGGCATGCATAAGGGAAAAGAACAGGAAAAAAAAATAGTAATAATAAAGGAGTTTATCCAGGCACCTCTGGCTCCTGATAGGTGGATGGCAACTTTTAAAACAGCATAAAGTTGCATGATAGAGAGGAAATAATTCTGATGCAGTTCAGCACCACAAAACATGTAGTTGAACAGTCTCTTGATAGACTTACTAGTGTTCTCAGCACATCTGACAAACTGAAAACATCATGCCTATGGCAAGCTTGTGAAAAATCCCCAGTGAAAAGCACGAAAAGCCTAGTCTTAGATAACACAGGCCTTTCTTGCAGTACTGGATGAAAAACACACTGGCCACAATCTGATGTGATAAAGAGGAAGCAGCTCAGAAGACTCTTCCCCCCCCCCCCCCACTTTTAATTCAAAGACTCTCTGTGGTTTTACTGCAAGAAGCTGCTCATCTGTGCAGTTTATTATTGTGATTGATAAGGAAGAACAAGCCGAGTCTTGGGTTTCTGAACTTCTGACTTTTCCCTGATCCTCTGTGTCCTGCTAACAACTACTTCACTGGTTTGTTACAATCCAAAGAATCTTCTTGACATTCTTTGCTCAAAGGTCCCCACCTCAACACTACAAATTATTAGCCTTCCTCTATTACTCACTAAAATAAATTAGTGCAAACACTGCAAACCTGCAGTAGGGTAGATGGTCTAAACAGAAGCTTGCAGCTATGACTGGTGCCAAAAAGTTATTGAAAAGCTAGGTGTCAGCACTGCCCCTGCCAGACCACTGCTTTTATGGACTTCTAGCAGGTGTCCCATGTGTATGGGCAAGCCAGGAGTTTCTTCCCTTAACTCAGCATGCCTGGGGAGAGTTCATGAAGATATTTTAATTCATCAGTGTTTTCCTTCCAGAGGCTGGAAATCATTTCAAACTGACGCAGCACCTCTCATTCTATGCTGGTGTGAAGCAGACATCATAGATGTGTATGATTCACCAGTAAGCCTCTGTTTATGAATTTCCCCACTGTAGTTAGCTACTGTGGGGGAGGAGTAGATACCCTTTATTTTGTGCTTGACATCGACTGAGTGACAAATAAAAACACAACCGCATCCACTAGACACATGAACAAGATGACAGGGAGGTTGTACAGAGCACTGCTTTGGCACAGAGCCTCTGTGTGTGTGAAAGAGATAATTAAGTTTATTTAGATCTGTACATTCCATGGATACTGATGAGAGATTGCATGTCCTAAGTTTCCAAATCATACACATCAAGCTCCAATATTGTAGGTGGTAGAGAAGTGGGAGTCAGTCTGTTCAACCAAGTAACATGATGGAACAAAAGGAAATGGCCTCAAGTTGTGCCAAAGGAAGCTGAGGTTGGATATAAGAAAGAATTATCTTCACTGAAAGGTTTATCAGGCATTGGAACAGCTTGTCCAGGGAAATGGTAGACTTCCCATTCTGGGAGATGTTTAAAAGTCACACAGAAACAACACTTAGGGATATGCTTTAGTCAAGGACTTGCCATGTTAAAGTAATGATTGGACTCCATGATCTTAAATATTTGTCTTTTCCAATCTAGGCAATTCTGTGAAAATCTAAACTAGTCTTAAAAGATTTCACAATTCGTAGAGAGAAACAGCCACCTTGGAAACCTGTGTTAGCAGGAGGTAAATCAATAAATCACTTGTTGTAAGTCCTCATCACTTTTATTTTTGTGTTGTAAAAGGTCTTAGACTTAGGCTACATCTCCACAATAACATTTATAACACAAAAGAAATGTTCATTGCAAGTGACCTGTGGAGGTCGTCTAGTTCAGCCTTCTACTGAGAGCAGAACTGTCACCAACAGGAGTTCAGTTCAGCTGGGGATTGATAGTCAAGTCCTGAAAACCACCAAGGATATAGGTTCCACAACCCCAGTGGGCAGCCAGCTTCAGTGCTGCATCAGCCTTATAAGGTCCAACTTGAATCTCTCAATCTACAGTTTGTGGCCATTCTTCCTTATTACATAGATTCTATTACCTAGCACTGTCAACAAGACTTCGTCTTCATCCTGTCTATAATTCCTCTTCAAATACCTGTAATTTGCTATGCATCTTCACCTCAGCAAACTCAATAAGCCCAGTTCCTTCAAGCAGCCTGACCAGAGCACCCTCTGCTAGACTCCCTCTAATTTTTCCCTATGCTTCCAGAAACAGGGAGCCCCAACCACTGAACACAGTATTCCACGTGCAGCCACTCCAGCACCAGAGAGAGATAATGTTCTCCTATGCTTTGCTGATCATACTTACGCTGGCCTAGCCCAGCAGGCAGTTTGCCTGTTTGCAACTAGAATCCTCTCTGTTGACCCACATGCAACTTGATAATCATGTCTTAGTAAGATTAGTTCCCTGATTGTCAAAATAAGGCTAATGTTTGACACAATGGAAGAGGCTAAACACAGGTAGATCAAGACTTTTTTTTTTTTCAGGACTGATCAGCTTAACCTTACAGAAGTAACTCTGTATGCCCATGGTGGATGAAATGACATGAAGTAAAAACGTTTAAGCTAGTATGCATTGTGATGGAACAGGAGACTACCTCTTAAGCCTCTCTGTACACAATTCCTAGCAATGAACTATGCCTCTACATACTCAATTCATCTAAAGTGTTATAATAATGCTTTCACATGAGCTTTTCTTTCTTTTTCATATATGTTGCCAATCAACTGCCCTTAAAGATGTTCATCCTTGCAAATCCAGGGGAGTAACTTCTTTGTTATTGCTCTCAAAAGTAAAATTACTGAGATGGGCAAGTATTCAGAAATTTGGGACCAAATCAATACAAGAAGAAAAACCTGTGTATATATTAGTAATCTCAGTATCATTTGGAAATTGTCTAGCCAACAGAAATAATCTTCCCAAATAGGAGAACGTGCTGACAAAATAGGTCATAAGAAAGATCTTTTGAAGAAACAAATTTATCATGAGGACACAAGCCATTTTTCCCCCCAAATATTAAATTTCATGGTCTTTCTTGTCTAACTTAAATTATAAGTAAAACTAAAAATAATAAGTCCAGACATGTAAATGCCAACATTCTTTCTCTACAAAGCTGATTTCAACCTAAAATGTTAAAATACAGTGTAAACAAATTATCTTGCTACACATCTCACCTTTCCTTGCTTTGTAGATTTTTTTCTTATATGGCTGGTGCAAGTACAATAGAATCCACCATAAAGAGCTCCACTAAAGGAAAGATACAATGAAGCCACTATAAGTAATCACACATCGGGCACAAGCCCGATGAGGAGAGGCTGAGGGATCTGGGATTGCTTAGCCTGGAGAAAAGGAGACTTGGGGGAGACCATATTGCTCTCTACAAATACTTGAAGGGAGGTTGTAGTCAGGTGGGGGTTGGTCTCTTCTCCCAGACAACCTGTGACAGAACAAGAGGACACAGTCTCAAGCTGCACCGGGGGAGGTTTAGGCTTGAGGTGAGGAGAAAGTTCTTGACAGAAATATTAATTGGCCATTGGAATGTGCTGCCCAGGGAGGTGGTGGAGTCCCCATCCCTGGAGGTGTTCAAAAAGGATTGGACGTGGCACTTGAAGCCATGGTTTAGTTAGTTATGAGGTGTTAGATAAGAGGTTGGACTTGATCTCTGAGATCTTTTTGAACCTTACTGATTCTATGATACCCACACTTCGTTTGTGTAACAGAACGTCCCATGTCTATTTTCATCTGGTACTACCAGAGATCCTTTACAGCTCCTCCTTGCTGGCCAACCTTCTCTATACTCTTTTAATTTTCAATTACAATCATGTGTGTTCTCTACCACTTATATATCCCTTTTGGTTTTGTTTGCTTGTTTTGTTCATTGTTTTTCCACAGCACTATCTAAATATTTATTTACTGAGTGGCCAAGAAGAGGATACCCCTGGTATATAACTACTAAACATCACTGCCTATTTGAATCCAGAATTCAAGGCATCAGAAGGACACTGGAAATTAGTTTTGTTTCACTGAGAAATATGGTTGCCCTCACAGAAAACATGCTTTCCCCCTGCTTTGACTTATGAAAAAACAGGTCAAGCTTTAGTAAGGAAATTTAGCAGGTAAATTTTTTTATTTTAGTTCCCATGGCAAGAAACACAACTTTCTGATACTATTTCATGAATGTCTCTTTATGTTGTATTACTGATGTCCATGAAACAGCACTTTGACAAGTGACAGAGTAGCCGTAGCTTATACTGAGATTTAGCATAGCTGAAAAGCAAGGTGTAATTTAAGGCTAAACTCTGAGACTTTTCACAGGAATTTTAATCCAATATTTGTATCTAGATCTGTCTTTGACAGTGATAATAAAAGCCAACTGTATTATAAACTGTTTTCCATCCTCTCTTTTCACATCTTTCTCCTGTGTCTTTTGTCTTTATCTGCAGCTATCTCCTCCTGTTGCTATCTCACCACTGCACAATACTATCAGATGAAACATGAATGTGACAGACCTACACAGTAAACTGCAAGATTTTATCATGTCCACCAAGATTCTCCCATTCACAATTATGCTCTCTGTTCTATACTGATGCTAGAGGACATCCTGTGGAGATCTCCCAGTCCGTGTTCAGTCAGCCATGTAGATAAGGCATTAAGAGACATCTACAAAAACAACTAGTCTTTTCTTCTGCAAAGCAGATCTGAACTTTACTTACAGAAAATTGTTCCCAAATGTTCTCTAAAACCTACAATGACCAGGAATACCATTCTCTTCAGCTAAATTATCTCTGTTGCTAAACTACCTTTGCAGCTGGACTTGGCACAGATGAGGCTGAATCTTGAGTACTGGGTTCGGTTTTGGGGCCCTTACTACAAGAAAGGCATTGAAGCTGGTGAAGGATGTGGAGAATGGGTCTGGTGAGGAGCATCTTGGGGGAACTGGGGTTGTCTAGTCTGGAGAAAAAGAGGCTGAAGGGAGATCTTGTTGCTCCCCACAACTCCTGTAAAAGAGGTTGGAGTGAAGTGAGTGTTGATCTCTTCTCCCTACTTGAACAAGAGGAAATGGCCACAAGCTGCACCATGGGAGGTTTAGGTTGGATATTAGAAGAAACCTCTTGACTGAAAAAGTTCTCAAAGACAGGAACAGGCTCCTCAGGGAGGTGGCTGAATCCCCATCCCTGGAGGTGTTTCAAGGATGCAGAGATGTGGTGTTGAGGGACATGGTTTAGGACCAGACTTGGTAGATTTAGCTAACAGTTGGATGCAATGATATAAAGATTTTTTTTTCCCCAAACAAAAAGGATCCTAGATTCTACATGCAATTGCATGAAACCCTTTTTCTTCTTCTGAACAATAGTACTTGACATAAAAGCAAGCACCAGCAGTCAGTTCATCATGCAGCACCTACTGGAAAATGTAGTGACAATTGTTTAGAACTGTTGTGGATACAGCAAATAAATGTATTACATCCCTCTGAAACTATTTCTACAAACACTTCTTGCTGAGTGTAAAAGCCTGTTTTCCTGCCTGCTTCCACCTACGGTATGACCACTCTCAAGAAGAGATTCCCTTGTGTTTGCCATCTATGCTTTCTTAAATCTTTCCTTTTACCCGGGATACTCATAACAGAGGGTCTTTTACTGCCCAGGATCAGACCTTGGGGTCAGGAAAAACAAACAGCTCAGAGTTTTGAAGAATAGGAAAAATGTAATAGAAAATACAGCTCCCTGTGAGAGACTAGCAGCTGGGCTATATTGGGAAGGACAGAAAAAGGGAAGTGAGTAGCCCTGAGAAAGACACACACTGAAAAAAACTTTGAATAAAAATAGAAGGCAGAATAGTCATTATTAAAATAGAATGAGCCTAAAGCAGAAAAACAACAAACCCTACCTGGCAGCAAACTTCTGAGCAAATGAACTGACATCTAACCAAATGTATAAAGCAACCACTAAGAGCCCATTCTTTTCCCAAGATAAAAATAAAAGGTTAATGCTCAAAGCAATGCCAGAATCTATTCACAGTACTTGCACATCAGATTCTTCTCCATATGGAGTTTACACATTACATGTGCATTAACCAAGCCTAAATAGATTTCAGAAAAGAATTATGAAACCAGACAATCAAATATTTTCACAGGAAAACAAAAAATAACTGAAGCAATAAAAACCAAAATATAAAGCACTCAAGGAAAAAAAAATTTAAAAAGCAGCTAATATTTCTCTTGCTGATTTGAACAGAAATAATTTCTCTTCAGAGAAGCAGTCATAAACACAGGAATAAAACGGTTGTATTTTAGCATACTTCTGATACACATTTCATGTGCACAGTATCAAAGTAGAGTCCAAATATCCTGATTGAGGCCAAAATAAAGTCTAGCAGATGTTCTAATAAAGAGAAAATCTACATGGTGTTCTCCTCATTTTTACACTTCTTCTCTAGTATTTGATGTATGAAGGTTAACATGAATCATAGGCCTCACAGCCCAGCATAAAAAACTTTACCCTCCCCACTCTCAATCACATTTTTGCATGTTTATGAAAACACCAAGGAGAGTAATACTGGTGATAAAAAAAAAGAGAGCAAAGATCCATGAGAGTGCTGCAAAATACAGAACTGAAGACAGTCTGCACCAAAGGCTTGTTCCAAAACCCCTCTGGAGGCAGTACAAGAGTCACTGAAGTTCAGCAGACTCACGGTCAAACCTCAACAGCATAATAATGCAAAACCAGACAGGTTATCTATCACCATTCCTTCTGCCTTTTTTTTCCCCCCTCCTCCTCCTCTTCTTTCACTGTGCTCATTTTAAGAGATTTCATCAATAATCTCATACCCTCGTAAGTGAAAACTGTGCAAATCTGAGTTGAACATGATGTAACAAATAGGTGGTAAAAAACACATAATGGAACAGCACCATTACAGAGTAGATCACATACCTGGACACTCTGGTACTCTGAAGGTTAAACTGTCATTTTCACTCTTTTCTCCTTTTCCCTCATAGAAGAATCACATTTCAAAAAACATTTAAATGGAATTGTGAGCTGAACTGACAAACTGATTTAAGGATGCAATTTGAAATCCAAAGAGCATACAAAAGAGATTATATCCAAGATGTATCCACATCTGGGTAAAACTGTTAAATGATGTCCTTCACGTAAAGTCAGTAATGTATATCAGCTTAGAACAGTACAGGTTGGAAGAGACCTCCTAAGGTTGTTAGAGTTTACCCCTTAATTCAGAGCACTGCCAACTTCAAAGTGACATCAGGTTTTGCAGGGCCTTGCCTGCACAAGTATTGAAAATCCATCAGGAAGGAGAATCAACAGCTGCTCTGGGCAAGTGTTTCAGTGCCTGACCACTCTCACCATGAAGAGTTTTTTCCTTGCATCTAATTAAAGTTTCCCCTGCTGCAACATCTATTTATTCCCTCTCCTCCTTTCACTGTGCATGTCCATTAAGAGTCTGGTTCCATCTGGCTGTAATGACCCATTAAACAGCTGATGACAGCAATTAGCTCGGTTCTCCTCTTCGCTTCCTCTTCTTTAGGCTGAGCAAATTCAGGTCTCTTCAGCATATCCTTGTGCATGAGACGTTCCAGTCCTCTGCCCATCTTGGTGGCTGCCCTCTGGACACACTCCAGTTTGTCTGTATCTTTCTTATACTTGAGTGAGGATGTGAGTAGGGGCTGGAACTGTGTACTACTCCAGTTGCAGCATCTGAAGTGCTGAAAAGGAGGAAATAACCACTCCCCTTAACCTACTAGCTGCACTGATGCAGCCTAATTCCAGTCTTCACTGCTGTACATACAGTTCTGACATCCTAATAAAATGTCACTCCAATATAAAGGGACTGTGATATGTAACTAAAGCTTTGAACTGGTCCAGTCCCTAATATGCTGTGACCTCACCTGCTAAGTGACTACTTGAGATTGCAGCAACAGACCAGTGTTCCAGACGATGTCTCCCATAGCTCAAGGACTGCTCTGTTGTACAAGCCTTTTCTACTGTCCCAATAAGAAATCCACCACTGGTTCCTTCTTAAGTACATGCTAGGGGAAACAAGAGTTCTTCACAAGGGTATTGAGCTATCCTCTGTAAGGATTTCTGTCCTGACTAGTCTATAACTACTTTTGAAATCTAATGACCTTTCTAAATATATCTGCATATCTCGGGAGAAAAGTTTCCACTTAGTCTCTGCTCTTCATCAGAAATACAGTTTTCAGCTGGGAGCAAACAAAAATACACAAGGATATACACACAAAACACAAATGTAGTTGTATGTATGGTAGTTGTAGTTTTATGTTGCACAATCATTTGCTGCCAAACAAGTAAGTGTTAATAAGCCTAATCTGGAAAAAATTAGAAGTGACCTGACAAAGAGCTACGGAATTCAATGACTTTAAACAGCCCATATCAAAGTTGAAAGTTCTGATTTAAATTTACTATTTCTTTTCAACTGTACGAGTCCCTTTTCCTCTGTTGGCACATCATGTACACAGCAACATGTTCCTCTTTCAGCCAACCTCGCCTTTTGATTTGACCTCACTCATCTGAGCTTCGCTTCCTTTATACTTTTGTAATGGTCTGCTGATTTCTGTAATAGTTAGCTACAAGGACGTCCAAACCTGCCGCATTAGAAGTCTATGTACAGAACACAGTCAATGATAGGGTTGAAATAAAAATTAACACACACTATGCCATAGTTGTACCTGCCAAGTATCACACTTATCTAGGCATTGCTTAGAAACTTCAGGGAATCTGAAGTGCAGACATCCAAAACTCATAAAGGATGACTTTGTCTGATTCTTAGGCACCACTGAAATTAGAATCTCAGCATAAGCAAGAGTCTTAGACACTGTTATCAATATATTAAACCACTCAAGATTAATTTAATGTATAATATACTCAGCTGTTTAAGTACATATCATTGACATTATCGTCAATGCAGCAAACTTTCATTGACCGTTCTAGCCTAAGGGCAGGATAATGTTAATAGGCCCACCTGAATGTTTGAAACTATGGAGATTATTATTAACCAGGAGATAATGTTGATAAAATCGCAAGAGAAGTAAAAGTTACGATCTGGTTTTCAACAGTAAAATAATTATACCCAAATTACTCATAGATAAAGGTCATATATGACTAGTTCATAATGCTAAATTCTCTTAATCACAGAAACACTGATGAATTACTAATTGACAGAAAACAGACATACACAGGTATGAAATTAACTGTCAGATTTAATACTTCATCCTTAAAAAAAACCCAAAAGAACAGCACTGTTTACCTTAGATAAATAGTGTGGAAAATAGCCAAGTCTTCTTATTTAAAATATTTTAGTTTTTGTATGATGTAATTAGATGACTTAAATCAACTGCCTCAGGTGTTGTTCAGCAGTAAAGCATAATGCTGGCTATGATGTAGATGAAGCAGAAGTTCCCCAAAATTTGTATGCCAGTATTTCAGGCCCTTTTAATAAGCATACAGTGTTAATGAACTAATTGTATGGTGTATTAGTAAGAAGAAGAATCTGTTAGACTTAGAAATTAATACACGAAGTGAGATGGTTTAAGTTGTCCAGACTAGTTTTGCAATGTCAATAAAAATCCAACAAAAGAAAATCATTTAACATCTACATTACCTGCAGGAACCCAAATCTTTGTGAATATCCATAAAACATTTCTACACATTTTTTTATCTTTCCGTTTTCTGAAGGCATGCAAGAGTTTCTCAAAAATTACAATTTCAGTTCCACCTGGTTCCACGCAGTAAAATAAAGAATACATAGAATACATAGAATAAACCAGGTTGGAAGAGACCTTCAAGATCATCGCGTCCAACCCATCAACCAATCCAACACCGCCCAAGCAACTAACCCACAGCACCAAGTACCCTGTCAAGTCTTCTCCTAAAAACCTCCAGTGATGGCGACTCCACCACCTCCCCAGGCAGCCCATTCCAATGTGCAATCACTCTTTCTGTATAGAACTTTTTTCTAACATCCAGCCTGAATCTCCCCTGGCGCAGCCTGAGACTGTGTCCTCTTGTTCTGGTACTGCTTGCCTGGGAGAAGAGACCAACATCCGTCTGTCTACAACCTCCCTTCAGGTAGTTGTAGAGAGTAATAAGGTCACCCCTGAGTCTCCTCTTCTCCAGGCTAAGCAACCCCAGCTCCCTCAGCCTCTCCTCGTAGGGCTTATGTTCCAAACCCCTCACCAACTTTGTTGCTCTTCTCTGGACTCGTTCCAGCAAGTCAACCTCCTTCCTAAACTGAGGGGCCCAGAACTGGACACAGTACTCGAGGTGCGGCCTAACCAGTGCAGTGTACAGGGGCAGAATGACCTCCCTGCTCCTGCTGGCCACACTGTTCCTGATGCAGGCCAGGATGCCATTGGCCCTCTTAGCTGCCTGGGCACACTGCAGGCTCATGTTCAGTCTACCGTCGACCAGCACCCCCAGGTCCCTCTCAGCCTGACTGCTCTCCAGCCACTCTGACCCCAGCCTGTAGCTCTGCATGGGATTGCTGTGGCCAATGTGCAGAACCCGGCACTTGGATGTGTTAAATCTCATGCCGTTGGACTCTGCCCATCTGCCCAGCCTGTCGAGGTCCCTCTGCAGAGCCTCTCTACCCTCCAGCAGATCAACTCCTGCGCCCAGCTTGGTGTCGTCAGCAAATTTACTGATGATGGACTCGATGCCCTCGTCCAGATCATCAATAAAAATGTTAAAGAGCATGGGGCCCAGTACTGAACCCTGGGGCACACCACTGGTGACTGGCTGCCAGCTGGATGTGGCACCATTCACCACCACTCTCTGGGCTCGGCCCTCCAGCCAGTTCCTAACCCATCGCAGTGTGCTCCCATCCAAGCCATGGGCTGACAGCTTGGCCAGGAGTTTGCTATGGGGAACGGTGTCAAAGGCCTTGCTGAGGTCCAGGTAGACTACATCCACAGGCCTCCCCACATCCACCAGGCGGGTCACCTGATCATAGAAGGAGATCAGGTTGGTCAGGCAGGACCTGCCCTTCCTAAACCCATGCTGGCTGGGCCTGATCCCTTGGCCATCCTCTAAGTGTTGTGTAATTGCACTCAGGATGACCTGCTCCATAATCTTTCCTGGCACTGAGGTCAGGCTGACAGGCCTATAATTCCCTGGCTCATCCAACCGGCCCTTCTTGTGGGTGGGTACCACGTTGGCCAGCTTCCAGTCAGCTGGGATCTCTCCAGTGAGCCAGGACTGATGAAAAATAATGGAGAGTGGCTTGGCCAGCTCATCTGCCAGCTCTCTCAGCACCCTAGGATGGATCCCATCTGGTCCCATGGACTTGTGGGGGTCCAAGCTGCTGAGGAGAGCTCCTATCACTTGCTCATGGAACACAGGGAAACCATGCAGCTCCCTGGCTCCCTCTGCCAGTTCTGCAGGCCAGCTGTCTGGTAGACGTTCTTTCCAGCTAGTAAAAACTGAGGTAAAGAAGGTGTTAAGTATCTCTGCCTTTTCCTCATCCTGTGTTACAACATTTCCTTCCATGTCAACCAAGGAGTGGAGGTTGTCCCTGCCCTTCCTCTTGCTATTAATATATTTATAGAAGGACTTTTTGTTGTCCTTCACATCAGAGGCCAGTTTAAGTTCCAAATATGCTTTTGCCTCCCTAATTTTCCTCCTACATGCCCTAGCAACCTCTTTAAACATTCCATGGGTTGCCTCACCTTTCTTCCAAAGATTATACACCCTCTTTTTTTCCCTTAGTTCTATTAAAAGTTCATTACACAGCCAGGCTGGCCGTCTGCCCCGGCGGCTCCTCTTCCTGCACACTGGCACAGCCTGCTCCTGAGCCTTCATCAGCTCTTTCTTGAAGCAGGTCCAGCCCTCCTGGACCCCTTTATTTTTAAGGGCTTTCTCCCAAGGAACCCTCTGAATTATTTCCTTGAGCAACCTGAAGTCCGCCCTCCGGAAGTCCAGAGTGGAGGTCTATCTTTCATAACAATAACCTAAAATTCTGAAAGTGACATTTTAGAAAGGCGTATAACATAGGATGCGAAACCTACAAAAGAAACAGCTAAATATTAACACCGCTTTCAAGGGAATCATATACTCTTTTACACAGTTTCTGAAATGAGTCTGCTTTTAAATTGGCCCAGATTAGGAGAGCATTAAAACCCATACTGGAAAAATAAAGTTAAGAATATCTACTTTCTCCTCTTTACCTTATTTTAGAATGACAGAAGCATACAATCATTTTGGTTGGAAGAAACTGCTAAGATCAAGTCCAACCATTAGCCCAACCCTACTTGGATCATCACTAAACCACATCCTTAAGCAACATCTCTGCCCATCTTTTAAACATGTGCAGGGATGGTGGCTGTCCTACTTCTCTGGGACACCTGCTCCAGGGCTTGCCAAACATTTTGGTGAAGAAATTTTCCCTAATACCCAACCTAAACTTCCTCTGGCATAACTTGAGGCTGTTTCCATTTCTGTCAATTAGCAGTGATCACAATATACATATTCAGATTAGTCTAATGCAGTAATTTGTTGCAGCATAAATAAATTAAGAATACTGGAAAAGACAGGTGTTCACATTGGAAAGTTAAATTGCATTTGAGCAGAGAAACATTCTCTCAAACAAAGGGTCAGGCAAATCCTCAGATTAGCTTTGCCACATATTGCAGGCAGTGAATCCAATGCTTACAATTACCATTCAACTATGATTTCTTTTTGCTAGACAGAAAAATGGCATTTTGCTGTTGAAACAATAATTAGGAATACAAAAGAACTGGTAGCCCCAAGGAAATCCAGGTGGTTTTAAAGTAGCTCAACTTGCTTGTTCAGCTAACTAGAAGCCCAAATTCTGCTTTTAAAAGGCCTTTGAAAAGAATTTTATTGTTATTATTGCTGATGCACCTCACTGCAACACTTTTGTCACACTGCTCAAACTAACAACTAACAAGGGTTATGCTTATATGTAACATATTTCCACAGCAGAAAGAAATGGTTCTATCTCATTTGCATGGTGCATCTCCTTAATGTAAGAGCTCCAAAATTCAGTTCAGTTGACTTGGAAATATGAGAGTCTGTCATGAAATAAAGATTTTCCTACATAGAATCCAGCAAGAGATCTCCAAATATACAAGACGGGAACAAGTGATAAGAATGCAGCTTGTGAGAAAGATTTTACTAACAACAATCCAGGACTGAAAAGATCAACTCACAAAAAGAACATAGTTTTCATCATGTAAGGTAACAAGTACCAGGAGGGATCGAGTGCCACAAAATCAAAGCTCAAGGTTTAAAATAATTACACAAAAATGGTATACAGAAACACTGAGAAGCTGAAAAAATTCAAAACATCCATAGATGTAGCAAAAGAAGAAAAGAAACAGATGAGAATTTAAAGGTGAAGGTCTTTTTAATGCTTTAAGCACTGGAGTTGCAAAATATCTGCAGATATCCACAGCCGCAAATGAACGCTCAGTTTGTGTTTACTGAAGTACTGAAGCTCTTCAGAAGTGCTACTAACTTCATATGAATTCCCTAGAGAGAGTACACTTGGAGCATAGCTAAATGAAATACTCATTCACAGCAGGAGTTTGGTCTAAGTGTGGGAAACAGCCCAATTCTGTACATGAAAATCAAGATACGTGTGACTCAGACTTTTTCTTTTTTTTAAAGATGGGGGAACTTAAAATACACAACAGTAGGAAGTGAAAGATCAGGATCTCAGCATGCATCACCACGGCTCAGCCAAAATCAAAGGAATCTCACTGGTTTTTACCAATTATTTGGGCCAAGATCTGCCAATCTGTGGGTAATAACACAACTGGAGACAGAGCCAGTAATTAAGAAAATGCAATCGGATTCAAAAGGTTTTCCATTATTTTTTGGGGACTGGATGAGCAGATGGCAAATACAGCTTAACACAGAAAAAAATGTGAGATAATTAGCAGGGAAACCAAACACCAAGTTAGAGAATATGTACTAAATGGAAATCTCATCTAGTAAGCTAATCAAGAGAGGAATTTGGAGGTTATTATGAAAAATAATTAAAGCCATCAAATCATTTCACAGCTGCTGAAAAAAAGAAAGCAAAGATGATAGCAGGTTACATTAATAGATAGATACACCACAAAGTAAAGTGATATTATTAGTCTTCAAGAGCCATGTAGAATACTCCACCTGGCTCTGGCAAGCACAGGAGTGTATAGTGAGGCAGTGAGTTGCAAATGAAAATTCAGCATGCCACTGGCACACTCCAAGTCCTGGGCTTCTAGAGCTACTGAGACCAAGCCTTTCCCAGTCTCATTTGTGATGTGTCAAATTTCATTCAAATCTAGGTAGGCTATTTTTGTTTCCCCTGCTCTTAGGCCGCTGTTTCAGCACCTCAGTCTCAGATGGCTTTAAACCATCTTACTAAATTGCAATCCACATTTATTTGTGGTCAATTTATTCTTATGCCAGCAGTATCATTTAGACTGTATCACTCTCCTTTCTTCCTGCTGTTTAACTCCTTGATGTGTTTACAGAGCGCAAGCATATCCCTTCTTGGCCTTCCTCCTGCTGTATTATAGGCCACACCAGATCAGCTAGGAGCAATGGCATTGCTTTAGAGTAAAATCAGAAATACTGGGGAGGCTCTAGGGCAATGTTGGTGCCATTAATCTGCAATCCATTTGTGAACCAGGACACACACACACACAAACTGTTCCCTTGCTCCCTTTTCATTCTCCTTATAAATTTTGCTTTGATAAGGAGATTATATCTATGTGACTGAACTGTCTGGCCATTTGACACTTCTCTGTCTTCTCCTACATTCTATTCCCACCTCCTTCACCCATTGTCCCACATTTCAACAGGGAGCTTGAGAAGTAGAAAACAAGTTGCTAAAAGATCTGAGAATATCGCATCTGGGCAGAGGAAATAGAAACCCAAATTAAGACGCTCACTGGAAAGGCAGCCATACAAACTCAGCAACTATCAGATTTGTTCAGTCTCTCAATCAGCACAAGTATTATGTTGAAATCAGCTATTATACAAGCTTTTCCTTCCCCGGCAGCTGGGATTTAGGGGACATGGGTGAAAGCCAAGCATACTGTGAATAGGGAGGCTTAGCAGATGTTATAGAGGAAGTGAAGATCTTACTTGAGGTGGAAAAAAGAATATTTATAAGGAACAGGAGGAGAGAGGACCAGGCTACTGTAATATAGGAATAAAGCTCAAGAATCTATAGGATCATTAGTTCCAGCATTAATCAAATAACCTGGTTGCTTTCCAAATACAGTGTAGCATTGAAGCGTTCCATATAAACCTAATTTTGAACAGGTAAATAACTACAAGTCATCAGAGCAAATATATTCAGCAAAAGAATTTTAATGTAATGGCTGATACATACCAGGTACTAATTAATTTGACTGAAGAAGAGAATGCATCTATAAAATGTTTTATTTGCATCCCTTAAGTTTGCAGAGAGTTACTGTTCATAAAGTACTTTTAAATCAATATTGAAAAATGACAGCAAGTTTTTTTAACAGAATTGAGAATCTCTAAGTCACTCTTCTTCAGAGCATTCCCCTAGAGCTTGACTGTCCTTTGGAGTACTTTAAACCTGTATCTACAAGAAAGAATAAGACCTTTACTGCATGTACATTTTTGAATGCCAGCTATTTCTTGTTCTATACCCATTTCCTCTTTTCCACCGTATGCCTTATCTGCACATAATAATACAACCATATATTTACTGTATTGAGTAAAGGGGCACTTTGCTTCTGTTCTCGTCAGTCATCTGATTAGTACTTCACTTTAACAACGGGATTGAAACTGCCTCTGAGACAGATTCCATCCTCAGAATGCTTCTAGGTTCACATACTTGCATAGAATTACATTGTACTCTGCACAATGAATGCCATTTGTCTTTGGGAAAATTAAGACTCTGTCGAGGTTTAACCACAGAGTAGGTTTGAAATAGCATTCTACTTCATTGATACTCTAGGTACTTCGCACTACTTACAAGGCAGGTTAGTGAACACAAATTGGAATTTCTGACCAATGGTAAAGTTCAACATTTCAGCAACCGTCCTATCCACAACTGGAGTAAAAGTAAAACATCAGTTCATTTCGTAGGTGAAATTACACCAAACTTGGACTAAGCTGAGATGTTTAGCTTGTCAGAGAGGAAGCAAACATTCTTTGCACCATTTGATTGTTTTACTATGTCTGTTTCTGAGGCCTCCATGCTCCATAGAAAGTAAGAACTCAAGCCACTTCTGTGATGCCATATAGTTCCTATGAAAATATGTGACCATGTATACCATGGGAAAAAGCTCCATTCTGGAAAAATGTTCTATAAAAAGAGCATGGAAAAAAGAAATTACCTTCTAAAAGGTACTGAAACCACACAAGGTTGTGCGAGTTCAGCATCTATTACAATGAAAAGCATTGCAACTCAACACAGCCCTGAAACATGGCTGATCAAACCTGAAAGAGAAATAACTATTTTTTCATTATGTAATATTCAATCAAATTAAAAAAATCCATGAGTTTTTAATTTTGCAGGAAATTCTTTCCCCCAGTCATGGAGGATGTCATAAACATAGCTCTTCTTCACAGAAATCAACTTTAAGTATAGGTGTGTGTCACTGGCATGATGAAACTTGCTTTAGTAATATTTAACATATTACAAGCTCATGCTTTTATCATCCAACAATATGGTTCCTAAATACTACTGATATTTTTATTACTGCTTCTCTCACAACCTTATTCTGTTAATTTCGTAAAGAATTTTCTCAACAGAAAATGAGAGACCGGAAAAGGACTTGTGCTGCTTTAACAAAAAAAATAAACAGAAAATTTGTAATGAAAGGCTGAGAAAGCTGGGGCCTGGAGGACAGGAGACAGAGAGGAAGTCTCATTAGTGCTTATAACTATCTAAAGGGTGAGAGCATCAGGAGTACGGAGCCAGACTCTAAGCAGTGTCCAGGGAGAGAACACCAGGCAATGGACACAAACTGGAACACAGGAGGTTCCATATAAGCATAAGGAAAAAATTCCTCCCTTTGAGGGTGACACAGCTCTGCACCAGGCATCCCAAAGAGATTGTGGAGTATCCTTCTCTGGAGCCATTCAAAACCCACCTGGACATGTGTCTGTGTGATTTACTCTACATGATAATGCTCTAGCAGTGGGGTTGGAGTAGATGGTCCCTTCCAACCCCTGCCATTTTGTCATTCTGTTTGATTTTGTGACAAGATTGCTGAAATCTGTTATGTCTCAACTTTTGGTGCTTAGTTTAGATAATTACAGCTGGCTACTTTTCCACTGGTCATTCAAAGGTGTCACTCTTTCCCTAACAACCCAACAGACAAACAGCCTGGCTTAATACAAAGGTTCCCAAAACAAGCAGCTGCATTTTCCTGTCTCCATGAAGTTGGAAATCAGAACACTGTGTTTGAAAGAGTTAATAATGTTTTACAAGACTCTGGTGCATTTAAAATCTAATAATAAAATAATGCCTTGTGCTCAAAGGTTCTTACAAGTGCTTCCACATCTTACAAGTGATTTTGTTATTTTTTTTATGCTGACAGTTTGCTGTTCAACAAAGTAGAGAAAGGACTGTGGTTTTTTTCTGTACGGCCACTGGGGGATACATGTTATAGTCATGTGGGTATGGGTCAGAATCACAGAAGGCCTAAGCATACACTTTCAAAGAGAAATAGGAAGATGATTAAAAAAAAAAAGAAAGAAAAAAAAATCTTTCAGTAACTTTGGTGAAAGTCTGTACAGAAGCTAGAGCATGGCAGTGTCTTAAGGGAAAACTGGAAAGCAGGATTTCTCCCTTAGTTTTTTGATACTAGTGTTGGTCGCTCATTTTTTATTTCATCAGCTAAATAAGGTCAAAAAACCAGGGAAAGGCATAAGAAATAAATATTTCTAAATTAAGTTTTCATCAGAGAAGGAAAATAAGAGTTACATTAATGATTATTACTAAAGCTGTAAAAGGGATTCTTGCTTCTTCAGTATGGGCTAGGTCTACATTTCACAGAATGGCTTGGGTTGAAAGAGATCTTAAAGATCTTTTTTTTACAAGCCCCCTACCATGGGCAGGGGCACTTCCTACCGGATCAGCCTGCTCAAGGTCCCATCCAACCTAGCTTTGAACACTTCCAGAGCTGGAAACTCTACAATTTCTCTGGGCAACCTTTTCCAGTGCCTAACCACCCTCAGGGGGAAGAATTCCCTCCTAATGTCTCATCTGAGCCTAGCTTCTTCTATTTTGAAGCCATTACCCCCATCCTGTCACTACATGTCTGTAAAAAGTCTCTCTCCAGCTCTCCTGTACCCCTCTTCAAATACTGGAAGGCTTCCATAAAGTTTTCCTAGAGCCTTCTCTTCTCCATGCTGAACAGAGCTAACACATCAAGCCTGTTTTCATAAAGCTTGAGCTCTTGTATCATCGCCTACCACGGACCTGTTCTAACAGTTCCATGTCCTTCTTGTGAAGGTTCCAGAGCTGGGCACTACTCCAGGTGGGGTCTCACAAGAGCACAGCTGAGGGAGAGAATCACCTCCCTTTTTGCCTTCCTCCTGTCTTTAGTGGTATTTTGGCTTTTCTGAAGGGGCAGAAAGAAAAGCTGATGTGCTGGCTAGCAATATATGCTTTAGCTAAGGTGGCTGAGGAGGGGGCAGATTCCAGAAAATGAGCTTAACAGTCCTATTTGCCAGGAAATCACACCATTCTAAAAGAGTAAGCTTATTAAATTTGTTTAATCTGTCATTATAGAGCTAAAACAATACATTTACAAATCAGCTGAGACCACATTGATATATTCAATTGCAGTGGCTGAGGAACAAAGTACACGCTTATGAAACAGGAATCATGATATTCAAGTTTTGTTAATGGGCTTACAGAAAGGTCATTATATTATACCAGGCTTGTAGGAAAACTGATGGGTGCCATCATATAAATTTCACCACACTGTCCTCCAATTCTTGCCAGTTACCAGAGCAATACTGGACCCCCAGTAAAAAAAAAATTTAAAAAATCTATCACTAAATATTCCAACTCTAACATGATTTACTGTATTCCCTCCCATCTGAAGTAAAGCACACGTGTAGTGATCTTCCCTTCATGCTCATGCCACCTCAAGTGAAAAGGTAGCTGTTGACATGCCTGTAGGGGACAGCACAAGCGAGGCAAAGTTTGGCTGCCCAGTTCATTCTGTGTGCGCACAAAACATGAGGGAGGTGGCAAGAAGCTATACCAAGAAATCAAGTCACCCAAGCACAGAAGACAAGAATTCCAAAGACTATGTCAACAGCCAGCACTGACTCTCCTAGGCTGCAGAGGATGTGGTGCAACCACCCTTCTATGGTGTAAGGCAGCATACCAAATCTATCATGCCAGACAAATGCTTCCAACAGCTGTATGTATTTTCCTTCCTGCAAGTGCATTTTTCTGTCATTCTCTCACTTTCATTCCTCCCCCATATGACACAATACTAAGGTCCAAAATGTACAAATGAACCAGTGACAGGCTTGACATTCACTATCTGGCAATTCTCACCGAGATAACAAATGGCACTTCATGTTACTGGGAAGTGAACATTCCTCAGAGGATCCCAGCATATGTCTCACAAACCACACTTGAAACTGAGATTTGTGTCACTGCTGTACAGAAAGCTAGCTTCTATCATTTAAAATCAGATCTCAGTAATTTCCATACAAAGACAAAGGAATATCTTTGTCAAAAAAAAAAAAAAGCACAACCAACCAACCCCCCCCCAACCAACCTCATAAGTTTAATCACTGTATTTCAGTGAATTTCAAAGTGGGGGGGTGTTGCACATATAGTTTACAAAGGAATGTAGCACAAAGTTTATGGTACAAGTGCTCCATGCAAAATACATATAAAACTTTCCACACAAAGGCTGAAATGGGTGTTTCAGTAATTTATTCACAATATAACACCCATTTTTTTCTGCCAGCTTTTACCATACATCATAGGAGTTTACCAGTCAAAAATTACCTTTACAGATGCAGTTTCTCCTACCTTTAATTAAAATCTTTATTTTTATATTGTCAAAGCGATAAAATGTGGAGCTATTGTGCTCCTCTGTGATGCACTCTGAGACAGCAAAAAAATTGATACTTTATAAACTTTAATATTTAAGAGGCAGTTTTAAGACAAATTGTGTTCTTTTATTTTTCTGTTTCATTAGTAAGTTTCATCAGTTCTTACCTGTAACAACAGAATTCACATTATCAATTGCAACGAAAACAAGAATACCTACATCTTCTCCAAGCAGTGATGTAACTGTGCTGATTCTTGTTTACAAACAGATAAAGCTGTCTTTAAAGGGTAAAGAGAAAAGTGACTACAGTGGTGTATGAGTAGGGATGTTTAGTATATTTTTCTTTAACAGCTAAAATTATTTTAAGTCAATTGTTATCCCCTACTGCATCAAGATTTTTGGAATGTACATTTAGGCTTTGGTCTCATAATTCTAGTATTTCTGAACTGAAAAACACAAACTACTTTTGCAGTACACAAGAGAGAAGAAATGCAGATGGCAAGGCTACCAAGGTCAACAGGTAAGACAGCAGGGCCAAAGGTATCATTCATAATACAGCAGTATCAAAACTTTGCATATCAAAGTCTATGGCTCCTACCTCCTTGTTTGTCTGGTTTAGATGGCGTCACTTATGCTTTATCTTATGGCAGCAAGTAATCATGAGCACTGAGCTTTCCAAGACTAGAAATTGAATTTTTCCCAAATTATCTACATTTATAACATGAATTGAATTTTATGTCAACTATGTTTGATTAGATAAGAAATTGTATTTGGCTAATTGTTTTTATTTTTCTGAACACAGCACACTAGAGGACAGTAGAAAATTTCATCTTGGATCTGCACAGTTCTAAAGCTGTGATACACACATACTACATTCTTTACCCAAATGAATGACACAAAGATTGCTTGTCATAAGTGAAGTCAGTGAACATTATATGGAAAAGACATCAGAACAAAGGAGATAATTTGCAGATGATGTTAGCTCTGCAAGAATAAGAGTGATATTTTATCAGTGCCGAGTCAGAACAATAGAAATAATTTGCAGATAAAGTTTGAAAGAAAACTATGGGGGGGGGGAAAAATGGTATTTTTATCACAGTTAAAGTCTAAAGTTTATGACGATTTCTTCCCTGAAAGATTAGGATGATTTACTGTCAAAAAAAGGAAACCAAATAAATAATTCCTCTTCATCCAAAAATGTACTGGAGGAAAACCATGGGGATTTGAAATACATTGTTCCATAAGCAGGGCTACAGGAATGTATCTTTTGTTGGGTTGAGGGGGGAGAGGAGTGGGCAGGATGGTGTTTCCAGTCATGCTTCCTTACACACCTGTTACTGCATTCTAGGTTCTCCTTGTGCATCCAGTCCTTTATGTAGTAAGGCCAGTTTCCTTCCATTTTTCTTTTCCCAGTATTTCCCCTCCCCTAAACTCATCCCAGTCTTCCTCCCAGGCTTTTAAATAGATGCTGTCTGACTGTGTGTCAGTACTGGCCCATGGGCACACATCTGTTGCTTATGCAGCTGACTTCAGAGCTTTGATTAATGCCCTGCCACAGATTGCACTGATCATGAACAAGCTACTCAACAGGTATCTCCAAACGGATCCAAGCAGACTACTTGCCTCATCTTATTCTGCCTTTCCCCACTTCCCAAGCTCTTCCTTTCTACCACCCTCATTGCCTCCCAATTAAACAGTCCATTCTATTTACTCTTTCCTCTTTATACCCTTTCCTGATGGTTCTGATACAGTTGCATTAATATTTCACACCTTAGTCCTCAGGTCTGTTCAGCTTTGCTTTCATTATCTCCTGTCCCATTGACACTCATGTGGCCATCTTAAGAATGCCACCAAAAGACAGAATGAGTCATCTACATTACTCCCATTTGGCTATCTGCAGTTCCTCACATGTCAGATGTGTAACAGGTCAGGATTATCCATCTACACATTTTATCTATCCATCTTAACCTTTTAAGGAGAAAAATTTACAGACAGACAAGGATTACACATGCAGATTAAGCCAAAAACCCAGAAGCAATGGCACATTGCCTGCATAAAATCC
This sequence comes from Dryobates pubescens, assembly GCF_014839835.1. NCBI lineage: Eukaryota > Metazoa > Chordata > Aves > Piciformes > Picidae > Dryobates > Dryobates pubescens. The sequence continues at coordinate 38,089,620 of NC_071614.1, forward strand.
AAGAGCCAGGCAAAAACCATCTCAGTCCCAAGGGAAAGTGAATCTCAAGAATATCCTTAAAAACCACAGAAATAACTGATAGCACCTGACAGGAAGAGGAAGGAGTTTTTAGCTGGAATGAGATCTTATTATTACAGCAGAGTCAGATTTAGCGGTTCCAAGAAGCCCACGGGTAATTACAAAACACAGATTTATTCATACAATACAAAGCTAGAAATCAGACATTGCAGTTTGGCTGCATGGAAAATAAGAGTGAGAATAATGGAATTTTATCTGAATCTTCTGGTAAATGCCAAATCTTAGGGCACTAGTAAGAAAAATGTAAAAGCATCTATACACATCATGGAGATCCCAGAGACACAGTGAATTGGTTTTCAGCAAGCACAAGGAAGGAGATGTTGAATTGCACATCTAGAACACTTTCTAAATTTCTTTCAGGAAGAACTAATAACCTACAGAATGTCTCTGGGTGGATCTAGCAAGAGAAAACGGAGTCAGCAACAAGGAGTAGATAGAGGTTTGAGGGGCTAATTGTTTTGTGGTTTGTGATTGGGTTTTTTTTTGATACATAATTCATGAAATCTTTAATGCAGAAGTTCAGTAAATTTAAAGACGTGGAAAAAGCTGTTGGGGAGGAGCTACTGTAGGTTTGGCTTTGACTTACAGGGGAATCAACTGGCAAAGCAGAGGTCATCATAAAATGATGACATTTACTATATGAAAAAAAGATTTGTAGTCCTTAATCTGTTTTTAAACTCAGATCAAGAGAGGAAAAAAGGAAATGCCACAATAAGGTCTCTCAAGAAGATAATCTAAAGGATAAATGAGCACATAAGAGTCACTACCTACTGAAAGAAATTGCTAAGTACACAAAAGCACACTCCTTTTGAAGTTTAGGTAGGAAAAATACAAAGAGAACATTCTAACTGCATCAGTAGTTTTTAATAACCTGAAAAGAATAATAATAATAAAAAAGAATAATTACAAAAGTGGAAACAAGAGCACATGGTTAACAATAAGCATAATGGATAGCTCGCATGTCTTATATGGATAAAAAACAAAAGGCTAGGGGTGCAAAATGTATTTCCATTAGCCAAAGATATAAAAGGCAGTGAGGAAAAAGGCTATGAATACAGTAAGTAATTGTGGGAAGACAAAAGAAAGGAAGAGACCATTACTTGATTGGACAGAAGATAAAAATATGGACAGTACACAGAGATGGCTAAAGTGTTCAATACTTAGCTTGAGTTTTCATCCATAGAGAAAGTAATTACAATCATCTACTAAACAAAATGCATTTTAAACTGCAGATTATCACAAGAAAAGAATCTGAAGAATATTTAGAAAAGGCAGACATATCAATCTACAGAGAATGAATCATTGTAGCAAACTTTCCTAGCTAGTCAAAGCAGTTTCAACACAGATCACCTTCAAGAATGCAAGGAGGAAGTAGCAGCCTAGCAAAGACAACACTTCTATCTACTGTGAAAGAGAAAGATTGAGGGAATTATAAACACACTACACTAGCTTTGGAAGTAAAAATATTGCAGAGTAAGCTATCAAAAAACAAACAAACAAAAAAAGAAACCAAACCACCCAACCAAAACAAAACACACCAAGCTATAAAAAGTACATAAGACATTCTATGAACAGCCCATAAGAATTTTCCAGGCAGAGTAAAGCCAATACAGTTGCTTACTGACTAGCAATATAAGAATGACTAATACATTTGGTAATACCACTGCAAACTTTAATAAACAATCTTCATAATTATAACCAGGATATAACCACTATTACAGAGAAACACAGCTGTGGAAAAATAACTCAAAGCATTCCTCCCATTGTCAACTGTCAGTTGTCAAACTTGGAGTCATCTAACTTGGAAAATCTCCAATGCATTCCCAAATCTGGGACTAGAATATATTTTCAATAATAATTTACATGATTGCAGAGGAAATGCATTCATACCACTGTAGGGATAAAAAGCATTTGCCAAATGCCATCAGAATTTGAAATGATCTTGACAAAGTTCAGCATGCTCAAAATTCAGAATATAAAATTCAACAGAGACCAGGCAAACAGTTGATACTGGAAAGGAGACATCACACACACTAATAGAAAAAAAAGGAGACTCTGTGGCTTGGCAAGAACCAGCTGTTAGAAATCGAGATGTCAACAGTGATCACAAAGTAAACAGCTTTCTGGCTTGTGTTAGTAGCCAACGCCTTGAGAGAAGGTGTCGATCATATGGCTTCCTAAAGGTGGTAAAGCCCTCAAAAGACTATTACACCCTAAAAAGCACCTCCCTTTAACAAAGCTGTAAACTAGAGCAAGTTCAAATGACAAAACAAACCAACCAACCAACCAACCACTCCCCTGCAATGCGAAAACAAACAAAAACAACCCCAACCATCAAACCCAGCACAAATTTAAGTGGTTTAACCAGGATGCAAGACTGAAGGAGCATTTTACCAGCAGTGCACTCATATGACTTGGCATGGTGTCTCATGCAAACTTCTTTTGGGTAACTGCATCATGATATATTCTATGAAAAAGTACCAAAAACAAAAACAACCCACACCTCTAATCAGCACACAGATTTTCATAAGAACTCTCTTAATACAATACAGAACATTCTCTGTTCTTTCTGATTCCCCATGAGAGTAATGACCTCAAACTGAAAAAAAGATCCATAACACAGGCAGAAAAATGTAGCACTGCTGAAATAATGTTTGGATCAGGTCTATTTGGCAAGCAAGCTAGAAAGTACATTACAATTTATTGTAGTGTTCTGTTTATCCTTTGAATAGTTATCAACATGTATATATACCGGAGACACTAAGCAGAGCATTTGTATTGTAAAGCCTTTTCATCCCTCCAGGCCTCCTGTAGCTCTTAAAAAAAAGGTTTATTCTAAGTGTTTCTGTTCTTCCTCCTCTTACTGTAATAAAACAAATGTTAGGCTTCCTCATCAGTACAAAATATAAAAACATTCATGATCACGATTCACTGTAAGAGAAAAAGTTGAGGTCTCGAGCAAGGTAGGTGTGGAAGCAGCAGACTTCCTTCTTACATGTTGGATCTTGGCAAAAACAACTCCAGCTGCAGTCAACAGCAGCCTTCCCAAGTTTTGTCAGAGTAACTGCTCAGTAAAATTACAAAAAAAGCTGCATTCTAGAAGGCGTCCTCCAGAGTGATAATAGGTGTCTTGAGAGAACAGGCTTGGTATAACACTGAGGACCCAGGGGAGAAAGCACATACCACAAGAGGTCAGTTTCTGGCCACTACAGGAGTGCAGACTAGATAGATCAGCAGAACTGCTTTCAGAGCACAAAAATGAAAATAAAAGTCTTAAGTCTTATACTTGAGACATAAATCTGGCTACATAGAATAGCATTAACCAGGCTGGAAAAGACCTTCTAGATCATTGAGTCCAACATATCATCCAACACTATCTAATCAACTAAACCATGGCACCAAGATCCCCATCCAGTCTCTTCCTAAACACCTCCAGTGATGGTGACTCCACCACCTCCCCGGGCAGCCCATTCTAATGGCCAATCACTCTTTCTATGAAGAATTTCTTCCTAACATCCAGCTTAAACCTCCCCTGGCACAGCTTGAGACTGTGTCCTCTTGTTCTGGTACTGGTTGCCTGGGAGAGGAGACCAACCCCCACCTGGCTACAACCTCCCTTCAGGTAGTTGTAGACAGCAAGAAGGTCTCCCCTGAGCCTCCTCTTCTCCAGCCTAAGCAACCCCAGCTCCCTCAGCCCCTCCTCATAGGGCTTGTGCTCCAAACCCCTCACCAGCTTTGTTGCCCTTCTCTGGACACGTTCCAGCAAGTCAACATCTTTCCTAAACTGAGGGGCCCAGAACTGGACACAGGACTCGAGGTGTGGCCTAACCAGCACAGAGTACAGGGGCAGAATAATGTCCTTGCTCCTGCTGGCCACACTGTTCCTGATACAGGCCTTCTTGGCCACCTGGACACACTGCTGGCTCATGTTCAGCCTACCATCAAACAGTACCCCCAGGTCCCTTTCTGCCTGGCCACTCTCCAGTCACTCTGACCCCAGCCTGTAGCACTGCATGGGGTTGTTGTGACCAATGTGTAGAACCCGGCACTTAGACTTGTTAAATCTTATGCTGTTGGACTGTGCCCAGCTGTCCGTATAATCATAGAATCAATAAGGTTGCGAAAGACCACAAAGATTGGCAAGGTCCCTCTGCAGAGCTCTCCTACCCTCTAACAGATCAACACCTGCCCCTAACTTGGTGTCATCTGCAAATTTAATGATGATGGACTCAATCCCCTCATCCAGAACATCAATAAATATATTGAACAGGATGGGGCCAAATAATGAAAATTCAAAGGAGAAAATAAGCAGACACATCAGATCACAGTCCCTACAAGAGTCAGCACAAAGGTAAAACAGGGAGAGTGCTGCTCCAGCAGTATCTCCCCTGCTTAAAGATGCTGTACTTGATCAATGCCCCACACTCCTTCAGCAGAAGGACAGGAGAACTTTTTCCTGGTTTCTCTTCCACCACATCTTGTTTCTGAAATCCAGAAATCTTCATATATGAAATGTTATCTGTTACTACACACTTGTGTTAGATAATTCAGAATATTAAAGAGTCATGTGTGTGTGTGTTTTATTCACCAGATTTCTTCTATGTACCAAGTGGTTGATATCCTGACATCCTTCCTACAATTGTGTAAGTTCCAAGATGCACATTCAGTTCCATATATGATGCGAGAGTCATGTGCAGCAACAGAAGAACAAAATTTGGGTTGATGTCACCAAGTAAAATGTCAAGAAGCTTCCACTCAGACTGGAAAAAGTCATGGAAGAGATACACTTCTAGCTATTGACAAACTGTTTCAGATTGCTTTAGGATGGACTCCGTTTGCCATACAGAACTGCAAGCTGTTCAGTAAGGAAAAGTTAAATTCATGGATTGGCACAATTTCCAAATGATGAGTGCTTGAATGACTGATCCAAAGAAAAATGCTCTTTATTTTCTCTAGGCTGCCTTCTCTATGAGGTTTAGTCTGTATCCACATGCAAGAGAGAATGGTAAAAGCCTGCAATTAGAGGACTACACAAACCACGCAAATTCTAGGCCTGTACGTGTAGGAGTAACCCAGACTATTTAGCTAGCTGTATCTTTTTTGAAACAAGTGAGCAGAAGGAACACAGGGAGGAATAGGTGGAGATTGAAGCCTTTTTCCAGACTTCTTGGCTAGAACAGCTGCACCACTGCAGAGATACTAATTTCCAGAAGTAAATTACAATTCCCTCAGAGCAAGGAAGAAGCAGAAGAGAAAATGTGATTCAGAGGAAAATCTGAGTCACCATATTTCCCCAGGCTGGCATTACAATGATCTAGTTCACACACCACCTCTTGCTCAAAGCTATGCCAATAGGCACAATCTTACCCTAAATAAAGAACAGGACAGTTATGTCAGCAACTTACAGTTTCCATAAGTAAGCTTTATGTGCTGCTGTTTAAGGTTTAAGGAAAGATCAAGAATCTAGGAAGCTATGAGACAGAGCATTTGCTATGTTCTTATACTAAAATATCCCACTGTCACATGCTTTGTGTCTTTTCATAGCACAGAAAGTCCCCTCTGTAGAATAAAACCCCAGATGGATCATTTTAAAATGATTAGGCATCACTTTTTAAATGTAGACACCATGAATCACTCTGCAACAGCTGCCAGCAATTTGCCTTGGAAATAAAGGCAATCATCTACCAAGTTTAAAGTGCTACTTTACAGGAAAGGGATGGGAAGCATGTGTTCAACACACACACAAAAAAAAGAAACTAAAATTGATAGAAAGGAAGTGATTTAGAAGTTTTAGCAAAATACTCTGTAGTGGTTATAGTCTGCCATCACTTAGGCTGAAAGAACCTCTGAAGTCATGTGGTCTAACCACCTTGGCTGATATCAGGGCCAGTTTTGAATATTGTGAAAAGTGGAGGGAAAAAAAAAGAAAAGGAAAGAAAAAACCCCCAAACCAAACCAAAACACACCAACCCGCAACTCCTACCACATACATTGGTCAACACTGAATTAGCAGTGTCACAAAACTACTATGAAGTCATCTATTTAATTCTGCATATACCTAAAATAATTGTTCTTTTGAGTTTCTAAAACAGCATCTCTTCACTTACATTCCCTTCCAAGGCTCAAAAGTAGACATGCCCAATAAGGCATGCTCAGAGTCCATTTAAGATACTAACATCCATGTTAACTCAGTAATAAGATCTCAGCACCAGGGACAACTGCCATCCATAAAACAAGGTTGATGAGTAAGAAGTATTTTCACCTTTTCTATTCCAGCCTAGAGCTGCCTTTATTCAAAAGGAAGGAAAACAGGTGTCTTCCAAAGCTGCCTTCAGCAGAAAGGCTTTTTCTATCACATCTCTCTCAGGAATGTAACCCAGTTATCAGGCTGGTGGATAGGATAGAGTGGTCCCATTGTAGTTGTTGTATTAGATTGTAAAAAAATTTAAAAATTCACAGGGGTATGTAGTTAAAACACAGGAGGTAACATTAATCTGTATCTCTGGTAGAAGGAGATTCACTTGGGAACAGAAATATCTATTTTTCTGTCCCTGAAGTCAACCTTGTTTATGTATATTGTCCTAATGAAAATGCAAACATTCCTGTGTGCTTTGGAGAATTCATCTTACCTCATCACATTATAGAAGAAAAAGTAGAGAGGATGTCATAGAATCCACTGTCCAAGACTGTAAGTACAGCCTCAGTACTTGTTACTTGCATTAGTCACTGAAGAAACGCTAGTACTTGCTATGTTATTTCACCAGTCTCTGAAACACCTCAGTCTACTCCTACAGTCACAACAGGAATCATCCAGTTCATCTTTGTTCCAGGAAAAGTAACTGTCTGAAAATGTTGACTTCTTAACAGGACCACCTATGAATTTAATTTTCTTTCTAAACTTGGCTTCTAGTGTCTTTATTGATATATCTTACTTGAGTCTTCTTGTGGACTCACTTTGCTCCCAAGTAATCCCCCATTATTTCCTTACCAAAACAATTTTAGCTTTACAGGAGTGATGTGGCAAGGCAATCATCCAGCCTTCTATCTAGGAAATGGATTTATTGATCGAATGCCAGGGGACATGGATCTCAGAACCTTAACCAAAAAAAATCTGAGGTACTTATTGAGAAGCTGTAAAATATATGAGGATATTTCTCTCCGCATGCTCCCCCAGGAAAACATCTGGTCTACTGGTTATCTCACATCCCATGGGAAAACTGAACCAAATCCCTTTGTTCTCCATGCAGCTAGAAGCATTTCATTGTAGTGCTCAATGGGTTAAAAGACACACCCCCACACCCCCCCCCATTGTCCTAGCTAAATTAATTACTTTAAAACTGTCTTTCATTTACAGTAAAAAAGTCACCTCTCTACTTCTTTTAACATTTGTGTACAGGATTATCCTGGGCAAGCCACATGTTTGCAGGCATGATCTTCCTCTCACTTACAGATAAGTAACACTCAATGAGATGAAAGTTCCCCTAAATGTAGTCATAGCACAGTTATTTGTGATTATCTGACATTTTTTGATGAAAAGGAATCGCATACATTTTGAAATCTTGCTGTGAAGATTTCGGCTCAAAATATCTGATCCCATTTTGAATGCAGCAATTTTTCTATGACTGCATATTTTTTGTGGACATTTTTATTATCTATGAATGTGAAGTCTAATGTAAAAGGGGAAGAAGGAGAGGAGCAATGTATTCTGCAAGGCTAATGGACAGCTAAACATAATTCATTAGGTAAGACAGGCAGTGTATAGAATGAGAAGTTAAATCATGCAGCAATGACCTTGGACTGTGCAGCTTTTCTAAGCTGGTCTATTGGATTTTTAATTTCCTTTGGGTAGGGGTCCCTTTTTTATTGTTCAATAAACAGTATAGAATGAGATTCAACAAAGAGTATAGAATAAGACAGTTATAATTAAATGTAGATGACGACATTGGACTACATGTAATCTAGTTGCCTCACAGTCAGGAGATCAAAATGGTCACTTAAAGGGCAGAATTCATCACACCTGCTGCACAGACCGAAAAAACCTATACCTCAACAACCATTACAAAAGAAGGCAGAGGTTTAATATACAGATATATCTGTTATACAAGTATTAGGTGAAATTAATTCCATCCAGAAGGGCTAAGAAATTCTAGTCTTCATAGCTAGCTCGAGGCATCCAGCTTAAATTCCAGCCAGGGATTTAATTTTAGAACTGGGGGATGAGGAACATACCAGATATAATAACAAGGCTTACCTCCTACCTTCTCTAAAAATATACAGTTTGTCTCCCAGTTGCAATATACTTTGAAATGAGCAGACTACCAAATCATTTAAGGGAATCTTCTCAGGATTTTCTTCATTTGGGGATTTTTATTGTTTCCAATCATCAAGAACATTCTTATCCATCTTGCAAGATTGTCTTCAGTAGAATTCAAAGAAAATCTGTGAAGCTATATATTGCTACAATATTTTCTCTCAAGAAAATATTTTTTTAAACAGCAGAGAGCACTATTTTGTTCACTTTCTGTCTTAGAGACTTACTGTCAACTGCAGTCTCATTTGGCATCTGGCTAAACTTCCTTGTGCTGGCAACAAAGTGCTTCTAGGGAAGCGAATGCAGTCACAGCATCAGGTCTGCACTACTTGGGAATAGGACAACACATCCCTATGCAGACCCGTGGTTTTCTAGTACCGCTCACTTGGAGTAGCTGAATAGAATTAGCAAACACAGGTGTCCAGCTGTCCCTGTATGGTAGAGTTTGCTGTCCTGCTGTTACAAAATAACTTAGAAATGTGATGTGACAGTTTTAGGCATACTCTTTAAAAAAACAAATACCAAATGAGCAATGAAACTATGAAAAATAAAGCATTCAGAATGTAACAAATTATTCATCTGTCAAAAGCAGAGTGGAAGCTTCTTATTCATCCTTTTCTTCCAAGGAGGAAGCGCTATGCTGGCCACAAGGTATAAAATGCAGTACTTGTTTTAGTCCAGCAACAACAGAAAAAAAAAACCCAAAACTTTGAATAATTAATAATTCAAAGGCAACTTTCTGTAAATTACTAATAATTTTTGGCATACTATATGCTTCTCTATTATCCAAGAAATATGTATCATTATGTATAAGGTTTTTTGATACTACACTGAATTCCATTGACTCTTTTTGTGCTAATCAATATACCAGTACTAAAACAGCTATGAAACACTTGAGTCAGTGCTGAGAATCAGTGATAAAATACTACCCAAGCTTCAAGTTGTTGCCAGGACAGTGGTATTAAAAAGAGAGTAGGCTGAGGACAGGACTACCGAATTGTTATGCCACTGTCCTCACCAGTTTTGCCTTCCACCAGCTAATATTTTATTCTCAATTTTCCATTTTGAAGCCTTTGAGCTAATTATGATTATGTCATTAGAATAGAATAAACCACATTGGAAGAGACCTTTGAGATCATCATGTCAAACTCATCATCCAACACTATCTAATCAACTAAACCATGGCACCAAGAACCCCATCCAGTCTCCCCCATAACACCTCCAGTGATGGTGACTCTACCACCTCCCTGGGTAAGCCCATTCCAATGGGCAATCACTCTATGAATTTCTTCCTAACATCCAGTCTAAACCTCCCCTGGCACAGCTTCAGATTGTGTCCTCTTGTTCTGGTGCTGGTTGCCTGGGAGAAGAGACCATCATCCATCTGGCTACAACCTCCCTTCAGGTACTTGTAGAGAGCAAGAAGGTCTCCCCTGAGCCTCCTCTTCTCCAGGCTAAGCAACCCCAGCTCCCTCAGCCTCTCCTCATAAGGCTTGTGCCCTATTAGGTTGCTTTTAGTAAAGACCACTGAGATGCAGAGGCAGCAGGCTTTAGGGAAACACAGGTCTTTTTAATAATATAGAAATATATTCACATATCTCAAATACTCTAAGCCTCATATTCATCATATCTGCTAAAAGCTCTATAATGATAGAAAAATAACATTTCTATAACATATTTCACTGAAACAGAAGACATATTCACTCCTATAAAAATCATCATCTCAGGGGCCAATTTGAAAATGTCTTTGAAAGCTTCATGTACAGCAGAGAGGTTTAATAAAGCAAATTCTCCTTGTTCTTATTCTACCATTTGCCTTTTTTTTTTTTTTTTGTTCTTTCCCCCCTTGAACTTGAGTTCAGATGTCTAGCCCTTTGTTACAGAGGAGTCCCATTCAATCAGTGAGTTTATCACAGGGACATCTGCAACATGGATTGAACAGGAATTAAACCACTGGACAGTAATGCAAACAGCTTGCTTGATTTCCAGTGCCCACTAATTCAAATCTTTTAATTATTCTGACTTTTTTTTTTTCCTTTTACTGTACATGCAGGCACTACAACTAATATTCCACAGCTTGACAGATAACTTCACCAGAGGACAATTAAAATTGCACATTCCCAGCAAACAACCATTTGCAAATGCATTTAGTCATAGTTCTAAAGTTAATAATTTATTGTCTCTCTTCATTAATTATACAAAGCTAAAAATTTTGCTACAAATGTCTGTGTTAAGAAGATCTAAAGAGAAAAAGTTTTGGATGTGTTATGTAAACTCATGTAAGAGCTATGTAAAGGGAAAGATGCCTTTAACAATGGAATTAATCAATATTCACCCTTTTGAGACACTTGACAATGAGACAACTGACCTTGAAATAGGTCCTGTATCTTCAGTTTAGGATGAATAACAAGTCATGGTCAATTAATACACAACAGAGCCCATTATCATGGAGATTATTGCCTGATCTGGGAAAACACACTCAAGGGCATTACAGCTTAATTTAGTTCCACAATCAAATTGATAACTTCAGCACCTCAAGTAGTCAGAAACCATAGCAATGAGCACACTGGAAACACACGCAAATCTCTACTAAGCAATGACACTCTATAATGATGATTAAAGATGACCTGTAAAACTTCAATAAAATAAATATTAAACAGTAAACCTCATTTTGTAACATTACTAACACATAACACACTCCAGAACCTGTCCCTTCTGACATTTCTCAATGGAAAATAGTCACTCAAGACAATGAATTCAACTTTGAACTTTCCCAGGAGATAAACAAGGAGATACTGCCCACCACTCAAAAAAATAATCAGCTGCCTAGTTCCTCACTGAGACAGGCCAACAGGGCACTGCATAGCTCAGATCAAATGACTGTTGCACTCAGAGCTTTTCAGACCTCCACACTGAGCAAGCATGACGCATTGCCACCACTTTTCTCCTCAGTGTCCTGAGGAGATCAACTTAGATTGAGAGATTGAGGAAATCAATTTAGATCAACTCAGTGAGAGAAAAAAACCAAAGGGGCCAGATAAAGAGGATGAATTCAAAATGGGAAGAAAATTTGAGCCTGTTTTTATGATTTAGAGACTGCAAAAGGGCATTCCCCACAGCCTGCCCCTCACCACCATGATCTTGAATCTCAGTGGTCTCTTACAAGATGCACACCACGCTTCCATGCCTCCCTAGTTATACTCCCATTTCACAACACCCTTTGCAGCACCTCAGACACTGCTCAAGTTCCACATTTCACAGTGCAGGTTTTCTATGCCATTCCTGTGGTCTGCGAGTTTCTCCCTAAGAGAGCTTTTAACATTACTCTCAAGACCACGTTTGATCTTGACATTCAGTCAAGTGCATTGTATTTGTCAGTATGCAAATGGTGGTCACTGAGTTGAGTGCTACCATGTAGAAATGATTCTCAGCAAGCCTCCTATATTAGAATTCTAAAATAATTTAAGTTGGAAGAAATCCTGAAGATAACCAAGTCTAACAGCGAATCTAGCACTGCCAAGTCCACCATCAAACCATGCCACTAAGCACTATATCTACATTTCTTTTAATTACCTCCAGGGACAGTGACTCAATCACTTCCCAGGGCACTCTGTTCCAGGGCTTCACAACCCTTTAAGTGAAAAAATTTTCCCAAATATCCAATCTAAACCTCCCTTGGTGCAACTTGAAGCCATTTTCTCTTACCCTATCACTTGTTACTATGAAGAAGAGATCAACCCCCACCTCACTACAACCTGCTTTCAGGTATTTGTGGAGAGTGAGGTCTCTCCTCAGCCTCCTCCTCTCCAAACTACACAAGCCCATGTCCTTCAGTCACTCCTTATCAGACTTTTGCTCTATACCTTTCACCAGCTTCCCTGACCTTCTTTGGACCTACTCCAGCACCACAACATCTTTCTTGTAATGAGAGGTCAAGACCTGAACACAGTATTCTGTGTGTGGCCTCACCAGGGCCAAGTACAGGGGTACAATCACCTCTCTAGTCCTGCTGGCCACATTTGCTGATACAAGCCAAGTTGTTGGCCACCTTGACCACCTGAGCACACTACTAGCTCATATTTAACAGGCTATTGACCAGCATGCCCCAGTCCTTTTCCATCAGGAAGCTTTCCAGCCACTGTGCCCCAAGCCCATAGCATTGCAAGGTTATTGTGACCCAAGTGCAGGACCTGGCACTTAGTTTTGCTGGATGTCATACAACAGGCTTCTGCCCATCTCATACTCTTTCCACCTTCTCCTCTCACGGCACATCAACAACTTTCTGTTTGCTTTAGCCATGGATACATAATGATTAGGAAAGGCACTGTTACAGCAATCTAATAAACCCAGACTGCTTACAAAATAAAGTCACAAAAACAAGACGGCAAAACAAAAAGGATTGGAACAAACAGAACACATAAATCTGAAGAACATAATTTAAGGCAACTTCATCATCAGTATACATATATTTTAAGACAGATACATAGCTAGCTACTGAGCTAGCACAGAGCACAGTGTGACAGTGTTAAAGGGAGATGTCCTCATTAACAGCGCCTGCCAAGGACATGTAGAAAGCAGCTCATCAGAACTGTGACTTGCATCACCCAGGAGGAGGAAGGCAAGAGCTGCAACAGGTCACTGAATTATAAAACAAATTTACCAGGTAACCAGTCAGGACAGAGAGGACTTGGAATGTGTTAATATGAGCAGAAGGACTGCTGGCCGTCTGGCACCTGCAGTGGTTGAGATTGGTCTCACACTTATCACTGAGCAAAGGCAGGATTGGCACTGTCTTTCTGCTACAAGTGCCTCAATATGCTGTGAGTCAGGAGCCCATGCAGCCCCATGAGCAGGCTGTGTCAGAAGCCTTGGCCATTCTCTGTGAGGCCTCCCACCTGATCTAACCTAGCTCTGTTTGCAAGTCATTTAGCCTGCTAATCCAAGGAGAGGCAGGTTTTGTATCATCAATGTTCCTGTGAGTCTGGTGCTTGGTACAATGGATGGATTTGAGTATATTGCGAGATATTGCTGATTGGATCAGATCAGCTCATTTTTGTGCCTATCTTCATATCTCCAGTTTTGTGAAGATACAGGTGTTGCTGTTTCCATTACCCCATCTATTCTACATCTTGAGCTGAAATAAGCCAGTTAGCTTTGAATTTGTTTCCCTCACACAACATAAGGAAATTTGAAAATTTGGCATAGTGTGTTTGACCTCCACGTATATCTTTATTTATCATCTCTGCTCTGATAACATGTTCATATCAAAAACATTGAACATATGCATCACATGATATTGGCATAAATTTTCCCATACTTCACTCTAGAATTGCAGTAATCTCTGGTTTTATATTAGCTGGTCTGTCTGGTTCAGTATCCAGAGCTACATCAGGGAAAAGTTGGAAACAGAAAGATTCAGAGAGAGTAGAGGATCATAGAATGCACTGGGTTGGAAGGGAACTTTAAAGGTCATCTAGTCCAATGCCCCTGCAGTCAGCAAGGACATCCCCAACTAAATCAGGTTGCTTGGAGCCCCAGCAAGCCCGACCTTGAATGTCTTCAGGGATGGGGCCTCCACCACCTCCCTGGGGAGCTTATTGCAGCATTTGTTTCACCACCCCCACAGTAAAGAACTTTTTCGTGATGTCCAATCTACTCTTCTCTAGTATAAAACCCTTGCCCCTACATATCCTTCTAAACAGTCTCTCCCCAGCTATCCTGCAGACACTCTTCAAATACTGGAAAGCTGCTAAGGTGTCCCCAGAGCTTTCTCTTCTCCAGGCTGAACAACTCCAACTCTGTCAGCCCATCTTGATAGCAGAAGTGCTCCAGCCCCATGATACTTTTTGTTGCCCTGCTCTGGACCCTATCCATCAGGTCCATCAGGTTCTTGTGTTGAGGGTGCCAGTTAATATAAAGCCCTCCATCAACAAATGCTGGATATTCTGTTGGCTCTCTTCTGCCTGCGACCTTTGCTACTATTTCTGAAGTTCATGCACTTGTTTCCAAGTGTCTATCTAAAGCTATGTAATCCAGTACAGTCACAGACATTGTCCTGGAGTAAAAAAGACAGGTAGACATGCCTATTAGGAGTAAGAAGCCATGTTATAACCCAAGAAATACATTCTTTCATGTGTTGTGGATAACTAGGCTACAAAACACTCACTGAAATATGACCAGAACAACCACACAGTTCTGGCTGGCTCATGATGTGGCCAGAGTAAACATGATACTTCCCATTCTGCATAGACCTAGACCGACATTACATGGAAAACACTAAAAAGGGCAACTTACAAACTCAAAAGAAATATTTGCCCTTGGAAGTGTCTGTAGTTTCAGAATTTTCAAAATGTCTGTGGTAGGTTGAGAGAGAAGGCCCAACTTCCCCTCCCCCACTAAGTAGGAATGGTAAGAAAACCACAACTAACTCAGACGGTGAAGCAAAGGGGAACGCTGTATTTACAAAAGCAATATAGGATGCAGGGAATTTATGTACACAAATATACAATATATACAGAAATATACAGCAAGGAAACAAAACCAGGAACAGGACCCCCGGCAGAGGGGGTTTTCCCCTGTACCTCCTTCACCCCCCTACCTCCCTTTTTCCCCAAAGAGGGTTAGAAAGAAAAAAGGGGAGTTAACGAGGCAGAGGCCTAGTACAGCAGGATTAATGCTTATTAATGCTTATCTGTTATTTGGCCAGAAGCAGACAGCGGAAAGAGGTGAGCGAAGAGGAACCAAACTGCCGAAAGTTCTGGCTGCACTGAAAAAGATTGTACTCCCACCTATCTACCAATGAAATGTGTTTAGAATACAATATATTCACAAAACATTTAGCCAGCACTGTCCCTTTCTTAAAGGCACAGCCTCAAACGGTCACAGTCCACCCCTTCTAAACAATTTCATTGGCTGTTCACACTGTCCATCCAATCCAAGACAATATTTACAGTTCGTAGGTAAAGTTCATAGTCCGTTCCGGCTATACTCAGATGAAGATGATTCAGAAGTCCAAGAAAATCAGGAAATAAGAAAATGGAAAACAATTTGTCTCTCCGCAGATGAAGCGAAGAAAAGGGGAAACGGGACACAGGGACTCTCAGTTGACTCAGGGCTCTCAGGGTTCGTGCACTGTAGATTCCTCAGGGATTCCTCCTTTGGGTGCGATGCAGCTGTACAACAGTCTGAAATTAAACTCTTTCAGCTAAAGTTAAATTTCTTTGTGGAATACACTGTATTTCACCATTCTCTTGCATTACCCAATAAGTGTGACCTGGACCTTCAGCTGAAACCACCCCTCGGACAGGTTTAGCCTCTCCTGAGGGCAAAAATACCCAAACAGTTTTACCTAACAGATTCTTTTCTCTAACAACAGGAACTCTATCACCTTCTACTTTCTGCAGCAGATCTGAATGTGCCGGTCCAGCGAGGTTCACTGAACCTCTACTATTCACCAGCCAGGTTGCTTGTGCTAAATGTTTTTCCCAGTTTTTCCAAGATCCACCTCCCATGGCTTTGAGAGTGGTCTTCAACAAACCGTTGTAGCATTCAATCTTCCCTGAAGCTGGTGCATAGTAAGGAATATGGAAAATCCACTCAATGCCGTGCTCTTTTGCCCAGCTCTTTACAAGGTTGTTCTTGAAGTGAGTTCCGTAGTCTGACTCAATCCTCTCTGGAGTTCCGTGTCTCCACAGGATCTGTCTCTCCAGACCGAGAATGGTGTTGCGTGCAGTTGCGTGTGGAACTGCGTAAGTTTCCAGCCATCCGGTGTTCGCCTCTACCATAGTAAGCACATATTGCTTACCAGAATGAGAACATGGTAGAGTGATGTAGTCAATCTGCCAAGCTTCACCATACCTGTACTTGGACCATCTGTCACCACACCACAAGGGCTTAATTCGCTTTGCCTGCTTAATAGCAGCACAAATGTCACAGTCATGGATGACTTGTGTGATAGCATTCATGGAAATGTCTATGGATCTGTCACGAGCCCACTGGTATGTTGCATCTCTGCCTTGATGTCCTGACGAATCGTGAGCCCACCGAGCTAAGAATATCTCACCTCAGTGTTTCCAGTCAAGATCAAGATCAGAGTCCTCGTCTACTTGAGAAACTCTTGCAGCTAAATCTGCCTGATGGTTGTGTTGCTGTTCCTCAGTAGCTTTGCTCTTCGGAATGTGAGCATCTATGTGTCTCACCTTCACTGGAATTCTCTCGACTCGATCAGCAATGTCCTGCCACAGGTTGGCTGCCCAAATGGGTTTTCCTTTCCTCTGCCAACTATTCTTTTTCCAGTTCTTTAGCCAACCCCACAGAGCTACCATCCATGAATCAGTGTAGAGATAAAGCTTTGGCCATCTCTCACGTTCAGCTACGTCGAGAGCTAGCTGGACAGCTTTTACCTCTGCAAACTGACTGGATTCTCCTTCTCCATCCTTTGCCTCTGCAACTGGGTGTGTTGTACTCCACACTGCAGACTTCCACCTTCGCTTGTTTCTCACGAGACGACAGGAACCATCTGTGAACAAAGCATATTTCTTTTCATCATCAGAAAGGTCATTGTAAGGAATTTCCTCAGCACGAGTTACTCTCTCCTCTGGAGGTTTAATACAGTTGGTACCTTCAGGCCAACTTGAGATCACCTCCACCAGACCAGGTCTTTCAAGATTTCCCATTCGAGCTGTGTTATCAGAGCCATCCACTTGGACCAGGTGGAATCTGTAGCATGATGTGGTGTGGAACCTTTGCCTTTGAACATCCAATTCAAAACTGGTAATCTGGGAGCTAACATAAACTGTTATTCAGTTCCAATTACTTCAGAAGCTGCTTTTACTCCTTCATAGGCAGCTAGAATCTCTTTCTCTGTTGGAGTATAATTAGCCTCTGAACCTCTGTAACCTCGACCCCAGAAGCCAAGAGGTCGTCCACGTGTCTCACCTGGAGCTTTCTGCCACAAGCACCAGGTTGGACCATTGTCACCTGCAGCCGTGTACAAAATGTTCTTAATGTCTGGACCATCTCGCACAGGTCCCAGACCCACCGCTTGAACTACCTCTTGCTTTATCTGGTCAAAGGCTACTTGTTGTTCAGGTCCCCAGTGGAATTTGTTTCTCTTTCGAGTCACATCATACAGAGGTTTCACAATCTGACTGTATCCAGGAATGTGCAGTCTCCAAAATCCCACTATCCCCAAGAAACAAAGTTTCTTGCTTGTTTGTGGGATTTGCCATGGTGGAGATTCTATTTACCACATTCACTGGAATGTGTCGGCGTCCATCCTGCCACCGCACTCCCAGAAAATGAATCTCTGTGGTAGGTCCTTTCACCTTGTTTCTCTTGATGGCAAAACCTGCATTCAGAAGAATGTCCATGACCTTGTTACCTTTCTCAAAGACTTCCTCAGCAGTTTTACCCCAGATGATGATGTCATCGATGAACTGGATGTGTTCTGGAGCACCACCTTCCTCCAGAGCATCATGGATTACTGCATGACAGATGCTGGAGTTGTGGATCCAGCCCATTGGCAGTCTGTTGAAAGTGTACTGGATTCCTCTCCAGGTGAAAGCAAACTGAGGCCTGCATTCCTCTGCTATGGGAATAGAGAAGAATGCATTAGCAATGTCTATGGTAGCATACCATTTGGCCTCTTTGGATTCCAGCTCATACTGGAGTTCCATCATGTCTGGTACTGCTGCACTCATAGGCGGAGTAACTTCATTCAGGGCTCAGTAGTCCACTGTCAGACGCCAGTCTCCATTCGGCTTTCACACAGGCCACACTGGGCTGTTGAAAGGTGAATGAGTTTTGCTGATGACTTTCTGACTCTCCAGCTGACGAATCAGATTCTGAATGGGCAACAAAGAGCCACGGTTGGTTCTGTATTGTCTGTGATGCAGTCTGAGAAGCAGCCGGCAACTTAATGTCCTGAATCTTGTGTTGTCCCACAACTGCAGATTCATCAGAAAGCTCAGGTCTAGCAGACAGTTTCAGTTTTTGTCCTTCAATTTCTACAGAAGCTACTCCAGAAGCCCATTTGTAACCTCTAGGGTCTTTGAAACGCCCTTCTCTCAGAAAATCAATTCCCAAAACACAAGGTGCGTCAGGTCCGGTCACAACTGTGTTTCCTCCACTGTTTACCAGTTAGACTTATACTAACCTCCGCATTACTTAACTCTTGAGATCCACCAGTGACTCCCAGAATGGTTATAGACTCTGATCCCTGATAATTCGATGGCAATATGGTGCACTGAGCTCCTGTGTCAACCAAGGCCCTGCACTTCCGAAAGTGTGAAGTGCCAGGCCATTGGATGTACACATGCCAATAAATTCTGTTATCTCTATTATCCCTTTCCTCCCCCTGGCAGGAGGCAGGGCACCCCTAATTATGGGGAACATGCCCACAAGTGCAATGAGCACAGTGTGCAGTATTAGAACTGGAGCCACTGTTGGAGCTATTATAGTTGTCCTGGGGAACTGTGGAAGTAACAGCTACCCTTCTGGTATTGCTACCCCGGGTGCTGCCACTTTGCAGTTCCCTCAGCCTCCTGAAAAGATTAGAAGTTGGTTGACCATCCCATCTGTTCATGTTCTCACCAAACTGATCACTCAGAGTTATCCAAATAGTCCTACGTGATTGCCTTGGTGGTCTGTTTTGGTTTGGTCTGCTTTGGAATGACCTCCTTGGAGGACGTCTATTCCTCACAGCTGAAACCTGCACCCACCTGGAGGAAGAATTGGAATTATCTCTTTGTGCCAATTGGTATATGGAATCTTTCAGCTCTTTCATGCAATCCTCAATTTTTCCAGACAGAGTTTCAATGGCTGAAACCAAAGAAACACGTGTCATGCTATCTTCCAATTGTCTCATTTGATCAGTGAATTGGCCAACCATAGGAGGATCTCCACCATAATTTCTTGCTACAATTCTGCTTGCCAAAATATTTGCATAATTGGAAGGAGCAAGTTTGATGAGCTTTTTAGCAAGACCAGTTCCTACAGGAATATCATCGGGATTCAGAGTTTCATGTTCACCATAGAGTATCTCTCTAACAGCAAATTCTCTCAGATGCTTAATTCCCTCATCTATGGTAGTGCAGGGCTTAGGATTCCAGGGAAGATCATCTCGGGAAGGCTATCTCAGGAGAACCGCCATTAAAAGGCGTATCCACAGATTAATCTTACAGAGAGCCTTGCCTAGATGTCTATCTATTCCATTATCCTTCGAGAGAGTTCCTAGCTGAGCTGCTGACTTGTCTCCAACTATTAGAGTTGGAGCACTGGTATCATAACATCTACCAAGCCAAGCTAGAACTAGCTCCTTATCTGCTCTGATGTAATCTTTATGCACATTTCAAAGCTCCTCCCTAGGAGAAGAACATCCCTGAAGGTCATCCTCTTCTCCATCTATCATATCTTCCTCAACTTTTTGTCCCCATAATCCTGCTGTCACTCTCCTAAGGATCTCTTTAAGCTGAGAAGCACCACTGCCAGCTGCTGTCCTAGCTGCATCTCCATCCTCTGATGATCTCAATAACTCAGCAATATCCTTAAGACAAATCTTCTCTTCCTCCTCAGCAGGCCCTTTCCTAGCAGAGGTTCCCTCACCAGGATCAGTGTCTGTCTGTTCTCCCCCATTAGCTCCCGGATCAGCTTTGGCCTTTCCACTTCTAGTTTTTAAAACTGCTACTTGCTTAATTGGAGCTGCATTTGAATTTACAGCCACCTTAATAGAAGCTGACAGGTCTTGAGTCTGATCAGCTGCTGTGGTGGCCCCTTCCGGTCCTGTCATGGAGGACGGAAATGACCTCGCCTGGTTAATGGTGGCTGAAGACGGGGAGCCACCATGTTAGGAGCTGCCGCCCCTGGCTGCTTGCCAGAATCAGTAACGGTAGCATTTAAAGCAGCCTTTCTGATAGACTTTTTAGCTTTATCCTTAACTGACACAGATTCTCCACTCTCCTCATCACTAGAAGTCTCTGGGGCAGACCCAGAGGCGTGCCGCCACTTCTTTGATCTATGCCTAATAACGAAGCAGGCCTTGGGGAGTTATCGAGGCAGAGGCCTTGTGCTAGGAGGATTAAGGCTTATCTGTTATTTGGCTAGAAGCCCAGAAGCAGACAGCTGGAAGAGGTGAGCAAAGAGGAACCGAACTGCCAAAAGTTCCAGCTGCACTGAAACTTAAGATTGTACTCCCACCTATCTACCAATGAAATTCATTTAGAATACAATATATTTACAAAACATTTAGCCAGCACTGTCCCTTTCTTAAAGGCACAGCCTCAAACGGTCACAATGTCTAAAAGCATTTTCTTTTTAGTTGAAAATTACCAACTCCATTTCTACTACAGAGATACTTTGTTAAAGTTTAAAAGTCATACTGGAGACAACAGAGAAAGAACTACTCTGTTCATTGCTACACCAGTCAATAACAGATGTTTGCACGAGCCAATTTTTCCTCTCACTTGTCACAAATACCTGGAGTGTTTTATATATGAAGCCCAAGGTATATGAGGATCCTTTTGCAACGACAACAAAAATGCTCTGTCCTAATTTGAAAAGGAATTGTGTTCAAAGTAGTGTGGTCTTACTAACACATGTATTTGGAGTGTGCAAACAGAAATTGTATTATTAATTCTTCAAATGCACTCAGGACTGTTCAGGTAATACACTTGTAACACTTGTACTTCTGCATGCCTCTTAAAAACATAAAAGTTGGTCTTATCTCAAGCTATTAATTTGCCCATACAGGGGTATTATGGAATGGGTGATCAGAATATTAAGAACATCTCAGTGAACAAAGAACAGCCTTCATGTCCTCAGACTTGATCAGTTCCCCTACTCAGAACTCAGTTCCAATAAAAGAATGTTAATATAGTATTTATAATTTTAGCGAAGACTAAGTTCCTTCCACAAAGGGAAATTATACAGTCTTCTTTGAGGAGTTTAGAATTACAAATCTGGGTATCTTTAGGTTATTTTTTAAGACAGTCTTTAGCTAAGAAATGAAGGTTAGAGCTTGAGTCCTATCCAAGATTAGCGTGCCCCATGCCATAAAGTCATAATAAGGAGATCTGTCACAATGGTGGGATATCAGTTCAAGAGAGAAATGAAAGTGGTTGAAGATACTCATACTAGTAAATGCATATCATTTTATCTAGCTTTAAAACATTTTGTCTGACTTCTTCATACATACTTACATCACAGTTGTCAGAGAAAGAGTAACCTCAGCTTAAATATTTTAAGGTATTTGCTTCAGAACTAAATATGGGTTTCTAGCTCAGAACACCAAAATGCAATTTTAAACACCATACTAATAATTAAATACCAGGCATTATTGCTACAAAAGATACATTCAGAACATGCTCCCACTGTTCATCCACCACAAAAGAGATGCTGCTCCCTAAGTATCTGGAAACAGCTTTTATTAATTAGAACTAGGGTTAGAACAGATGCCCACATGTTCCTGGTAGACACTTCACAATCTATAGTTAAAAGCATTTTGCACAATTAAGCCATTACCTTTTTCATGCTTACAACATGAAACGCAAGTTTTAAACACCACAGGAAAATGATAGTTAGACAGAATACAATTATTAGCCTCCATTGTATTGGCTATTTGCAAGAACACAACCTCACCCTGATGGGGCTAGATGAAATCATAAAATACTTGTCTTCACCTTTAGCCTTAATGATCTTGAGAAATTTATTTCCTCTTGTAACATGAAATTCGCTTAGCTGATCAAGAACAAGCAACAGAGAAAATAAGTTTTGTATTTGTGCACCAGAATAATATAGCAGAAGGTTGTGCGGAAGACAAAGAAGAAATATTATGTTATTTATGTTATCTCTTAAGGCTGGCCAACTTCCCTCTCTTATTGGAACATCTATTAGTATGTTTTCTCCCGAGGACACTTTTCTCAAATGTGTCCTCTCTTAATGTCTGTTTTCTCTGCTTCAAAATATTGAGTTTACACTAAATCTTTTTCCCTTTAAGTCATGTAATTCTATTCTTAAAAAACCCAAATATTTCGTTCTTTACCTATGAGTACTGACAATTACAGGCCACACTGAAATATTTTTTCAGTATCTCATAGTGGTAACATATTTACACAGTACAGATATAATGTCACAAAGTAACAAAACCTGCAATAGCCCATGACAAGTTTGACCAAATGGCAAAGAATACTCAAGAAAACTCATGTCTGAATTCCTGTAGAAAGTTCAGCTGGGAAAATTACTCATTCAGTGTAAGGCTGGCCAAGAACCTGAAACCTCATAATTGACTCACCTTCTAGATGTGGGCAATCTTCACACTTCCCTTGACTTCCATGAGAGCAGGAGGCTCTCAGTATGCAGAGGAACTGCACTGCCATTGCCATAAACAAGCCTATGCAAACCCATGAGCAAGGGGTCTTGACACCTGCCTTTTAAGTGGTTCGACTGGATTTAATGGGCTACACATTTACACCTGAGACCTCAGGTGTGATTCAGTAAATAAGGATTCCTAAGAGAAATGATCATGCTAGGAGTAAAAAACCTGTCCCAGAACAGATTTATATAAATCAATATATGAAGCCTACAAAACCCAGCAGTTGTCTATAAAGCACTTGGTCCTTACACTGAAACAGACGCATGCACTGGCTATACCATTTATTTTTTTAACTGACAAAATAAAATATAGTAGTAAGGATTTTAAAATCACTTATATTGATTAAACAGTTGTGGCAATTCTGAGCTATTTTAATTCATTTACTTCACATATTTCAGTAGAGTTCTGCTAAGTCACACAAATGGAAAATGTGGCCAAATGGGTGGATATATGACTCGATTACTATACTAGACAAAACATTCTGTTATGTTTCTGTAATAAAGCTTAGCTTATTGATTTGGATACATAGATTGTGCAATTCAGATATTCAGATGGGAGAAACAAAGATAGCAGTATTACTTGGAGCAGCACCCAAGGGCAATAGGCAGTAGGCAGCTTGCCTGGAAGACTGACAGCAGAGGCATCCATCAAACTATGCCTATAGAAGAGATCACTAATGCCACCTGGATGTGCTTGAAAAAAAAATAATCCAGCATTTCATACCTAGTCTAACTCTATTAGATACACTTGTTTTCAAAAAAGATACAACCCAAGGGCAGCCTGGAAGAACATCATCTAAATAAATAGTCATTGATGCCAGACGTTTGTCTTGCATGCTTATGGATCTTTATCCACCTGAATGAGCCCTTACTGTAACAGTAATTTTGCATTTTAGTTCCAGTGAAAACCAAGGACACAGAAATTTCCTATGCAGGAAGCTGTGGCTCACTACCTCCTGGCTTTTCCAAGATTCAGAAATATTTCTGGGAACACTTCAAAGGCAGCTTTGGTATGTTTTTTAATAACAGAAGTTCTTAAGCAAGTAAAACAGAATAAAATATCAGCATCAATTACTTTTCCTTTAAAAGAAGCCAGTGTGAGCAAGTTTCCTAGAACATGGGTTTCAGTTTCAACACCACCCACTCTACCTTCACTACTAGAAAAGCCACTATGAGAGTGGCAAACTGACTGACCACCACAAAACTGTCCCTACAGCAAGCTCTACAATCTGCCTAACACTGCCAGCTGGTGCCAGGTAGCATTGGGTGGGAAAACTAAAACCACCTGGAACCATTTAGGACTGATTGTGATGGGACCAGCTGTGATGGGTTCAGATCAGCTGGAAGTGGGACAGGACAGTGCAGAGTTATCTTTCACACAGAGTGCTCATTAGGTCCTGCTGCTGAACCTTGCTGTTTGTGCTTAGTCCATGTTGTAAAGTTGTAGAAAACTACAACTTTACAACCATTTGGATGGGAATACAGTGATTCTGCTCACATGTTGCAATGAAAAGTCCCTATGGAGGGCCCCAATCACAGCAAACTCAATGAAAAAAAGAAACCAGAACAAAACAAGAAGGTCCTGAGCCCATCCTCCTGAATGTCTGAAAACCCTGATGGTGCCCTGCAACAGTAACAAGGGGAGTGAAGGCCCGGACACCAGGAGAGGTGTCAACACTGGAGCTCAGCTTAAGGAGGAGAGAGAAGCGACTTCCTCAAGGGTTTGTTTAATTGGCTTCTTCATTTCTCAATGCCCAAGTTACTAATTATGTTCATTGGCAAGAAATTAAGTGAAATTCCCAAGTCAAGAATGCTTTTCCAGGATGCAACATAATTTTAAAGGACTGTTTTATATGTTAGTCTATTGTGTATCTTCTGAAGTTCTGCTATACTTTAAAATTGTTTTATGCATTTTAAGTGATTCAGAGTATCTCCTAAGAGAGTATACATTTGCAACATCATTATATAAATAGACACATTAATGGATTAGCATCTCTCTTGGATACATATACGTGGCAAACTTCATACACTATTTATACATACATACAACTAATACTTACTATATTGTACGATCACACAAGGGGAATCCTCATCATCACTGACAATGTACATATGTAGTCTTTGACATGCAAACCTTCCCTTTGGTCAAACTCTTAAATGTGTCTATTTTCTTTAAAAGGAAGGACAGTTTGGTGGCATCCTCTAAAAGATGTCAGAAGTTGCATGTTTCTTTGGGAAATCATAGAATCATTTTGGTGGAAAGAGACCTTTAAGATTGTGGTAGTGAGAAAGTTCCATTCTCCCCACACACACGAACCACAGCTAACTCAGTCAGAGAAGCAAATGGAAAAGGCTGTATTTTTACAAGTAGAATGAAATGCAATTAATATATACAAAATATACAGTATTTACAGTATATACAAAAATATACAGGAAAGAACGTAACACAGAAAACTCCCTCCGGAGGAGAATCCCCCTCCGTGTTCTCCCCCAAGCCCCTTTTCCCCCTTCCTCCCTTTTTCCCAAAAAAGGATTAGAGAGAAAATGGATATTAAGGGAAATTTTGTTAGTTCAAAGCATCTGTTAAGGGAAAAAAAAGTTCATTTTCTTATCTCATTAGTGCAAGGTCAGCGCCACCAAGAACAGAAGAAAGAAAGAAGTTACACAGACTGACTGAACGGACTGAACTGAAACTAAAATCCTTAAAGTTACATTCCTACTGATCTACCAATGAAATTCATTTAGAATTATCTTTGTTTTCCTTTTTACACCACAACATTCAGCTAGAGAATTTCTGTAGCTGTCTTCTCCTTAAAGGCACAGCCTAAAACTGTCACAAAGATCATCAAGTCCAACCATGAACCCGACACTGATAGGTCACCATTAAAGTATGTCCCTAAGCACCACATCCATACATCTCCAGCAACAATGGAGACGCTTGACAATGCTTCAAGGTTCAGAAATTTTTCCTAGCACCCAACCTAAACCTCTCACTCTCACCTTGCTCCAACCCCCTTCCAGGTAGCTGTAGAGAGGAAGGTCTCCCATCAGCCTCCTTTTTTCCAGACTGAACAACCCTAGTTTCCTTAGCTGCTCCTCATGAGACAGCCTGAATGATTGCTAAGAGTAGCAAAGGGCTGCCAACAGCAAATAAGCACTGTCAGAAGTTTTAGGGATACAGCAGTAAGATAACTGAAATCAAAGATCATCCTGCAAGATCACAGGGAGAAAGAGGCCACTGATTTATAAACCTGGTTGTATTTCCATTCTGCTTCATCTTGCCACTTGCCACTTCTGTTAATTATTCCAGTTCATAGACTAAGTGAACTTGGCTTTTTGAACTTCAAAGCCATTTGGATCCCCTTTGGAACACTCTTTACCAGGAAAAGGTTCAGGCTGCACTACCTCAAAGCTCTGTCAGTTTCGGGCTCTCTCATAGCTCTCAGTTCTCAATGAAAGCTTAACAGAAAGTACAAGTTAACACAAGGAATGTGATGTCTTTTACAAACAATAGAATAGAGCCATTGGCAAGTACAACATAAAGAGCTCACTTGAATATGTCCTGTATCTCCTACAGATTTGATTTACTCAGATAAATGATTCTACATTCAGGCTGCTACTCTCAAAAGGGAAAGAGGTGCAGTAGTATGTGTCATATAAAAAGTCCAGCCAAAGAAAGCACGGCAATTTTCAGCAGTAAACTGACAATGCAGCACTGAAGTTGAGTCCAAGCTGGGGTAACTAATAACACACTACCTTAAAATACAGATGTCTGTAATTGTGCAGGTAGTCTGTGCAATTGCACTGCTAAAACTGTATTTAAGTGCCTTAGATGTAGGAAATTTAGGAAAGATGTTGAGTTGCTGGAACATGTCCAGAGAAGGGCAACAAACCTGGTGAGGGGTTTGGAGCACAAGCCCTATGAGGAGAGGCTGAGGGAGCTGGGCTTGCTTAGCCTGGAGAAGAGGGGGCTCAGAGAAGACATTACTGTCTACAATTACCTGAAGGGAGGTTGTAGACAGGTGGGGGTTGGGCTCTTCTCCCAGGCAACCAGCACCAGAACAAGAGCACACAGTCTCAAGCTGTGCCAGGGGAGGTTTAGGCTGGATGTTAGAAAGAAGTTCTTCACAGAAAGAACGATTGGCTATCGGAATGGGCTGCCCAGGGAGGTGCTGGAGTCACCATCACTGGAGGTGTTTAGAAAGAGATTGGATGGGGCTCTTGGTGCCATGGTTTAGTTGATTAGATAGTGTTGGATGATAGGCTGGACTTGATCTCGAAGGTCTTTTCCAACCTGGTTAATTCTATTCTATTCTAAATGTCATTTACAGTGTTTGGCCTTTACCTATGCACTTTTCATTTGGAGGCAAGTCAACCTGAAACCATTTGAAGTGTAACAAATAAAAGCTGTCATAGCTAGCATTAATTTCCAAACATATACTTTTTGAAAATCAATTTCTTAAAGAATATTACTATGATCAAAGAGTTCAGGTTTCTCATCAGCTCTCGACATCATGGATTATTGCAATAAGTCTTAGAGAATCAAATTACTGTGAAACTTACATGACATCCCTTCTGACTATCTGCCAGCATAAAAGGTCCTGCAAAAATAAATCACTATCTGAGAAGAATGCTGCACATGTGCAGTTCCATAATGTTGGAAGCTTTAAGTTTAAAACTAACATACTAGTAGGGATAATAACAAATAGAGAGACAAAATACACTGTCAAAGATAAACACTCTTGATCATAGACATGACAATTCCATCAGATTAGTGCTGTAGAAAAACAGAAAATCTGGTTCAATGTTTTAAAGATAACTTATTTTAATAGAGGAAATAAAGCACTCTCTTAGTGTTGGACTCTGAGATTTTCAAAGCAGATATAGCTGTATTCTGTAATGGAAGATGTGCACACAAGTCCTCCTGCTCAAGAAAAAAATCAAATCGCTCAACAAAGGGAAGATTCTCTGTGAAAATTAAATAGGATATTTGGATTAATGAATATTTTAAAAGCATTAAAACTGTATGATGCTATCATAGAATCACAGAATGTTAGGTGTTGGAAGGGACCTCGAAAGAACATCTAGTCTAACCCCCCTGCCACAGCAGGATCAGACTAGGTCACAAAGGAACACATCCAGGTGGGCTCTGAATGTCTCCAGAGAAGGAGACTCCACAATCTCTCTGGGGAGCCTGGTCCAATGATCTGTCACACTCAGTGAAAATATTTTTTCTTATATTCACATGGAACCTCCTATGCTCCAGCTTGCACCCATTGCTCCTTGTCCTATTATTAGACATCACTGAGAAGAGCCTGTTTCCATCCTCCCAACATTTGTCCTTCACATATTTATAAACATTAATGAGGTCACCTCTCAGACTCCTCCAGGCTAAAGAGACCCAGCTCCCTCAGCCTGTCCTCATATGGGAGATGTTCCACTCCCTTAATCATCTTTGTGGCTCTGCACTTCTTAAACTGAGGGGCCCAGAACTGGACAGAATATTCCAGATGCAGCCTCACCAAAGCAGAGTAGAGGGGGAGGAGAACCTATCTTGACCTACTAACCACACCCCTTCTAACACACTCCAGGATGCCACTGACATTCCTGTCCACAAGGGCACATTGCTGGCTCATGGTCATCCTTCTGTCCACCAGGAGTCCCACATTCCTTTCCCCTGTGCTGCTCTCCAACAGGTCAGACCCCAATCTGTACTGGTACACAGGGTGAATCGGTAACTGACATGTTAGTAGAACAAATGAAATATTAAGCTGGATTGATCAGTTTTCTGACCTTACTGATAAGAAACTTCTTGTTTAAGTTGAAAACTTTGGAAGGTTTCTTTGCACAAAATATTCAGGGTTTATTCTTTTTCAGTGGCTGTGCAATTTGGGAATGAAATTGTTGAAAACTGACTCAAAGCCTTTTACAGATTTCTGGAATTCCCTCAGGAAAATTGAACAGGTATTGAAAGGTTTTAAATTGTGGAATGAACGTGACTTTGCCTCTAAATGTACAGAGTAATTTAGAGTAAGGTACAAAGCGGCATTCAATTTCATCCACCTACAAGAAGACAGACTTCTTCACAGCTCCTGGTAATATTAGTGGTTGTAGCAATTGAGATCCCCAACCACGTGGCAAAAAACAGTGAAAGGTCAGTATTCTACACTTTTCTAGGACGTTAAAGAGGAATAAAGCTTTCTGCAACAAATATTTATACTCCTGTGATACTTTTTTTATTTCCCTTAAAGAATAAATACTGCTTCAACAGGTGACAGCAAAGATAGCAAAGTTTTTGTTTATTGTTTGTGGTTCTGTTGGCCATGAATAGGCTCTGAATTGGTAGATTAGCAAAATGGTTAACAAACTGTTTTCCTGACTTGAGAGTGGCTGTATAAAGCAATTGATCTATTCAAGTACAAAGACAAATTATCTTTAATAATCTATCTAGATTTCCACATACCAGTCTAGGCACACTACATTAACAGAATTTTTCTCCCTACACCATATCTTTGAATTCCCAAATCATGAAAGACATCACATTTGATTAGACAGAGAAACCATAAGGTGAAATGCCCTCTTCTCTCCAGATTTATATGTTTTTGATACAACAGACTTCATAAGGCTTTAATATTTTGTATGTTTGTCCAAAACCTTATGAACAGAGAACACAGTCTGCTTGTTGCTGGAACCAATGATATGTTTCACATGTAAAGAATTGTGGATGTATGGCTCTTAGGAAGGTATAGATACATTCACTTAGCCAAATTCTGAATGGAAAATAGGATATTTCTGACTACTTCAGGGGTATCTTTTTGAGAAATGCAATGTACCCAAGCAGTTCAGTGCTATGATAAGAAAACTATATTGTAATATCATACAGATTTTACGAAGCTCCTTTAGTAGGTGAATATGTCAATATATAACATGATTTAGAACAACTGTAAATCCTTCAAGCATGCCAAGAAACAAATCCCACACATTAACTAATGTATTGAAGTGAGATTATTTTCATATGGGTTTTGAATTCTTCATCTCTTCAGTGAAAATCTGTGATGCAGAATGGCAGTTTCAAAAACAATGCAGTCCTTGACATCAGCAAGTGTCTGGAAATTACAGATGGTGCCTACTTTCTGTTTTATATAGTTATCCAGCACCTGCAACTATATTATCTAGGATCTTCTCAATCCCACCTCCAGATGAAAGAAAACTAAGGAAACAAAGTCCAGTGTCACACAGACCATCGCACTTAGGATCAAAGTCAGGACCTCACATTCTGAAGGCCAGCATCTTCACCATCATGGTGCTGATGATCACAAGGGCCATAGCTTTTGGCTAGAATGAGCTTTGGTTTATGGTCTGAATCCTGAAAGTGACTGTCTGTTGGCAAACCAGCGTATTGGCACAAAGGTCTGGAGACTACATGAAGTCTTCTGGAGAGTCATGTTTAGAGAGCAAATGCAAAGGTATTCAAAACTCTCTTTATTGACAGTGATGTGTTCTAGTACTTCTCATAACATCACTTACAATGCTGTGCACTCCATGCCAACATACTGGAATCCTGCCAGCCAAAAATATTCTGTGTAGCACATATTATAATTCACACTTATCCTGCCATTTGCTGCCATTATGTTTTTATACCTTAGTGCATTGTGTCAAAAATAGTATTTGGTTTTGAAAATCTACTATGGCATTGATGATGATAGCAAGTAAATTAATTTCCATCAAAATTAATGCAAAGGTGTGAAAATGGATCTAACAGCATTTTCAACTAATTTTTCCTTTTTTTCTTGCTTCTAAAATTGTCAAATTACTTTAAAAATGAAAGTTCTTAGTTCCTAATGTGATATGTTCTTCATCACTACTGCAGCAGGACTACAATCGATAATTTCCAGTGTCTCCTTTCCTGTTTCTCATGAAGCTGTACATGCAATGGCACTGCCAGTCACCAAAAAAATTTCTATATTGAATACATAATCGACACAGATTAAACTCAAAATAATTGATAGACCTTCCATTTATTTGTTTTTCACCATGTAGTTAGTACCTATTCAATAAAAGTTTTGAACTATTTTCACTATGTATGTTAATGACCACCCATAAAAAGAGTGAGCAATAAATTAAAGTATCAACACAAATGTTTTTGCCATCTTGTACCCCTTTCTTTTAGAATGTTCTCAATGATTTTGGTGAACTTTGTTGTCCCCTCATAAAAAATAACAACAACCAAATTGTGGTAAATAAATAAATCTTAAGAATATAAACCATAATGGTTTCTTTTTGCTTTTTGCTTTCTACACAAAACAAGGTTCTCAATCCTAATATCTAAATAAATTAAGAGATTGTGAACAAAGGCTTCCACAAGAACCAAGTTTTGTGACTTGAAATAGGCAGAAGGCTATATCATCACTCTAACTTTTAGATATTTTATACTGATGTTTTATTAGGCCCTAAAAATAAATGTTTTTCATGGAACTAAAGCAGTATAATTATTGTTCCTATCCAGGTAGGTGCTGGAAGCCCATTCTGTTTCCAAAATTAACTCAGTTGGTAGGCAAAATTCTGTCTGCATAAGTGTGCATGTAATAATAAGAATGCAGAAGGGAGCTCTATAAAGTTATTAGGAAAAGAACATTTAAAAACAAGTTGCTAAATTTTCCCCAGTACATTTATTGTGAAATCAGAGTTTCCTGAATGTGTGGCATGCACATGGACCCAAACGATAATATCCCTTTTTTGAAAATATGCAGGCACTGGAAAATCCATACCTAGAAGAAAGGTAATATGGGCAAGAATGTGTTAGGCTTTTTCCTGCTTCAAAGAGCTATAATGTGACAAATGGATTTTAATGTTACTCCTGGACAAAAATCCATGGAGAAGAACACAGTGTGGAGACAGGGCTTTCCCCTGCATTGCTGCAGTGCAGGGCTCCTACATTGCTTCAGCATAGGACAAAGGAAGGGTTAATTACAAAGTTCCCTATGAGATACATAGACCTGAATGGAAGACTCCAGTAAAAAGCCCTGTCAGTCTGGCTTCCTTCGGGAACAGATGACTCCTGAGACTTCATGTTGTGATAAGAAGAATAATTTTTTCCCTGCCAGTACGGGACCTGATGGCTTTATTATCAGCCTATCTTCTCCATTCTTTCTAAAGATGGTAAACACAAGCAAAAGGTGGATTTTCACAGTAAATGAAATATTCCACAGAAACGTATTTTGACAGTGCATGAATATATGTACTATTAATTAAGCCAAGTTTGTAAGGAATGAATGAATTGCTTTTATGTCATCACCAACATAATGGATTAGGTGCCCATATACCACATATCTTCATAAAAAAGAAAGAAAAAATTAAAATGCCATCTCTAAAGACTAAAGCCTGTGGCAATTCTCTAAAGCTGTTTCTCAGTATCCATCAGGAATAAAGAAAAAAAAAAGATCCATTTAGTTCTAGCAGTGTTCCACCATCCAGGTGATACATTACATGGCTCTGAAAGCATATGGCTGAGACAATTTAAATTCATGCATGTATGCACTCAAATTTTTAAATGTTTAATAAAGATACATATTTTTTTCTTTCATTTAGAATTTTTATCCCAGCCTTTCTCAAAGACATTAAGAGGTCAAATCAATGTAAGAAAAATAATCAACTGAGAAAACAATCTTCAGGTGACATGCCACTTCTTAGCAAATGATGAGATTTTAACTGAAACTATTTATCTCCTAAACTGATTGATACACAGAATCATACAACCATTCAGGTTGGAAAAGCCCTGAAGATCATCAAGTACAACTATAAACTTAGCACTACCAAGTCCACCACTAACCATGCCCGTAACTGCCACATCTCTGTGCCTTTGGGCAGCCTGTTCCAGGGCTTGACAACCCTTTGGGTAAAGAACTTTTTCCTAATATTCCATCTAAATCTTTCCTGGCGCAACTCGTGGATGTTTCCACTCATCCTATCACTTGTTAATTGTGAAAAGAGACCAACACATCTTTCACCAAGAAACAAAAAGGTATTAAAGAGTCATGTTGCAGTACTTTAGTGAGCCCTTCAGTTGGAAATGGTACGTCTATGTTTTAAATAATGCCAGAATAGGTCTACGGTTCTAAAGTAACATGCAAACGGGATATGTGGCTAATTCAGGTTTGTCTTAATTCTACTTCCTACATAACCTCAGTATAATTTGGGGTTTGTGCACGACACTAACTGTACTTCAGCAGATCAGAATTCCTTTAGCTTTAAGTGGGAAGGATAAAAAGATCTATAAATTGCTGAAGTTACAGCACTCAAGTTACTGCTACCAAATGTGTTCTCAAATTAGGAGACAGATTGGCTATTTGTCTACTGACTTTTCACCAAAATATTAATTATGTTTCTATTATCTAGCAGTATTATTTCCCAGTGCTTCCTAGTTTAAGTGAGTTACAGCCTTCTAAACTCTTGCTTACGTTTCTTTGAAACTAAATTCACACTTTTTTCCCTATATTCTTACACTCTTTGGAAGAAGGCCTGTAGCATAATATTCTATCACCCAACAAAATGTGTCCTGTTTTGGATCTGTTTCTTCATTCCAAGATGAACAGAAATGCAAAAATATTATTTCATTTCCAAGCTGTACAGCATATCCCTACAATTTACTCCTTTTCATGCTGCCACATAAGGCCTCTATTGATCATTAACTGCCTTCACATAGATATGAAAAACTGTTCCTGCTTTGACGTGTCTTCAAGCGTCCTTTCCTTTCTCATTTTGTATTATTTTTTTCTTATACTGTATCATTTGTTACTATATATTTGTAGTCTGGCAACAGTCTTGATGATATACCATTAATAAACAGTTAACATATCTAGTTTTCTAGCTATATATGGCATTTAATTCCAAACCAAGTAATTCTGACAATCTTCAAGCATTAAAATGGAATTATGCCTATTGCACAAAAATAATTGCTATCATAAACACAATGCTCCTGGGGGGAAGAAAAAACCAATTGTTTGGGGGAGGGGGGGTGGGTGTTGTTGGTTTTGTTTGCTGTGGGGTTTTTTTTAGGTTCTCCAAGACCTCGCTTTTGAAG
Source organism: Dryobates pubescens (assembly GCF_014839835.1). Lineage (NCBI taxonomy): Eukaryota > Metazoa > Chordata > Aves > Piciformes > Picidae > Dryobates > Dryobates pubescens. The sequence goes on from NC_071614.1 coordinate 38,123,456, forward strand.
GTGTTATATTTACAGCTTCATAATCTTAATTTTATTTAGCATTCTTGTAAATTTCTGGCGGCAATTTCATTCTGAATTTTATCCTCCTCTTTTGCACTCTTTGGAATTTGCTGTTTTTCTCCTGTTTCTGTCATTGAAGTACATTAGTATGATTTGCTTACTAACGCTTTCCCATTAACAAGGCATTTACCGAGCTTTCACAGTCAATATTCTGCAATGGCAGAGCCAGCTTGTGAAGAGCTGAAAAGCTGAGACCACAGCCCACTGTTCAAGTAAGTCACGAGGTAGGATAAAATATATATAATCACCAGCTAGCTTAACATTTTTTTAAAACATATTGAAAATAATTTTGTTGCAATGGGCAAGGGAGCACAAGGCAAAGCTTAATTCCATTAGAATCAGCCTCTGTGAATGTACAGTAGGAATCTCTTGCGTAACTAAGTTGATAGAACACTTTGAAGATAATTGTGCTGTGATAGATAAGAGAATGACATGGACAGTATGCATTTTCCAAGAAGCATTTGATAAGGCTACACATCAAAGGTAATTGGTTATTATAAGGAAACCTGACACAGAAGATAACAAATTTTAGAGAACTGGAAAGTAGACATTTCCACTAATAGACATTTTTTTTTTGTCTTGGCAACCGTAAACTATAAGATAAATAGAAATTGTTATTAACAAAGACACCGCACTTCACACACTTGAACACAAGAGCAGCAATCCATGATATTTAGTACAGGGACATACTTCTATACTGGAAGCTACAAATATACATTTTCCAGAACTTTATTCAGGAAAAGCATCCTTTTCTGGATCATTAATGCGAATAAAAGTGAATCAATCATTTCAATTTCATGATAGTGCTTTTAAGAAAAATAAGGTATAACAATGAAGTTGTGCCTCCATATTTTTAACTGGAAGTATGAGGTCACTTGTCTACTGATTCCTTTTATTTGCCCTTATTTTTGTTTTATTTCCCCCCCTTTTTGGAGAAACTAAGCTGAACTAAGACTAATTTAAGATTACCCAGCAGTGAAATTTATTGGAGTTTAGAAAAATCTACAAATGCCTTTGCATAAACTGTATCAAGCATTCAGAAAACATAAAAGGGTGACAATTCTTGCAGTGCAGTGAGAGAGATTAGATGGCTCAAGTGTTCTCTGAGCTGTGAATGATGGGATTCACAGCTAGTTTGTCTCCTTTGGAATCAAATTTCTGCTCCCTGAAGCTCCACCCCTGGTCAGCTCCTATCTTCATATTCTCAGCATATACTTTCCTGCAAGACTGATGAGTCTATCATTCTTTCAGAGCAAATATAAGCAGTCAGAGTCAGTTCAGTATTCAGGAAGTCTCATCAACATTTTGTAATTATTGCTTGAATTGTTCCACTGCCGTTTAGGAATAATTACTAATAAAAATGCCATTTGTTCATAAACATCAGGAAACCTAAACATAGCCTTTGTGCTTTTGAGGAATACTGAAAAGTTAATAGGCATTCTTCACTTAAACTCATATGACAAGTTTTCACATCTAACCTCTGAAATTGTTTCATAATGAGCTCAATAATGACAGACTCCACTGATTTACTGTCTAGAATATCCATTGACTGATTGAACCTGTGATGATGAAGCCATTGTTTTCCCAGTAGCATCTATGCTTATACAGCCTATGCAGTAATAAATCTTTGGGTTTATTTTATTTAAAACCTTAGTCTGAATTATTTTGCTTACTTTCCATACATCTGTATTTTTACAAGAAATCTGGAAGCACTGAGCCTAAAGTGCTTATTTTATCTATCAGTCCCATTAATCACCTCTCTACTACATTTGCAATCTGAGTTATACTTGGTTTATGTCTACCATAGAGTTTTAAAGAATATCTTACAATAATTTTATTTTTAACACTACACCCTGGTTATGCCAATTTCCTATTCAAACACTGAGAAGATTGAAAAGGAAGATAATGAATGACAGGATCAAAAGTAGTTTAGTAACCTTTATGTTTGACTGGACTTTTACTACCATTTTTGCACAAATATGGAGTACAAATTCTAAAGAGCAGACCAGCAAGGACACATCTAAACTGTTGAGAGAACACGAAAAGAGTGACCTCTTCATCTCATGGTTAGAAGTACACTTCATGCAGTTCAATAGCTTTGATAGCTTTTAGTGTTCTTGCAAGCTTCTGCCACATGACTGTTTTGGGGCTCTCACATTTGAAGCACCTGCTTTTTAGCAAAATATGCTAAAAAGCATTAGAAAACCCCCACATGCTCAAGCTTCCCACTCTCAAAAATAATTCCTATTCTTCCACAGCTAGAATGAGCCCTTCTGTTTACACAAACACTTTTCTCTCACAAAAGTTCACCTATGAAGGAACCTGTGAGAAATGTTCACCTGAGAGAAAATCAACTTTGCAGTTTAGGAAAACAGTGAAATACTGCAATGAGGAGGGAGAAAGCAAAATGTTGTTCACTATTAGACTTAAAACACACTGTATAACAATCTAAAAAGATCTTTGTAGTTGTGATAACCATAAATAAAAAATTCATATAAATATATTCCTCAGAAAATCAGGAAGGAATAGGGTCTTATTTTTTTAATTTATCCTCTTAACCCCCTCTATTGTAGCAAAATTCATAAGGCCCAAGTCACTCCAGAATGAACAAGACAAATACGGTTGTTGTAGGTTGAGGACTAGTGTCCTATCATAAATAAAAGTCCTCCAGAGTACTAGAGAGTACCAGGGGGCTGGATGGTCCCCAAGGGATTCGATAAGGATATTACAAATATTTTAATCCCATCCCATCCTTCTGCAAATCTCTATATAATCAGACATTACAGCTTGTTCTCTCTCTTTTGCTCTTATGTGCTTTGCTCTTGCTTTCTCACTTTATCCCCTCTCCTTTGCTTCACTTTGTTGAGGTTTGCTGTGTGGGAGGTAAGGCCTAGTGCACCAGAGATGAAGAGAGATACTTTGTTTATACATATATATATATATTTATTACTTTTTGTATTTAGTCTACTTTGTAAATATTATTTTCATTTAACTTTCAAATTCTGTGCAAGTGTTGTTATTTACTCCTTTGGGGTAAATTCCACATTCTGTCTTGCGCAAAAGCAGCACAATGGTCTATAGAAATGAGTCTGAGTAGAACGTGTCAGTCCTGGCCATCATGTGCTTGGGTCTTCATCATGGGGTTTAGCATTTGCTTTCACAAGAGAACATTTAATTTTCAGGCCTTTTGTATTTAATTGTATTCATTGCTGGAGTCAGTACTTCCATATGAGTATGTAATAGCTTACCTCATAAACTGCTACTCAGTGATTTGATGTGACGCAGACTCACAAATGTGTGCTCCCATACAAAAACCTGCAATTCAATACTCATATTTTTGTAGATTCAATACTCATAATTTTTGTAGATTTATAGAATTAATTTCTGATTATATGATTTCAGATTCTTGGCTTTGTAAAACAGCTCAAAATAATTTTTGTTGCCATTTTGTTGCATTGATCCATATCAATATAGATTTGAATCAGGAAACAAGCTTTTCAGAATGGATTTGAATGATTCAGGATACATCTGACATTAATACATGTACACCTGCAAAGCTGAATACATAAAAATATTTTAAAACTTATTGCCTTGTGATCTCATTTATATCTTCCAAATAATTTATCAGCCAAAGACACACATGAAAAGGGCTTCTATTATAATCACTGGCAATAGCAGAGTGACAGAAGAATTATGTTCAGGAAAACAGGATGAAGACAATTATGAAGCATTATTTGTGCCGTGCAATGAAAGTGACAAAATCAAGATCAAGTCCCTAGAAATAAAGCAAAAACAGTACTTGCAGAGGAGGAGAGTGCCTCATCTTCCTTTACTTGTTTTACAAAGTATTAGTAGTTACTAGAGAAAAATATTTTTATCATTTGTGCTAGTAGTGGCATTGCAAGAGTAAATAAATCTTAATACCTCAAACCATTTCAGTTTCCAGAGATTTCTGTCTAATCATAGCCTTACACACCTTTGTCACCCTACACTGCTGTCAAACAGAGCAGCATGCTAACTTCCTTTACACCTGAGACCAGGACAGTACTCACATTCAGTGAAATTACAAGTGTATGAACAGATCTTTTTGTAGTTAATTCACATATCACCTCTCCATTCGTAAAGTTTTGTAGAGCTATACGAGTATTTCTGTTTATGTAGTCATCAAGAATATTTCTTACAGACTTTCAGTTCTTTCCACTCAACTTTGATGATTTCTAGAAGGATGCTGGACATGTTCCCTCCCTTTACAACCACAAGGTAGAGACAGAGGTAAATGGTAAGAGACAACATGATCAAAAAAACCAGAAACTAGCTATTACTTTGGCCACCTTAGGCAAAGCCCTGAAAGTTACATGAAACAAAAACTGGCTGCTTCACCCCATTGTGTGATCATGGAATTACCTTAAATTCTTCTTAATTAATATTAATCTGCTAAATAGTTTTTTACAGAAAGCATCCAAGCCCACTCAGATATGCACTATTATAATCACAGATCACTTGATTATAATATAATGGCTGCAGGCCATCCACATATGTGAAGTATTGTTCAGCACTACTCTGATGAAAACACTGGCAGATGCTAAAATGCTTACAGCAATGAAAGAAACCATGCTGGACCTTTGCACTGTATGTAGCCCTGCAGAATGGCCTAAGCTTGTGAATTGCAGTAACAAAAACTGTTGGCTGTTTTTCATAATAGATGGTGGAGAAAGAGGTTATTGTCAAGAATAACAAACGTGATCTGGAAAGATTTCCCCAGTAAAACATGCATCAGAGGACAGCCAAAATCTTCACCAATTTATAGGTGTTAATGTTGCCTTCATGGTTTGCCCAAAGTATTAATCTGGATTGTGATGGAGAGAACTTCCTGAGTCTGAAGCCAAATCTGGCAGCTTCTGCACTACATCTTCATCTTACTTACTTCCAAGAGAGAATGAGCACTCATGCAGCAAGATATATTTCTGACCAAAACATCATGATACAGGCAATTGTTGCTGTTCTAACAAAGCTACAGGGACAACCACCTACTAAATTATTCTGAAACAAGGGAGAAATACTGCTACAGTCCAAAATTACACAGCACATGATTTTCAGTGTTTTAAGTTAGTTGGTTTAGAGGAGCACTGAATTCATCTGAGTGACCTGGACACATTGTCCTTGGTCAGAGAGCGCTTTGAAAGCAAAGGATTTATTTGACCCCTCTTTGCAAAGGCACAAAGAGATAGGCAAAGCATAAAGGTCAGATTTTTTTCCCCCTTAAATCTACTTTCAACTAATCCCAATACTTACAATATCTTCAGAAATTAAAATGAACATATTAAAGGGACCTGGTTTCATTTCTGTCTGACTGGAAAGCAGTGGTGAAAAGCAAAAAGATGTTCACATTGAAAACTTTGTAGGTTTCTAACTGAAACACAGAGCTGCACAGTGTCCTTGACCAGAAAGGCACTACTAGAGAAAGGGGGAGGGCTGCCTCAGAAGAGGGAGGCATTTGCCACAAGGATATAAAAGAAGATAGTAAGAAAGGCTTTGCTTTGTTTGTCCAGTCTACTAAGCATTTAAATCTTTCTACCTTGGATGAAGAGTTATCTACTATGCCCTCTGCAGAGGTGGGGAGCAAATATTGGAGCCATCCTCTGCAGTCTGGATCCCTTTCTTAAAGGAAAAAGATTTGCCTTCAGTCCTTTTCTCCACCATCACATACATTTCTTTCTTCTCTAACCCTAGTGACCATGGAGGAATACAAAGTGTGTGGAAAGTGAGAAAACAACATGCCTAGAGATGCTTAGTGCAAGGGACAGGTCACATAAAGAGAGGGAAAGTGCACTACTGACATGACCTAGGACAATAGAAAGGGACACATTTTGGCAAAGGTAGTTATCATGCAGTAAGAAAGCCTCAGGTGTTTAGAGTTACCAGCAGAACTGCTGGCAAAATTCATGTCAAACAGCCCTTAAATTGCTGACATTTTGTTTTCATTCTATCTCATCCAGCAGCAGCTGGATGAACACTGTAGTGAACAAAGTGTTAAAGTATTACTAAAGCTTTCCTTGTGTAAGTCAGAAAGGTACTGCCTGTCCAGAGACAGCAGTCAGAGGATACAGCAAGGTCCACACTAACATAGAATGGTTTAGGTTGTAAGGGACCCTAGAGATCATCTGCTCCAATCTCCCAATCATGGGCAGGGGCACCTCTCAACTAGACTCAGCTGTTCAAGGCCTCATCCAACCAGGTCTTGAACACCCCCAGGGAGGAGGCATCCACAACCTTCTTGGACAACCTATTCCAGACTCTCAAGAATGAAGTTGTTGGTTGTTACACTGTGCATTTAGATAAATCTGCAAATAAGTAATACAAGAGGCAGCTTCTCCTGAAGTGCTGCCATGCAGAGTTTTACTTGTGCCAGCCTGAATTTCTCCATGGCTTGCTCTGTCTTACATCCCTTGTGAAGCAAAGCTGACACAACACACCTGGTAAATGATCTATTAATATTAACACATAACTTGCATGGGCTGCTGCTAGATTCCAAGTAAATGATTCATTTGTGCATAGGGAGTTTTCAGCAGCCTGGATTGTTCTCCTACTTCTATTCTCTTGCATTAAGAAAAAGCAAAGGCATCTGACTTTAAGAAAATGCCCCAAACAGTTGTTTCTATATGGAACCTCTATTCAACCTTTTCTTTTTTTTTCTTCTACTCCACACTAAACTGTATTAACTTAAAAGGGATCCCTTACTGTTCAAAACATCCACAAAAGGGAGAGAACAAGAACACATCCTAGGTACTAGGAAGAATATCATTATGATTAATTCCTTGGTTGGATAATTGTGTCTAGTGATGGAGTTATGATTGAACAGCCATATTAATTATTTATCTAAACCTCTGTTTAAAATATAGGTCATGGTTTCCAAGTGTCTTAGGGAAATGCTTTCCATTAATCTATACAGAACAAAATAAAGACTGCTAGTCATCAGCTGCCTAGTTTGTCCTCAAGCACAATTTCTACCTTGCCTTTTATTTCTGTTGAGTCACCTCAAGGCTGAACATTGCGCAGGTTCCCTGGGATACCAAATTCCCATTCACCTTCATAGGTGTCCAAGGCCTTCTGGATCTCAGAAAATATTCTGACATAGGAGTATCTGACTAATGTAGTGTCAAGCCCACCACTCTTGGGGGCCAAAACTGCAGCTGCTGCCTGTAGGGCCCTGTTTTTACTCCCCTCACTGTTTGCCTGCCAGCCCTCCCTGCCTACTCCTCACAGCTCTTGTTGCTTGGCCATCACCATGTTCTAGTTTTCCACAGTCCTACAGTCAAACCTGGTAAACAGCTGTGGTTCCTTCTCTCCCAGGTTTCCTCTCCTATAAAAAATCGTGTTTCTTAATATCTAGCATCATGCACAATTCAGAACATTTCTGAATGTGGTGTCAAGCTCTGGCCTCTAGCAGGCAGGACCAGGCTTCATCTTACAGAGAGTCTGGTAGGAGTTTCCAGTTTAATTCACTGGCTTCAGTGTCAGTTACAGCAGAATTAGGCTATTTGATACTAAATTCTCAGGATGCGTCTGAATAAAAATAGTACAAATTCAAGCTCTTCATCCGTAATATATTCATCTTGAAGTGCACAGCTGCCACGCATGTATTTATGTAACTGCTATGTGTAGAAATATTTAAGCATTCAGTTAAACTCTGAAAAAAAACACTTAGAAAAGTTAGGGAAGGCTAAATGGTGAAAGCAAGCAAGGGGAGATAGTCATGAGACATACATGGTCTTCAGAATGCAGCAAACCACTAACATTTTCAACTGAATCACTGAAGAAACACAGCACAGCTAGAAAAGGTATATAGAGAGAAAAGGATGACCAGACATGGAATAGAGTCAAATTTGAACAGACCACAACTTTTCAGTCCATAATTAGACAGCTAAAGGAAGCAGTGATCAGTATCTCTGTGAGATATACTATTCACTTTTCACACTTACAACACTTGAGGCAGTCTGCAAAATCCCCACACAGGAAGCTTAAAACAAAGACAATGTGATTCATTTATAGAACCCATTTCCACAACATGTTTTCAAAATCAATGATGTCAACAGGTTAAAAAATCCAAGATTGGACAAATTCATGGACAGTTAAGACATCAGAAGCTTTTAAACACAGAATGACCTCCAGTCTGAGAGAACCAGAGACAGCAGAAGCTGGATAAAGATCACAGAGGAAGGTGGCAGCATTCCCTACAACCCCCCTCGTCTATACTGTTGCTCTTCACCACCAGCTACCAAGAGCTCAGGTCTCTCCTTATGGCAACTGTCACACACGAGCCCTACCCTGTTCCCAGCCTTTAAAGATAAAAATGCTGCAAGATATCCTGGTCTAAATCTGCAACAAATACTGGGGCTGCAGAAACGTGTCTGCCTGGCCACAGGGTCCAGATGATACAGCTGTGCAGAACCTCCTCACACCCGCCTCTACTTTTTCCAGATTTCTGTTCCCTTATGAGTCTAGTTGCGAGGCATCCCTGCCCATGCCAGGAAGGTTGGAGCAGATGTCTCTAAGGTCCCTTCCAACTTAAGCCAATATATAATTCTATGATACCTTTCTACACTCACCTCTGACAAAGCCTTCAGTATCACATGGTGTTACAACACAAGCACAGTCATATCAATCAGCAATATTTTCATCTCTCACATCTCTGGCAAGCTCCTGGTAATATAGCGACAAACATTCCAGCAAAAAATGAGCTTTTAAGTGCATCAGACTTTACTATTCAGCTGCTGGCATCTGGTCTCTGATCAAGACTTAACTTATACAACCCCTGTTTAGGCAGTACACCAAGTAGCAATAACAGCAACAACGCTATTAAACAAGGTAAGACACCTCTCTGACCTCAAGTTCAAAACACAGGTCAACCATCATTCTAACTATACTGAAATCTATTACTTCAGAGTCATTTTTCCTAAGCTACACCAATACACTACTGAATTGCAGTGAGGTTGGTAAGTAGGAACAAAATGGCCATTAAATCTCCATAAACAATTAACTTGCACAGCTGATTCATGTAGGTCACTAGTGAGGTAATAGACAGTTCTAACCAGCAACAGCAGTAAAGCAACAAAATCCCAGCATCCTTTGACAGGTCTTAATAAAAACACAGATCAAGATTATGGCAGAAGAAATTAAAAAACACAAAAAGCAATTACCTCACTTTAATGTATTTTAAATGTTTTTAACGCATACAGAATTTTACTGCTACAATACCCCAACAAAACATACATTCAATGTAAAAAAATGCCTTAAACTTACCTCTTAGTTTACACTGATTTAATATATTTTTTCTTCTACTTTTCAACTTTCCTTGCATCTTGGGAATATAGTGGTTTTCTCCACCCGCTTCCTTCCTCTCACCTCCTCCCCCTCCAATCTGGCCTCCTTTCCTTCCTTGGAGGTTTTTAAGCTTTAATTTGAGAGTGTAAAGCTGAAAAATATTTGATACAATTTTTTTTTTTAATTAGAGAATTGAGCTCCTCACCATGGTTGAAGCATTTCTGGGAACAGCACCAAAAAGCTGGAAGCTACTGCACTGAGTAGCCACAGCATCTCTTAAAATCATCACTCATTTCTTCTCCCCAGACAACTAGTGTTTCAGCATTTTCCTTACAGACATGACTGCACTTTAGGAGGCTAAGGCTAGAAATGAGTCCTAGTCTCTTTGTTCAGTTTTGGAACGTGCAAACTAGATTCCCAAATTCCAGCGTGGGCCCATCTCCAGCTGGAACAGGAACAAGACTCATGAAGTGGGATTTGACAATGTATGAGCTGAGGCTTAAGTTAGTCACATTTTCAATGAGCTCAGAAGGGTATTGATGATTATATGTTCTAACTGGAGGAGGTGGTTGTCAGTCTGCCTGCAGCATGCATGTCACCACACCAGGGAAGGGGAAATATTTTAGAGCTTGTGTGGGATTGTGCTTGCTGAATGGAGCACTTGGGAAGTTTCCTCTCCTATAATTTGGATATTGTTAGGAAAAGGGGGAAAAAAAAAAAAAAGAAAGAGAGAATAGGTTAGATCTAACAGTTTAGGGACTGCAACATGCATTCACACTGAGAGGTGTTGAAGAGACTTAGCATTTCCATATGCTGGTGAGCGGCAGCCTACAGCCTATTTTAGGTTTCCATGAATTGACACTAGGTTGTGCTTTACAGCCTCTATGTAATTATTTTTAAAATCCTGATGTAATGTGGTAAGAGGTTGCTTGCACCTAATGCAGAACACTTTCCTGATGTGATGTCAAATTTGTGGCAATGCTAAAGAAGCTGTATTTTCTCTACATTCATACAGATATTTTAGGCATGCAGATTTTAAGTCTTCCTCTCCATTCCTTTTTTTTTTGTTCATTACATTTCAGACTTTCATCTTAGTCTACTCAACGACTGATTTTTATTTGTTGTTCCTTGAAAAACAGCAAATTGTTTCTAAAAGCTACCTAGTTGTGTAAATTACTTGCAGCAATTACTCAGCAATTACTTGTCTGCTCTTTTACAAAATCTATCCAAACGTTCTTCCAAAGACAGTATTGCCCTTTTAGGTAACATGCTGATCACAAACTGGACCTTTCTCACTCAGGGAAAAAAATTGTTCTAGTTTAATTTGATGTGTAGATTTCCATATCCTTAATATGCATTAGCCATATAAAATAAGTTCTGAACTAGATTGTCTTAGATGAATTAGCTTTTTTTTTCCTCAATATGAATATGTTACATTGATAACTCCTCTTGCTCATGTTTCTAATCTCTAAGCATCTTCTATTTTGTCTTTCCTGCTGTTTACATCATCTGCTGATTTCATCAACATGTTCACTTTCTTTCCTTACTACTATCAATGAAACTGTTAAACAAGGCTGAAATGGAGACAAGTCCTTACAGCAGTACATCGGACACATGGAATGTGTCATCAAGCCAGGGTTCCTGCACTGAGGTCTAAAAGCCCTCCTGTCAAAATCATTCCTTTCAAGAAGTTATTATTTGTAGAAGGGACTGGTGTTTAATTGAGGCATCACCAGAAAGACACTTGGAAAATCTTGGCATAGAAAAGCTGACTGCTTATGCATTTGTTAGGAATTACTTCAGAATGGGTTTTAAACTATTTACTTCAGTTCTCCTTTCTGTTTACCTCTTTGTACTCACTATTTCACACCATAGTTTCCCCTTACAGATTTGAAATATGTGAATTAACTTGATGCAATTGATAAAACAGTTAAGTTGCTTAAAAGCTGCCCAGGAAGGTACAAAATAATAAATAATATTAAATTGAAGTTAATATTATTTACTTAAGTAGACACACATAGCATGAATATATATGAATGCACAACAGACACAAACAATTCCAAACACATTCCCAGTGTAGCTAAGGGAAGCATGAGAGGTGTCACTCTGGCAAAAATCAAAACCAGATAAACACAGGTAAGACCTATTTTACCTAACAGTTACTGGAGACCTGCAAACAGACTGAGAATAAATTATACTAGAAATGCAAAGGTATATAACTACTGGGGGTTGGACTTGATGATCTCTTTGGGTGCCTTCCAACCCCTGACATCCTGTGAACTATCAAGAATGTGAGGCTTTGGATAAGTCTCCCAGTACACGTAGCCAAGGCAACGAAACTAATATCTTTAACACAAAGCTGGCTTGGTTTGCAGAACAAGTTGTCGAGTGGCTGCTTGAAAAGGACATGTACCCAGCCCTGAGCTCAGACATGCCCAGCCCTATCCTCCTAGCTCTACAAGCACAACAGTGAATATCAATGGATTCTAAACCCTAACACTGTATTTGAAAGTACTGACTGTTCTCAAGCATATTTTCTTCATACTGAAAGTCTGAAATGAATACTGCTCAGTTCAGATGCACCTAAATTGCCTCATGAAATCTAAAAATAATAAAACAAAATAATTATTCTTAATTTCTTTGTGGACACTAGCAGCTAATTTTTAAGTGCCACATTTTTGGCCTCTAAAATATTAATTCTCAGTAAATATACAAGGGGGTAATCTTATAAGCAAAGGCATCCCTGGAAACAATAGACTTTAGTACTGGCCAAGGTCTTTGCTGAATAAGCTCAAGTTCACTACCCCTGACATACAGCATCTATACTGGAGACTGCTGCCTCCCCAGTCATCGGCACAGACCTGAAGGGAAAAGAAATAAACTAACCCAAAAGAACACACTTGTTGTTTGTTCTCCTTTTACTATCAAAATGCATGGAAAACTCTCATGGATTAGAAAAGATGGAAATGAATCCAGGTCCCCAGATCTGTTTTGGATCTGTGGGCTGGCAGAGTGCATATCAAGGGAAAATTGGTAGTTAAGTCATTTAATTCTGAGGTTTACATCTTAGAAGACACTTCCAGACATGCAAAAAATTCAGCAGATACCTTTTCTATACATTAAAAACTGATCTCAACTAAAAAAAAAAATCAAAATATCTGCTCACATACATGTATGTGATTTCATGGAATGAAGCATTTCTGATCCTCCTTGGGGCATTCTTCTGCAAGTTTTTAACTTTTATCAGCAAAATTAAGATCTCTGGTGAAAAGACCTATTTAACTTTTACAATATATTGTTTACCTAGACTACTGAAAGAAAACTAAGAGGGCTGTTACTCTAGGTATGATCTCTTTATATGGCTGAATAGTCCTCGGCCTCTTGAAAGCACGCAAGTCATTTCTTACATGAGCCTGTGATCATACAAAGAAGATCATGGTAATTATGGAGCAGTCTTCATGAGAGCTATATTTAATAAGCTATGTTCATCTCTGTTCCAACTCCACTAGCTTCTGTCAAAAGCAAGGATATATTTAACCATTATGTGCTAGCTTTCATAGCTACAATTATGACCCTTGAGGAAACAGTAATGCTCTGGTCCATTTAGAGGTTAAATCTTCCTTTCTGTCTGTTAAAACAGTTAAAATAAATTGAGAGTGCAATACATGTTCATAAAATTAAAAATAAGAAAAACCCCAACACATTCTTTCTGAAATGTCATTAAAAAAAGGCTGTATTATATTTTTGCTTTTCAATTTGACAGCAAAAAAAGGCAACAAAAGGCAAATATATATTTTTGTGTGTATATATATATATATGTCTGTATAAGCATATATAAAAACACATTGGCAAGAAGTACTAGTCAGCAATGTATCATCAAACCTCTTTGTTTTTCATTGGATTACTTGTTGCCATAGCATCTAAGAACTACAATTCAACTTCCAAAGTCCATAAGTAAAAAAAAAAAAAAAAAAAAGACAAAAATATACTCTTTGTGTCAACATATGAGACAGCAAGAGGGGATGGATATCTGCATAGCAAAAAATAAAAATGAGGAAAAAAGTGTGGCTCAGCACACATCACAGCACATGAGGGCTGAGCACTGGATGCGATCTGTTGCCATCACTGGGCAAGCATTTGAAGCTGCTTTGAATTGTTACTGGAAATTTATCTCAATATAATATGAACTAGTAACAAAAAGTCTCAGGGCACCAGCATAGGCTGGTGCTATTTTACCTGTTGAATTTAACAAGGGAAATATAATTGAGACTACCTTGCTGGAAGAAAAGGCTTGTTACTGACTTCAAAGGACTCACTCACAGTAGCATATAACTTCCAGTCTGGTGTCATTTTGGTTTCACTGACTATTGAGAACCAAAAATACTGTTTACTTCATAGAACATTTTTATTACAGGAAAAAAACCATACATAGCTGCTTCTGCTCTTTGCAAACACAGGGTGTTCTTGTGTTCTACCACACAAGCATTTATTTACTTTCCACTGTCCTGAAGAGGAAGCTTTGTGCACACAGAGGAGGAAGAATATGTCTTGGAGAATTAGATCTACAAAAACATCATACAGTAATTCACCATTCTGGGTATGAGAGATGAAAGATGAAATTTCACATAAAAGTTACAAGGAGGGGGCAGACAATAGGGGCCAAACAATAATTTGAATACCATTAAGAGAACCAAACTCAGAGATCCCAACAATCTGTTTTAAGGCCACAGCAGAGCTCCATCATAGTTTTTCTATAATTAAAAAGAATAAATTATCATAAAATCCTCCCATCTCATCTACCACATACATGATCTCTATCTTCTCACTGACATCCAGTACAGCTCAGAGCTATGGTCTTATAAGCCTCAAGATAAACTGTGCTGTTCTCTTAAAATCCAACTTCAAAAGCATACACTGCATTTACAGGCTTGCTCACAGTCACAGGGATCATATGTGTCTCCATATGCATCTGTGAATGCATGAGAAACAGGTACTACTGAACCTATTGATTACATTCTAATTAAAAGAAAAGAGAGTGAAGCACTATGAAAATTCTGAAGCAACCTTGTATTGTGATATGCAGAAGAATGCAAGCTGCAGTTCATTGGTGTCTCCATAGAAACAAGACATATTGGAGGGTGTAAGACATTGTCAGAGGACTAAAAAAATTCAGCTTCAGCAGAAAACAGAAAAGCACCTAAGGGATTTTTTTTAACCAGGAAAACACAATTAATTATTCATTTCCCATATAGCAAGCATTGTTTTTTCAGATGAGTTAATTAACATACATCAGGATTCACTCATGGATTGGCTAATCCTATAGTTTTCTAATCCATAAAATCTGTTGAAAAAGCATGGATACAATTCTAAGTGTATCACCAAAAAGGAAAATAAGTAGGCCCTCAATGAATAATTGAAAGGTCTACCCAATGTACAGTTAATTCTTGGTGCCACTTTCACACTTGCTGAGTGCTTATGCATTTGGGTGGTTAGTGGCCCATGTGCAGAACCTCACACTTGCCTGTGCAAAAGGCATCCCCAGGAGAATTAAAAGCTGCAATGAGGTGTTGCTTCAATACAACACTGCTCTAAACCTGCACCTTATCCCTCTTACCTCAAATGAACTGAGTCTCACAGCATGCAGCTGCAGCTAGTATTTTTAAGTGGTTGAACCCTGACACAGGATGGACTGGAAAAGCCTCATCTCTTTAGGCCGGACTTGAAGCTATATGCAGAGAGTTTTTGTATAAATGACCAAGAGATCCATGCCAGCTGGTACTTTCATCAGCTGCATTGCTGCTCCCTGTTTTTCCCTGGCTATACCTGGCTCAGGGACAGTCTGCCAGCTGAACACCCCTCAGGACTCTCATCTCTCTCCTAAAGGTGTTCCTTATCTGTGGAGCTCCCTAGTGCTGCAGGTAACTCTAACTTCTTTTCCACTGAAAGAAATATGCTAGGGAAATTAGAAGGTATCATTTCCCCCACCAAGTAATTTCTGCTCCATTTCCACAGAAGAGCAGAAAGACTGTCACACTGCCTCTATCACCCAGGGTACCAGCAAGGTATGTACATTCTGCTTGTGCTACACAAATTAACTGCAATTGACAACTTCCATTAAGTTGTGGCTTCCATTAAGTGGCTGGAGGTTACAGCAGTTTTAGAAGACTTTCTGTGAGCTGCATTAAGAGAGTGCATGTTGAACACAGAAAGAGAAAAGGTCCCTCAGAGTTGTCAGGCCTTTTCCTGGTTGCATTGTGTGTCACGAAGACATGGTGCTGTCTAAACCTTCCACAACCACTAGACACTTTAAGCCTGCTTAGTCAGGAAGATGAGGATTAAGGAAATGGATGGAAACCACAAGGCCTACCACGTGCAAACAAGAATTAAGGGCTCTAAAAAGATGTATCAGTGAGAGAGATGGAAAGAAAAGGTTTGAGTCAGTTAAAAGAGTTATGTGGGGTTTTTTTCAGTATTCATATTACATTTAACCAAGCTCTGTACAGAGCACTCATGTTAGTTGAAATATTCAGAGGACATACTGAAGACTACGTATTAAGCATCTTTTTTATCAGTTCTGATCTTCAGAACAAATATGCCACCATCACAGCTCTGCCAGAGTATGCAGACTGATTCCTTAGCTCTCTACTGACTTGCATAAGGATGCATCTAGAGACAATCCTTTAGTTAATAAAGTATGGCATTTTCTCATCAACTGCCAAAGCTGACACAAAACACCAAAATGGGAGAGTGACTGTGGCTTGTTCGTGTCCAGGTCTCCTTTATAACATTTGTGAAGAGAAGGGAATTCAGAGCAGTGTGCGTGCATAGACATTCATTTACACTACAGGTTCTCCAACCTGTGCATCAGAGCGGAAAGCAATGGACTTGCCTACAGTCTTTTATCTTTCACAGACAGGTCCACCAACACATTGCTGCCTGCACGAGGCTCTCCAGAAAAATATTAAAATTGCTGCATATGCACAAAAAGGAAAATATTTTAAAGGAGATGTGGAAGATGATGAGAAATGGTTAACATTTCTGATATTTTTTCCTGAGGATAAGAAATTTAAAAAGCAAAGCAACAAAACCAACCAACCATCCAACAGCAAAAAACCGCCGGGATTTTATTTTTGCTCTTATAAGGACTGATGCAACAGCCCTGCAATTGAATTCTGGGTTTCAGATATTATTCTATACCTTTGCTTATGCAAGTACAATTTACTCAAGGAACAAGAGATACCAACAAAAGCATGTTTTCTTGAAGGACATTATTCTAGACTGCTCCTTTAGGGAGCCTCTTAAACTCCAATTTCTTCCATCTAAAGGAAAAGACAAAAGACCTAGCTATTCTAGCTTTACATCCTTCCCTGTGATCACAACATTATGCCTCCTGATTATAGACATAGATGTAAAATGAGAAAAGGAGACAGTAATTTGAAGTCTTTCTCTTTTCCTGTACACTTTACTCCTTTCCCAAACAAGGCAATGAGAAAGGGAAATGACTCACATTTGTCACTGGTTGTGCAACTTACTAATGATAGTCAGACTGAAGGGACTCTAAGAAATAACACTTAGAACGGAAGAGTGCACCACAACATCTGACATGCAGCTACTGATGTGTACACCATGATCATATATTACTGCAACTCCAGATTAAATTAGATGGAATAGTGTTGACTTATCTCAAGAGAAAATTACTTATAGTTTAACCAATAAGCTTTTATTATCCATGAAGCATGCTTGACACTTATTTTTACCAAGTAGGATACTTTATAGAAGGCTTTTCAAACACTCAAACTAAATGGTCTATTCTGCCACAGTTCATAGGTGAATTCTTTGATATTACATCTGCTGCACCAGAAGCACATATCTGCATCATGTAGTGATGGAACTTCAGGAGGATTTTGGCATTAGTAATACACACTGAGTTCTCAATAATGACTTAATGTGTCATGCTTGCATGCATGTATGAAGTTACCTTGTACACTCAACAAACTAGAAAAGACCCTTCCAAACACTCTCTACAGTACATTGAGAGGTAAATCTATCTCCAGACACAAATGGCTCAGGTCTATGTAGCAAACACCAGAGGTCCTAGCAAGCTGCTTGGTCTCAGAATTATGATAGACACATGGCAGAGGGATCAGAGCTGAATTTTCCTAATTTCAGTTCAGTGAGAACGAAGGTCTCTACCAGATCTTCTGTGCCCACAGATGCACACAGAGTCAGCTTTTCCAGAGGCTGTTTGAGTCAGCACAGGATATACAAAGTTTTAGCACAATTACTGGAGAAAACACATTTGCTGTCAGAATTGTGTCACATACAGTCAAGAGATGTCGGCGAAAAATGTTGAGTAACTTTTATGAAAGACTGAAGACAATGTAGTGTCTCCATCATTCCGGTCAGTGATGATGGCTGTAGTGTGAGACTGGTAAATAATGGGTTTAATTTCATGCTTTGCCAAAGGCTTCTTATGGGACATGAGGGAAGTTAGAGCCTCTGTTTAATTCTTAAAATAAGGATAATGATGTTTCCTCACTTCAGAGGTGTGCTTGGATGAAGACAGAAGTAGGCTGCTGTAATGTGCAACCGGTTGACATCAGTCTGTTCCTATATATATGTACACATATAAACATGTACAGATATTTTCAGCAATGGGTCAATGTCAAGTTTAGATAAACATCCCAAGTTCATGTGCTTTCTAAAATTCACAGGCACTTAGAAGGAGAGATGATTTTGTAAATAGAAACAGCTTTACAATATACTTCTTAAATCTATCAAGGACAATATAGTGCACCCAGGACAATATAGTGCAATACTCTTCCTTTAGTTATTTTACCACTTTGGCATATAACATACTGTTTTTGAACATATTTAAGTGAGTTTGTTTGGGTTTTTACATTTTGTATATTTAATCCAAGCTGCTTTGAACAACTTCACTACTTTCCTTAATTAAAATAAAACAAAGCAGAAAAGGGACACATTAATTTTTCTGCCAGAGTTGCATTTAGCCTTAAGCACTTTGAGCAAGGCACAGTGATGCACAATATGTTGCTCAGTAATTCTGCCTGAGTAAAGCTCCCGGTATTAAAGAATAGCCATGCATCCAAAAGACAGTCAGCCTTAGATGCAGACAGATTGACACAGCATGGTGCAACATTTTTGTCCAGAATCTGGAAATGCCTCCTTGTGAAACTTTGGCAAGAATAAGTCAGCACCATGTGCATCTCCTTGCAAGTTAAATTGTCTGCATGCAAGCTATTAGTCTACCTGTAGGAGTTACTTTTCTTAAATGTTTTCCTCCTCCTTTTGCAGCATTCTGGCTAAATGAATATGATTAAGTCAAATAAATGAAAGGTAGTCCACAGTCATTTTAGGTGTTTGGCCAAACCTGAAGCCAAAACTGAGGAACAGGATGAATAAAAGACTGAAAAATTTTTGGACCTAAATCAGTACTGCTACTCCCCAGGTTGAATTATTCAAGGCAGAGCTTTCTTTACCACAGTGTCTCCAGTGCTAATATGTTGATTTGCTGTCATCATTGCACCATAGTGCAGACCTCTTTCTCTTGTATTCCTCCATATTACCAGTTCACTGGAGTAAATATGGAGCTACACTTGATGAAAAGGGATATTACCTAAAGAAAAATCAATAAAAAGTTGCACTATGAAACAGTGGTCAATCCCATCAAAACTCAACAGATCTGCATCAAAATCTGAGATTCCTTAAGAGAATTTATATGCTGGTTACCTAGTTATTAGCACTAATCAAAAACATGCCTCCCAGATAGATCAAGAAACCTACAAAGTATTAACTGGAAATATGCACAATACATTTATTGTCTCCACCATGCATATCAGTGCCACAGCACAACGAATCACTGTGAATTGGGTGGTGAAGGTTTCTTTAGAAGACCATCTACCTGCCTGCTAAAATGACCACATCTTTGTTCTGTGGTCTATTCAGACAGTTTAAGCGCATTACAAAGTTCACAGCCTATACATACCACTTGGTATTGTCTATATCATTGTCGTTGCCACAGACCATCACAGTCACTTATTTTCTTAGTGTCTAATTGTCTTTTGGAATTATACAGGTTGTTTTTTATATATATTTGCTTTGGGCTCAGTTTCATACAAGTCATAATTTAAATAGACAGAATGTTCATTCTCATGTATCTGCAAGCTACACAAGGGGCTACATGTGGACTTAAATAGGTGTCACTGCCAATAGAAAACATGAGAAAAGTTCTGAAAAACATAGTTCTGCATTGCTGTGGGAATCTCTTTGAAGATGTGAACCATTTTGTTCTCTATATGTGCACTTCTGCAATAAGGGAAGGGACTCAGCATTGCTATTAAGGTGCATCTGAAGTGATCTGGAATACATTGTGGATCAACCCACATCCAAAGGCATGATCAAATCTCCACTCGTAAAGGAGGAGATATGCTTCCTAGTGCTTGCTTCAAAGAGGAGCTCCTGCACTCCTGTGCAGTGCTCTGAAAGCAATTGGTCTAGCTGTGTGTCAGTGAGGCATTTCTTCTCAGTCGGGAAGATGTTCACTGAGCAGCTGGGGCTGGTTTCCCTCTCAGTCATGAAGGGAAGATTTCCATTCCCTCTTTGTAGGCTGAGGTAAGGATACAGAGCCACAGAGGCTGCTCTGTTGCCCATTTGCTCTCATTTCTACCATGTTTGATGTCACACAATTCCACATTGTGTGGAATTCCACATTGTGTGGAATTGTGTGGACCATATCACAGATAGGGGCATGGGGGGAGGGAAGGCATACATCTTATTGCTTCTGCAAATATATTTTTCCACATACTGAAATGTTTTGGAAATAACTGATCCCCACTCTCAAACCTTAGGTTTCTAACAAAACTACAGAAGACTGGAGCATCTCTCTTATAAAAAGAGGCTGAAATATCTGGGGCTCTGTAGCCTGGAAAAGAGACAACTGAGCAGTGATCTTATCAATGCTCATTAATATCTAAAGGGCTGAGGTCATGAAAATGAGGCTGGCCACTTTTCAGTAGTGCCCAGTGATAGGACAAGGAGTAATGGGTACAAACTAGAACATAGGAGGTTTCACCTGAACTGAAGGAAAAAATTCTTTACTGTGAGGGTGCTGGAGCACTGGAGCAGGCTGCCCAAAGCAGCTGAAGAGCCTCCTTCTCTGGACTTTCAGATTTCACCTGGGCGTGTGCAACCTGATCTAAGTGAACCTGCTTTAGCAGAGGGGTAGGTCCAGATGACCTCTGGAGCTCCCTTCCAACCCTCACCGTTCTGTGGTTCTGTGATAATACTCAAAGGAGTATTTTTATGAACTGAAACACAAAGAAATTTATTGAAATATACATATTTTGGAATAATTCCCTAAAAAATGGGTTTCCACACCTGGAAATTTTCTGTGACAATTTTAAAAATCAATGCAACAAAAACTCCAAAGACATCACAACAAATAGATTATGTCTTTAAAAGGAGAAATTCAGGACAACTTTGACATTTCAGATCGAGGTTTCATTTTCTCCTCTCATGAGAAAAAGGCAGAAGGCAACTGTAGCAAAAGCTCACATTACTGAACTTTCTATTTGGTTTGCCTACACATCATTACCTACACACCATCCATATTACCTAAGGCTCTTTAAATTGCTGGTCCATACTGTGATAATCAGACATATTAAGGACTTTTTATTTTAAACATTTTTAAACCAAAACAAAGCACTGTACTCGACTCAGGTGCCCAGGCACTGGCAGCGAGGGCTGCAGATGGTGGACTCTGTGAGAAGATGCCAAGATTGCCCTTGTCCTGGATACAGCTGAGCCTACAGCCAAGGTAGTGGTGCTTTGGGGATAGTGTCATTTAGAAAGGGCAATAAATGCTGAACAGAAGTGAGGAATGAGGAAGGAAATGAGAGAAACAGCCCTGCAAGCACCAAGGTGAGAGCAGGGGGAGGAGGTGCCCCTACAGCCCATGGAGAGGACCATGGTGGAGCTGCACACTGCAGCCTGTGAAGTACCCATGCAGAAATAAGTTTATCCTGAAGTACTGCAGCCCATGGAAGGACCCCCAAGGGAAGTGGGGATGTGTGAGGAAGAAGGAGCAGCTGACAGCAGCTGTTATAGACTGACCTCAACATCTATTCCACACACCCCTACACCACCTGGGGTGGGAGACACAGAGGAATCAGATATGAAGGAGTGAAGCTGAGCCTGAAAAAGAGGAGGCCAGGGGGAAAATGTTGTTCTTATTTGTCTTTAGTGTCTCACTACATAAACTTATTTTTAATTGGCAATAAATTAGTTTTACACAAGTTGTGTTTGTTTTGCCTGTGATAGCAATTGGTAAGTAACCTCCCTGTATTTATCTCATCCCACAGGCTTCTTCATCTTATTTTCTACTTCATTCTGCTCAGGACAGGGAGTGATAGAGCAGCTGGGTGGGCAGCTGGCCAAGGTCAACCCACTGTAAGCACTGACATCGGAAATACACTGCTCTAGAAATTAAGTGCGGCATGACATCACAGGATATTGAATGGCAGGTGTTGGAAGGGACCAATGATGATCAGCCAGCACCCTATGCTAGAGTAGGAATGCTTAAAGTAAATCATCCAAGAACACGTCCAGGTGGGTTTTGAATGCCTCCAGAGATGGAGACACCAACACCAAATATTTTATTAATTAAATAAAAGCACTGCTTTGAGTCATCAACACAAAAATACATTACAGTTGCAAATGTTTGTATTTATAGCCAAGAGTTACAGAAAAGTTAATAGATAAATGTTTATATGTCATTTATAACAACAATATATGAAGTGATTGCTAAATAGCTTGGTGGAGAATACCTTGCTCCTTGTTCTTTCTGCAAAGTGAAAAGCAGGAAAGCCTTCCCCTGCTTGAGGGGAAATCTAGCAAGATTTTGATAGCAGCATAAGGAAACAGATTTCAATATTCTGCCTAGAAAACTGATTTGGGGAAGAAGCACATTTAACCCCAGAAGTACATCAGTGACAAGTGAAAGAAGAACAACATGAGCAGAGTAAGGGAATGGGCCATTTAGTGCAAATAAGCAATTTAGTCCAAGCTAGCACATAGGGAAATCAAATCAGCTCTCCAGGCTAAGCCTTTAGTTACAGCGATGTAAACTTGGAATAATTTAAACTAATGCCTTGGCAATTCAAAAGATAATCTGCTTCACATAAATGCTAAATCACTAACCCCTCTACCAAACCTTGAAAGAAGATGATCTATAAACACATTCTTATTAATCTCCATAAATCAGTGTTGTCTTGCTGAAAATAAAGAATTTTCAGCTCTCAGTTCAGATTTATGCTTAGTTCTTGGGCAAAGAGCTTACTTTTTTTCCCTGCCTCAGCACCATGTGCTACTCATATCTTATTATTGCAACAGATCTGTCCAATATCTTTTATTTTTGCAATATACTAAGCTCTTCTCTTCATTTAATGTTGCCATTACCGGTGCAACACCACTCCACTTTTTGTTTTATTCTTGTTCTAATAGAGAGAAAATAAAGTTATAAAAAGGTCTCCAGAAAAAGTGTCCGGCTGATTGATGCAAGACTGTTGTAATTCTGAGTTGTCCAGCTCCCTCTTGATGCATAAATGTGTAAGGAAAAGCAAGTGAACTTTAGAGCATGTATTTAAAAAACTTTCCATGAGCATTCTCACTAATATTTTGTCTAACTTGATTTTGAATGTATGAAGAACAGCTAACAGATTCTCCTGGATTCTTAGTTTACCACCTAACACATAACTTTTAGGAGATGCTTTTCACAAGTCAGTAAGGGCCAAGGCTGTAGTTCCAAGCAGCAATGTGTTGAGCAAAAAGAACCACTTTTGTGTCCTCTAGGTAGACATCAGGGTACTCTTACATTCCTACTAGTAAATACCCTGATCATTTAATTGAGGAGATAACCTTTCTCCAAAAAGCAAGTGAAAATCACAGAAACATAATTTTGAATCAGTCTATAGAATTCTCAGTCAAATGTCTGAGTCTATTAATTTTGTAGATTTAGGGAAGCTTTGCTAGGTCCCTACTTCTCTTTACTTGTGCTCATCTTTATTTTATTTCTCTCATGTTCTAATAAAAGTTCTCCGTAAGTGTCCTTCCTTTGAAGACAACAGCTGCTAGCATGGTAATCACAGTGTCCCCTTCTGTGTCAGGAGCAGTAGCTAGGAATCCTGTTCTCAATCATTTTCCTGTTCATGACACATCACAACTGCATGAATTAAGACTACCTAAATTTAAGCATGAAAGCATTTAATTTTTTTTTCAAATGTTTTGTTTGGAGGAACCATTGTACTGATCTCTTTACAGATTTTAATATCTCAGAACAAAATTGAAGCACGTCAGCTTTGCCTGAATTCCCCTGGAGCAGGGGCACAGGTGCCATAGCACGTGACCAGGGCTACGCAGTCCACTAGCCTGCAATTCCAAGGAAATCTCATCTTTTCAAAACCAACTGACTATCCTAAATGGGATTCTTAATGGCACACTACCTAAATGTGCAAGTGCAGCTTCTTTTCATAGTAACCCATTTGAAGACAGTTAAACTTACTTGTTATAACCGTTTAACACAAGTGAAAATTGTAGGCAGCAAAAAGTATATTATTTCACCCTTGGGGGATAGGGAGGAAAATGGTCATATTTTATTCAGAAAGCTGGCACTGCTAAAGAAAAAAACCCAAACAACTATAATGGCTGGTTTCCGGATATCTAACTGCTGATAGAATTTGGAACAGGGATCACTAACCCAGAAATTGTGCCATTAAATGAGCAGCACTCTTTGGAAATAAACTTTTAAATATCTGAGTTGATTTCCAGGTCTGTATAGTACTTGTGGATATGATTTCTCCTCTTTCATTCTCATGCCCAATGCATTAAGCACACATGACAGCTTTCAGGATAGCTGGTTTGCCCAGTGCTTTAAAGCTAAAATACAAGTAATACAAGTAAGAACACAACACTGCACTTCCAAGTACTTCCTTTAGACAATCCTAAACCAAATTTAGCAGTGGCAATATCTTCCATATATTCTCGATTTCAAGACCTTAATTTTTGGAAGCTAGTTTCCCCTTGCTTGACTACCGCTATACTTTTAGGGTTTAAATCTAGAGAACTGGAAAATATGGCTGAAGAGGAGATTTGAAAGTGAGTGCATTAGTGGCTAGGCTCCCTAAGTGCCTTCCCTGATTTTTGCATGCAGAGTCTCTTTCACTAGACTTCTTCAGAGTCCCAGTAAACAGACAGAAGAGAATCAATGGAAATGGCTGCCTTTCTGTGAGGATAATTCCCTCTTCCTCAGCATAGACAAACATTTATGGACACCATCAATGTCATTTCTATCAATTTATGTCAGTAGTGCTTCCCCCTGCACTTTTATCTCAAAGAAGAAAGCTTGCTGCTACCTGGTAAAGTATTATCATTCATACTTTACAGAAGAATGACTTGTAAAGAAACTGCATGACTTTTTAACAATCAAAACTGTTTTTAGCACAGTTATATCTCCACCCTTCACCACAGTGCCTGACAAACTTATCTTGGTCTTTTTTTTTTTTAATCAGAAATAATGTCTATATTCCAGAAGTTTGGGGGGGGGTTCCAAATACCTGATTATTTTACCATTCTATTATCTGCTGTTAATGGCATGAGCATATAGGTGAAATACTTGAGTCTAAGAGATTAATCTGGTAAGAAGCTTTTTGTTACTTTTCTGAAAAAATCATGGATTGGTCCCACAGGGGCCTGGCTTGCAAAGATCAGCATAAACAGTGTCATTACTTGAAGCAATGAAGACTGAAGTATTTAGGAACTGGTTAAATTGCAGCCTTGCATGAGAGTTTGAGGAAGGCTGTTAATTATTCATGTATAAATTAAGAGTGCGGATTTTTGATTTACTTATCAACAGCCTTATTCACTTCAGAATCCTGTCACTACACAATGATTTAGTCTAACATTCACCTATTATTGATCTGGCTATTTAAAATGTAAACAGTTACAGAAAGGGCTTATCTGAGAACTGCCTACCCACATCTGAGCCAGAACTCCAGTCCATCGCAGTGTCAGGCAGGACAGTGACCTGAGTGAGGGAACACACCAGGTGGCTTTCAGCATCCTGCCTGACTTTTGTGACCCATGTTATCCGGCAGTGTCTCAAGAGGAGGCACACGCTACTCTTTCTGCCTCTCTCCCTGGAAGTGTATGTGCTTATGAATAAATTCCTGCCTCTGCTCACATGCAACAGCATTCCTATATGAGACCAAGCATGGGAGACATGAAATCCTAGGAGAACAATATAAATCAGAAGTGAATCTCAAGATTACATTATAATAAATATGCATCTGTTGTTTACTGAAGCACAGGTGCATCCATAAATTCCCATTCTCAGATCAGATACTGAGGGGTTTGATACAAAGAAGTTAGTGTCCTACAGCTTTGTCCTGTCTGGGAATCATGAGAACAATAAGAAGTAGGCACTCACTGCACAACAGGCATGTGAGGGATTCATCAAAGCAGTACTACTACTAGCTGCAAGGGACATCAAATGCATAATGTTGAGATGACACACTCAGTCCTGGGAAAGTTTCCGATGTTAGAAAGGATTTCCCTTTTCTCACAGAGCCCTATCCCAGAGCCCACTAAAAACAAGGGGGAGCTCACGTTCATTTTCATCTAGAGTGCACCTAAACTGTTACTACTACTGCTTTCTTTATAAGGCAATATCGCACTATGAGATACAATGCTAATATTGACACGAATATAGTAAGAACCATGAAGCAATATGAAGGGCTGAACTGGGCCAAAATCAGTAATATTTTAAGAGCATGGCCATAGAACTGCCTTCCAGTGAGGCCTGTGCAGGAAACCTCAACAACACCTAGAAGGCTAAACAATGGTATCACATCCTGTCACTGAGAAGTGTCCTATGTCATCTAACTTCTCCACCACATATTACATCAAAACAATTTATAGCTAAGTAGCTTTACTGGCATTTTTTCTCACAATCCCAGATTTGGATTTTATCTGCATCATCACCCTGTCAAACTTATTTTGACAGCTGCAGTGACAATGCCAAAGACAGGGGTTCATCTTTGTTTCCTGCTCTTAAAACAAGGTCTTGCTCAGACAGTACTTAGTTCCATGAATTCTTCCTCCTTCATTTGCTTTATAGGTGCCACTAGAATGGAAATTTTACTGAAAACCGAGTTGTCCTGTTCTGCTGTAATATTGAAGAGAAACATTCTACCAAAATTGGCTGCAAAAACCTTGCAGATCCTTCTCCCCTCGCAAGAGGCTGCTAATTTATTGTTAATTCAGTCTATTTTACAAATACAACATTTAGATCAGGTAAACTGAGCAAGCTTGTTTACAGATCTTTGGCAGCAAGCCTCAAATTGCACTATTCAACAAGTTATCTGGTGTGCTTTAGAACAGAACTGTGAAATGTTATATTCGAAATAAATGGAACTATGAGCATACACACACACACACACCCCACACCACCCCACACCCCCCAAAAAAAAGGGATATTTTGAAAATGTCTGTTCAGTTTGTCTCTGAGTGTTTCTGAAAAAGCCAGTCTTGTCAAAGCTGTGGTTTGAAGTGTGGTCACAGAGAGAGCCAAGTCAGCACAACTGGGCATACTTTGGCCAGGCAGTGGGAAGGAACAAGTGTCTGCAGGCAGGATATGAACCTAAGCTAAAGGAATAATGAAATAATGCCAAGACTTCAGGTAAAATATAGGGGAAATAAATGCTTAGATGGCAGTTCAGGGCAATAGCACAAATTAATTGTCTAATCGTAAGGTATAATTTAAGCTTTTACTAACAGTATCAAAATATATATGGACCACATATTTATAAGAAAAATACCACTGGCTCCATATAATCAATACAATCAAGAGTCCCTATGAGATTCAGATGGTTAGCCTGCCAATCTTTATGGCATTACAGTATTATTCCTCTTGGTTTAAGATATTTTCTCCTTTCAGCTGCTATTATGCTTGCACAAATGGGAAGAAGCCAAATGATTGCACTGAGGAAACAGTGAGGCTGAATAGATACAAAATGCTGTCAAACACACTGAGCAAACAGAAAAAATATGCCTTTAATTTCCTTTAGTTCTTGCCTATTTCTTCTATCAGTAGGTGGTATGGGGGAATGAAAATAAAACAGAGGCAAGAATGATTTTCCAGGTGACAATACCCCACTTAAAGATCCATTGATAAAATTTTTAAGACTAAAAATGCATTAAGAAAAT
This sequence comes from Dryobates pubescens, assembly GCF_014839835.1. NCBI lineage: Eukaryota > Metazoa > Chordata > Aves > Piciformes > Picidae > Dryobates > Dryobates pubescens. The sequence continues at coordinate 38,151,116 of NC_071614.1, forward strand.
TAGGATTAAAAAATCACCTCAAGAGGAATGCACACAATATCCTCCAGCTTCTGTGTCCTCTCCCAGGCATGCAGGTGCTGTGAATGGTGAGGGATGTGGAGCTTTGAAGTGTTTAACCCAGGCCTCATCTCTAAAAGGACAGAGCTAGCACAAAGAAGGGCTTTCTAACAATGAGCACCTCCTAGAAAAAGCCTGATTTCCTCAAAATCAGGAACTGAACTGGACCCAGTCCTCAAAGCAGTGATGAGCTCACTGCCCCCTCCAACACCACAGCAAAATTTCTATGGGAGATGAACTACCTCCATTTGGGTTTCCTTGTCATCATGCAGAGGAGAAGCCAGAGTGTTACTGTGGCTATGTGATAAATTAACGTCTGATCACCAACACTCATTTTCCTTTTTGATTCTCTACATTCAAAGCACAGGACTCCACTGAGGTCCTGACAGCAGGGGCATGATGCTACAGATAAGCACACTGCTGCGTAGCCTGAGGATCACTGTATGGATGCCCCCAAAGCCCCATGCTCACCAGCTATGCCAGCTATGCTCTGTTGCAGAAACATTCATCTTGATGTAGCTGGCCTGCCCTTGCTCTCCTCTCTCCACAGGTAAAGCACATGAGGTTTGGGAGCTCTTCCTCTTCGTGAACTGCTGTGAGATTTCTGCCCTGGATCTGATAAGTAAAAAAGCAACCTGGTATTTTCTGACCTGTATTATTATTATTACTATATATTGTCCTTATCATGATCCCAGTTAGGCCAGTTAAGTGTTTTGCCATCAGCTTTAGCAGAAGCATGCTCAAGCCCTAGATATCAAGGATTTGATGATGAAAGATCACCTAGAAAATGAACTGAAATCTATAAAGGGTGCTATTGTTCTAAGTATCAAAAGACAGAGTGGTAAAAACCAGGAGGACAGACCAACACGTGACTGGTTTTGCAGCACTTTACTATACAGATCAGCTAAAACTTGAACCTGTTAACAAATAATTCCTTTCTCAGAAATGACATGGATAAGCACAATTTATTTTGGTGATTTTCTGCCTTGGCTCTCCCTCTCGCTTTCAGTTGATGGGCAACGGTCACCTTTAAATCTTTGACTTGAATACTGAGAGTAATGACGGCTACCACAAATGCTGCATAGCATTTATTAATTGCACACAGTCCCTTTTCAGATGTTAATGGTGGCTATCGTGCAGTTAAACTTTCCTTCAGCAAATAAATTTATGAACTACTATGTAGTTTTCTCTATATTTCACTAAATGCTCCACTGTGAGGGGTGTCTGACAGTAACAGACTTGTTACCCTATTTGTACCTTGGCAATGTACTGCAAAGAGGACTTAATAGCTTGCTAAGCAGGACTATGCTGCTTTCTGTATGCTTTGCTGGTATTCACACTGTCCTATATGTTTTTCAGGCTTTAACATAAATTTTGCAAGCATATCTATCAAAGACAATTAAATTACATGACAGATATAATTCATATCGGACCAATCCATGTAAATCTTTCATTGTTGCAGATATTAATGTTTTATATTACACAATGAGAAACTAAAAGCAATTGAATTTGATTTAGCCACAGGGTCTCTAAGTCAAGGATGCACGGTTTTGTAGATGCTCCAGTCCTTTGCACCAACTTTGAGTAAAATATTTGAGGTAAATATATTTAAAAAAATAATAAAATTGCATGTGGTATTCAAAGAAAAGGAATCTGATGCTCACAGCCCCTGTGCTAGACTAAACTCTTATCAGTGAATAGAAGTTCCTTTTAAAATGGTGTAAAAAGCCAGCTCATTTTCCTTACTACTTTAGAATAATTTATTAGGACTTTAATTTTGAGAGCAACTAGGAAACATAGAAATGTGGCTCCCATAGTCTTTCTTTTATGTGCATGTTCATCTCCCTTTATATTCACACCAGAGACATCTATCTGGTCTCATTTATACTACACTCATGAAACTTGAATGTACAAAAGTCCAGTTATTCAAGATTTCCCCTGATGTACTCCAGCTCAAATCTCAGTCTTTCTCCTCAGAACCAGAACATAATTAATAACTACAGAAACTTAGTGCCATGATGAAGTGGTAAGAGCATAAAATTAAGTTCCTAAGAACAAAAACTCCATGCATATAGATCAAAAAGTTTTTAAAAAGACATGGCTGAGATTTCTAAAATACTGGCAATAATAGAACGCAACAAATAATAAGGAAAATTTATGGAGTATAACTACTATGATGTAATCCATGTTGCAGAGTTGTATGACTGCTGGACATGTAATTCGAAAACTTATTAGATAAAGCAAAAGTGGAACATCATATGCTCTCTGTTATGGTCATTTCTCCTTCTCTATATTTGCTAAACTCATTTAAGAACTGTATATACTGTTCAAAATATAATGGATGGGATGTTTTTATTTATATGCCCTTCAGCATGCTTATTACTCCAATTATGTTGATTATATTTCCTATTCATTTTAAATTATCTTATTATTTTTAAAAAGCTGCTGCCACATCTGCTTCCCTTTAGTGGGAAATTATGAGAGATGCAAAACTGGCAGAAAATTATTCATGCCATTTGTTTGGAAATAAAATTTCAAAATAGTAGGTGGAGGACAAAAAGCAGTGACAGCACAGTCAGTGCTTTATCTTTATTCTCTAAAAGATGCACCCTGCAAACCACTCAATATTTGAAATCTGATCAGCTAAGCTACATAACAGTTGTACGCCTAAATTACAGACCATGTAATTTGGCCTCTACATTCAATATATGCCACTTTCCTTCAGCTTTTGCTTAACATGCATAAATGGAATCTGTGGAAATGTCTTCATTTTTCTAGATCACTTTAAGAGGCATTTACAGTGAAATATCTTCCATGAAACATATTAAGCAAATCTAATTATGCAATTATTACAACAAAATAGCCTTTATTCTGTGGGGTTTTTTTGCAAATGCAAAGGATATTGTCATGCAGAGTGCTGCTGTTTAATATGCTTGCATGCTGAAGTACCTTCACCTGCCTTCCAGCATTTTAAAATAGCATGTTTCATTCAGAAAAGGGTGCCAGTAGCCACCAACTTTGCTAAACACACAGATTTCAAATACCTAGCAAATATTGTTTAACTGTTTTCATGTTTCTGAGGATACATTTAAAAATAGTGCTCTGGGCACTACATGATCATGCTGATCACTTGTTGCTAAATTAAAAGGATGTAGGCTGTCTCAAGTGACAAGGAAACATGACAGATATGGATCTATGAACTAATTATGAGCAAATGCAAGAGCTGATATTAATGCATGCCTGTAAAATAATCACACTGGTACTACAGAAATCAAATTTTCAAACTTCTCCATGGAAGTGAGAAAGCAACTGTAATTACAACTTGTGAATGGGTGACAACCAGCCTTTACTATCCTTGTTCTCATTTCATACAGACCTCACTTTTTTCCCTCCTTTTTGGCTTGGTTCCTGCATGAACTTTTAAAAAGCAAGCTATTTCACTTGAATATCTGAAACCTGTACTGGCAAATACAAGTGTGTTGATCTTTTTGACAGGCACATCCAAAACAAGGAGGGCTAATACTCATGGAAAAAAAAACAAAAACCTTCTATTGTTGAAAAGTTTAAGACATGAGAGGGAAAAAAAATTAGAGAGAATACCTCCCATATCCAACCATTTCAAGCCATCTGAACACTGTTCACTTGGTGCAAAGTTGCCAATTCTAAAAGCAGGATTGAATTAATCTTACTAAAGGGGACCCAGTAACCCAGTGATCCTCCAGACCTCTGCTTAAAGGTAAGCTTCTACATAAAATTCTTACCAAATCTTAACCCTTACTGCACAATTAATGGTAGCAATCCAAAAGAGTGCATGCTGTGTGTGTGATCACAGCACTTTTAAAAAGCTCTTTAAAGAATATTTCTGTTCAATAGCAATTTTGTTAGCAAAATTTCTATAATAAAAAGGCTCCTATCACTGTGTAGTGAATATGTGAGGGGTTTTGCTCTTATCTCATGCAATGCACTTCATAAGGGATACTAGTGAATCTTCTGCACGCTGCATTACAAAGAAAACTGTCTTTTTGTGAGGCATTTTCTCTCCACTGCTTTCACATAAAATAAAGGCTCTTGTGGCTGAATGTATCTGACTGTATTATTAGTCAAAGGAAAACTGAAACCCTTCTACTTTATCTGAATTATAAATCCCCCAAAAGATTCTTGCCTTTCCAATTGTGTTTGCTGTAATAAAGGTTAATATTGAACTGAACTTATCATATTCTAGCATCACATGTTAAGTTCCAAATATGTGAGTGTGATCTGTTATCTTTTTTATTGTGGAAATTAAAGAATAGGGAAAATGTTGGCAATATTATGAAAAATAACAAAGCAAAAGCATTTTACTTAAAGACAGTTCAAACCTATTGCTTTCATGAAGAGGAAAAAAAAAAACAACGCTGGTGCAAAGTACTGGGGGGAGGGAATGGAAGAGCATCTGTTGAAAATTAACTACTTCAATGTTAATTAACACATAATTTTCTACCTGATGAGATGGTGTTGTAGAAAGTATAAATTGAAGGCACAAGAGTAAGAAATGAGTCATCTTTGACTTACCGTATCAAAGACTATTGCTGTATTGCAGTCAGCATCCAAACACAGAGCATGAAGCCTCTCACAGATCAGAAAAAACACACGGCCAGTGAACAAATCAAATTCATTGTAAAAATAAAGGCCAGAGATTATAGTATGTATCCAAGGGTCTGGTTAGTCACAGCTTTGACTAGCCTGCTACAGAGCTCTGCAAAACAAGTATACTGCAGCAGTGTGGCAAGCATAGGATTGCAATGCATGTCCCATATATTCAAGCATAATAGAAAACATGGTCTGGAGCTTATTCCATGTGGAAGTGGGGTTTGTTTTATGCAGGCAGAAAAAAGAGTTGGTTTTTTTCCCCCCATATAATAGAATTAGAAATGAAGATTTCTCTTGATTATTGTACACGATAATTCCCCAGGATATCAATTACATAAAGCAGGTGCCTCTGTCTCCTGTTTCCCAGATAAATGCTTGTAATCTCATTTCACAAATGATCCTATTTAGACAGGAGCCACCTATTGTGATGATATCATTTGCTCTAGTATCCATAAATGGGCAACTTCCTATCAAACGTCATGACCACTGACGACACAAATTTTTATAATATTGAGTGGGCAGGGTGGTTGATGGGGTCCCATCAATCTACAGCAGCTTCTGCTGATGTGATAGCATGAATCTTGCATAATCATCTAAAAGGCTGAAAATGAAGAGAAGCATTAAACCTGTCTAGTGGAGCTCATTCAGAAAAGACACCTAAAGCTGAGGGGAAAAAAAAATCCTAGAGAGGTAATAAAGGCAAATAAAACATAACCATGGAGCAGTGGCACCTTTTCAGATTCCGTTTGCACTCACAAGGACACTGGTAGATATGAACAAAATCACTCTCAGTTAAGTGTAGCTGTCAGTTGCTTTTTAACAAATAATAAAGACTGTATAGCCTCTTTGCTTGCAAATGCAAACTATACATTGACAGCACAAAAGACCAGTGATTTAATGAGGCACAAATTAGCCCAGTCTTCGTGAATATTTTTAGAAATAGCAACTGCTTGTCACAGTCGCTTGGAATATGAACTTAGACTGTTTGAAATCCAGTCTGTTAGACTGGTTTACTTCATGCTCTACTTACACAGATTTAATTTCTCAAATCAGTGTTTTCTCATGAAAAATCATACACTTAAATATACATGTTGGGGAAATGTTATGATACTCAGTTGAAATAAATTACCATCTACCTGCTTTAACACAGAGATCTGAGGAGAGTTGAAGGCAATACAGTGTTCGTTTCCTTTCCCACCCTTTTCCCATGGGACTTGGTTATGCCTGGTGGCTAAAGCAAATTTCTTAAGGACTTTGTATTTAATATTTTTCCTGTCAGATGCTGGCAAGAACTTAAAAAAAAAGGGTTTTAGTTCCCAAAAAATGACCCAAGTGCATTTTTCAACAAGTTTTCCACAAATCATGGTTAACATACTCCTGCTTTGAACAGACTGAGCTGCAGCTAAAGAAATTCCTAATACACAGTCAAAAAGGCATAACATTAGGACCCACCTGCATTGGTGTTTGGACAATGCTTGCCACAACGCCAGTGAAGCTGGGGTTTGGGGGTAAAAAGCTTTAAAGATTAAGAGCACAAAAATCAACAGGACTTTGTATACATTCCCGCTGATGTAATTCTACCACAATAGGCTCCACTTCTCAAAATGGATTGCTTCTATTGTACATGGCCCTTGGTATAACTTGCATTTACTTCACAGTACTTTTAAGGCAGGGACCATCCTTCTCTATTACACACAGAGAGGGGCCCAAAGGCCTGTGGCGCAAATGTTAATAAACGTAACTCTTTCAGAATTGACCACTACCACAGTGACTCACATGAGGTCTAGATGGGGAGAAAGCAAAGTATGAGCACAGCATCCATGGCTCCAAGACACAGCTATACTGTCAATTCAGAAAACTCAGTGGGTTTTCTAAAACCACCCTAAAGAGAAGAAGTCCTTCCTCAGAGATTGAAAACCATGTAGAAAACCATTTAGACATGAGCAGGTGCTTTCTGTCTCCTTCCCTCCTGTGCTCATCTTCAAGGTAACACAAGCTTATCTCCCTAGATATGCTGTCTAGGCAAAAACAAGCACAGCTTTGACTCTGTGGATCATAACCCCTTCATTTCAGTACTGGGTAGAAGTAGAGAAGCATATACTCTGTGTGTCCAGATGGTATAAATATTTTCCATGTGTTTCCATGACAAAAGATAAAGATAACACAAGAAACAGTTAGAAAGTAGAAGCATGTGTGAGTGTAAATGAGATTGATGGTCCAGAAGTTTCTCTCTTGGCTATACAACAGATGAGGAATGAAGAAAAAAAAAAAAAAAAAAGGAGAGAGAGAGGCAGAAAAGAGCTAAAAAGAATATTCATCACTGCTCTATCAAATTCAGTCTTGCCTTGGGAAACGCCAAATGTCAGATTTTCTTGGTAATGTACAAAGGCTTTTAAGGCTGTTCCAGGATGTAGTAGGAAAGCATGCATTTTCTTAGAACAATATCTTTTTCAGCATCTGAGCCCAAGGATGTCACCACTCTTCCTTAACCTAGTTTTGAGTTTACTAAGCACACAGTGGTAAGCTTAGAGCACAGCTTTCCCATGCAGATGTTAAATGTGGTTCGGTGGAAAATAGCCTGATGGTTCCATCTTTGATTAATGGCCTCTAGGCTGTATAAGAAATAGTGCTAAAAACAACAGACTATAATTTACAAGTGGTCCTCATTTGTGCAGGGAGATACTGTGAAAACATTCCCCAGGAGTGGCCTGAAGGATTGTACTGAAAGAACAAGTTACTCCAGCGCAACCACAATGTCTAATGTTAAGCAAGTAAACACTGGACATCTGCAAAACTGTAGGTCATACAATAGAGTACATTATTGATGTATTTGCTTTACATTTGGATCATTAAAGAAATATATATATATCTCTTAACAAGTAAGTCTAAAAATGTATGAACCACCTTCAAAATTCCCTCTGGTCTTCCATTTATTAAGCTTCTTCTCTCCAACATACATGGAAACAAATCTCTCCAGGCATTAGAGCCAGACTATAAATCTGCACATTCATGGGCAGAGAATAAGCAAAATGGTTCTTCTTTAAAATTTCTAGATTTTCCACTAATTAGAATTCAAACCTAAGTCATGAAACACTAGTGGATTATTGAAAATACACTCTGAAAGGTAGGAGCCAGAAAGATACCGCCTTCTAAAATACCTAGTTATGTTTTAGTAGATGGTGTCTTTCAAGTTGAAACAGAAGGATCAGCTTCATTTGAATAAGCCTGTCTGCTGATTCAAGTAGCAAAACCCCCTGACATCTCCAGTGTCACTGTAACTAATATTAATTAGTGGGGAAACACATAACCAACAAAAGCTTACACTTAAAAAAAATTCAATGCTCTCCTCTCAAACTGCAACCAACCACCACCACCACCAAAAAAAAACTTAATTCATGTTATCTTTCTTCAGAAACAGAGTAGGAGAATGGTTAGTGCACATTGTATCACGCTGCCTTTAATTGTGTTACTCTAGTCATCCCATGTGTGTGTCAACTAACAAGGACCATACATACTATGACAATGAAAAGCTTTATCAGAACTTGCACCTCCACTTGTTTATACAGCAAATAAACAGGAAAATTAAGCGAGGGTCTTGGACAAGGAAATTTTAGTCTGCTATCCTTTTTAATGTTTGCAGCCAGGATTAGAAATGCTAAGGGCCAAAGAGTGCATCCTCCTCCTTTTAGCCAGGTCTACTTGTGTCTATAGACCTCTTTGAGGAGCTGAACCTAACTAATAGGGCACAGCGGACAGGCATTACTGCAAGATGCATCACACTGCCATACTCAAAGATTGTTCCTTATGTCCCTGTGAGATTCATCACTGCTGCTTTTTCAACAAGGCCACTGATAACTTCAAAGGGGGATTTCAGCCTCATAAGGCCAAATGTAATTTTTCATAATACAATAATGAAGATGAAGAATAATCTACAGTTTTTAATTGCTTGTCAAAATCCTATTGCTTAACAAAAACCTAGAAATCTCTATTGCCAATATCATAGCTAAATAAATCCTTAAGAATAACAATCATGATAAATTATTACTTAATAGCTAAAACAATCAGGAAAAAGCTGTTCATAAGCTCATTTCTATGCTACCAGCTGCAATGCTGGTATCCCAAAGAAAACATGACTGTTCATTTTAATTTCACACTCCATTAGGAATACAGGTGTAAAAAAACTCTACCAAATAAAAAGTGACATGTTCTGATGGGAAAACACATAATTTTCATTTCCATATCAATATTAAAATAATTGAGAGCAGAAACATTTAAAGTTTTTTTAACATGGGTTTTGCTTTGTTTTTTGAAGCCTGGTTAGCTCCATTATTGATTGATAAGGGATGACCATGCTTTGCATCTTGTGATGCTCATGAATAAATCACCATTCTTTGGGAGATTGGAAGAAATTGTGAAAAAGTTCTGTCTGATGTGACTCTGCTTTTGAAATGGTGCATTTTACTAACTCCTTTTCTTTTCAGTGGAACTCCTTGCTGCTTTGAAAGGGAGATGTGTTGAAATACTTACAGTCCAAAGGTTTGGGCAAAAAGCTGTTTAGCAAAAGCACTACCTAAATACTCTCTTCTACTGTAGACCTCAATACTGTAGGTGGTAGAAAGAGCCAAATGTCAGATGGTTGGCAGGCTTCATTCTCATAGCCCATAAATTTAACACTTAGAGCACTTTGGATCAGGATTCTCTATAAATTACAGCTATTGTGACAAAGCATTCCCATTGGCAGATAGGTGATTTATGGAGATAGTGAGTGTTCTTCACTGAAAATCAGAGCTATAAAACAGTCCTAACTTTGACCAGCAAAGCTGTGATACAGTCGTACCCATATGACACTGAAAATGAAATCTCTTGCTGGTTAAGATGTCAGAAAATCTGATACTACTAAGGTAGAAGATGCATCTGAGAGCAGGACAGCTTTGTGAATGACAATTCTTTACTCGTTTGGAGGCACGACTGCAAAAATCTTTTGGCTACCCTTCAATGGAAGCACTGAAGAATGGCAATAACAATAACAAAGAGAAAGACAACACTGAAAGACCACATACCAGTAACACACAAACCATTAAGGCCTTCCTTAAAAAACAATGAGATTGCTTCAAGTAGTTCACATTTTTCTTCTCACCAACATCTCCAGAGGGCTTCATTTAGAGGTTCCTACTAGCCTACCATGTCTTTCTTCCTTTTTAGATCCTCCAGCCTTTTCTTTGCTTTTGCATTCTCGGCTTGTACCCGAGAACTTGGTATATCAAAATGATTATGGGGAAAAAAATAAACAGTGAAAACTTGCTCTCCCTGTGGAGATGTGTAAGCTTACAGCAGTTAAGAAGTGCCTCAACATTGCGCTATTACATTTTAACAGACTTTCTAAGAGGGATGATATTTTTACCAAGCCTACATACATTTTTCTCAGGTGACACTGCCTCAGAAACCACTGGCCTGAGAATGTCAGTGTAAAATTTCTGAGCCTTTCTTGTTTTGAGTAAAATTAGTTACCAGTGACTCATGATAAATGACTGGCTTCTGTCTTTTATCTTTTTGTTTCCTGATCTATGTCCTATGACAAATACAGTTTTCTTCACTTGCAATCTTGCATTCCTTGCCCTGACTTCCCCTTCCTCTTTCTCCTTTCCAGTTTTCTAAGTTCAAATTGACGATCAAGTTATGACAGACAATCTTTTCCTATCTGGTTTTTAATTTTACACATTCCTCATGTCTTTGGAGGATGGCCAGTAGACTTTATCACAAAACTGAAGATGCTGCTCTAAGAAACTATGGAAAAAAACAATGCAAAGGAAGGATTTTAATAGGTCCGAAGCATGATCAGGTACTTATTAAATCTCACATCCAGGAATCTGATCTCCTTTGATAAGATGAAGATCCTGGGAGTATAATTATGTTGTCAGTTTGTAAATGTGACTAACAGTCACATTTAAGAGAAAAACATTGGGACAGGACTACAGGCTTATGACATGCTCATGTCAGTTCTGTGCAAGGTGGGGAAATACATGCATGTTCTCTTTATCTGGAACCTCCCCTTCACACCTGACTTCAGTGACCAGAAATGACAGTAACACCATTCAAAATGTGAAGATAGCAAAGGCAAGGACTGGAATGCCTTGGTTTGTGGTTTTAGGTCTTAAACAGTGTAAATGCTTGCTTGTTTGGACAGGGCACTGTAAATAACCAAAACCAGTTTGGTCTTCCTTGTTAGGGAACTCAAACATGGGCAAACTGTCTTTTATACATGTGTCAGATCTGTCCTGCAAAAAGCTTGCTACCATATATGCTTAGCCATAGGTGCTAGAATTAATAAGATATTGATCTGTACTGCAACTACCAAGATCAAGGTTCTGCTTGAAGCTTACCCAGTCACACAGTTTGAAGTGAAAAAAACTTATAAATTAAATTGTTATGTCTGAATTCCTGAAAATTAAGATTTCCTTTACTTACTTTTGTATTGACTTTAATTATTTTTATGTCTTTAAAAAAATTAAAAAGGAAAGGAAAGGACAAGGAAAAGGACAAGGATGAGGACAAGGAGAGAAAAATAACTGGAAAGATGTAGTCTTCACAAGCTGAACTTCTGCTTGTAGAAAAGGAAAGGAGGATCCAAGGTTTTAGCCCAATGCATATGAAGAGTATGAATTGAAGAACTGGCTTTGTACAAGAAACCAAGGAGAAAGTACCAGGGAAAAGCAAATGCAATAATCTGGGGAAGAGTGACTTGCACCAGAAGCTGCAGAGAGCTTGAAAGCTTTGTTGGGGACTGAGGAACCTGAAAGAGGCAACTCACACATGGGAGACTCCAGGTGAAACCACTATGTCCAAGTCACAGCCAGAAGTAGACAGCCTACAAGTTCTCATTAATATATCTTGGCTATTTGTTAATAACAACAACATAATTTTGATTGTCTGGTGTATAAATAATATTTTGCTTCACATAATCTATGCTTTGCACCTCCAATATGCAAATATGACTACTATGTAAGGCCAATATTCAAGGTGTGCTGTGCTGCAACAGCTGGAGTTTGGACCTTTTCAAGTCAAAATGTAGCTGATATACAGTGATATGAGATGACAAACTTTGTTCTGAAGGTGAAACAAAGTCAAGATCTGTAACCTCAAATGCTGCCATGAGACAAAACAGTCATCTTCTGGCCATATCTCATCAAAGGCACAAGCACTAATCCATTTCCAGGCATCACAGCTCATAAACTCAGAACTATTATGGACTCAATAAAGTCAATCAATACATTAGTTAAGGGAGATGGAATGATTTAGCACTTGGGGAAAAAAATATAGGGCTCAGTATCTTTCATTGCTGGTTTTGAGCATCTTGGCGTAACAAATTTAAAGAAAACTAAGTTCAGACTGACACCCATGCCTTGGTACATTCACATGAAATAGAATCAGGAATACAAAACCATTTTGTTTTCTTTAAATAAAATGAGAGGTCCTCAAGACAAGGATTGCTTCTTACCATCTGTTTCACAAAGCCCTCCTGAAGGGCTTTTCTGCTGAGACCCTTCTTCATACATTCATTTACAACAGTTTGACAAGATACTGGTTTTGTCCCCTATAAATCTGAAAAGTCATTTGAGTTTCTCAAATGTGGACAAACATATAGCACTTAAATGACTTTTCCCCAGTGCCAAGTATGAGATAGATGGAAAAAAATAGTACAGTGGTAATGGGAGGACATGTAGTACAATGAATGCCAGCTGGGGTTGCTTAGCCTGGAGAAGAGGAAGCTCAGAGGAGACCTTATTGCTGTCTACAACTACCTGGAAGGGAGGTTGTAGACAGGTTGGGGGTTGGTCTCTTTTCCCAGGCAACCAGCACCAGAACAGGAGGACACAGTCTCAAGATGAACCAGGGGAGGTTTAGGCTGGATGTAAGGAAGAAGTTCTTCACAGAAAGAGTGATTGGCCCTTGGAATGGGCTGCCCAGAGAGGTGGTGGAGACAGCGTCACTGGAGATGTTTTAGAAGAGACTGGATGGGGCACTTGGTGCCACGGTTTAGTTGATCAGATAGTGTTGGGTGATAGGTTGGACTCGATGATCTCAAAGGACTTTTCCAACCTGGTTAATTCTATTCTATTCAATTCTATTCTATTCAATCTGCATTAAAAACATATTTTGATGTAAACACTCTTCAATCTAGCATGGTACAGTAACAAAGGTAAACAGCTGCATGTATTTACACACATCAAAATAATCAATAACATATCTTGACTCATCACAACCTGTACAAGGCCTATTTTACCAGCAATTGTCTTTTATTTTAGAAAGTAATTACCTTTAATGCTTCTTTTTTAAAGAAAAAAATATAATAAATTCACCAGATGGGATATGGAAACTGCATTTTTGTAATGAAAGAAAGCCCAGAATACTGTAATGAAATGATATACAATACTCAATATTGCTGTCCTGCTTTAAGACATACCACTCTCACAAGCAAGCCCACCAGACACAGATCAAGAGGGAAAGTAATGCAAGATAAAGAGAGAGTTCAATGGAAATAATACAATGTACATAGAATACATAGAATACATAGAATAAACCAGGTTGGAAGAGACCTTCAAGATCATCGCGTCCAACCCATCAACCAATCCAACACCACCCAAACAACTAACCCACGGCACCAAGCACCCCATCAAGTCTTCTCCTGAAAACCTCCAGTACAATTACCTTAGATTATTTTGCAGGAAAACAGAAGCAGTAGCAGAAGCCAACCATAAAACACCCCTCCCCGCTGGCCCCAAGTCCGCAGCCAGCCCAGCGGAAAAGACCAACTTCCCAAAACCAGAAACCAGAAGCAGCAAACAGAAACAGGAAGAGTCTCATGTCACAATCCCCACTACAAGCCCCATGATACTTTGCACCAGCCAGCACTTTGTTTTAACGCTGGCATGACATCAGCATGGGATTGAATACTCACCAGCAGATTCAATTGGCTAAACCCATGAAAATTGCAATACTCAATATTCAAATATACAATAATTTCATATAATAGCAGTTGGATGTTATGCATCTTCTATCAGCCTACATTTTTATTTCAGAGAATCTTGCTCTTATCCCAAAAGAAAGTTGCCAAGCTGACACCTACTACAACTTTTAATTCACTTTTTTTTAGCTTGAATAAATTCAGAAGCTTCTAGCATAAGATATGGCAGTCAAAATGTGCAGTGATAGCACTGTTTAGCATGACTACTAAAAACAGTTATTTCTGCCACAACAAACAAAATAGTAGAATTGTTCTTTTAGTACTTATTTCTATTAAGTTTCATGTTCCTTGCAGAAAGACAATGTGCACAAGACTGCTCATTAGCTATGGTAAAGAGGAAAATATAAAATCCTCCAGCAATAGCTCAGGAAAGCATATTACGGTCCATCTTCAATAGCTCTTCTTTAGGTGTGTCTGAAAGCCAGAGAATGATATGACATAAGTGTGGGTATCACTGACAGAGTATTTAACCCTGCCAGTGCACAAAGGAAAAGCATCAGCAGTGACATTAATATTCACAGTGGCAACTTTTGCTGCTCTTGTTATTTAGATTTGACCTCAGTGAGAAACTGTTGTGTTCCTGTGCTTCTAGTTTTAAGTAAAGGACAATAACCCCCTGACATCGATCCTTCCTTGTGACTGCCCAATAAGAACCTACAAATGTTTGATAATTAGGATTTTGCAGACTAGAACAGAAGCTCACCGGCAAAGCTGATATGTGTAGAAGTCACTATGGTTACTGCCTACACTTGCCTTGCCTCCAATAAAATCTTTCATTTCCATAAGCATTAAAATTCACCAAATGCACCAAAATTATTCAGGAAAGAAAAAAACCAACTCTTTGGTTTATAAGCCTTTTAGCTCTATTGCTTCTATCTTTTTAAGTCTCTTAGCTGAAGCATATTATTACACATCTGTGTATAAGGACAATTATTGCAATAGAAACCTTGCATTGGAAATGCTTCGTTAGACCCCAGCTTCAGCAGCATGTGTGGAACAGCTCTCTGCTCTTGGCTACTGCAAAGCTGAAACCCAGAAAATTATGTACAGGATGCCAGATGAGATTTAGCAAGCTGGGGATTTAGTAAGAAAAATTAAGATGATTTCACTTAGTATTATTGTAAATCTTCCCACTGCTAAGAAAATTAAAAGTTTGTCTTGCCTGATTAGATAGTCTGATGAAAAAGAAAAAAAGAGAAAAAGCTATACCTAAACCAAATTTCTTGTTTATTTGCTTTATCTGATATAAATCAACATGATTCTTCCTTTCATTATTCTTACAGAAGCTGGCTAGACCTTGTAATATTTCCTGAATTCACTCTCATTTGTTATACCATAAAACTGTTCTTTAAAACTGTGTCCAGTGGTGGTGTCCTCAACAGTCACTAAAAAACATTTCTGACTTTTATTTGTTTACTGCACATAGCTTTCTATGTCAGTGTCCCCCAGTATGCCTAGCTGTTTTGCTCCCTGCTGTGGCATTATTCTCAAAACCTGCCTGAACCACCCTTACCACTCCTCCCATGTCTAAGTCACCTATTCTTTCTCTCTTCCCCTCAATACCTAATTGCCTTTATTCACCAGGTGACATACCTCCTGGAGGTGGATCAATGCACTCTTTATCAGTTCAGCTATTTCCCTTCCTTTTTACTGTATCTTATGCTGCTGATGATCTGTTTAGTTGGAGGGTTTTTATACTACTCTTCATGCTCCTAATGAAATCTTTGAGAAGGTTTCACTAAGAATCTTTCCCCCATTTCTGAAGAAGAGCAGAGTGCTGACTGAGAACACAACATTCAGGTAGAATACCTGAGACCTTCAGCAGGAATTGCACTGAATTATATCTACAGTTTGTAGAGAAGCATTGCCATTACTGTCCCTGAGGCAGGCTATATAGTCCTCTTGACATCCAGCTGCACAGAATCTCTTAGCATTGGCAGCCCCAAATATTCCAACAACCAAAAGTCACAAAATGGAGCTTTCTCAAAATCAGAAACACTGTCTCAAAAAAAAAAAATCATGCAAATTTCACCTAATATTGACTTTTTAGTTGGTATGCTATATTGAGAACAGATTTCCAACCTCCAAGAACTAAGAATACTGTTTGTCATACCATGACTTTCTTAACTTAATTGAAAAACAAAGCTGTTCATGTAATCCCTCATTTTCAATAACAGACTTTAGCCAATGCATTACATGTCACACCAGAAAACAAACCAGCAGTGATAACTTTTTCCTGCACAATTTCTATTTATGGCAGCTAGGCACATTAAAGAGTGAGGGAAGTACTTCCCAGAAGTTCAAAGGACTCAGCTATGGTTTAAAACCATATAATCCACTGACTTTAATCTACAATGTTCAAGGTCAAACATGTCACAAGGCAACTTTATAAAACTTCAACAGAAGTCATCAATAAAAGTCATAGAAAGTGGTATGAATACTATTGAACAATTCTCTGCTCAAAATCTTTCAGTATATATGAGAATGTGAAAAAGATTTTCCTTCTGATGAAGTCTCAATAAATACACTTTGCCCAGGTCGAAGCAAAACCAGGATGGCAGTTTGGTGGGAGTTTATAAAAGCTGTGTAACTGTGGAAGGAGAGTACACTTGTAGAGTGCTACTCTGACTTTTAAGCTGGTTTGTTACTTTTGCTTACCTACTTGTAGTACAGTCTTGTCTCCTGGGAGAAATGCCAAAAATACAGAGTGACCTGTGTATACCAACTATTAAGTGTTTCACATCATGCTACTTAAAATACATTACAAACAGGCTGGCACAGAAACGCATTTTCTTCTGTTTGGGAACATTTATTCCCAGTACAATGTAAATCCAGAGCCCTAGCTTCTCAAGAATTGAGCAGTCAGCCCTAAGTATGGCTTCATGTAGGGCTTCGGCTGCAGCATTAGAAGACATGGCACAGAATACAAATCCATAAACAAGATAATTTATAGTGGGGTAATATTTAAAACAAATACAGACTTTGTTCAGATTAAAGTAGTCCAAGTTAGGAATCATATGACATGTGAAGCAAAGAATTATGCTTTAGAAATCACTCCAAGCAAAGCTACAAGCATATAGAAGATATGCCCCCACTTTACCTAAAGCACTGACAGAGTGCAGATTCACAATCATAGCAACTGAGTACACAGCATCAAGAAAACACAGCTATAAAGAATCCATCATCATATAGAACATACCAGGCAGACAGATTTAAACAGACAATGAAGATGCTGAGGAAATGGCAACTTTTTTGGTCTGGAACACGCTTAAAGCAAAGTGAGCTGCAAGTGGTGAACAAGAAGAGGGAGTAGAGCAAATTAGCCAGGGATGGAAGCAGGGATGAAAGTCTTTGCTATAGAGAGGGAAATCAGCCCTGTGGCCTGTCCTATCACATCCACATCTGTAAGACAGGCAGAGAAGAGTTTCTGTTAGTTAGTGCCATACCTAAACTGGGTGTCTCCTGGCTGCAGGGTTCTGCCCACCAGTCTTCCTGGAGACAGATTTAATTGTAAATCTTTGTGCTTGCAATCTACTGTGTAGTAATACAAGTGGACAGCTCCATCTAGAGGGGAATTATTCCCTCAGCTGTTAAAATGGCATAATTGCAACTCTAAATTAGTCTTTTATTTATCCACAGGTCAGCACATACTCGAAATAGCACTCCAAACTGCTGTACCCTTGGCAGGCATTTCCAGCAGAGGAGACCAAGTCTCAGCTATCTCACCTTCTGCAAAGGCTGAGCAGCTGAAAATAACCCCAAACTTTTCCCAATGCCTACCTCTTTCTTTGAATGTTCTCCAACATCAAGCCTGCCAGACAGATTCTGCAGCATACATAAAATGCCACAGACTGAAGTCTCCTCTCATTCTGCTAAAAAGAATGATTCCCAAAGGCAAAGGGTTCACAAACTCCTGACCATAGTGTCTCATAAGAATCAGACAATGTATTTCCCACTCATATAAACGGATCTATATTCAGTAGCTAACAGAGCATCAGTAGTTAATGCAAAATTAAAGGAATAGTTTTAAACTCTGAGATTGTCAGAAGATGATGCTTGTATTCCTCCTGTCAGAAAGGCTTTGTGTACTGACAGAGAACAAGCCACTCTTTTCTATCAATTGATTAACACGTATGTCCAGCAACAGACTAATACTGTTAAGGAGCCTGACAGCACCAAATCCCACACTTTAAAAATTATATGCAAGTCTAACTTCACCCTGTCCATTGCTTGGATGTGGGCTTTGTGCCAAGCTGTTCTTACAGAAGAGCCTCTCTTCTTCAGAAAAAAAAAAAAATTGAAAATAAAATTTAAAAAAAACCAAACACACCAAGCTTTCAGTAGATGTCTCTGAACTCTCTTTTCTACTAGTCACAGGACAAAACAATGTAATTTTAAAAGCTTAACCCCGCTGTAGCTTACTGTACTCCTGCAAGGGCTTATTCAGATAGGCAAGCGGTAATATCAATATTCTTCTTATTCACTGTTTTTCAGGCTCATAGGGTATGTATCACCAAATATGCACTTTTTATAAATCAATATATTTAGATTCAGGCAAGCCGTGTATCTGAGCAACAGCACAGCAAGAAGAGACTGTTGTCTGTGCATTACGTTTTCTCAGATTACTCACTTATTACACAATACTGTTCTAAATTTTACCCATCACTGTCTTCTGGTTGTTAGTGAGGAAGAAAATTTTGACTCAAACAAGTTCACCTTTTTCATAATTATGCATTCCACAGGTTAGGTTTAAGCAGGTAAAGTGAACCAATTTAAGATGAAAACTGCTGAGTTAATTACTATAAGCAAGACATATTTTGTGGGGGAAAAAAAACACAACAATGGTCCTTTTCCCATATAGTTAATTGCACAATTGGCTACTTGTTTCTTAAGCTACTCTTTTTCTGTGTTTTTTTGCCAGGTTAGGCCATACCTTGAGTCCTGTGTCCAGTTCTGGGCCCTTCAGTTTACGACAGATGTTGAGTTGCTGGAACATGTCCAGAGAAGGGCAACAAAGCTGGTGAGGGGTTTGGAGCACAAACCCTATGAGGAGAAGCTGAGGGAGCTGGGGTTGCTTAGCCTGGAGTGGAGGAGGCTCAGGGGAGACCTTATTGCTCTCTACAACTAACTGAAGGGAGGCTGTAGACAGGCGGGGGCTGGTCTCTTCTCCCAGGCAACCACCACCAGAACAAGAGGACACAGTCTCAAGCTGTGCCATGGGAGGTTTAGACTGGATATCAGGAAGAAATTCTTCACAGAGAGATTGACTGGCCACTTGAATGGGCTGCCCGGGGAGGTGGTAGAGTCACCATCATTGGGCGTGTTTAGGAGGAGACTTGATGGGGTGCTTGGTGCCATGGTTTAATTGATTAGATGTTGGATGATGGGTTGGACGCAATGATCTTGAAGGTCTCTTGCAACCTGGTCTATTCTATTCTATTCTATTCCATTCTATTCCATTCATCTTCATTTTTGCAATAAGAATGCAAAGCTAAATGAAGCAGAGGCAACAAATGTTACAGTTCTAGATTTGTTCGTTGTTTGAGTGGGCATATATTTCATGAAGCACTGTTTGTTTTGAGGGATTCATTGCTTAAAAGAAAACTAGCAAACTACACAGTCATTTCTTCCCCAACTTCTTCCCACTTCAGAAATGCAGATCCACTTAGTTATTATTCAAAATAAAATTAGTTGCCATAATGAGAGATATTTTTATGGTAACAATACAAGATGCATGTCTCTTTATGTTGCATATGGAAAACAGCATATCTGAAGCTTTTTAAGATCTCTTCTGGCAGAATTATATGACCATGGATGAAGAGCACGTTCAATGGTAACAAAGAAAGAGCCTAGTGGACTCTCACTTGTGTTTGCAAATACATACACATACTACCCAGTGGCACTGAATCTGTACATACACCCATGGGTAAGGGTTGAATATTGAGCAAATGAAGCTGACCTCAAGCACCTCTACTGATTAGCAATCACTTATGCTCAAAGACATTCCCACCTTGCAAGCTCAGCTTGTGTCTTGGCTTCAGACCCAGAACAGACCAACCCTCAAGCAAGTCTTGCCTCTTTGCAGCATTCAGCCCTGATTAAATCAATGCCTCAAAAAACAGTGGGTTAGGTGACCACAGAAGTGGCACCCATTTGTGTTATCTCTGAAACATAACCCATAGTCCCAGTCTTTCATTTAGCACTCTAAAAGTGAAGATGAGACCTTCACTGAAGGTGAGAGATAGACAATAGACTTCGATTATTTCAGTGAGTTTTTGGAGATGGTCTTATGAAAACCTGAATTAATCTAACTGGATAAAAGAAGAGAACAGCTTAGGTCAAGGAACAGTGCTCAGAAAGGTGAATACAGTACAGAGGACAAGGTAGCATGCTCAGAAAGTTGAAGATAGCCTATTATGGTACATAGCTAAAGAAGTGATAGAGGTTGGAGATTACAAAAATTTAACATAGCCATCTCCACGTGTCAGGAACACACATGACATAAAATTCTACCCTTTATATGATATTTGGAATGGTTTATACCTTTCTTGCTCTACCCGAAAATGGCAGACTTCCGGAAGCATCCATGAGTGTAATCTCAAAACTTCAAATGTCGAAATCAGAACAAGACTGAGACTATTTCAGTCATTGTAGATCAATGTTCCTGGTCTAAATTAGTCAGCTGCCTGTTATGCAAGATCATCCTCCCTGCTAGTCATTCTCACAAGGTATTTACAGAACACTACATGGGAATGGTGAGAATCTGAGTGAAGGTACTACCAGGAGGAGGCTACTTAAAAAAGAATATACAGCATACACTTTCAGGCAGACATTTAAGCAGACATTCCTGTAAAATATCTGCTTTCTTCCATTTTGTTATACGTGCACAGATACATACATATATACAGACATGCACACACCACACTTGCATGTCACTGCACATGGGAAGGAAGGAATACATGGAGATGTTTAAAAAAAAAAAAAAATCTTTCCAGGGCATGAAATATTTCTCTGACTTCTACACAGCACAGGGTCACTGAGAAATAGCTTTCCAAATGTGGCCTTAGGAGAAAAGTATTTTACAAACCAAACTGATTCTCTCGAAGCTTATTTTGCCATGATAACATTTACTAGAGTAGGGGAAAGATGAAAGAGAGAAATCAGGGAAATTTGGGTTTCTGGCAACGCAGGGGGATTCAGATCATTCCTCTTCTGGATGTTTGATTCAAGCTGTAAACCATCTTGTTAAGAGAACCTCAACTAAATGCACACATGATATTTTAGCATAATGATCTGTTGCTCTTCTGCTCCCTTTTCGATCTTGCACTATCATTTCCTTATCCTAGCTGGCTTAGGGTTGAGATACAGTTTCTTCTGAATGGGATAATTCCTGCCTGCTTAATTCATGCTAAAAAACCCACTTTTTTTGGAAAAAAAGCATAACAAGTGAAGTGAACATAAGGTGAACTAGCTTGAAAAATCTCTCTGAATAGCCTTTTGCTGCTTGCATCATAACATAGCATTGCTCTCTGTGCAGTTATTTCAATTGCTGTTCTATCAATATACTCACAAAGAAGGCAGAGAAGCCAAGTAATGTTCCAATTTGTCATCATTATTGTTACTGTATGTTTTTATTTTTATATTTAAGAGGTATAGTACACGAATTAAAAGAAGTTTGATTCATTTTATTTACAGAGAACACCATCTGACCTGCAATGATTCAGGGTCCATCCTATTTACTGAGGCATGGGAGAGGGAGCTAGGATTGTTGAACCAAGCCAACAGCTATGCTACTTTTGTTTGATAAATAGCATTTTTCTATAGCACTTGACCAAAAAGGCAGGAGTTGCAGCAAAGCCCGCCAAACTCCAAATGGACTGTCTGATCATTTGGCACAGCTAGAGATAACACTGAAGGCAAGTACAGCCAACTTAGTACTTGTATTCAGTTAAAATGAAATGGACTATAATATAAATAGATCAAAATTGGGCCCAGATCCTGCAATTCGCTATGCAGGCAGACTATCAAGTGCAGAATCAGCACTTCGGTGAGATGAAATCTAATGAGGAAAAGCTCTAAAACCCCAAAAATAACTGCTAGAAGAAAAAGTATTGATATCCTCCACACAACTAAACATATTTGCTAAACAAAACAGACATTAATAAACAATGTAAAAGCAATTACTTCCAGCCTGCAAATGATTCTCTTAAGGCAGTCAAAAGAATTTAATGCAACAATTTGTCAAGGCGGTTCAAAAAAAGCTCTAAATTAAGTCTGACGACTATGTTCATCCACAGCAAAGCAAGTGTTTTAATAAGTATTAACCAGTTCAAGAAGCAGTGCACTTCCTAAGCACAAAGCAAGTGACAGAGGTTTTGGAAGAAGACTAAAGATGAAAGAAAAGGAGTGAAAGGTTAAACACACAAATCCCAGAACGAAAAGAGTCTTTAAATGCTGGGCTTTTTTGAGAATTGCAGCCTATAATGCAGTCCCTTCCTCTGCTTCATGTTTGCTCTGAATTCAAAATTAAAAAAAATTAATGAAGCAGTTTTACAGAGAAATCTATTTAGATTAACACAATAGGTTGCATCATGTTATATAAATAAAACCTTACACTGTGACATGAGAATCTGTTAGGAAAGTCAGAAATTCAACTGAAAGAGATGCTGCGAAAAATCTGCAAAACTGAACACCAAGGGGGGGGGGAAGAAAAAAAGAAACAAAGAAAGCAGAACATGTTTCTAGACATTTTACAGGTAAAAAATAGGTACACATAATAAAGGAACAACAACAACAAAACCAAAAAGCCTTACCATGATGTTTGCACAACTGTGTGTCTGTAGCCCATGCTATAAATGTGGATACCTTCTATTCCCATCATCTCAGCCCCTCTAGTGGCCAGTACCTGAAGATCTTGCCTTCAGGAGGGACAAGATCTATCAGTATGTACCATTTGCTGCTGCTCCTGTATCTTGTCAGAGATTTTTTTCTTAATTGTGTAATTTTTTTTGGAGATATAACTTGTCACCTTTTATTAGCATTTTTGTCAGTGCTGCTGCTACGTGCATACATTTAATTGCTAAGCAACAGAGAGTAAGCTCTGCACAGCACAGTCAATTACTGCAATCCCTGTGCCATGCATTGGTACAAGTGCACTTACATAATATGGGATATGAAAAAGGCTTGAAGCATTTGTTTCTTTTTTCATAGCATCTAGAAGCCAGATTTGGGAATTAGGCTCCATCATGCTAGCCACCAGGCAGAGAGTTAATGAAAGAACCAAGAGCTAACAAGTGAACCAATGCAAAGCGTAGAAAAGTTAAAATACATCTGAGTTTCAGCATTTGCATAGATGTACAGGCTGAATTTAGAGTTCAGAGGTGACTACTCACCTAGAGCTAGACAGTCAAGATTTTCAGGCTTTAGAGAAGTATCCCTGTGGCTAAAATTCCTCAAATACTTCAGGCATTTGTAAATGTAGCCTTGAGGCACAAAACAATAACAACACATTGCAAAAGCTTCATTTGGAAGGAGATATACATCTGCACTGTATCAAGAAACAACCTCTCTTCCCTATTCTCCTTAAGGTGCAGAAACAGCAGGGCAGGCAGCATTTTCTCATCAAAAAAATACACTTTCCTGTCTGCTCTTCCTATCTAAATGTGCATTTGCCCCTGTAATTGAAGAGTGCTGCCTCCAAAATCTGAGCTTGGCACAAACATGAATTATTTATCAGAAAAGAGACTGTAGTTCTATCTTCCATTTATTAAAGAACTGATATGTTTATCAAAGGGTTCTCTTTACTCCTGAAATAGAAGAGCTCAGTGATCCATATATGCTCTTGCCATGATTACTAGCCATCACACCCATCAGTCAGCACTGCATTTCTCAATAGTGCCTTATCTGCAATAGTCAACAGGAAGAGCAGCTTGGAAAACAAAGCCATTATCATGTAGGTGTATAAATTTGCACAACCACGTACTACTACTTTTATTTCTGCAGTTAGATGGGAATTCAGACACTGGGCCTGACTCTTGATGTGTACCTTTGCCATCTCCCAAGCAGCCCAAATGGGATGAAAGCTGGCTACAAACTTCTCTGGGCAACCCATCCCAGTGTCTCACCACCCTTTACTACAATAGTGAAGGAAATGGATTGCCCAGAGAAGTTATGGATGTCTCATTCCTGGAAGTGTTTAAGACAAGGCTGGAGGAGGCTCTGAGCAATCTGGCATAGTAGGAGGCATCCTAGTCCATGACAGCGGAGCTGGAACTTGAAGATCTTTAAGGTGCCTTCCAACTAAAATGTCTCTCTGATTCTGTGATACAAAGAATCAATTAGGAAGACCTGGTAGAATCCTCCTCAACCTTACTTCACAAAGCCCTATCCAAAGAACTACTGTAAGTACACTTTGAGACAGGTATCTGGTCTATCAGTCCAAGGATCGAGCTAGAAAAATAGGTGGTTGCCATTAAGTCGTGGACAATCAGATACACAATCCTGATGAACAGCACCGAAATTTCCTTTGGGTTTCAATATTTTTACATATAAAGAAACATCTCTAATAACTAATGAGTCTTGTCTCATTTGGAGTGACTGAAACAAGGGCTGTGGTTGTGTTCTGGATAACCTGTTCTTCATATTCCCACGGGAAGGCCAAATGGCATTCTTCTAAATGAACCACAGCAGGACTTGACAAAGAACATTATCATAAGCCTAAACTAATTAATTAAAGCAGTACTTAATCATACAAAGGGCTTCTGCATTAAGCTACTCAAAACATTAATTACTTAACCCTTAAAATATTTTTGTGAATATATTCTTTCCCTTGTTATTTTATAACAAGGGATGCTTGGAGAAGCCATATATTTTCAAGAACTAGGGAGTCAAATCCTATAGCTACT
Source organism: Dryobates pubescens (assembly GCF_014839835.1). Lineage (NCBI taxonomy): Eukaryota > Metazoa > Chordata > Aves > Piciformes > Picidae > Dryobates > Dryobates pubescens. Next base: position 38,175,728 of record NC_071614.1, read on the forward strand.
TGATCCAAAACAGATGCCAATCGTGAGGCCACGACTGGCCTGGGTGACTTTGGATGAATTCAGTATAGAACTGAGAAAGAGATTTGTGAGATAAGTACACATTGAGCTGCTGGAAGGACCTCAATGATTTTCATATGATCCAGAGTCCTACAGCTCCTCAGATTAAAGGTTCCAGCACAGAAAAAAGTCACTGGCTTTTAAGACAGAATCTTTGAGGTAAGTTAATGGCATATAACATTATAACTGTGTGCTGATAACAATAAGATCTTAATCTTTTTCCTACCATTTAACTTCCTAGCATTCAACAGCTACTAAATTAATAGGTATGCTTCTACTGTTCATACCACATGGCTCATTTTAATAATAGAAAATTCCATCACAACAGGAGAAAAAGTTTTCCAGATACTGGATTCAGCTTACACAGATCAGCAGCAATAAGGAAATTTTCATCAAGTACTTAGCTAAATATATATATATATATATATATATATATATATATACACAATTCTAATTCAAAGCAACTTCAAAGATGCATCACAGAAGACTGACTCCAAGCCAAATTAGAACTGTGGATTAGAAAGAATTCAAAAGGTATACATGTAAAAGTCTCAGAGGTATTTCTCAGCTCAGGAAACAAGCTTTATAGATTCAGAATGGTTTGGGTTGGAATAGGCCTTAAAGATCATCTAGTTCCAACCCCTCCTACCAAGCGCAGGGACACCTTCCACTAGACCAGGTTGCTCAAGGCCTTATCCAACTGGGTCTTGAACATCTCCAGGGAGGGGCCATTCATGACCTCCCCAGAGCAACCTGTTCAAGTATCTTACCACCCTTACTAGAAAGACTTTCTTTGTAAAATCCAGTCTAAATCTTCCCTTTTCAAGATTCAATCCACTCCCTCTCAACCTATCACTACAAGCCCTTGTAAAAAGTCCCTTCCCGGCTTTCTTATAGGCCCCTTTCAGGTACTATAAGGCCACTATAAGGTCTCCCTGGAGCTGCCCTTTCCCCAGGCTGAACTTTGCTTCTTGGTTGCTTTCCTTCCTTTGCAGACAGATCATTCAAAAGAAGCCAAACCCACACATTCACTGAGAATACGCATATGGAGCACCAAATGCAGTTCTTCCTCAATTGCAATGCTTCAGGCATATTTAACACCACCACCTGCCACATTTTTCCTGAACAATTATCTTCCCTTTTTCAATATCCCCTTTTTCTTTTTCTTTTTTTTTTTTTTTGGTGAGGTATGTCTTTATACCAATCTGTTAACATATGTAGTCAGCATGCCCTTTTTTGCAACATCACTATGGGGAGAGAATTTCATCCTTTCTCCAGTCTGGAAGTACTGACAGAACAGACAGCAACTGGACAGTAGCTGTAAATTGTTGCAATATTACTAATTTAAACCCTGTATAAATCAGTTTGTTAGGATTTGGCGTAAGGGAGCAAAACATTAGAGAAATTTCTGTAATTTACCTCAGAGTGAAGAACAGTAGAGCACATCTTCAAGCACCTGTCTCCAAACCAATGCCTCCTTGCTTGTAAGGTAGAGACATGGAATGTTTTATTCACAGTATTGCAGAAATGGCTAAATGCAGCTCAAATGACAAAACCTCTAAAATATATGTTTAAGCTTTGAACCTTCGAGAATTTGGTAGGATTCACACATTACAGGAAAAGGGCTCTTTAGCTCCTGAAATAGTGAGACATAGTCAGTCTCTATTATATTCTAAATTTTCCTGCCAGTATAGTCAATGAAAAATCCTTCTCAATACCAAAGATTTCAGTCAGCTGAAAGTGGGTTATGGGGGGAGTGGGAGGAGATATCAAGTGTGTGGAAGTGAGGGGAGACCAATAACATACTAGGAATTATTCAAATCTTAGAGTAATTTCTCTCTGTATAGGGACAACAAATATTTGATGAAATCTTCTCATTCTATAGAAAGCACTTTCTGATGCACACCAGGGCAAGAGGTCTTTGCCTGCTGGCTTGATTTGCACATGACAACAAGAGCAAAACACCCAAACCGACAAATACAAATTTTCAATGGTCTTTATTAAGACATCCACTTTTGCATATCCAGGGCAAAACTGAACATCACCCTTCTAAATTTCCCAGTGGAAATTTAGGAAAGAAACAGGATTGTTTTGAAAACAAAACTCTACTTTCCGTAGCTGTTGTCAGCTATCAGCTCTTATGCCCATGCCACTAGTTGCATGGCATTTGTTAAATTTGCAAGGTGACTTGTTGGGAAAAAAAGGGAAGGAATTAAAAAACAAAACAAAAGAAACCAAAAGAAAACAACTAACACAACAAAACCATCACCCAGTGAGTATTCTTCAGAAAGAATCCTCAGTAGGGTGAAGAAAGCCTTGATTACAGGGAAAGGGGTAAATTTGTTTTGGTTTTTTTTGGTATATAGTAATGTGAAGAAGAAAATGGTGATGTTCTACAGGGATGCAAAAAGTGTATATGAAGTAGTGCTGAATTATATACAATATAAAATTACTTACACTGGAATTATGCAATATGTTGTCCCTCACTAGCACCGATAAACATCTAGTATTTTAACAGCTGGAACAATAGCATCCATTATGCTGTCTCAGAATACATATGTTTCATAATTAGCAGTATTAGAAGAAGAAAACTCTTTTCTGTAAAAGCAGTGCAGTAATGACATTCATAATATACCTACCATGCAGTCCATTAACCTCAGCAATTTTAGTCATCCATGGCATTTCAGATTTCTCACCGCTTCAAATCTGTGGGCAAGCTTCACAGCATTTTGTGAAGTTTTTCATGACTGGGACATCTGTAAAATTCCCTCCAGACCTTTCTTCAATTCATCTTGTTATGCACTTAGTAATTCACATCTCTGAGTAAAGACATCCTTAAAACCATGCTCTACTGAACACAGTATCTTTTAAAAAAACCCTTATTGGTAGTTTTAGGTGCTAAAAATATTAAAAGCATACTATCTTACCTTTTTTTTAAATTTCTTATTATTTTTCCCCATTTCAGTGTGAGCTTTTAATGAGTAGTGTTCCCATCTGAGTCTCACAGAGAGGAGTCAAAACAAGTATCAGTCTTCTGCCTTTTACAAACTAATTTACTATGAACTTACGTGTCTCCAAAGTTTTTAGCAACTTCACTACTTAGGTGAAAAAAATGTATATATTTTATAGTCATATTAAACAGTACAACCCTGCCTGATGTGTTGCTTAGAGATAACAGCTCAAAGCAGAATCTTAACCTATTCAAGAAATTACAGTGTGGTGTGAGTACTAGTGGCTAGTATTTTAATGTTTTGGTTTTATGTTTTGTAAAAGTGATTTTCAATCCAGAAGGCAGCAAAAGGAATCCACTCTCTTCAGGCAAATAGCTATTGAAGCATTTGGATTTTAATTTCCGCTTGGTTGCTATCACGTTTGGCCTCTCTCCTGAAGTCATTTTGCTGAAAAATTCTTGTTGTTCAGTGACGGTAAAAGAGAGAGTATTAAATAATGCTTCAGTGTCAAATTTTCATCCTGGATGTGTACTCAGGAAATGTGAAAGGGTAGAAGTGGAAAGGGAAACTTTGGCGTAGTGGTTTTTGTTTCTTTAATTTGCAGCGCAAAAAGACTGATTCATCTTTCATAATTCTGGTCTCATGAAACTGTTTTTTTCTGTAAGGAACCTATTAACTGATTCAGATTTCGTCATAAAATTGAAGGAGAACTGATGTAACACTAACAACTTTAAGTCACATCTCTTACTAAATACTCCTAGTCCTGCCTACTTCTGATACAGGTATGTGAGAGAGGCCTATCTGAAGAAACAGATTCCAAAGGAACTCAGAGATCAGCAGGCACAGAGAAATGCCATCTCTTCCTCTCTGGCTGGCAGTGCTAAATAACATTGTACTACATAACCCAGTATAATACAATCTGAAAAAGATTTAGATGCTCAGAGCACACTAGTGTTGAAGAAAGAAATACAAAATACACTGGATCTGCTACACCCAATTTACATTAGTGCTAGAAGAGGAGCAGCAATATATTCACTCTCAGAAGTCTAACCCTACCTATTCAACTTGCTATTCACCTTGTCCGATGCAAACTATAGATATAGTGTCCCCAAACAGCATGAGTGGACAGCTTTAACTGGTCTAGATCATCCATGAAAAGCCCTGTGTCTGATATGGTTTAGGGTTTTGAGTCTGAGTGTCAAGCTACAAATTTCATTTTTTAAGGACTATATGTGCTTGTAGTCTTGTGAACAGGGAAGTAAAAAAGCCAATAACCAAAAATGCCAACCAAAAAAACCCAAACCAAACCAAGCAAACAAAAATCAAACAAACAAAACCATCAGATTTGTGACCTGAGTACAAGAGAAAAGTGGTTGCTTTGGATCTTGGTTGTACTACAGAACCAAATTTTCTAAATTAAAATCTAAATTTGCAATGGCTCATTTGTATCAGGGTGCTAACAATTTACCAATTGCAGGCAGTAATCATAGCAAACACCTTGGCATGCTTCATTATAGTTATAGAATTGTTTCAGCTAGAAGAGACCTGTAAGATCAAGTGCAACCAGGATCTAACTACCAAGTCTGGTGCTAAACCATGCTTCTTAGCACCACATCTCTGCCATACCAAACCCTGCAACACCAGCACAAGCTTGGCAGCTTTCCTACTCTATACACCAGCCCTAGTCAAAGCACACTTTGACAGAACAATGCCTTGAGCCTCCAAGAATTTCTGGAGAAGGGCTCTCTAGAAGCCGCTTGAGCCACTGTGTCCCACAGCCACACAACAGAGCCTGCCGAGCCTTGCAGAAGGCCAAGGAGACAGCTGCTGCACCACCCTCCATGCTCTGCAGCTCCCACCGACGCCTCAGCTCTGTTCCAGCAGCCCACTGTGCACACTGAGTCACAACTCCTAACGTAAAACCTCCGTCTGCAAGAGGCTTCTTTCTTTGCAAGTAATGAGAGATGATTCTCTGACTGGAAGGAGGGGAAACATCCAGAAGGTGGCTTTCATCTGAGGAATGATGCTGTAGCCAGTGTCCCACACCGTCAGTCAGTTCCATGGCTGATTTAGACTTGCAAAATGAGGGGAAAAAAATTTCAGATTTTCTTGACACATACAATATGACACTTCAATTTAAAGATTAATAATATAGGAAAAAAATACATTTTTGCACTTTTTAACAGGTATCTGTGCTGTCTACAAGTACTTTTTTGCTTGTTTTCCAAAGAGAACTGCATACTAGCTAAACAGTAAGAATGTTTGACATAACTAGGTATCCAAATTTGTTAATTACATTCTGAAGGTCATTTTCTGTAATGATCACCACCTGATTAAATTGCCTACTGCCTATTTAATGAGAGACTGAAAATTCTCAATGGTAACTGGGACAACTGATTCTTTAAAGAGAGAAAGTGAGTGGGCAGCCAGTCGAAGCACAGAAGAATGTTTGTTAGTGTAGAGATGGAAGAAGTCTTTCCTAAGAAAAACAACTGAAGACTATTTTATTTGGAAAACATTGAATTTTTATTTGTGGTATTTCACAGGAGTCCTCTATACAGTATCAGTTCCATAACTGGTGGAAAAAAAGTCCAACAACCAATTAGGCAATACTCTTGCTTACAATCACATACTGTATGGTAAATTTAATGATTTCACATTTTTCAGTATAAAAGATCTACAGGTTTTGTCAGGAACTTTCTAAAGTTTTTTTTTGTTTTGCCCTGCTATTCTTAAATTTAAAAGTTTGTTACTCAAAACAAAGCCAACCTCAAAAATATAAACACACAGGAAGATATAAAAACAAAGACAGTAATGACTGTCTGACAACATTACAGAAGCGCTACATTAGGAAATAAGAAACTATTTCAGCTTAATTAATGTAAGTCACATAAAAACATTAGGCATTATGCTATTGCAAAGAGATTTACTGGGGATTGAAATGGAACTAACTAGCTGCTGTTAAGTGTGTGGCTCAGATGTGCACTAGGAACACAACAATAAAGGGACAGCTATTCAAATGGCTGTTTTTAAAAATCATAATCAGATTTTTTTCCCCCTACCTAAAAGGTGTAGTTTAAGTAAATATTTTTTAATGGAAATCTCATGAACTGCAAGCAAGCACTTTTACTAGAACTTCTGTATTCATAACAAACAGAATTACTGATATTTTAAAGTCTTCAAGCCTGCAACTCCATCTTGATATTTGTATTTTACCCTGACTGTAAAATGCCTATCAAAAGTCCAGACAACATTTCTGCTCTAATTGAACTTTTAGGTCTATGTTTAGCAAATGGTTTGTAACTCTGGGAGAGGAAGGGAAAAAGAAACAAAACAAAACAAAACAACCCACCCACCCCCCCAAAACCCAAACCAAAGCAACACAAAAAAACCACCACACAAAACAAACAAACAAACAAACACAAGTGACAGAGAGAGAATGAAAAAACTAGTAAAAGCTATCTTAAATGCTCAAGCCATAATATTTCTAGCACTGTTTCCATATTGTTCAGCTTACAGCGGCATTATCAGATAAAGAAGAAATTTTTTTGTACAGGGGTGAAGAAAGTGGCCCAGAGAGGAGGTAGATGCCCCATCCCTGGAAACATCCACAGTCAGGCTGGACTGGGCTCTGAGCACCCTGATCTAGTTGAGGATGTCTCTGTTTACTGCAGGGGGTTGGAATAGATGACCTCTAGAGGTCCTTTCCAACTCAAACCATTCTATGATCACCATTCAGTGATCAAGTGAGCAGACTGCTGCTTTAGAGAATCCTGGACAGAATACAAAGAGAAGAGAAGCAGGACAGAAGCAAGACAGTAACAATTACTAAACTACACAGTGGTTATTCGTTTCAGGTCTAAAGAGAAATATATTTCATTAGACACTTTGAACTGTTCCATAAACCTGGTTCTTTTATACAATGAAAAGTACAAACTGAAGTACTAAATTACTATAAAAAACATTCACATTCAACTTGTAGTTGCTGTATGACAAAGCTTAAGAACACCATGTAGATAAATACAAACTGGTCTAATTTCACATTTCATGACACAAAGTTTCAGGAGTAATAAAGCATAATAACGGAAGGGGGAAAATGAATCCCTGAATGATATTAGGGTTTATTTTATTCTCTGAGAGATAGACATGGCCGTTATTTGTGCAGGCTGTATACTAAACAAGGACATTCAGTCAAGAAATCACTGTGAGTGAATTGATAACTGTCAAGAGTCTGTTGAGCATAACACTAGTTTCTTCTCAATTTACTTTAACTTAACAAAACTGAATATTAATGCACAATAAAAATAGTAGTCTCTGCATGTAAAACTTACGTGTTTCAATGAAGACACCCCCACTTCCTCCTACCAAACAGCTGTGTACAATAGTATATTCCAAAAAAATTTCTTTAATACTGAAACACCACAGGATGGGTGAGGCAGCAGGAAGTCTTCTTGTCAAATGCCTTGTTTAGTGAAGGCATTTGAATGTATTTTTGTTTTCTTTACCAATTAAAAAGCAGCTATCACATTACATAACTTATTCCAGGCCAGAATTAACCTACAATAAATCTGAATCTGAATGAATCTTTAACACATTATCAGCACTTTCTACACCATCTATTGGTAAACTACAAAGAGGCAACAGGAGAGGTTTGACTAGGAAAATAAACATTATGGATAGATACAAAAAACTGTTATTAATAAACTATTCATGCATGCAAGCACAGCAGAGAAATGTTGAGAAATGCACTTTCAGTCCAAAATAGGAATAGTAAATCCCCAAACGGTCATGAGCCAACAACAACAGTTCACAGTATTTATCATGTGGCTAACTGGTACACCTAATAAAGCCTGTTATGTCTCACTCTGTGCAAGGACATGGTCTGAAATGCAAGACTTTTGATAGTTCCATTCTTGAGCAAACACATGATGGTAATGTCTCATGTGGATGTGTCAATTTTAAGACAAAAAGCTCATGATAATGTATTGATTTGTTTCAGCCAGTAGGGAACACATGCAAAATGACACCTGTCAATTCAGGAGAGTTTGAATGCTACAAGGGGTGGTTCAGTGATGATTTATTTCAGGACAAATTTTACATCCAGTACAAATTGCAACTGCTTAGTGATATACTGAAGAGTTTCCAGCCTGGAAGAACAAGCAGTGACCAGGTATGCAGAACCAATGAGTTTTCTTTCACACTGCAGAAAGTGAATGCATGGTCACCAGGTGGTATTCCCACAAGCTTGATCTATTTTTACTAATAAAGCATTCTTGGTGATCAACAGCTTCCTTTAGATTGTGCACTGGGCCTTGTTTTGACTCCTCTGCCTTTTTATTATGCACTGTCCTGCTTGTGACCATCTTGCTTACCCATTTAGCACTAGTTCTACAGCAGAGGGCTGAAGAAGACATTTCTTTACTGAGGGACAATGAAGCCAGGGTTAACACCCCTGAATTAAATCATATTGCACTGAAAATTTAGATCCTAGGCAGTCATTATTTATCTGTTAAAAAATAAATAAATAAAAAGAATGATTCAATTACTGATTAGAAAAAGTATTTTTCATCCAACTGCTTTATTTCAAGGAAGAGGTGACTGAGAGCAGAGGATTTACCACTAAAGCTATGATGCCACTGAGCTATGACAGAAGTAATGTGAGCTAAGACCTGAATGATAAACTCACTATATTTCAGCAAGGGAATTCCTGATCCCTCAAAATATTTAAAAGACATGTAGATGTTGTTCTTAGGGAAATGGTTTAGTGGCCAACTTGGCAGTGTTAGGTTTATAGTTGGACTTGATGATCTTACAGGTGCTGCCATAAAGAATATTTATGGGACCTTACTTGGAATAACAATAATGACTCTGTTCCTCTCTATTCTCAGGTAGCAGGGAAATAACACTAAAAACATTTTTCTGGTTATCTTAATATTTCATTGCAATATTTGAAACATTCAACATCCATTTGGAAAAAAAAAGCATTTCTTGTTTGTATCTTAGTTCAAACCAATAATCTAATTAAACATCTATAAATGGTAATCTATGTTTCTGCAAATTGCAATCAAGAGAAAGCAGTTCAGACACTAAAAAGTTAAAATGCTTCAGAAAAATTCCTGCTGCATACAAAGGTCTCTTGCCCTTTTGTACTTCAGGTCAAAAACATTGGTCATAGGTGATCTTAGAAGTGTGCTACATGATTCTCCAGGTCTAAAAGTTTGACATTAAGCTTGCTCAATGATCACACAGAAACAGTTCAAAGTAGTCAGAAGTCACTGGCCTAAGTGAGATGGTTATCATCCCTCCCCTTCCCCCCCAGCAACAAATCTACAAGTGGCAATACTACTGCCTTCTCAGTTCCTCCAGTTTGTCTGCCTACATGCAATCTTGCCATTTTCCTTAGAATATGGAGGTAGCTACATAAAGCCCTACTAAAAAAATCTGTGGGTTCCTTTTTTTTTTTTAAGTTCAGTTCATTTGGCAGAAGCTGAGGAACCAGCTGGCAGAAATGAGAATCTCTGAAGGACACCCAACAGTGACCTCTGAAGCACAGGACATCCTTGTCTTGGCAGGGCAGTAGCAGGATCTAACCCAATCCTGCTAGTCTGTCCTCAGATATTCTCAAGAATGCCGCCAGCTCATTACTACTGTGATTTTAACATTTGAGGAAAACTCTGAGAGCAACCTATAAGTCACTGTAACTATTTTTTAATCAGAATACAGGAAGTGGCTGAGTCAGCACCCATGCCCTTTTCAAATCCCAAGTTCCCAGCACCTCCAGAAGAGGCATTATGGCTGTGCCAAGATGGCACAGTGGAGTGTTGGCTGCCAGTGGACAATTAAGAAGAAAGCATTCGAATAACCCCTACTGAGAATACACTAAAAGTGTCTCAGCAAAAAAAAAGGGCCAAAGATCAGTGCAGAAAATGTGGCACTAACAAAGTTTCAAATTGAAAAAGACCTTTACAATAATATAGCTTCCATTCTCAATCAGAATAGGTCACTGTAAGCTTCATTTGTCTTTTTATTGGAATAAACATGAATATCCCAAATGTGTGTGTGACCACTGTACAGAAACTAAGAATTCAGGGTACATGTGTATCATGTTCACATTTTAAGAGTTTTCTTCAAAGACTTGAGTGTCCACATATGTGCAGTGCCCATGAATATAATTTGGTCTATGATTGCCAAGAGGTTTCTAGGCACTAAGTTTTCTACACAGATGCACAACTCGTGAAACAGCCTTTCTAATGCATGTAAGCACCAACACTTGTCCCTTGCTGTTGTTTTTCTTCCCAATTCATGTGCCATTAGGTGACAAATGAAGGCATGAACCCTGCTGCCATATAGCAACGAGATTCCAGAAATTCAGAGAGCAGAGAATCTCAGAAGTCCTCCCAGAAGTCCTTTATTGCTGCACTGTAGAATCCCCTGCATTACAGTCTTAAGAGTCCCACTTACACAAGTCCTGGAAACCCTTAACAGATGAAGCAGCTAACAGAACTCCTGAGCATATCCCTAACAGCATCCCTGCACTAGCCAGAAGTAGCTAACAGAAACAGAAGTCCCTAACCCAAGATGTAACCAAAGATCCCTAACCCAAATGACTCCTGCTCCAAGTGGCTGTTTTTAATACCACATATATAAGCTAAAATCTTTTCAAAGAGGTGCCAGCATGTCAAGGAGGTGGCTTCTGCAGCATGTTCCAGTCAAAGGGTGCCAACATCATGATGTTGTTCTTGGCACACATGGAGTGTTATTGTTTTGCTCTATACAGCATGCTAAAGAATTCGTCAGCTAAGGAATAACACACTCTGCATGTGTCCAGCAGCTGCCCGCAGGACAGTGGCTGCAACAACTTGCTGTCTTGATCCAAACATTTGAAGTCTTACTTTGCTTTGGTTGGCTCATGTAACTAACTGCATATATAACCTCAGGAATGTAAGCCCAAGCTTGTGGTGCCATCACCAGTAAATTTGTAGAAACTTTAATAAGAGTTATCAGAAATTTAAGACCGCTCTGGGAGCCACCACAGTATAAAGAAAAAAACATTTTGATCTCTCACTTTTAGATTCTAATATCACTGATGAAATAGGATAACATCACATGCTAGAATTGGAAGTATGAGAAATTAATTTATGACCGAACAAGAGTAATTCAAGATGTGTACAGCTTTCATCTTCTACTCAAAAAAAGTAGATGGCATGCCCCAGTTGCCCTCCCAGCACACATAGAGAAACAGCTCAGGTTTGGCCCTATTCTCCAAGAGGGCAGTTTCTTACTCCGTAGTGCCTCTGCTGCACAGCTCACAGGTAATTACTGCCTGAGGTTTACAAGATGTTCCCCATCCATCTCACCTATTGTTTTCACCAGCTATTGTCAGGAGCTTTACGTGTTTGAGAGTGTAATCTTCCTTTGTTTACTATTTGGTTTTATTATTATTGTACCATTATAATCTCATTATAGTCTTTTCTAGCTTCAAGTTTTGGGTTGGTGGGTTTTGTTTGTTTGTTGGGGGTTTTTTGTTTTGGTTTGGGTTTTTTGAGTCAGTGTAATTACTTCTAGTTTTTAATAATGTTTAAAATGTCTGCTCTCTGAAGAACACATCATTCCTATTATAAAATTCCGTTAAGAGGTTGTCAACAATGCTGGTTTGCAGTACTCTTGGATTGATCTTTTTGCTGTGCATGATACACGGAGCCTGCCTTGCCAATGCCTCCAGCCTACACAGGTAGATTCACTTTTAAACAGCGCGTTCATCAGCACAGAAGAACTCACAGGAGAACTGGTCTTCTTACGTATGGATGAGAAACATTTTATAAAGTCCTTATAGCTCCTGCATTCTGAAATTATTTTCCAGTCCATCCAACTTGGTGAATTACTGGTTTTCTACTCTGGGTAAAGCTACAATTTTATTACAAGATTCTGAATGTTTGTGACTGAGTGACCATTAAGCTTACAAAACATAATTGCATCAATAAAGTGTAATAAAATAACTCTCTTCTGACAGAAAATTATATTCTCCTCATTTTCTAATTCTCTCAAATGTGAGATTAAAGTATATAGCCACCAATCATAAACACCCTTAAAAAAAAAAAAAAAAAAATCAAGTAAAGGAGGTCTGAGACTGAATCCTGAAGTGTTCTCCTGCACAGAAACCCTGCAACCTGTCAGGAAAACAGTTAGAATCAGTGCAGCTTTACTTGGTTGCATGGATTATCCCTGAGATACGTTTGCAAAAACGTTGATTCAAATTGTACTGGTGCAGCACTTTAGTTAACAGAGGTTCCTTTGCTCTCACACCTGATTAAATTAATTTACATGTTTCTGATTCACCAGGATTGATATTTTCCTAGAAATAGAACTCAGTGCAACTAAAATGCATTGATTCTGCAATATAGGTCAGGTTTCTGATGTGTTGTGGAGGTGTTTTTTGTTCAGTTGGGTTTTAAGCTTTATTATTCTCTTGTGTAAGCACAGCACTAATGTATGCTTGTTTGTTGGGTTTTGTGGGTTTTGTTTGTTTCAAATTAAGGCTTCTTTCCATAAAATAATAACAGACTTAAATGCATCAACAGCTTGGCAACATGTGAGCCCTTCTTTAGCTAGGAACATTAGAACAGTTCTTCTGAGGAGCAGCTGAGGAAACAGGGATATCTGATGGAGAAATGGAGGCTGAGGGGATAGCCTTCAATTCCCAACCTGATTTTATAACAATGTGTTGCATCCCTTGTCCAGATACCACAGAATAGAAAAGGTTAAAACTTCCAAGTATTGTGATCTTTTCTTGGTCCCATTGGGACCAAGTTTTCTCAGTTGTCCTTGAATTGTTCTAGCATTAACAAGGAACCAGAAAACTTTCTCAAGCTGTCTCGGACTCTTGCATGTAAATGACTGGACTAGACACTAACGTTATTCCTAGATGGCACAGAAAGTGGCACAGAAAGTCCTACTAACTCGCATAACACAAGGGCTTCAACCTGAAAAGTCAAATATAGCACAGAAATACTTACAAACGCACCAACACTGTCACATTTTTCAGCTACAAAGTGTTTGCTCACCTGCTCAAAATTTTTTATTCTTGTTCTTCTTACTTAAAATTCTCCATTATACTTTGTTCTGCCAATCTAAGTGCTTTGCTATATCAGATCCTCATCAAGGAAGGACTCAAGCCTATAGAACTCCCCTATCTGTGACAACAGAAATCCCTGGAACCAGTTCCACATAATTTACACAGGCATATTTGGAAATAATCTTTACATTTTTTAACCAACCCAAGGTGTTCCTGAGCAAAGATAAACTAACTGAATTCCGAAATATTACATTACTAGATTCCCCATAAGCATTGGTAAACAATCCAGACAGAAGATAAAGCTACCTTTGGACTACACACCAATAGTCATACCTAAAATTTAATAGGGATTAAAAAAACCCACAAAACTGAATTGAAGTAAATGCTTCCACAGCCCTCGTGAGATTAGAATTCTTCTCTAGTTTCTTGAGGTCTCTTACTTTCAAAAATACTAACACACACAGGCTGGAAAAAATTTGATTAAGCTTTAATATTAAGAAATCTACAGGAGAGAAGGCCTAGATGGAAGGCAGTTATGCCTTTCATATATGCCCCTTCATGCATTTACATGAAATACTTAAATGTTCAAAATCACTACCACAACAACATACCTGATATCTAGGAAGCTTTTTTTTTCCATGATTTAAAAAAAAAAAAAAATTACACAAAAATTCAGGTAACTTAGAAAGAACAACATTAGAAGATCAAAAAGAAAGGCAGTAAACCTAGAGAGACAATAATAAGCACATAAAATTCTACAGGGAACTGCAAAACCTTAGGCATGGAGATCAGCAAATATCTAATAAAGTGATAAAGCTGCCAAATAAAATAAAATAAAAGGATGAAAACAACTACCAACAAGGGAGAAGACTGGAGTTATTGACCACGCTGAATTATGAAATGCCCTAAGGAAAAGGAAAATACAAAACATCAGAAAATATATCTGTGTTGCTGTTTAGTTACAACTCAACAAGATAAATAATCAAATGGCATAGAATATCTTCCACAAATACTTAAATGGTTGAGTTTCAAAAGAATAAAGATGATTATAGCCTTCCTACACAAATTACTTCAGTAACCAAGTCAGAGACCAGCTCTAGCAGGAAATAATGAATGCTGCCCAGTAACTACTACTTGTAATGATTTCCAACAGAGTAGTATCTTTGTGACTACAAGGCTGAGATACTGAAGATGCCTACCTTAAGGCCAAAATCTGCCTTTATCATGAAGGTGAATCTCACACTAATTGTTTGCAACCAAATCTCAGAGTTCACCTTTTCTCGAATTCTAATTCCAGAATCATGAAGTCCAATCAAAATTAAAGAATCATAGAAAGATAAAGTGGTTTGGGTTGGAAGAGACTTTATCTAGTCCAATGCCCCTGTCATGCGCAGGAACATCTTTCACTGGATTAGGCTGCTCAAAATCCCCTTGAACCTAACTTGGAACATTTCCAATTATATTGTAGACACAACATTTCTTCCAGTGTTTCACCACCTTTCCTACAAAAATTCTTCCTTATCTCCAATCTAAGCCTACTCCTTTCAGTTTAAAGCCATTGTCCTTTGCACTGTAATTGCAGACGCTGGTAAAAAGTCTTTCTTATAAGCTCCCTTTATATGTTGAATGATGTATGAAGAAATCTATTTTTGTCAAGTTAATACAAGAAATAGAAAGGCAGTCTTATTGAAGGCTTACAATCTGATCATTATATTAAAAAAAACACCAAATCTGTCAACCCTAAACAGCCCCTTTACAGTTGGACTTGATGATCTTGGAGGTCTTTTCCAACCTTAATGATTCAATGATTCAAATCTAATAGCCTATCTAAAGAAGCCATCTCATTTGGATCATAAAGACACTTGAGTTTGCACAAACAGAAGCAGATAACCTCAAGCACCATTCAACAGCCTACTTCTCAGTGGACATCAAAGCATTCTGTGCCTTTGAGGAGCAAAGTTCATTGCCATTGTATTAAAAATCCAAAACATTTCCAAATCAGAAAGATGATCTCATTCCCTGTAGCAACAATGATATTTGGAAAACTGCTAAGGAATCTGAAGGGGAAAAAAAAAGCTTACAAATGTCTTGCACTAACACCACCAGAGCAGCAAGGCTTCAAGACATTCAGAGATTTTACTGGATCAATATCTTTCCTTCATTAGGATCTTCATCCCCATCAATTTCTCTCATGCATTTTTTTTTTAAAGTGTGGTACTTTCCACAGATCTTGAACAGAAAGTGGTAGAATGTAAATAAATAACTATTGGGTGTAAAAAGGAAAACCCATCACATAAAGCAACTACCATTAACTAAAGTTATCAACCGATTTTGCTAAATGCTTAACACAGCAGGTCTTCAATGAAATAAGCATTATAAATTGCCCACAGCAAAGAAAAAGAAATATCTTGCTTGTTGTGTCATTGTATTCACTGATACAAACTAAAGGTGACTGCCTCATTGCCACCCTGCAGTCTAGGGGAAGAGTTCAGAGAAAATTCCATGTAACCTGAGTGCCAGCAATCTCTTCATCACACCAAAACCAAACAGGCTTCCCTCATCCTAACTTTGACTATTAGCGCATTGACTTTTTCACTCCCTGTAAACCACTGCAGAATTAGAACCCAGTAACTCACTGAGCTACTTCAGCAATTTCTCCAGTTATCATGTTTGAAAACCTGACTACCTCTTATAGTGGTAGTAAGTTACCTTGAAATGGGTTTCACAGAAGGAAGGTTCATTTGAACATGAGCCAGCAGTGTGCCCAGGAAGCCAAGCGGGCCAACAGGATGCTGGCCTGTATCTGCGGTGTTTCCATGAGACCTGTGAAAAATATAGTGGTCCTGATCCATCCAGCCCCACCACAGTGAGCTAAAATACAAACTGACAGACCAGTCTGCAAGGAGATGATCATGGCTGGGCCAAATGGCAGCAACCTACTGAGGCCGTGGCTGTTTAATAAGGAGTTTGTGCATGGTGTTCTCACACCCTACCCCCCACTGAGCCCACTGTTTTATCTTTATTTTAACTGGGCTTTCTCCCCAGTTGCCTTTCCCCTCTGCTTCAAGGATACAGCATTTGATCTTTACTCCCATCCTTTCTCACATGGTTCAGGCTACAACACCTCTTGTCACACTCCAGGCTCCCACACAGACATAAAAGCCAGCTAAACATCCTGTAAGCTAATCTCTGGGTTCCCACAACCAGCAAGAGCAGAGAAGTGATTTTTCCCCAGTATTCAGTGCTGGTGAGGCCAGATGTCAAGTACAGTGTTCAGTTTTGGGCCACTCACAAGAAAGACATTGAGGTTCTGGGGCCTGCCCAGAGAAGGGCAACAAAGCTGATGAAGGGCCCCCAGAAAAGTCTTATGTGGAATGACTGAGATGAACTGGGATTGTTCAGCCTAGAGTAAAGGAGGCTGAGGGGAAAGTTCCTAATTTCCAGAAAGGGAGAAAATGGTCTAAAGTTGCACCAAGGGAAGTTTAGAATGTATATTAAGAGGAATCACTTTACTGAAAGGGTTATCAGGCATTGGAACAGCTTCCTGAGGGAAGTGGTGGAGTTCCCATGCCTGGAGTGATGTAGACATAGTACTTAGGGATACGGTTTAGTCAAGGACTTGTCAGTGTTAGGTCGTTTCTAATCTAGACCTGTGATTTCTAAAGCAGAAATCAGTAATTGCACAGGAACTTCATTGTATCATCACTGTGTACGAAGTTTGCCTCAACTGAAAGTCCCTGGCTTGGCACAGGTGCCTGTAAGACATAGGATCCTCAGCGCTGCAGGGGTGCATTTTTCACTCCTGACTGCAACCTCCCAGTTCTGCCAGGAAGAGCAGAGGCGGATGGAGCTCAGCCTCCAAGTCACCTTTGCAGCATCTGGCTGTCCAGATTATACAAAGTTCTTGTTGCTGCACAAAATGCTTTAAGGGCCACAACTGTGCATTGCTTCAGAAGATGACACTCCACTTTGTGTGATGTACTTTTTTTTTTCCCACAAAAGGCATACTCTTTATTCCTAAAGAGCAGGCTATGCCTTTCTAGCTGTGTCCCTGGAAGATCACACAACACAGGCAATATTCAAAAGCATCACAGGCAAAAGAAGTTCTTTTCTGCATTAGCTACCAACAACTCTACTCCGCACTTTTAGATTTTCCCATTTCTGAAGAGCTTTATAAAGATTACTAAGCACTCACTGCTCTCCTCTGAGCTAAGCAAGCATTCCCAGCAGTAATGTACTAACCACTGGCATATACCACCCCACCACTGGGTTAGGAAAATGATTAAAGATCAAAGTGAAAGCCCTTGAAGATAGAAGATTACTCTTTAGTGAAAATGAAATAGATATGTTCCTGTTTGGATGGTCGAATGCACAATACCTGTTACCAGATTAATTTGGACAGATAATAAAATGAATGACCTGGTAAAGATGAGCCTTATAATACAGTGCACTTGTTTACTGTCTTCTTACAATTACAGTCTCCATAGAAACAGGAGAGTTAGAAAACTTCAGCGTTGTGCAATAAATTCTAATGATCTTTCTTTAAAGAATCATCATATATATTTAGTGCAAAGAGAATATATCAGCAAGACTTATACTCCAGTATATGAAACATGGATCACTAGTCTTAATGTAAAGGCGCTTGTACACCAGTTCTATGTCCTTCTGGCAACAGAAAGAAAGGACACTCCCTTTAACACACATTAACAGTTCACACCACACGGTACTTTCTTCAGTTTTGTGTTGCTTCCTCCACCTGTCCTCCACACCAGCTGGGGATCAGTGCACTGAAACATTTTCAAGATATACTTCCCTTTTACCCTGAAGTTTATGTGATGTCTAATCCCTTACATTTATAATCACCTACATCTTACCCATGATGTAATTTCTTATGCCTTGTGGGCTGATTTCCGTGACTCATTTTCCAAATATATTTGTGAAGGTGGTTCATGAATTAAACTTCTGTCAGCTGAAGCCTCCAGCATTGTTCTGCCCATATTCAGTATGGAGGCTTCTGGCTCTCAAGTAGTTTTAATGGTACAATGCAGAGGATCAGTCTCAGGGTTTATAAAGGACATTCAAGAAGCCATTACATAAGGTAAGAAACACTTGAAATGCCCCCATGACTTTCTGTCGTGCCATCACTACTCTTCGGTAAGTTTAGCTTTCCTACATATACCACTGAAAATTTTCAGATGATTCATCCTCAGGTTTTGATGTCAAATAAGCACAGTTTTGAGTTATGCCTCTCATAGTTTCTCTGGTACTGTGCCCTTGCCCCTCACTTCTTCCCTGGTTTTAAGCTGTGTCCGGATAAGACCTGAGGGACCCTAGCACAGTAGCCTTGGTCAACTACAAATTCACACTCACTTAAGCATTTAACTGTTTAACAAATCAACATATTTTAATGAAATTAATATTACCTACAAGTGGCAGCACACATCTGAACTTGTAGAATCACTTTCCCAGAGGTACACTGAAGTGTCACCTTCCTTTATGGTGAAACATCTTCACCTTCTCTGACAATTTTTGCTCTTCCTTTGCTTTTTCCTGCGTAACAGCATCACTTCTCTCAGCTGGCATTTTGGGAGAGATTCTCTGGAGACACAGCTGGTGTCGTACCCAATGCAGAGTCATACTGAGATGACTAAATCACATGCATGGAAGCATTTGCTACCACTTAAATCTCAAGTGCAGAGGGTGTAGCACTGCCTCTGGTAATATACTTCTACAATAAGCACCACTAACAGCTTTGGTGCAGAAGGGTTTGATATTCCCCTTGTGACAGAAGGGAGACAAGTAGTTAAATTACTGCCTGTTGTACACGATTGTAGACATTAGCAGCTGTTATTTATAGTTCCTATTATAGGATCCCAAAAGACAGGAGAACTATGTCACACAGCATTACTACAAATAAAATCATTCTAATAATGAAGAAAAAGAAAACACACTACATTTTAAGCAGAGAATATCACTTTAGTTTATCTTTAAATAGAAAGCATGAATGCAGGTGTTTTGATAACAAAAATGCATGTTTCAGTACTCCCATCCCACCAGATAATACGAGAAGAAATATGAAGGACAAGAAAAAAAAAGTGGTACATTAATAAAATCAGCTGAAAGAAAAATAGGTATATCTGGAGAAGTTTCCACCAGTACAGTGGAAGTGGGATATGCTGGAAAACACACAGCTGAAAGAAATGAGCTCTTGGGGGTTTAATCATTGAGAAGTTTCTATGCTGTATCTTTTTAAACCTAATTTTTAATTCTAGGGAGTTAATACAAGTCAAAACCATGTTGCAGACTACTCCAAGCCAAGCAGCATGCCTTAAAGCAGACAAACATTGTTCAGGAAGCTTATGAAAATAAGTTATCTAACACTGAACATCTTGGATACAGAACCAATTCCCCTCTCCCACTCCTCCAGTAAAAAGAGGTGGTGGAGGAGTATGGGGGTGGAGAAGGACAAACTAAAGCAAACTAGAATTTCTTGAAATAGATTTCTTTTTAGAAGTTAGCAATATGAATTCTAGTCTTTTTTTTTTTCCTAACTGACATTCTTTTTGGAAGAAAACTTTCAAAATAAAATCCATTATTTCTACATCCTCTGAAAAAAAAAATATTTTGCCCTTCAAAATGTTAAAGAGCTTCCATAAAATTGGAGATGATGATACAAGCAAAATGAATCTGGGAGAAAATACTTTCTTCACAGAAATGGTTATTAAGCATTGGAACAAGTTATCCAGGAGGTGGTGGTGTCACCATCTCTGGAGATATTTGAAAGATGTGGATGTGGTGTTTCAAGGCATGGTTTAGTGGTCATGGGATTCAAAGCTCTACATGAGCAGTTGGACTTATCTCAAAGGTCTCTTCCAACTTGCTATGATTCTATGATTCTGATACTGCTTACTCCTCTCAGGACTGAGTCTTAACAGAAAATAAAAGGCTTTATTTAAGATACCAATCTGCTTCAACAGTTGAAGTTCAGTTTAAGGGAGAAAGGAGCATAATCAACATGTGAAGAATTGGTAGCAAATAACACGTCTATTACTTCTATTCTTTGCACAACTGCATTATGCAGAATTAGTGCATACCAGCCAAGAGATCTGTCCTTGCTTCTGAGTTCCCTCAAAGTAGCAGGAGAGAGAGGCAAGACTACTGGAACAGGGAATGAAGGTACTTGTGTAGGCATCCCTGAGACCTTTAAAAGCAGCAGCAATGAAATATCAATGTGGTCTACTGCACCCATGTGAAACCAATGAACCCAAGACTCCTCCAGCATTACAGCAATATTCCTCTGAGACCTATATGAATTCCCTGTGCTCCTCACTATTGACTGGTAGCTGTTCTAGAAAACAGTACTAACATCTTACTTTACTCACTGTACAAACAGAAATGCCTCTTTTGATTTCTCTGCTCAATTACATGTTATTTAACTCTACCCACACGCTGCACTGTGCTGCCCCAGTTCTACATTTTGGCAGTGGACTTCAAAGCTGCGTCCCTCCACTAGAGAGTGCCTGTGAAACATGTACACTCCAACAAATAAACACCCCCTCAGTCCACATGATTTACATACTGCCTAGGCAACCATCTCAAATAGATGAAAGCACTGAAAAATAAAAATCCCAAATTATGGCATGTAGAAATCCATCATTCTACATAATGCTTTCACTTAGCTATAGTCCTATCAGTAACATGACCAGTTATCAGAGCTGACTGCAGTTTTTGATGATGATAATGATGTACACTTCTCTCTTCCTTCAGTAGCTCAGCTGTACACATTGGGAATGCTTTACAAAACATTTCAGAACTAAAGGTCAAGTAAGCTTTCTTGAAGAAATGTTTTCTGGAGAGAATTTCCTTCCTACACACCTTAATCTGGCAAGGCTCTTATGTTGTTAGGCAAAGAGAATGCAAATACATACTCAAATTCCTGCCTCTAGAACTAATCTTCAAAGACTTAGAGTCCCTTTTTCAGTCCCTGCTCCCCAACACATCTCAGGGTGAGAGTCTTATAAAAGCGCTGTTTTACAACTAATGGTTTATATCCAGTCCCAAGAGCACAGGGGCTAGTCAGCATTCTCCTTTCAGGGGAAGATGCTTTATTGATCTTGGAACATTTAGCATGACATTTGAGCATCAGAGAAATCTCTTCCTTAGGTTTTTGGTTTCAAGAATACCTATGTTTTGGGTGAAGGACAACTGTGACTTCTCATAACATTAGTAAAGGGGAAAAACTTCTCTCCTGGAGGTAGTTGTAGTAGAGGACTCTGAACTCAGAAAAAGGACTTTGAACTATGCTAACAGCAAACTAGGAGCTGGTGCAAAGACTGAAGCATCAGTACACTGTGCTTTGACCATGCTTTTTACTTCATAAGCAGAATAGCCCAGAGATGCACTTCAGCTGGAGCCTTAGAACAGTTTTACGCTCGCACTTATCCATCATCTCTTGGCATGTTTTAGGTGGGCTGATATGTATTAATTATCTCTAACTGGAAGTCTTGATACTGAAGTCTGAGGATCTTGAGACAATAGACCCGACCCATTTGAAGTCCAATCATGCCCCAAACTGCCTATATTTGTGAACTCCAGAGATCAGATTTTAGTGTATTAAGCTAGGTAAATCATATTAGATATGATTCCTTCCTACACAAGTAAGGAAGAAATCATAGCTAATAAGAGAAGGCAGTCTTCTGGCTGTTTTCAGATTGAAATCATATGGCTCCTTATTCTAGCTGGTGAGAGCCCAATGACTCTATTGTTTCAAAACAACGTGTGGCACACATGGTCTGAATAGACAGGGTGATGGCTTTGATGAACCTTAATAGCTGTCGAGGAGAGGGGCTGGCCTGGCAGAACGACTTAGCAATGCAAAGAGAGAATTTCTGCCAATGCAGGAATTCCCTCTTTCCTTATTTTAAAGCCACTGCAACAGCACCACAGAAAAGCCAATAGCAGACATTGCACTGGAGCACTCACCTCTGTGCACGCCTGCACATCTCCCTTCATGATGTGAAGGAATGCACAAAAGAGCATAAAAGGACCACAACTTCCTAAGTTCATGTACTGCATCTACGACAGAAGACCCTGCTGAGATGTACAACTGCCACTGAAAGATTTAGACCATGCCTGCGAAAATGTCGGCGGATCCAAAGAGTGGTGAAACCTTTCGTTTGTTCTTATTTCTTAACCCTCTCTTCTCACATCTCCTCCTTCTTCTTGTTTAAAAAAAAAAAAAGAGGGGGGGAGCCAAAAAAAAAAAAAAAAGCGGCTCGTACTTTGAGTTACAACCCAAACACAGCAAGTTCAGATGTACACTAATGCAACATACACACTGCTGACCAAAATAAAAGAGAGTTCGGGCTTAGAGATCCTGGACCTTCTCTTTCCAAGGATAGGCTAACAAAGGTGCAGCTGTGTCTCAGCTGCTGGGGAAAGGGCAAGATTTTGCCTATATGAATATGATGGTGATCAAAACCCATGTAAACATGGTACTTCAGGACATGGTCAAATGGCCATGGTAGTGTTAGGTTGGCAGTTGGACTTGATCCTAGAATTGTTTTGGTTGGAAAAGACCTCTGTGATTCTGTGCTGTTTGCAGTATGAGATTTTACCTCACCGTACATCCAACTGTATGGCACCTGCTGCACAGTCCTGACTTTGCTGGTAGGGTGGAGCCAGTAATGTGGAGGAAAAGAAGAGAGCAGGAATGTAAGGAAGCATAAAAGCCCTAAATTATGTTCTCAATGCATTAGATGATATCCTTTGTTTCACTTTCAGTCTGGAGCATTTAAGTTACATCCAAACTGTGTTTTCCTCCCCATATTCATGTGTCACTACTCAGTGTCAACATTTTTCACAATTCAAGCTCTGTCCAGCAAGAAATTCTGTCATTGGTTATCATCTATGTCACTGTGTACTGCCTCACATCCTTTTATCAGTTTATCCTTGTGTACTCCAGTTCCATTTTCCCTTCTCCCTTCAGTGGTGACCTCCAACACCTCTACAAAGTTTTGGTGACAGATATGGTTTGTAACAGCTCTGACAGGTTTTTGGTTTGGTTTTCTGGGTTTATTTTTTTGACTTTTCATCATATGCCTGGCCAACTCTAAGCAAAACAGCTTTGATGCCAAGGTAGGAGAACTTCCGGATTAACTAGAAGATTAAGAAAAATACTTACTCTTGCTTTATTTTCACCCCTCTAATTCCGATTTCCATGGAAACCAGGCTGGAAAGTACCAGCAGGCAGCCTGCAGCTGAACATCTGAATGAGAACACTCATGTTGAACTCAGCGAGCAGGCAGCATGTGAAATCCATAAGAAATGTCTAAAAATCTATATCTACATCTTGAAAGTAGAAGTGCAATCTCAGTTCAAAGGCCTTATAAAGAGGATGATACTCCCATTGCACCAGCTGATAAAATTTGACTTTTTCTATAAATTATCAGAATAAAATTTCTCTACAGCACAAACCAAAGATTTGTGAAAATTAAGTACTATGAAATATTCAGATGGAAGATTATATGCTAGGAAACATTGTAAGTTATTTTTATAACAAGACTTTGACTTCTGAATGTTGTCCTGCAATTCCTTCTGTGAAATCAAACTGGCTGCTCTACAGTTCATACATATGCATTGTGAACCCTGTCATCCGGAAGGCTCTGACAAATGTCCATTGCATTTGAATATGTATAGACATACAACAAAAAAATTTACTAGCAGTTAGTAATACATCTACTAGTTATAAAAAAATGAGTTGGCTTTTGGTTTTTTTAAAATTAACTTTATCCAGCTGAGTAAAGTTTAATGTGGCAAATCTTTGTAACACCAGCTTAGATTTTTCTCCTGCTTAATACTTGCTCTTCTAGCAAAAGGAAGAGAAGCAAACAAGCAAAGGATGAAACATTACTGTCTTAGACTATACTTTAACCAGTGTAGAGATCGATTATTATTAAACTTCTGCTTTGTATATAAAGCAGTTACCACTCTCTCAAGCAGACATTATTCATTCTTTGCAGAGAGCAGGACATTGGTCACACGTTTTCATTTTCTCCCAATGCAATTTTAGCCAATGCACTAGACAAAAGAGAATGATTATGCCAAAGGATTTAATGTCTTGTGGAAGTCCAGTATCAGCACACAATGCTTGACCTGAAAATGGATGATGAAGCTCAAGACAGTTTTGTTTTCTGGGTGTTTTTTTCTTTGTTGTTGTTGGGTTTTTTTAAGTGTTGTTTCAAGTTTAAAAGAGCTGTTTATCTGAATCGAATCAGCCAGATAGGTGCAGATTCTCTTTATTGTACCTATGGTCTCCCTCACTATCAGAGAGGAAATTCAAACTTAAGGCATCAAAGATCAAATCAACCCAAGAAGCTGTTACAGACTATTGATTCACTCTTTCACTTGAGATCTTCAATGGAAAAAACTAGCCCAAATTTGCAGTCCACAACATAAACTCATAACTATGACAGAAAAGGATAGTACAGAAGCTGTTTGTGCCATTTCCTTACATGACAGGAAACTAATAGTTGTGTTTCAAGAACACAAGAGCAACACAGAAAGCACACAGCTATCAGCACCTCTGCAGTGCAAAAATGTCCATTAAATAGCTGCATCAACGGTAAAAAACAAGTGCCTTCAGCTAATGAGTCCCATGGATCTCTCACATTTTACTGCACCAAGTGTATTTGTGGTCACCTTGAGAATCATTTATTGTGTTAGATCACAATACAGAGCTCTGGGATATAGAAATCAAATCCAAATAATTCACTTACTCGTCTAAGACTGCTTAAACACAGCAAGTATACACAAAAGCATAAGCTTTCAGATACATTTCCTCTTTACTTGCATGAAAATATCTATAGCTAAACAACCCACATGCACTGCCTGAATGGCTCTATTTCAAGCAATATTGGAAGTGAAAATAAATCTTAAAACTACATAAATTTAAATAAAAAGCAACCCACATAGGGTACATTGGCTTCTCCATTTCAAAACTGCAATCCTACCCATCCATTTTTTAATATTAGGAATGCCAAAACATTTTGTATTTAATGGCTATCTTCAGCAGAAGGTACCTCGGGAAACAGCCCTTAAAAACAAAGGGGTCCAGGAGGGCTGGACCTACTTCAAGAAAGAATTCTTGAAGGCACAGGAACAGGCTGTGCCAATGTGCCAGAAGATGAGCAACCAGGGTAGGCAGACAGCCTGGATGGGCAATGAACTTCTGAACAAATTAAGGGGAAAAAAAGAGGGTGTATCATCTTTGGAAGGAAGGAGAGGTAACCCCAGGTATGTTTAAGGATGTTGCTAGGTCATGTAGGAAAAAAATTACAGAGGCAAAAGCCCATTCAGAGCTTAGACTGGCCACTGCTGTGAAGGACAACAACAAAATGTTTTCATAAATATATTAATAGCAATAGGAGGGGCAAGGACAGCCTCCACTCCTTAGTGGACATGGAGGGGAACAGAGTTACAAAAGATGAGGAAAAGGCAGAGGTACTTAACACCTTCTTTGCCTCAATTTTTAATAGCAGGATAGGTTGTCTGCAGGTCAATTGGCCTCCTGTGCTGGCAGATGGAGGCAGGGAGCAGTAGAGTTTCCCTGTGATCCAGGAGGAAGTAGTTAGAGACCCCCTTAGGCATTTGGATCCCCACAAGTCCAGATGGGATCCATCCTAGGGTGCAGAGAGAGCTGGCAGATGAGCTGGCCAAGCCACTCTCCATTATTTTTCAACAGTCCTGGCTCACTGGAGAGGTCCCAGATGACTGGAAGCTGGGCAATGTGATGCCCATCCACAAGAAGGGCTGGTTGGATGAGTCAGGGAATTAGATCTGTCAGCCTGACCTCAGTGCCAGGAAAGATTGTGGAACAGGTCATCTTGAGTGCAGTCACACAGCACTTACAGGATGGCCAAGGGATTGGGTCCAGCCAGCATGGATTTAGGAATGGCAGGTCCTGCCTCACCAACCTGATCTCCTTCTATGATCAGGTGATGGATGTGGGGAGGCCTGTGGATGTAGTCTACCTGGACTTTGACACTGTTCCCCACAGCAAACTCCTGGTCAAGCTGTCAGCCTGTGGCTTGGACAGCAGCACTCTGTGCTGGGTTAGGAACTGGCTGGAGGGCCAAGCCCAGAGAGTGGTGGTGAATGGTGCCACGTCCAGCTGGTGGCCAGTCACTAGTGGTGTTCCTCAGGGATCAGTGTTGGGCCCCATTCTTTTTAATATCTTTACTGATTATCTGGATGAGGGCATTGAGTCCATCATCAGTAAATATGCAGATGACACCAAGCTGGGGGCAGGTGTTGGTCTGTTAGAGGGTAAGAAAGCTCTGCAGAGGGACCATCACAGGCTGGACAGATGGGCAGAGTCCAACACCATGAGATTTAACACAACTAAGTGCCGGGTTCTACACATTGGCCACAACAGGATGGAGTCAGAGTGGCTGGAGAGCAGCCAGGTACCTGGGGGTACTGGTCAATAGTAAGCTGAACATGAGCCTGCAGTGTGCCCAGGAGGCCAAGAAGGCCAATGGCATCCTGGCCTGTATCAAGAACAGTGGCCAGCAGGAGCAGGAAGGTCATTCTGCCCCTCTACTCAACACTGGTTAGGCCACACCTTGAGTCCTGTGTCCAGTTCTGGGCCCCGCAGTTTAGGAAAGGTGTTTACTTGCTGGAACATGTCCAGAGAATGGCAGCAAAGCTGGTAAGGGGTTTGGAGCACAAACCCTATGAGGAGAGGCTGAGGGAGCTGGGGTTGCTTTGCCTGGAGAAGAGGAGACTCAGGGGTGACCTTATTGCTGTCTACAACTACCTGAAGCGGGGTTTTAGACAGGCAGAGGTTGGTCTCTTCACCCAGGCAACCAGTATCAGAACAAGAGGACACAGTCTCAGGCTGTGCCAGGGGAGGTTTAGGCTGGAGGTTAGGAGGAAGTTTTACACAGAGAGAGTGATTGCCCATTGGAATGGGCTGCCCGAGGAGGTGGTAGAGTCACCATCACTGGAGGTGTTCAGGAGGAGACTTGATAGGGTGCTTGGTTGCATGGTTTAGTTGGTTGGGTGGTGTTGGATGATAGGTTGGACACGATGATCTTGAAGGTCTCTTCCAACCTGGTCTGGTCTATTCTACTCTACATCAGCACAGGGTCTTCACTTCCTCTTTCGTCCCCTGCTGCTGCCTAGGTAAAATGGCGTGAGCCGCCTCCCTTGGCTCTGCCCAGGCCCAAGGCTGGGTTGGGGGGAGGTGGGGGGGAGAAAGAGCCCTGGGGGGTTTGGGTGTACCCCCAGTTGGGGATGGGACATTCTTGGGTATGTTCTGGGATTTCTCTCTTTTGTCACGGTGCTTGTGGTTCTCTGTAAAACTTTCATTGTCGTTGGCTTTTTTGTTTGTTTACCCATTTAAACTTCCCACCATTCCTTTGCAATCTGTTTGTCTGAGCCGTTATTTTTGCCTGCGGTGGGAGAATTGGCCTCCCAAACCACAACAGCTTATTAAGACACAGGGTATACGACAAATATCAACTAACATGATAATGAATTAGGCCGGGGCACGCTATGTGAACTTTCAATTTAGAAAAGAATATTTATAATTTGTTTGTGTCTTTCCACTAATCAACACTTCAGGAAAAAAAAAAAAAACATAAAACTATTTTTGAAAGATACTGAGAATTTGTACATCTTACATGTTAGAAAAAAGTGAATTGTTCTTTAACCTTTGTAACAATTGTGTTAAATACGTATCCTCTTCCCAAACTGCATTGCTGTTGAATCACCAAATTACCTTTTTTATCCTCTTTTTTTGAAAGGCTCTGCAGGAGAAGTGTTTATAACCACATTATAAGCACCAAGAATAAAAGTTTATGGTAGAAGTACTAACATCATCACCAGGGGAAGGCAATCATTGCTCCCATGCACCTTTCTTCTCTAGTTTACAAATTCACAGTATCAATACTGACTAAGCTTTGCAACTTCAAACTCTTACACAGTGCAAGAAGAGACCATGAGACATGCGGTTTTCCATGTTACAGGAAATCTGGAGCCAAAAACTGAGGTTTTTGAGGCGCAGTCAAATGAAAGGATGGCCTGGCAGCACTAGCCCAGCTCTCCCCAAGAGCTTATTTCTTTCTCCAAGGTGCAGCTTCTGTAACAGCTTGAAAGAGGCCGGTTATGGCGGCACTCTTGAATGCGGAGACCAAGAGCCCCTGAGTGGCCACATCTGACCTGTTGAAGAGATCTGCTAATATTATTATCAATGATCTGCATGAAAGGATTAAGGGTACCCTCATTAAATTTGCAGATGACACCAAGCTGAGTGGGAGTAGTGATCTGCTTGAGGTACAAAGGCTCTACAGAGGTAACTGAACAGGCTGAATCAATAGGCCAAGGCCAATTATATGAGATTCAACAAGGCCAAGTCCAACACTACAAGCTTAGGGTACAGTGGCTGGAAAACTGCCCAGCAGAGAAGGACCTGGTAGTGCTGCTCAACAACTGTTTGAGTGAGTCAGCATGTGCCTAGGTGGCCAAAGAGGCCATAAGCCATCCTGGTCTGTAGCAGGAATAGTGTGACCATCAGGACCAGAGAAGTGCTTGAGCCTCTGTACTCAGCGTTAGTGAGGCCACACTTGGAATAATGTGTTCAGTTCTTGGGCCCCTCACTACAAGACATTGAGTTGCTGGAGAGCATGTCCAGGAGGGCAAAGCTGGTGAAGGGTCTAGAGAATGAGGAGCAGCTAAAGGATTTGGGGTTGTTTAGCCTGGAGGAAAAGGGGCTAAGGAAAGACTTTATGAACCTCTTACAGTTACCTTGAAGGAGGTTGTAGTGAGGTAGGTGTTGGTTTCTTCTCCCAAGCAGAAAGTGACAGGATGAGAGTAAATGCTTTCAAGTTATCCCAGGGGAGAATTTCTTCACTGAAAGGGCTATCAAGCATTGGAACAGGCTGTCAAGGGCAGTGTTTGAGTCATCATCCCTAGAAGTATTTAAAAGATGTGTAGATATGGTTCTTAGGTATATAAACAAATGGGGAATCCACTACTGCAATTACCACTTTTACCCATCCTCACTCCATAGATCATATGTTTTTCACTAATGGTTTTAGAGGTTTCAATTTATTCTTCCTGCCCTCTTTTTCCCTAGTCTATCTCTCTTCATCCTTCTTTTTCTTAGGAAGGCCACCTAAGTCTGCACATTGCAAAATTCCTTCAAATGTCAGCAGCTGATCAGACAGACCTGCAGCTTGCAATCAGGCAATTTCTCTGGGCTTGCTTAAGTGAGAATGGAGTTGGACAAGATTATATGATGTATACATCTGAATGCAAATAGCACGTTCCACATTTACACAAATGTAGTGAATGTTGTCTTAGTTTAGACTAGCTGATTCAGGTATAAACAAGGAAATGGTTAACCTGTGTCAGACTACAGAGCAAGCTCAAAAATTCCATCATTCCTTTCCTCCAGAAAGAGGCTGAAAAATCCCATGTCCTGTCTGAACTCTTCTGCTTCGTCTCTCTGCTCAGTATTTGAACACCATAAGTAGGGGAAAGAGTGGACAATGGAACACACATCACTTACTTTGTACCTGCTGGCAATTCCCAACTATACAACAGGCAGGAATAAAGCTACTGCAATAGAAGTTACAGTTATTTTCATACCATGTGTGCTTGAGAAATTGCTACATACAAAAAAAGACAGGTTTCTACTTCAAAGAGGTTCAGAATTTTCAAACCCAAATTATACATTAGCAAGCTCTTCTCTTCTCTTATATCCAAATGAAGACATTTGAAGGTGACTGGGCTATTAGATAAATGGCTTTCTTGATATTGATTATAAAGGCACATTTCATCCTCTTCATATAAATGATCAGTCTTACTGCCCAACTCCAGGTAACACTGGCTTTGATAACTACTTGATATGCTTCTATACACGTCAAGAAGACTTTGATCAAAGGACTGAATTCTTATATTTAAAAAAAGAGGTAATTGGCACATAGACTAGGGTGAGGTCAGTATCTCATGATTCTTCAGTCCAATTTAAGGAAGCCTGAAATAAATAAGAAGGCCAAAGTCTGCCTGAACTCTGTTCACTAATTATAAACTTCAAAATTCTTACTAGAAGATATGCATTATTAAATGTCTTATTATAGTGCTTCTTCCATGTTCACAGATGAAAATGGAAATGAGCTTTTAAATTTCATTTGAGCAGTTGCAGGTAACCAACCACAAGTCACACTACAGTTCAACACAGCTGTTGGTTTCTCTGTGCAATTACCCTTAGTGCAAACTGTGCTTGAGACAAGTAATAGCAAAGGAACAAAATGGTTTATTTTAATGGTAGCTATTGAGAAAAGGGGGAACAAAGCCTTAAGAGCCGCAAGCAATCACATATGTTCTATTAAAGATATCAAAAATCAGCAACATTTTTCCTCCTGCTTCTCTGAGTCTGCTAAATCAAACTCTCATTGCATATGCAATCACTTTCACTCAATTTATAAAGTATTTTAAAACTAATTTCAAAAGAAATTGTTTTTCTTGTAATAAAAGAACATAAAATTATATCACTTTCTTCTCATTCATGTTATCGCCCTCAACTAATTTGCTCTAGTCAGACATTTAAGTCTCCTCCTGCACTACAGCAAGGCATCATTAGCGATACACCTGTCTGTTCCTTTAGCTTACTCCTCTAGTTTCTGAATAAGCATAAAGCAAGCTTCATCTGCAGTCAGAGCCATGCATACGACTTAATGCACCTTTGCGAACCAACAGGATCAGACTGCAGACTTTTTTCCCAAAATTGCAACTTTTTAATTAACAAGAGACACTTCAGAAGTTCATATAAATACCTTTATAAGTAACACCTGACAATCTCTACAATATCAACAGCTCCAGAAAGTTGACAGAACATACAAAATCTACACATGAAAGCAGGTAATTTAAACACAACATCGAAGCTGTCACTCCCTAGAAGAACACTTCAAACAAGACTTCTCTATACTATCCAATAGGTGTCTGCATTTCTCCAAATCATTATAAAATTAACTCATTAAGAAGCATTTACCTGTGTTCCTGTCAGGTAAGATACAGCAATGCTTCTGCAGTATGCCAGGCAGAACCTATTACAAAAAAGAAATAGACATTACTGCACATACTAGTTTAACATCATGTAAGGAAGAGTTGATGACTGCTGGAGCATGCATCTGATCAAGCTTTGTGCTCTCATTCTGCATCAAATTAGCTATCCCAGTGAAAATGTAAGCCTCACTCATTAGGAACTGCACACAGAAGAATCTTACTAAGTTAGCTACTTATTACTTTCCACTAAAGCTATTTTCACCTTCTCCCATAGACTGTAGTATCAAAGAATAAAAGAACAAAAGACCACAATGAAACATACTCAACTACAAACACAGTCTCTTACTAGTCCCTGATGCTGCTGTTACCAATTTTGCACATGTGGCCCTGGGCTTATGAGATTTAGCTCTTCATAGAATCAACAAGGTTGGAGAAGACCTCAAAGATCAAGTCCAACCTGTTACCCAAGACCTCATGACTACTAGACCATGGCACCAAGTGCCACGTCCAATCCCCTCTTGAACACCTCCAGGGACGGTGACTCCACCACCTCCCTGGACAGCCCATTCCAATGGCTAATGACTCCGTGAAGAACTTTCTCCTCACCTCAAGCCTAAACTTCCCCTGGTGTAGCTTGAGAATGTGTCCTCTTGTTCTGGTGCTGGTTGCCTGGGAGAAGAGACCAACTCCCTCCTGGCTACAACCACCCTTCAGGTAGTTGTAGAGAGCAATGAGGTCTCCCCCAAGCCTCTTCTTCTCCAGGCTAAAGAACCCCAGCTCCGTCAGCCTCTCTTCGTAGGGCTTGTGCTCAAGGCCTTTCACCAGCCTCATCGCCCTTCTCTGGATACGCTCTGGACCCACCTGGTGGATGTAGGGAAGGCTGTGGATGTAGTCTACCTGGACTTCAGCAAGGCCTTTGACACTGTTCCCCACAGCAAACTCCTGGCCAAGCTGTCAGCCTGTGGCTTGGACAGCAGCACTCTGTGCTGGGTTAGGAACTGGCTGGAGGGCCAAGCCCAGAGAGTGGTGGTGACTGGTGCCACAGCCAGCTAGCAGCCAGTCAGCAGCCAGTCACTAGTGGTGTCCCCCAGGGATCAGTGTTGGGCCCAATCCTATTCAATATCTTTATTCACACTACCACAGGGACAGTGTCAAAGGCCTTGCTGAAGTCCAGGTAGACTACATCCACAGCCTGTCCCACATCCACCAGGCAGTCACCTGATCATAGAAGGAGATCAGGTTGGTCAGGCAGGACCTGCCCTTCCTAAATCCATGTTGGCTGGGCCTGATCCCTTGGCCATCCTGTAAGTGCTGTGTGATTGCACTCTTCATAAACCACTTAAGACAAGACTCCAAGGCACAGCATTTCACAGACAGTTCCAACAGGCAGCACGAACCCCCAAAGTCTGAGTAGGAAATTGAATGCAACAGGAACAGAAGAGCCCAAGTTTGCAGCTCACATCCACCACACTGCTACTGGCACACAGCAAGAAATACAGCAGAAACCTCCCAGGACCTCTGGCCCTTTCTTACAGACAGGACCTCACCCTTCTTCACAGATTTACACATTGAAGCTACCTGCGTTGGTGCTCCTACCAGCAGCAACCTGTACTTGAAGCACCCAAGACTTTTTCAATCTGTCTTAAAAATCATTCTCCAAGATGTCGTTGTTAAATTGTCTCTCAGGGGTCAACATGCACCCTTTGAACTCCACATTTATTTATTTTTTATGAAAACAAGGCCAGCATAACCACCGTCTGGAAATGCTGGGCTTCTAACCTCTAAGACAAGCCCAGGCACCACCACAGTGTATTGGAGGAGTCCTGCAGAAAGGAATGGGGACATGTTACTGCTGCAGGGGTACTATGTGACCGACTCTTAGCAGTCTCATCCCTAGCTGTAAACCTTGGCCAGGAAGCTATAGCAGACTTCGTGAAAAATTTCTATTCCCTAAATTATTTTTCTTCCTGAATTTCAAAGACTTAATGAAAGCAAAATGAAACTGAAATTAAAAGAAAACACAGAAAAAGCAAGTCTGGAACGGCAACGAAACTTCAGTGGGGGGAAAAAAAAACAAAAGCTCTAGAACAATTTTTCCTTCCTCTCAGACTGGATATAGATAAGAGTCATAGTGAAAAGCATAAGCTGGAAAAACCTTTATTCATCCCTTCCCTTCACTCTCAAGTGTTAAGTAGGCAAACAGGATGGCAGAGGCTAAAACAATGCTTCCTTCTTCCCAGCCCTTTAGCGTGTTTACCCTGCACAAAGCCAGTTTCTGGCTGGCAAGAGTTTGATATCAACCTCCTACTTACTTGTCTACAGTATATAGATTTTTACACTGTACCCATCTCCATGGTATCCAAGAGCCTCTTCACACTGCTCTACTCCCACTTTCTCCCCACTCTGTTTTTCTCCTCCCTAGGGAAAATGACATGAGAATTCCTCAGCAAAACTGTGACTTTTCCCCCTACATGCCTCTCCTTTCCCCTGCTGCTTTCCTTTCATTCATTTGCATGCTGTAATCTCCAGTTTATTCCTTACAATGCCTTATGCTCAGAACTTTTTTTCATTTCACAAGCAATCTCTAGATTAAGTTGTGTTTTTCCTTTGTATTTTGAAGCTTTATCTACACAGGCAAATCTGAGAATCGTCACTCAAATCAAACCTGGTGTGATTTCAGCTGTAGAAGTTAAACCATGGGAGCAACTGGAGGAACTCATGTAGGGGGACAAAACAGAGACTAGAATAAAATTTTAGAATATTATTTTTCCTCAGCAAAGGAGAAAGATTTCAATTACATTAGCTAATGATTTAACCTTCAATTGTCTTTTAAGCTCTCAGCTGGGAGCTAAGGCATTACAATACTAAATTAAAACTGGACACATAGATGCAGAAGTAAAATAAATAATACAGCAGGTGCTTCCCTAGTGGCAGCCAAATTAGCTTGGGTCCACGGTACAGAGTTAGGCAATCACATGTAGCAGGAACATTGTCTTTGCTCATGGTGCCAAACTGAGAGCTTCCTCACAATTGTTGTAGTTTGAGTTGGGTGCCCCCCTGGTGCATTCACTTCCTGTGTCCAGAAGTCCAGCCCAGAGGGATGGACACAGGAAATTGTGTATTTCCTACCATAATTCTTTGCACCACTATAAGATCCAGTGCGGAGTCTGGCACTTCCTCTTTCCTTCCCTCTCCGAGACTTGGTAACTGGGGGAGAGATCTCCCGGCCATGGGCCTGATTAGGCCCAAGGCCACAGGAGGATGGGCAGTCTCAGGCCTGGCCAGCTGAGACTAGCCCAGCAGAGGGAGGGGGAAGAAGGAGCCATGCATGCACCCTCAGGTGGGGATGGGATCTTTCTTTGTCACTGCGCTTTGGATTTTCTGTAACATTCACTGCTTTCTATTTAAACTTTCATCACTTTTGCAATCCGTTTGTCTGAGTCGTTATTTCTGCCTGTGGTGGGATCTGCCCCAACCCATTACATTTTTGGCGCCCAACGTGGGGCTCGAACCCACGACCCTGAGATTAAGAGTCTCATGCTCTACCGACTGAGCCAGTGTGCCCCTTTCTTAAAGGCACAGCGTCAAACAGCCACAACAATCAGTGAAAAATTCTAACTGATGCTGGTGGACATTGATGAAGACCTCCTTATATTTGTTTTCCTTACAGCCTGCTGTGCTTAGAGATATCTAAGTACAGATCTGCATAACTAGCAGTCAAATTTTTACTTGCAGCTCTACATAATACAGATACGCAGAAAGCTTCTCAGAGCAGCACAGGATGGTTACATAGTTGTTCGCAATTTAGCAATACTCCTACTTTTTGTTTGCCTTCAAACTTTTCTTCATTTCCTAAAAACAAAACATATATGAAGAATTTTGATGGCAAGAATACAGTAGGTGATATTCAGACAAAAATGTGTCAAATGTAGTAGGCAAATACACATCAACAGATAAAATTTCAGAGATCCGGAGTTTGAGCATTACTCATGCACTGATGGTTACAAATAACTGGCCCTCAGGTAGAGTTACCAAGCATGCCTTGCATCTTTTGTGGAAGCAGTGCAGTACTGGAGAAGTGAGGTTACTTGTTACCGTGTGATCCAGTCAGTGAGTTTCTGTCTTTCAAATCTTGTATCACTTTTGGAAAGGCAGTCACCTCCTAGACCCTGCTATCTGCGCTGCTCTGTGCCATACTGCTGCTTCCCTACCATCTGCACAAATCACATGAAAAGAATTGTAATTGCTCTCACTTTAAGGATCATAATCATTCTATCACTATTTTCCTTATACTTGTCTCAGCTCAGGATTATTTTTTTTTCCTAGGCAAGATTGTTGTCAGCTGCTACAGAGACATCTGTAACTAGACCTTAAAAACACTGGAAATCCTACATCTGCACTTTCCTGAATTAATTTTGTTGCCTCTTGTCATTACAACAGCATGTTATATTTTGGGTTCCATTCTTATTATTGTTTCCTTCTCTTTTGCATTTCGTGCCTGAGGATTTTAGATCTGTCCCAATGACACTGTTAAAAGGAGAAGATTCTATTGTTCTGGAACCAATTCCCTGCTCATCATCAAGCTGCAAAGAAGCACTCTGGGTTTGGCTGTGCACAGCAACCAACTATCTATCCATCTTTGGATAGGGTGCAAAAAGCATGCAGATTTCCTGTTCACAAACTGTTGGGTGATATGAACCATCATAAAACAGAAGTTTATCATTATTATTTAGTATTTCTTCAGAGCATAGAGGTTCCTGCAAGCAGGTGCTCAAATGGCACATCAAGCTATTGCCTTCATTCTCCTAACAATATGCAGTTGGTTCAAGCTACAAGAAGCTAAATCTGAAGTTCATTCCACTCATAAGCATAATTACACTTGGTTATGCTTTTTAAGGGGTATCTAGGGAGTGTATCAACAAATATCTGGAATCATATTAATTCCTTAAAGAGTTCAAAAACAACCTAAGATTACTGGTGGGTCTCTGTCTCACTTGAAGCAGTTATTGATACAACCCACGCTGTCATACTCATAAAATCAATCCTTGAAAAACATCTCTGGAGGAAGAGAGCAGCAAGATCAGAGGGACCTGCCTTCCCAGGGCTTATCCAAACCTACGTGTGTTCCCTGCCAGTGCCACATGGACCTCACTTATAATGGCAAAGCTAGTGCAAGAAGAATACATTAAGACTCTGTTTTGTATATCTGGTATTGCTGAAAATAGTAGATTTTGCAAGACCTTTCAATCATTTGCTGCTAGCTGTCAGTTCCTCTGCCCTCTCAAGGAAACAACCTTTCCCTGTAGCTCCTGATGAGCTGCGCCCTGCTGAAAGGCAGCCTGTGCCAAAAAGCCTCCCACCCACAGCAGTGCAAGTAAGAAGCCCATATTGTCAGTTTATTTTGTTGTATTCTGATGAAATGGCTCAGACTTGTCCAATAATGTTTCTCAAAAATTTTACTAGACTGCCGACCAATCTCACATATACACTGGTGAACCTTCATGATAATTTAATGTCAAAACAGAACTTGCTAATGACTCATCTGCTTTCTGGGGTTTTTAGTAAGGGTATTTTCTTCTCTTATCCTCTGCCTTATCTACCACTTCCAATTCAATACCAAGAACATACATAAGATATGGTGATTTTGTTGAAAGGATAAGTTACACTCAAAAAAGATAAATTACATTTACAATATCAAAGTATTTCATATAAGGTATTGTAATGGGTTGGGGCAGATCCCCTCCCCACCACAGGCAGAGCCTTTCCTTTCAAACCACCACAGGTATCAATGTATGGATCATCTCACACCAAATAACATCTTAATATGCGTATTGTTTCCTTTTCTTCTTGAAGAAAAGGAAATCTTGACTAAAGGAAATTTCAGAAATACTCTGTAAATATTACAATGCCCATACTTATACATGTTCTTCCAGATTGCATCACACCTCAAAAAATGGAAGCTATCTAAAACCCTTTAAAGAGAGTAGTGACAACAATAAGAAAAGCAAAATCTCCTTAGTGGAATTTAACTAAAAGTGCCAGGCATTTCAGTGATGAGCAACTCAGTGAGTGCATATCCTATTTTGTACATCTGAATCAAAACTAAATAAGGGTGCCCCTGTACTCTGCATTGGTTAGGCTGCACCTTGTGTACTGTGTCCAGTTCTGGGCCCCTCAGTTTAAGAAGGACATCGAGACACTTGAACGTGTCCAGAGAAGGGCAACAAGGCTGGTGAGAGGCCTTGAGCACAAGCCCTGTGAGGAGAGGCTGAGGGAGCTGGGATTGTTTAGCCTGGAGAAGAGGAGGCTCAGGGGTGACCTCATTGCCCTCTACAGCTACCAGAAGGGTGGTTGTGGCCGGGAAGGGGTTGGTCTCTTCTCCCAGGCAACCAGCACTAGAACAAGGGGACACAGACTCGAGGTGAGGAGAAAGTTCTTCACTGAGCGAGTCGTTCGTCATTGGAATGGGCTGCCCAGGGAGGTGGTGGAGTCACTGTCCCTGGAGGTGTTCAAGGGGAGATTGGATGTGGCACTTGGTGCCATGGTCTAGTTGTGAGGTCCGTGGAGACAGGTTGGACTCGATGATCCCTGGGGTCTCTTCCAACCTTAGTTGTACTGTGATACTGTGAAAGTAACCCTGAAAGAAGGCTTAGTATTATAACAACCTCAGATATCACAAGCTGAGCTCCATGCAGTGGAGCCAGGGCAAAGCAGGCAGTGGCCTTTGGCTTCATCACTCCTTTTAATCAAGCCACCACAGCAAATCTGAAACACAGGTACCATATTTCAATGGGCCATTTAAAAAACAAAAAAAAGGGAAGAAACCAAAACCCCCACCCAAACCACAATATAATTATCACTATGGCACATTTCAGACTCATGTCACAATGAATCTGCTTTAGTATGTGTCTACATTTAGCCTGCATCTGAGGCTAAACTCAAGCAGTTACTGTATCACCCAATGACCCCTCCCCAGCGGAGAAGGAAAAGTAGAGAAGACCCACATGTGCATACAAAAAGGAATGTAATGAAATAGCAAAATTGATGCTAATGTCAATACTAAGAATTTAACAGTACACTTGCCCAGCAAAAGCAAAGCAGTCAAAATCCAGGAAGGCCATCCTTAAAAGCAGGAAAGGAGTGAAAGAAACCCAAGCAAACAGCCCAGACAGGAAGCTCTCACAGAAAATACCACCCCTCTCACACTTCCTCCTTTATACTGAGCATGATACTCATGGTCTGGGATACACCTGTGAGCCAACTCCAGCCAGTTTTGGTGGCTGACTTAGAACTACTAATGGCCTGCTGTCCATGGCTGTCCTGGGATTTTTCCCCAGCAAAGCCAGAACAGTGTGAACTAATTACAATTGTTCTATGATTAATGAGTACTTACAAACATGCATCTTTTAAAGGCTGTCACCTGAAGTATAATCCCTCCACACAGATGTCGCAAGAATACAATAAGCAGACTAAAAAGAGTAGATAGGCAAATCTGAAGGGGAGTTGGAACTATGTACTCTGGGATTAGCAGCACATAAGGCATTTTTTTCCCTATTTATTAGTACAGGAAAATAAGTGGTGGTACTAGCAACAGCCACAAACCCTATTTCTTTCTGACTTCAAGAACAATACATCAGTATCAACAATAACTCCTTTATGTCTTTAACTTTTCAGAAGTTTATACTCCTTACTGGCAGAACAGGCTTTGTTATGTATCTGTGACCTCCAGGTGCAATTTTTGTAATTGGCTACACTTACAGAAGAATCCACAAATTAAGACACTTCAGACTAAACACAGCATGATACATACAGGTCTATTGGGAACACTGAGTCTCCTGTTCAAATAATTGCACCATTGCACCACTGTCCAAAACTAGGCCTTCAAAAATCTTGAGAAAGCAATGTCAAAGTGCTCTGAATGTGAGAGATGATGATGTTGCCCTTCCCAGGGTAATACTGCTAGATGGAAGAGATCAGGAGCTTCCAAACGAAATAGAAGGAGAAACTTTAGAACAAAATTAATTGTATTTACAAATTCCCTTCAGAGTAAGATCAGATGCACAGTCACTGCACTATGCACAATGCAAACAAACAAGCAGATTTACTTGTCTTGCAATAGGACCTGAGAAATAGGATTTTATTAAAACCAGAAATGATAAACATTTCTTCTGCCTGTTACTATCATAAGCAGCAATAGCACCTAACAGCAGTGCCTAGACCTGAGATATTCTACCTCTGGTGTGGATTATGTTAATCAAAGGACAGAAATAACTGAAGTAGACTGCTAATACTCCAAAGGATGGTCACAGTTCTTCACAGATGCTCTGTAAGTGCAAGAGCCCAAGCCTCATCTTGTGCTGAAGGAGAAATGGCCAGAGAACACCCTCAAGGGGTGGGGCTGACAAAATCCCCCACAGTACTGGACCATGGCAGCTAGTGATTTCCAGGGCTCGAAGGTTACTGAGTCTGTTAAAAAGGAAGTAACGGGTAATAGAGGTTGGATATTGCCTTCTGTGGGGATCCTGCTGACCAGATCAGCTGTGTCAGCAGTTTGCCTTTCCTGGACCCCAGGTTCTGCATGTCTCACAGAAATTGCAGAGGTTCACCCAACCTCTGTGTTACACTCCTGAGAAGGATGAAAGAATTTAACTGTATAGAGAAAGTCAACAGGACTGGGGGGGTGGGGAGGAAATGCATCCAAAAGGGACAGTGGTGATGACTGTCAGTCCTCTCCCTGTCATTCTTGGAAGATGGTCATATATTCAGGGCAGGAGGCAAGGAGATCCTACAAAAGGGAAGAGAAAGCTAAAGAATTGCACTGAAAGCATTATGGCAAAGACAAGGCACAGAGCGAAAGGACCCAAAGCAGCAGTTTCAAGTTGGCTCAAATGAAATTCTGATTTGATATAAAACAAAAACAAAAACCAAACAACCCACTAAAAACCACAACCATCCCAGATATTTTTATATTTTTAGGAGTATCTTCATCCTTGAAGATTTTCAAAACTTGGATGGGCAAGGCCCTATGAAACCTGTTCAGATTTTGAAAGCAGACCTGCACAGTGCAAGGGTTGGAGAGTTGATGCCCTCTAGAAGTC
Organism: Dryobates pubescens; assembly: GCF_014839835.1. NCBI lineage: Eukaryota > Metazoa > Chordata > Aves > Piciformes > Picidae > Dryobates > Dryobates pubescens. The sequence continues at coordinate 38,215,978 of NC_071614.1, forward strand.
TCCTCTAATCGAAATTATTCCACAAATTTAATAATTAGATTTAATATATTAATACAGACAAAATCAAATTAAAATATACAATTTTTAAAAGGCTTATCAAAGCATAGCAGCTTTAGATGCCAGTGAAGAACAGCTATTCCCTCAGAAGTTACAAAGTAGTGACCCTAGAGATACAATTCCTTAATTAATTTAGGAGTAAGCCATGAAGAATGATTTGGTGCAAGGAGCTGCTTATGAAAAATCTTTGACAGACTTATGATTTATTTATCTTCAAGCATCTGATGGTGTTTTGAGTAAACAAAAAAAAAGTCTAGACATTGCTATACATATTGGAGAACAAATGTCTTCATTTCCGTTCTCTAAAATACAGAACTTGATAATAATAGTTCTTTCATTCCCCTGAAATAATCTATTTAGATACACAGTATGTATGTGCCTTGCAATGCCTAAACTGTGATGTCTCCTAGTTGGAGATGATGGTACTACAAGGGATGAATGATGAACTTTGAGAAATAGTTTAGTGGGCATGGTGACATTGGGTTGACAGTTGGACTTGATTATCTTAGAGGTCTTTTTTCAACCTCAATGATTCTATGATTCTACATGCCAAGCTGCTCTTTCCATAGGGTTCAAAGATGAATCTTCACCACACAGAACTGCCTAGAGTAACATGCAGCAGATCTACACAGATGAAAAGAAGTCCTGCTGACTCAGGAACAGTCTTCAGTGAGAACACCAAAACCACTGCTGGAGAAGTGGAGATGCCTGGCCATGGGGGAGAGGGCTGGACCTGGTGGCACCGACCTGCACCATGCCCCTGGTGCCTCAAAGGTTTTCACAGGTTGGTCTCTTCTCCCAGGTGGCCAGCACCAGAACAAGAGGACACAGTCTCAAGCTGTGCCAGGGGAGGTTTAGGCTGGAGGTTAGGAAGAAATTCTACACAGAGAGAGTGATTGCCCATTGGAATGGGCCTGGGGAGGTGGTGGAGTCACCATCATTGGAGGTGTTTAGGAGGATATTTGATAGGGTGCTTGGTTGCATGGTTTAGTTGATTACATGGTGTTGGATGATAGGTTGGATGCAGTGATCTCGAAGGTCTCTTCCAAACTGGTTTATTCTATTCTATTCTATTCTATTCTATTCTATTCTATTCTATTCTATTGAGAACTGAGATGTCTCCTTCCTTCCATCTCACCCACACGCTGCTGAGCAATGCTAGCTATGGCTTGGTCCCTCAGGAGTTAGTCTGAGAGAGTGTTTCAGAATATGTTTTCATTGTGCCTTGTACAAGAAGTCTTTTTAATGCACAATGTCAATAAATTATGTGATAGAAAAACACAGATTATGCAGATAATAACAGAAGATGCAAGGTAAATTCCAGGGAATCCTGAGTGTTGTTTCTCCTTGCTGATCTGGAATTGTGTTTAAGATTTACATGTGAAACACAAGGATCTTAAGATTTTGGCAGCTGTTTTTTGCATTGTAGAAGCACATCCATTAAATATATAAAAAAATAATAAGAGTTCTTCACTGCATCTTTGTTAGAAAGACACTAGTCTTCATTAAAAATTAAAGTTTATGGCTTTGTACTAGGAGCTGGCAACAAAACTCTCCCAGTGGCCTTCTTTATTCTGCCGTGTAGGAGTCAAAGATATGCAAGGAAATTCAGTTCAGAAATTATGAGTAAGGTGAGAGAAGATGTTTTAAAGTACAAAAGTTACCACAACAAACAAAACAAAACAAAACAAAACAAGAAAGTAAAAAAAAACCAAACACATACCAGGAAAAATCCTAGCTGTTTACCTGCATTAGTGACTGGTCTTGGAAGCGTCTCTTCCAACCACAAGTGATTCTATGGTCCTGGTATCATCACAGATCTTTTCCATTGTGAATCAAAGAATAACTCATATACTGAAAGTGGTGAATCATGAACTAGCAAGGAAGTCATCTAGTACTTTATAATTTATTAGTAGCTTAACTGATATGGTTACTTTCAGAAGTTATTTGCAATATCCAAATTCATGTTTATTAATAGCTAAGAAATAGGAGGCACCTATGTAAGTGTGGGAAATTGAAGTCCCCACTGCATCAGGACCAAAGTGTTAAAACTATCTGGTATTACACTTCAAAGGTAGGTTTTATATGTTTGTCACTTTAGAGTTGTCAAAATTCTCTGTCCTCAATGAGACAATCGCAGAGATGAATCAGATCTAGCCATTTCCCCTGGCCAGGTGCCCTGAAAACTGGGAACCAGGCATAGTTTTTCCAACAGCTGCTTTGTTGTTACATGTAAGTCAAGTCCACTTTGTCATCTTTTGGCCCAACTCACAAACTGAGGTAGCAACACACTGCAGAACTCATGCATGCACAGAACTGGGACATTTCACTCCTGATGGAAAACTAAAAATGACAGCAGAAAAACAGAGAAGGAGGGCTTATTTTTAGGAATATCTATTTCATAGTTTGAGGTTACACAAATCTTTCATACACAGAGAACAGGACGCCTGTGCCTCATTCATGCCCTTGGCAATGTTTAATAGCACAGGGGGTTATAGATTTCAGAACACAAAACTGCTACCCACACATCCTTCCCAAATGAGCAGGCATTCTTATGGAAGTAATAGCTTTCTCTTTAAGACAGAAATTTGTCTTTATTACCTATGTTTCATTCAATATTGAACAATATGATAGCTTATTGCAAGCCCAAGACATTTGCAGAGATTTTGATGAAGGTGGGATAAAAAAAGATAAGTCTCAGTAAGCAGGTTATAATTTTTTTTTCAATTCTACTTGAACAGTTATGCTTCCAGTGAGGATTTCTAAGGAAGGAGACTGCATAATTTGTGCAGTCCCTTTTTGAAAATACAAAAAGGGAAGAGCAGCAAGGTAGGTTTAATCTGCAAGATGATAATGCCACACTGTTAAAACTATGTAGCTTCAATAAATTGCTCTAATCTTTAATCAACCTAAACTCTACATATCACTAGATGACCCAAAGATGTATACACAAAAAAGCTGTCTTTGATGCCTATAAAGGTGAAAAGACAGGTGTGAAGCACACACAAAAGGGCCTATTTCTCTGCAGCTGATGCTTCTCTAGTGCTGTGGAAGGAGCTGAGGCCAGCCTGGGAAATCCCCAGGAGTGTTACAAAGCTGGTAGTCATCAGTGACCTGATACACCCTTGGAGACAGTCATAAACTGAGCCCTGGAGATGACAGTGCTACCTCATCTCTTGAGAAACAGGCAACAGAGGCACAAATTCTCTACAACATGGAAGATTGAGTTGCAAGTCAAATAGAGATCACAGAATCATAGAACGTATTGGATTGGACAGGATGTCTAGAGGTCATCTAGTTCAACCCCTCTGCAACAAGCAGGGACATCTCCAAATAGATCAGGTTGCTCAGAGCTCCATCAAAACTGACCTTGAATATCTCTAGGTATGGGACTTCCACTGCCTGGCTGGGCAACCTGTTCCAGTGTTCCACCACCTTCATTGTAAAGAACTTCTTCCTAACACCCACTCTAACTCTACCCTCATCTTTTAAAAGACTGGTGTGATCAGTCATTGTGAAATAACATTCATCTTCTGAGATGAAGATTTTCATGGTTTTGCACAATTAGCGAAATGTTACTCAGATCACAAAGAGCTCTGCAATTTAGCAGTCAGAAGACATGCTAAGAAAAAAAAAAAAAAAAGAAGAAGAAGGAAAAAAAAGGCAAGTTCCTACCTCTTTGATAGCACTCATTTAAGTATTTTGTACAACAAAGAATTACTTTCACAGAGAAATGTCCCCAGTGTTGGAGCATCAAAGTGGGTTACAGCACTCTTCCAAGAACAAGAAAGAACAAAGGTGGACACCTGACTTGCAATTAATCAGGAATATCTGGAACAGTGTTAACTACATCCCACAACAGCACTCTAAGCACTCCCCTGAAAGAGAACAATTACCCTTTTCTGCTGTTTTCTAAAGCTTGCAAGGAGCAGTGGAACTACACAGACAAATCTTTTACTGTTCTTTTGTGATGCTTCTAGAGCCACCATTTGCCAGCAGAGAAATAAGCATGAGAACTGGTGGAAGAGTAGGGAACCATATTTTGTTGGTAAATGTATTATGTGAAATATCAGAGATTTTACATTTGTATTTTTTTAACTACAAGTAAAACTAAATGTAGTTTTAGATTATTTTATCTAATTGTTTTCAGTTGAGAACAAAAGGCTAAAGTCACACAATACTTAACGATATGATCAGTCTGTTTGACAAGCCTAGTCTGATGATGTCCTGGTTTGTAAACCAGGCAGATCCTCTCTTGCCCCTGAAAGGGGCAAAAGAATGACACCACACAAATGGATTGCAAAAGTGATGGAAAGTTTAAATGGAAAAGCAGCAAGTGTTTTACAGACGCTACAAGCGTAGTGGCAAAAGAATCCCTAAGCATACAGTGTCCCCTGCCAAAAGCCTCCCAACACTTCCCTTTTCCCCGCCTGAGGGGAAACACCCAGGGATCTTTCTTCCCCCCCCACTGCTAGGCTAGTCTCAGGCTGGCCAGGTCTGAGTATGCCCCCCCATCCCTTCTTCTCCTGGCATTAGACCTAGCCAGGCCTAAGAGGCCTTGAGATACCCCCCACCATTACCCGATAGGGAGCATCTCCCACAGGAGCAGAGAGGGAAGAAAGAGGAAGAGAAAAACTTTGCAGATGGATTTATAGGGTGCAGGATATTACGGGTATGAAATACGCTATTTCCTGTGTCCACCTTATTGGGTTGGATACTCTGGACACCAGAGGTGTAGCTTGTGTAGCAGGAACTGGAGGCACCCAGCCTTAACTGCCACAGATGAATATATTGAAGAATGAGTGCCTGACACGTTGAGAAGCCATCCCCACTGACACAAGATCCTGTTTCAGTATTTTAATTATTCTCATGGGTCATCTCATCTTCAGACATATCAGCATTGGTGCTACCTCACCACTGGTAAACATTAGCAACTTGCGTTTTTCCAAGGACTGAATTCGGCCTTTCCAAACCAGAATCTAGAATTAGTAAATAAATTGCTTGAACCTGTCCCAATTGCACTACCTGCTGACAGACTAAAGGGCTCTGCCACTGACTACTCAGATTGCTTACTCTAGCAAAAATGTTATTTGAAAAGATACCAAAAATGTTTTGATATCAGTCAAGACTTTGAAGTGTAAGTATAGGTCCTTTTGTAAAGTACGTGAGGTCTCCTAGAGCAGGTCCAAAGCAATGAAGCTGGTTAAGGGCCTAGGGAATAGGTCTTGTGTGGAGTGACTGAGGCAACTGGGGTTGTTTAATCTGGAGAATAGGAGGTTGAGGGAAGACCTTCTTGTTCTCCACAAATACCTGAGAGGTTTTAGTGAGGTGAGAGCTGATCTCTTCTCCCAAGAAACAAGTGATAGAACAAGAGGAAATGGCCTCAAGTTGCACCAGGGAAGGTTTAGGTTGGACATTAGAAAAAAACTTCTTGATTGAAAGGGTTCTCAAAGACTGGAACAGGGATGTCTTTTCCAACCAAAATGGTTCTATGAGTCTATAGATGGTCTGTTTATTTACACAACCACTCTGTGCCCATGGTGCGACAGCCCACTGAATTTCAGACTGCCTTAGATCTGGTCTTATTATTATAACAGACAAAACCCCATGAGGTAACTGCAGCTTATTTGTTGTCTGGAGTGCTCAGAGTGTTATGAAACATTAGGTGTTTGTTGCAATCAACACAGCAGAAAAAATAATATGCAATGGATGTTTCATACTAACACTCCAGATTCTTGCAATTTTTTAATAGTCTTTCATTTTCCTGTGATTATTTTATACTGTCTCATGGAAGCAATAGTAATTAATTTTGTTGAACTATCTCATTACAACACCAACAGGAGATACTGTGATCTATGAGCTAGAACAGAAACATTACTGTTATGTGTCATAATGTGGAAATCTATATCAATGAAAATGTGAAGAAAAAAACCAAACCAACAAACAAATGTTAAATTAAATAAACTACTTCTTCAGTGCCTGTAGGTATTGCCCTTTGACTTAGCTTCAGGAAAGGATGCCCCTTTCAATATCATCCTGATTTTTGTGGCAGGTAAGTAAATGTTTCCTGCTTGTCAAAGGTGGTTTGCTATTAGCTGTTCCTATTTTTTTCCATCTCTAAATTAATGAGACTATTAGGAACAGCAAAACTATGCATATGTATGTGTTACTGATGAAAATATGTTTGAAGACCATCCTTGTAATCAGTTACATTAAAAAATTAATACATTCCTGCTATAGCCTATTCCAATTCACAGATGTGACATGGGCTGACTTGATGACAAAGCAAATACCATGAATGCTGGTCCCCTCCACAGTACTAGCTTCCTCACTGACATCTGTTGTACACTTGTCACTCTTCCTAACAATGAAATCCAGCAACTGGAAACAGGAAACAGACACTTGGCATTCTTTGCTGGAAATTAGACATTAGAAAACATGGAAATCTAGAAGTCTAAAAATGGTTACATATTAAACAACAGGCATCAGAGATGAAACTGTGTAATAATAATAAGACTTTGTTTAAGGTATTTGCACAACAATGACAGTAAAGAGTAAAATTCACTAAAACTGACATCTAACTGGAGGAAGCATGTGACAACAGAAGGATAGAATGGTTTGGGTTGGAAGATACCTTAAAGATCTTTTAGTTCCACAACCCCTGCCATGGGCAGGAACACCTTCCACCAGAGCAGGTTGTTCAAAGCCCCATTCAACCTGGCCTTGAATGCTTCCAGAGAGATGGCATCCACAACTTCTCTGAGGAACCAGAGAATAGTATTAATTAGCTTGAGGATAATATAATAAATATTCCAAGAAACACATGTGTTTGCTCTTTAACTCAGTATACAGATGCTCATTATGTTTCAATACTTTGTTGTGATTAACATCCATTCACAAGTCACTGACTTGAGCCCTGATTCAGCAGTACGTCCACATCTAATCACATACTCAGTTTCAAAGTGCATGCTTCAGCATTTTGTTGGATTGCAGCATAAACTTTAGGGCTAGTAAATCTATACTAAATCAATAAATATTTAAATTAGTGACTCTTGTAACATTCATCACATACATATTTGGGTCACCACTTGAAACCCAATCTGTATGAGTATTTCAACTGCAAAACTGAACACATCCATAAGTAATGTAAAAAGTAAAGAATTGTCCCCATTTCTTACCATTTCACAGAGATCACAGAATCACAGAATGTTAGGGGTTAAAGAAACCTCTGGAGATCCTGAGCCAGAGCAGGATCAGCTTAAGCAGGTTGCACAGACCAGTGTCCAGGCAGATTTTGAATGACTCCAGAGACAGAAATACCACAGCCTCTTTGAGCAGCCTGGTCCAGTGCTCTATCACCCTCAAAGTAAAGAAGTTCCTCCTCATATTTAGATGGAGCTTCCTATGTTCAAGTTTGTGCCTGTTGCCTCTGGTCCTGTCACTGGGCAACACTGATGCCGTCATCAGTACCCATGCAGTTTATATATCCAACAGTCCCTGAATCACACCTTAGGTACCAGCCTACTTTGTAGTGGCCCTGAGCATGGTTTGTTACATAGTTCACAGTTTTGAGCCTCTTGCTGAGAAAAAGAAAGTCCAGACTGAACACCCAAAGATTACAACTAATTGTTTTGCTTATGAAATCATAAACAGGGCTTTGACTACTGCTAGTCTGAATTCTCAATGAATTTCAACATGCCTTTGCAGAAGCAAATGAGGAGAATAGTTGCTGATTTCTAATTATTACTATAATCTCTGTGTGTGTGTGTATATATATATACACACACACAGAGCAGTATTAAAATTATGATCTCTCTTTCATTATTGCTCATATAAGTAAATGAATGTCCTGAAAGATTTGGTTAGTATTTTTATGTTTTAGTGTTGTGGTGGGTTGAAATTTCCCCCCCCATCATTAACTTTGCCAGACTCGTTAGAAGGAAACTGTATTTACAAGCAAAACCTACACTCTACAATGGAATGCAATGAATATGTATAAAATATACATTATTTACAATATTATACAGATGTTTACAATTAGCAAACAACATGATAACCCCCTGGTCAGAGACCAGGGAAGCCATTCCACTGCCCCCCCAACCTCCCTGTCCCAAGAGAGAAGAGACTCAGAGAGAAAAGCAATGGGTTGGACTTAACTAAACAACACAGCCAAACCAAGGTCAGCTAGAAGCAGATCAGTCTCTCCCGAGTGAAGCAAAGCAGAGAGATCAGAAAAGGAGAGAGAATTATTTAGATACAGCCTGTTTTATGACAGATATTTATCCAATGAATTTGTTTAGAATAATCTTTAGTTTTCCTTTTTACGCCCAACAGTGATTTATTTATATTTTTCTACTTTTTCTGCTCAAAATCTGTAGCTAAATTTTAAAGGCACAGCCTAAAACCACCACAAGTGGCTAAAGGTAATTTTCATCTGTCAGGCACTACTTGGAGAAAAGGATGAGAATGACACAGAGCAAAGCAAAAGCAGGCCCATGAGGACGCTTTGCAAATCCAAAACTGGACCAATAAAAACACCTCTTCTGCTGCCTTAGTTACACTGGAGCAGGTGGACTTGGAAGAAGAGGATGGGCTTTGCTGAGGGTATAAAGGAAAACAGGCATGTATAGTATATCTTGCCATACCTATGTAGTTTTTAGTCCGTACTAAGTTAGTAAAATTAGGGTATACACATTTTCTTTAAATGAATTTGGGAGGGGAACAGAGAGGTTCTTTTGGCTTATTTATAATTTTTAAGTAATGCTGGAAATATTTGCCATATTTTTTGATGCCCACTAATGCAATGAGATGAGAACTTGGGCCAGCTCTCTAACAAGCTGCAACAGCACAGAAAATGCAGAATGGAAAATACATGCAGCATCATTCCTGGGGGATAACATTTTCCTCCCTGCTGGTTTGTCCAGCACCACAAGTGCAAAGAAGCAAAAAACTCCAGGAAGTTCAAATAATTCAATGGTCAAACTTGGCTCTACCAAGTGATACAAAACAATCATTACCAAAACCAGCTAGAGCATAAGAATCAATCTGGACACGGTTCAAATTCACCTAGTAGTCTTTCACATTATGAGTACATTACAGATGGCATTTCTTGCAGGAACAGCTAGGAATAGTGACCTTTTGTTTTTCCAGTTTACACTGAAAATTCCTGATTTCCTATGGTGAAGAAGGCTACAACAGACCCGTGGTGTCTTTTTCATTGACGGATGAACAAGAAGAGCACAGAGAATGTGAATGCAAAGCCTAAAAATCCAATTTTTTTTCTCATAGTGTGACACTTCAGAAAAGAATTATCAGTTTGTGATTTTCCCAAGCATGTAATTAGCTTATATACCCATATACACCTTTATATCCTACATGGTATCCTAGATACCTTATTCAACAAATCCTAAAAATAGTAGCGTAAATAGACAAAACAGTAACTCCTTATTCTTCCCACATTTTTCACCTGATTAGACAGCATTATACTTTTCACAGCAGCAAATACTGTAATTAAGTCTATCAATTTCATTACAACTTCTCAAGTTGCACCAGGGGAAGTTTAGGCTAGAGGTGAGGAAAAAGTTCTTCACAGAGTTGCCGGCCACTGGAATGTGCTGAAGGGTGGTGGAGTCACCATCCCTGGAGGTGTTCAGGGGGGGATTGGATGTGGTACTTGAAGCCATGGTTTAGTTAGTCATGAGGTGTTGGGTGACAGGTTGGACTTGATGATCTCCGAGGTCTTTTCCAACCTGATTGATTCTATGATTCTATGACTTTCACCTGCTTATTCTCCTTCCCCAGAATTATCCCTCTATAGCTGATTTCATCTAAAATAGCATCTGGAATGCATTACCATAATTTGGGGGTTATTATGAAGGCTGGTTTTAGAAAGTCCATAAAAATTGTTCATCCCTGTGAACTGGGTATAGTGGATGAAAGAAAACAACAAGGGGTTCATGTGCAGCCTTGGGGATGGAATGTCTTGGGAAGGTTGTTGTCCTGCTCCTTGTTACCCACACTGCCCTTGTCACACAAGCTACACCTGCACTGGAGTTAGCTCAGCTATCAAACCATCATGTAGCAGCTGCTAAGCTGCCCATGCTTGCAGCTTAGAGTAAGGAGAGGTGACTAAAAGAGATGAGCCAACACTGCTGATAGCAGAAGAGACTTCCTGCTCCTCCCACCTACTGCCCTAACATCTCTTACAATCATTTGGCTGTTTATCCAGCCCAATACAGATCCCATCAAGTTCATCCAACTGACAGAAAACAAATCCAGAAAAAAATGGAAACATATATACAGTAATATATGATGGTTTATTGAGCTAGATCTGGCCTTGGTGATAGGGCAGAACCATACAGGCAGAGATGAGGAGAAGGTGAGATGGAGCAGAACCACCTCATTTTACGTCAACAGGACCACTTTGGCTCCCTGATTCAAGGGCAGGGAACTGCTTGAGAGGGTACAGCAAAAGGCTACAAAGACAATTAGGAGACTAGAACATCTTTTATGAAGAAAGGCTGAGGGATGTAGGACTTTTTAGCCTAAAGAAGAGAAGATTGAGGAGGAATCTTATCAATAAATACTTAAAGGGTGGGTGTCAGAAGGATAGGGCCAGTCTTTTTTCAGTGGTGCCCAGTGAGAGGGCAAAAGGTAACAAGCACAAATTTGAACACAGGAAGTTTCATTAAACATAAGGATGAATTTCTTTACTCTGAGGGCAGCAGTGCACTGGACCAGGATGTCCAGAGAGGTGGTGGAGTCTCCATCTCTGAAGTCATTCAAAACCCTCGTGGAAGACATCCTGTGCAAGCTGCTCTAGCTGATCCTGCTCTGGAAGCGGGGCAGGACTAGAAGATCTCTAGGTGTCCCTTCTAATCCCTACCATTCTGTGATCTCCATGGCCTGAAAAAGATGAGCTCAGTGTCCTCTTTCATAGGATCATAGGATGTTAGGGGTTGGAAGGGACCTTCAAAGATGATCAAGTCCAACCCCCCTGCCAGAGCAGGACCATAGAATCTAGCACAGGCCACACAGGAACACATCCAGAGGGGTCTTGAAAGTCTCCAGAGAAGGAGACTCCACAACCTCTCTGGGCAGCCTGTTCCAGTGCTCTGTGACCCTCACAGTGAAGAAGTTCCTCCTCATTTTGAGGTGGAACCTCCTGTGCTGTAGTTTACATCCATTACCCCTTGTCCTATCACAGGGTGCAACTGAGAAGAGCTTCCTGAGCTTGCTCACAAGAATGGTATGGGAAACAGTGTCAAAAGCCTTACTAAGGTCAAGATAGACTGCAACCACTGGTCTCCCTGCATCTATTCATTCTGTTACAACATCATAAAAGGCTATCAGGTTAATCAAGCTTGATTTCCCTTTGGTAAATCCATGCTGACTACTCCTAATAACCTTCTTCTCTTCCAAGTGCCTAGAGATGACCTCCATAATGAGCTGCTCCATCATTTTTCCAGGGATGGAGGTGAGGCTTCCTGGTCTGTAATTTCCTGGAACCTCTTTCTTGCCCTTTTTGAAGACTGGAGTGACACTGGCTTTCCTCTGGTCCTCAGGCACCTCTCCTGTCTGCCACAATTTTGCAAAAATGATGGGTAGTGGTAGAGCAACAACATCAGCTCTCTCAACACTCTTGGGTGTATCTCATCAGGGCCCAGGGACTTGCGAATATTCAATTTGACTTCACTCAGAGTCAAGCAGGTACAGATTTCAACAGTAAACACTTTTGTTAGGTGTTTAAAAGTTAAAACTGAGCCCTTTAGAGAGGACAGCCCTGGAGCTGAGGAGACAATAAACTCAATGGAAGGATGAAGACACTAAGCAGGCAGAAGTAAGCCAGGATAGGGACTCCCTTCCCTGGCTGAGCTGAGGCGTTCACAACCATACTTCTCTTCAGAGAAAACTTAAAAGAGCTTAAACTTAAAACATCAAAACAGGAAAGGTAAGTAGTTACTTTGCGAGAATTGGAGACAAGAGCAGAGTCAGGAGAGGTTTCAGCTGAAACTTTTTGCTTAGTGCCATGAAAGGCACAAACCGGATTCGGCAGCATCAAATGCTCCTGGAAACCCACGCAAGAGTCCTCACACAGTCATCTACACTTTGATGGGTACAAAGGTCATTTCTCAGAGCCATTAACAATGTATTTTTAAAAATTCTAACTTAAAGTTTCTAGTACTAAGGTTGTCATTTTTTATTAAAACATTCCTGACTTTTTTCCCCAAATCTCCAGGAGAGTGAAACTCTCTGTGAATGATTCCTTCACATGAAACACTCTCCTGTGCACTGTAAGCATAAAAGGATCTCAGAAATCATGTCTGATGAAGTGGATGTCTCTTGGGAGAGTGTCAAATGAATTTATGTGCAGTTTATGAAATGTGGGTGATGGAATAAAACTGCTGTATTGCTGAAAGCCTTTATGTATGTGAAATCTGCCATTTCTGGTATCGGTTCTGTCATTTATCTCCCAGGTTACAGATAGTGAATGATTATTGCACATAAAAGCATCCACACAGGTGAGACAGTTGCAAAGCAAAAGGCAGGCTAAGGACCAGGCTAGACTTGGTAAAACAGTTCGCTTTGTTTTACCTTAGAGAGAACATCTCAGGCAGTGGAAATTCCCTGGATGGCTTCCAGATTTTGTTCAGCAACTATCAAAACACAAACATCCATGGCAGTGCTGGAAGCAGGGATCAGAGCCACACACCTTTGCTCTTGGGGGAGAGCCCTGAAGAGCTAGCAAAATCTTACCTTATCTTCTACTGGAGAGGAGAGAAATTTCAAAAGATACACAGTGCAGATTTTTTTTGCCTCTAAAATGACCCATAGCAAGTACAAGACTTATTATGACTCATGTTTATACCTCCAAGGGCTTAAAATTAGACTTCCCCAGCTGCCAGGGACAGAAGCTACTCTGTAATAAGCTGGGGCTTAGATACACCCTGTGAGTTCAGCTCCCAGAGACAGGCACCTGACTTAACATCCTTTTGGGTCTGGACTCAAAGATTTTTAACTGCATTTCCCTGGCTGCACTTATCTAACGTTCTATGCCAGCTGTTCCAAAGTTGATCTTGTGGTTGTATTGCACACAAAGATATTTTTTCCTTTAGGCAGTTTGCTCATGAATTTAACGTTAGATGTTGTAGGATATGGACTCATTCGCACATAAATGCAAAATATCTTATGAAATTCTGGCAATGGAATAACATTCTGCTGTCTGTACTTTGGCCTGAAGAAATCTTCTTGTTCACTGAGTCTAAATATTATAATGTTAAAATTAATATACTTGTTTTCTCATTCAGGGAGAGCAGTGTTGTTGTCCACCTTGGCTTCAGCACGGCTTATGACACAGTCCCCCCATAACATCCTTTTAGGTAAGCTGGGAAGCATGGGTTAGAAGAGTGGATGGTGAGATGGATTGACAACTGGCTAAACAACAGAGCTCAGAGAGTAGTGACCAATGGTGCAGAGGCTAGTTGGAAACCTATAGCCAGTGCTGTTCCCCAAGGGTCAGTACTAGGTCCAGTCTTGTTCAACATCTTCATCAGTGAGGTGGATGAAGGGATAGAGTATACCCTCAGTACGTTCACTGGTTATAAAAAAAATGGGAGGATTGGCTGATACAACAGAAGCCTGTGCAGCCATTCAGCGAGAAATGGACAGATTGGAGAGATGGGCAAAGGAGAACCTAATGAAGTTCAACAGTGATAAGTGGAGAGTACTGCATTGGGAAGGAATAGCCACAGTAAGGGTTGAGCTGCTGGAAAGCAGCTCCATGGAGAAAGACCTTGAAGTCCTGATGGACAGTAAGTTGTCCACAGGACAAGCAATGTGCCCTTGTGGCCAAGAAGGCCAAAGGCATCTTGGGGGGCATTAAGAAGAGTGTGGCCAGCAGGTCAGGGGAGGTTCTCCTTCCCCTCTACTCTGTCCCAGTGAGACCACATCTTGAGTATTATGTCCAGTTCTGAGCTCCCCAGTTCAAGAGACAGGAAAATACTGGAAAGAGTCCAGTGGAGGGACATGAGGATGATTAAGGGACTAGAACATCTGTTTTATGAAGAAAGGCTGAGAGACCTGGGGCTGTTTGGTCTGGAGATGAGAACACTCAGAGGAGCTGTAAAGAAAACCAAGAAAGGCTTCTAAAAGTACATTAATCAGAAAAGAAGGGTTAAAGAAAGCGCTGTCCCCCCATGATGTGCAACAGTGGGGAACCAGTAACAACGGATGAGGAGAAGGTTGAGATTCTCAACAACTTTTTTGCCTCAGTCTTCACTGGCAACCCCTCTCCTCGTTGCTCTTGTGTTGATGGACCACAAGTTGAGACCAGGGTGACATGGACTCTCCCACTGCAAGTGAAGACAAGGTATGCAATCATCTGAGGAACCTGAAGATATACAAGTCCATGGGACCTGATGAAATGCATCCCAGAGTCCTGAGGGAACTGGCTGATGTGGTTGCTCAATTCCTCCACCTGGGCCAGAATAATCCTCATTATCAATACAGACTATGGGATGAGGTGTTAGAAAGTAGCCCTGTGGAAAAGGACTTGAGGCTGCTGATGGATGAGAAGCTGTACATGAGCAGACAGTGTGCGCTTGCAGCCCAGAATGCAAATCACATCCTGGGCTGCCTCAAAATACATGTGGCCAGCAGATCCAGAGGGGTGATTCTGCCACTTTGCTCTGGTGAGACCTCACCTATGAGTACTGCATCCAGATCTGGAGCCCTCAATATAGGAAGGACATGGACCTAATGGAGAGGGTCCAGAGAAGGGCCACGAGAATGATCAGGGAGTTGGAGCACCTCTGCTATGAGGACAGGCTGAGGGAGCTGGGGCTGTTCAGCCTGGAAAAGAGGAGGCTCCAGGGAGACCTAATAGCAGCCTTACAGTACCTGAAGGGGGCCTACAGAAAGGATGGGGAGAAACTGTTTACAAGGGCCTGTGGTGACAGGATGAGCAGCAATGGCTAGAACTAGAAAAGGGCAGATTTAGATTGGGTTTCAGGAAGAATTTCTTTACTATGAGGGTGGTTGGAGTCCCTTCCCAGGAGATATTCAAGGTAAGATTTGGCGAGGCCTTGGGCAGCCTGGTCTAGTTGAGGATGTCCCTGCTGACTGCAGGGAGGTAGGACTAGATGACCTTTGGAGGTGCCTTCCAGCCTGGGCTCTCCTATGATTCTATTAATGTTTACAAATATCTGAAGAGTTGGCATCAAAAGAAGGGGCCCGTCTCCTTTCAGTGATGCTCTGTGGTAGCATGAGGGACAATGGGCACAAAATAGAACATGGGAAATTCTACCTCAACAGGAGGAAAATTATCTTTATTGTGAGGGTAACAGAGCACTGGAACAGACTGCTCAGAGAGCTTGTGGAGGTCTCCTTCTCCAGAGACTTTCAAAACCCATCTGGGTACGTTCCTGTATGGCCTGCCCCAGGTGATCCTGCTTTGGCAAGGAAGTTGGACTCAATGACCTCCAAGGTCCCTTCCAACCCCTAGTATTTTCTGATTCTATGATTCTGTCATTACAGATTATCATTATGACCTTATTCTAACCTGCTATTTTCCACCAGTCCAGTGATACATAAGACTCCCTCAAGCCTTGAAACAAGCTACTACATATACAACACAAGCACTAGAGCTCTCCATTCTTGGTCTCCTCATGTATTGCTGCATGAGGCTTCTTATACTACTTTCATGAGGTTTGTGTTCCAGAAAATCAACACTGTATTTACCTGGTGCCTATTTCCCTATAACATCCATGTAAGAGGGCAGAGGATGGCAATACCACATCATTAGAATCAGAAATACACAGGCTCACATTTACAAATCTTCTCTTAGTCAGATAGTTGTCTGGAAGAGGAAATGAGCAACAGTTCTTTAAAGTATTTTATCAGTTCTTCGTAGTTCAGATCTAGTCTGATCTAAAGCACTGCTGGCAGCTGCACTACTAATATTCATTAGCCAGAGGGAGCAACAGAGCAAACTTCACCTTTGCTATTTTTTTTCCCCTCAAAAATGCTCTGAAGCTATTACAGAAGTCCTGATCCCATGCTCCAGACGGCACAGCAGAGGAACACAATGGCTTGCTCTCTGCTTATGTGTTTGATTTTCTGTCCAACAAACAGTGAGTGACAGTCTGACCTGAGTATTCAGTTGAAGGGACTGGGAAATGTTCCAAAATCCTCCAGTTAAGATGTACCCAAAGAAGCTCTTATGGTTATATTTGCTTTTGGCATCCTTTGCAGTCCCTACAGGCACACACCTCACACTGACTTCAAAGAGAAATTATAGGAATCCACACTGATGCTTTCAACACTGACACTTCCAGCACACTGATCTTGTGTTTTCATAAGTGTAGCATCTTTAGCCCTTCCATTCCAGCATATGGGCTAGAAACAGATACTTGGGTGACTTGTTTGTGGCAGTGGCTGATGCTGAACTGAGGAAGTTACTCATGCAAGTCATATGGAAAAGCTGCTAAGGTAAAACACTTGAGAAGAAATGAATGGGGTGGATTGGAGGACACTGGACAACAGCATTTGCAACTACAGTCAAAGAGTCTGGAGGAGATATTTGGTCTAGGCAGAGTAACAGGGGGATTAAGTGTGACACAAAGTGAAAAATCAAGTTGTGAGTGAAAGGCAAGATAACACTTAGAAGATGTCCATTGTGCAAGTTGCCAAATCTCATTCAGACCTAGCTCAGATGCAGTGTTGCTTTTCTAGCAGTAAGTGGGACTACAACAGAGTCTAGCCACCATGCTAAGGGTATCTTTGGAGGAGCACCGTGGCATCCAGTCCAACCCTTCTCTTCATGACATGGCGAGAAGACATTGCAGTACAGAAAATCCCTGTCTTGCACACCAAGCAACAACTAGGCAAGGCGTACTAGAGGCCTTAGAGGTGGGTGAAAATGCAGCATGAGTCTGCCCACAAAGAACTGTAAAACTGGCAGTGGCTGCGGAGGATGACCAGCATTCCTGGAAACACTCAAGGTCAGCTTGGATAAGACTCTGAGCAACCTGATCTAGTTAAAGATGTCCCTGATCACTACAGGGGGAGTTGGACTAGATGACCTTTTCAAGGTCTCTTCCTTCCCAAACCATTTAATGATTCTATGATTCTACAATCAAGCAACAAAGCAAGATCTGAGGATACACCTAGGGTGTGGACAAGGCTGGGAATGGAATGCAAATTCTGGAATCTGTCAGGAGACCACAATCCCAAAAAAATGGTATCTTTGCCACCTAAGCACAGCCCTAAGTTCTGATGCTGGCTTTCATTTTTTCTTAAAATCCGATGTCTTCCAGTTAAAGACAGGAAAGGTGTTACAAAGGTGCCCTCTAAACACCACTACCAAGAACTAAGCTACCTGCAGCTCAAGAACATTCTGGAAATGTTAAGCTATAAATTTTTGATGGTGGTGAGCACTGGGATGACCACCATTTACTCTAACACAAATGCCAGAAATAGAAGGACATACAAGTCTTTTGAAAGGTTATTATCAAGTACAGACAAACCTTGCACTACCAGTGGTTAAACAGGAAGTCTCAGGAGGCAGCTTCTAGCTAGAATTACCTACAGGGACTATTGATGTCTGTGCTAAGAAAATGTCAGTGGGGTGGAGAGAAAAGATCTGCTGGAGAATAGAGGAGAGAGGATACTCAGAAGTGCTGAAGAATCTGCTGAATATCATTAAGGCTAAGAACAAATCCCCAGAATTTTCAGGTTTGATCCCCCAAATGGTTCAAAATACCTACTGTCATGTTTCTTTATATCTATCACAATATGACTTAGATTGGTCTGTCTGTACTGGAACTTTTAGATAAAAGTATTATGAAGGCTTGTTTATGGCTAGGATAGACTGCTTTGGGGTTTTCTGCTGGCTGGGTATACTGTGCTTCAATATCTTCAGAATATCTGAGGACTTGCTCACACTTCCTGTTTCTAAACAAAAGATGAAGGGAAAAAAAAAAGGAACAAGAAAAAGCCTTAGAGGGATGAAGCAACACATCTGACTCAAAAAACAACTTTTGTTCATTTCCAAGGTAGATGGAAGGAAGTACAGCAGTTAAAGATTTCAAAGGTGACAATCGTTCTTTAAAATTCTTCTCTGGTCCTACCTTCTAAGGAAAGGTTCATTGGCAATAAGAAAATAAAAACTAATTTTGAAAGTAAACAATGGCTTGAGACTAGGGAAATTTGACAAGGAAGATATCCATGTGAACCATAGTATTTGGTGCAGGGTAGCTAGCAACGAGGAAGACAAAGTCTTCCACAGGATTTAAACTGTTCACCTCAGATTTTGTGCCTTTAATCAAGCTACACTGGTTATTGCTTATAAAGGATGTAAGATAAGTTAAACATGACATCTACTTTGCTTTCATTCAAATTTCCATTACTTAGATTAGCTGCTGTAACAGTGACTTTGCACAGACATACTTTCTCCTAGAGACTCTTACCAATTGTAATGCAGTGTCAAAAGGCTAAGAGTTCAGAACTGACAGCTGTCTCACCATCATATTAAAGGGTCTACTTAAGGCAGACTTTTGTGTGCCTCCACTATTACTCAGGCAGGATGCTGGTGATGTAAGCAGCACTAGCAGCTTGAAGTGTTGAGAAGCAGGAGAAAGGAAAAAAATGGCTTCATATCGCAAAGCCCTCTGTCTGGTGCCTTCAAACTAAGGTGGAACATGAGTCCGACAGCCAATGCTAGTGGCAATGAATGTCATTTCTTCCTTGAGGAACACGTGCTATCTGGATTTCTGGTACGCAGTTGAATTCCACATCATCATCAAAAAGAGGTTGGGGGAGAAGGTGATGTGAGCTGTCATGGCAGGTAATGTATGGATCAGAGGCTGGATATGCCTGATCTAGGAGATTTCTTTGTGTACATAAAAGCAGAAAGATTCTTGAGTGATTTAACTATTCAAGGACGGCCAGCCCATTACCGCAAAGATTACATTCTCACACAAACAGCTGTATTCATCAGAAAGGTTGATGGCTGATTCTCTAAGAGTGGCACAGATTTCTGTGGCTTGATTTATTGCCCATATGAATGAGTTAGCATTTTGTGGGGTTTTTATTGTCTCCTTTCTATTCATCCTTTCTACTGGTATTCATTATTTCCTATGTCAAAATTTTCAGTCATTCAGTAACATAACAGAAAGTATAGGAGGATCTCTAGTATGATCTTGTAAAGAAGCTCCTCTAACTCTGGGAAGGGGGAAAAAAAACCAAAGCCACACACTGTTTGCAAACAAAGGTCAAATCAAAGCAAGCAAGCCCAACAAACTGGAGTGAATGGAACAGAATGATCCATCTGCATTAGCACTTCCCACAGCACTGCCAACTCCTGTGTTTTTATTTTACTTTCCCTAATTTCTTGAGGTTCCAGATCGTTGAATCAGGAGACTTCAAAACAAACATAACTTCCTTTACCGAAAGGTGTCCTAATCCACCCTTCTTGCAAAGAAAAGCTTGAAAATATGAAGCAAATGAAACCTGAAGGTTTAGAAGTGAAAACCAAAACTGAGAAGCATTTTTAATAGGAAAAAACCCACATCATTTTTAAACAATCCCATGATTTTCTGAGGCTGACTCATGATTTTGTAATGTTTAAAGTTGGCAGTACTGATACCCTGTGATTTAGATGACTAATCACACACTGAAAAGCTAATAATCAAAGTAAGCAGTTTGTGAAGTACACACAGACTAGAAAATATGTATCTCAACTACTCAGCAAAGGCTTATGCATAAATTGAGAGCAAATAAAATCAGTTTATATAACTGCTTCACAGAGAGAGAAAAGAGCTAATCAGTTAATCAGTTATTTTATTTGTATCACATAATGCTACCAGCTGCAGTAGTAAGCGTGAAGAAGGGAGAGTATGAAATAGGATAACCGGGTAGATCTTCAGCAATGTATCCACAAGGAATAAGGGGGCATGGATAGAGTTCAGCAAGCAAAACACAAGGGTAAAAATCAACTAAAAGAAGGCTGCAGTTACACTGCACACTACACATGAAAAACACCTGGGAAAAGGAGACAAGGCAAACACAAAAGGAAGTCAGGATAGAAGTAGTAAATTGGCTACAAAGAGTTAAATCTAGATGTAATGTGCAGTCACAGAGGATGACTATGGGAAGGAACTAGGAGAACTAAAGCAGCAAAGGAAACATCATTTGAAAACAGGTGGAGGCAATAGGGGTGAATCCTGGCTTCTTGGTGGGTTTTCCGATTAAATCACTTGTTCATGCACAGTGGTTCTCAACTGGGCTCTTTCCAACCTTTTATCTTACCTGGTATTGAACAGACAGCAGAAGGAGGTGTATACAGCATGTGCTTGGCATCAACTAGCTTTCCTAACAAGAGGGATTATTTTCTGAAACTCTGCTCATAATAAAATTATGTTGATATAAGCTCAAGTATCTACACTTAGTAACGCTGCCCAAGCAGCTTAGTTCCCTCAAAATAAAAATGGCAAGGGAGGATGATTTCTGATTTTCAGAAGTTAAAGAGGAATTGAAGAAATAGAGCTAATATGGTGGGACTGCACTTACAGATTTACAAAGGCAGCAAACAAAGTCATATCAATCATCCAATGCAATTCCCATGCTGTGAGCCAGGACAACTTAAACTAGATCAGCTTGCTCAGGGCCACATCAAGTTTGACCTTGACATCAAGTTTGACCTTGAATGTTCCCAGGAAAGGGACCTCCACCACCTCTCTGGACAACCTATTTATTTGAATAAGTATTTTTGCAGCTCCCTCATTGCAAAATATAAAATACATGTAGCACTGGCCTACAAGCTTGCATCGTCTTTATATGAAATTTCTATCTTTTTACATATAAAACTCATATTCTATCTAAAATGAAATAGAGCTGTTAAGTAATTTCAGAAAACTCTCCCACAAAGGCATACTTAATTACAAGTCTGCCAAATGCAAGTTGCGTTTTCTTTTGAAGAATCTGTTATAGACAGGATATTACATCAGTGGGATCTCTAGTCTGATCCTGTAAGGAAGCTCCTCTATTAAAAGTGACATACTGTTTGAAAATGAAGGTCAAATCAAAGCAAGAAAGCCCAACAAACTGGAGTGAATGGAGCAGAATGATCCATCTGCATTAGGGCTTTCTCTAGAAGCTGTCACAGGCTCACCACCACTGTGATGTCTGAGGTGCTCTGTAATTGGGGCGCGTACCCAAACTCAAGGGCAGACTGCAGGCTGAACAGCAAAGACAGAAGGACCTATTTCACAGCTGTCAGCCAGCTAGGAAAGATATTCCACTCATTACTCCAGATGGAGACTGGCTTACATTTTGGTGCAGTGAGTGAGGGGGTGACTGAAATGCTCAGATTCATTCATGAGCTGCACATACAACATGGCTTTTGAAAACGCAGTAGTAATGGACAGAAAAAGGGGCAAGGGCCCCTCAGCATCATTAATCCTTAGTGCAGCAGACACTGGGGTCACTGAAAATAAGTAGTCACAGGATAGATGCCTCACATTAAAGCCCTTCTATTCTGCTTTTACATATATTTTTAACAAATGCCTCAACATTAACTATGGCCTTCGCTGCAGGAGACCATTCTCTGGTGACAGCTTTCTACCTCTGCTGACACCATTTCTTAATGAACTGCAAGTATAAGATTTACTCAAAAAAGGAAATATGAAATATTTTCCTAGAAAAGTATACAAGTGCACAAAGGAAAAATATTTAAATAAATATGTTGGGGGAAATACACGGGGTGACAGAAGAGTCAATGACTAAAAGCCCTTCATGTTCTGCATGACATTTTTTCTGTCATGCAGGGAAAATGGAGAGCTCTGACAGATGTATGTTAGGTGGAGAAAAGTTGCTACAAAGATTGGCAAAGAGCAACTCACCATGCAGCGTACTCTCAGCGTACTGACAGAACAGCCCTGTGTATTTTTGAGGGCTGCTTTTAACATCCAGAACATTTCAGTGTATTTCTTTTACTGAAACAAACCACTTATAATATTGATGCAAAACATATAATAAATAAAAGTTAAATCAATCTTCATTATTCTGCCTTGGTATATAGGTTTTGAGCAGCAAATCCCACATATTCTGTGCCCCTACTATTCGTACCATTTAACATGTTCAGGTGATACTGCATTGTTCCACATGGCTCCTTCTGCCTAGGTGTCTGTAAACTAAAGTGATCTCATGGTAGACATTAAATATGACAGTTTGGGGATCTGCCTAAGGGAACTCAAACATCTCATGAACCCTTTGCAAGCTTGTACCCTTGTTTATGTTTTTTATTGCAACCTTGAATCATTTGTTTTTCAAAGAAAGGAGATACTGATCTATGAGGGGTGGATTGTATGTGCTTCTGTCATATATTCTGCTTTGGATAAAGTCTGATAATGTCTTTGCTGGGAGCCTACCTGTCCCTAACTGAAACTGCCACAGCCCCTGCAGAATGAAACAGCAGTCCAGGATAGGCACCATGGGGGAAAGTATGAAGAAACTGGGTGCAGACTATCGAGAGAACAGAGACTCAGCATGGCTCTGGAGACACTGCACCACAGAGCTCAGCCCCCCAGAGAAGACCTCAGCCTTGGCTTCAGTATCCTCACAAGTCTTTGAGTCCTGTCAAGGGTCAGGCCAGGGCATCAGAGGGTTTGGACAGAAGTTAGGGAGTCCTGTAGACCAAAATCTTCCCAGTACTAGAAGGATGGTTATGAGGAAAGAACAGGACAGCAGTGGGTGCCAGCAACAGCTGTCCAGCAGCACTGCCTGATGCAACATGCTCAGAGTCCTGCTCCCACTAATGCTCTGAAATGTCATCAGACCCCAGGGAACTGCTCTGCCATTATGATCTTGAGCTTGTAGCTGTGTATCTCATCGATTTTGTCCTTCCCTCAAACACTGAAAAATGTGGATTCAGCAAGACAATAAAATCAAAAAATTAGCAGTGTTTTTGCAAGAACATGAATTCATGCATTCCATCCTCCATGACACCCAACAAAAGCTGCCTGCTGTTCACCAGCACCCTCTCCTTGTTTCACTTCCAGTGTACACATCTATTCATACTCTGCAGTCTCTCAAATGACCACTGAAGCTCCCATAAACAGAGTCCTTATCTGAAGATCTGTGAGCCTTCAAGAGATCAGTGATTTCGGCTACAGAAAGAAATAACGGGCAGCCATCACACAACACCAGCGGAATGCATCTTACCACCGAGAACTGCCAGGATATAACCATTAACTGCTCCACTGATGATGATTATGGTTCTAGATCCCCTGACACACAACTAATATCATTTAGGGACAAGTGACTGTGCCCCAAAGAAAATGTAAAAGCACACAACCAGCACTGATGCAATACAACAGCTCTTGGCCAAGGTCTGTGATGGGTGAACTCTCCATGGTGGCAGCAGTGGTGAATGTGGGGAGGAGCTGGGGCTGCAGGCTGCAGCCTGCTGGGCAGACAGCAGGGACCATGAATGGCCAGAGAGCTGCCAAAGAGGCTGGGAGTAGCAAAAAACCAAACCACGACAACCATATAGGGGCAGTAGATATAGCGGATGGGATTCATATGATTCATATTCATGCTCTCCGTAGCCAACGGAACGAAGCAGGAACCCTAAGAGAGTGATCCAGATGGGTTTCTATGGCAGACATGAGCCATCTCCAAAAGCCTGCTCTCTCCATTGACTGCAAAGGCTGACTATGCAGGATCCACAGCAGTGTACTCTGCAGCTCAAAAGAAATGAAAATCATTTCACTGAAGTTAGATAAACTCTATTTTTAAGATACACTTCATGTCCCTCCTGAATTTTGAAAACAAATCACTTATTTCTGCTGGTTTAAACACTAGAATCACCTGCCAGTCAGTTTTGCATTTTGCTTCTGTTATATTATGTGAGGAAAGGCATGGAGGATTTTTTAATTTTAATATTTATAAATATATTAACACACATTTATTTAGCCTACACATGCACACAAATGTGAATTTCTTTTACATTTCATTGCCAGCCTTCACTATCAATGATACTTTTATTTTAAAAGCATTCATATTAATATTTACATTTGAAAGCGTGTTACTAGTTATTTACAGTATGCTTTTAGCACGCTGCATCTCAAATGCATAATCAGACATATCTCCTTTTTTCTTTTTTTCAATAGACTTCAGCATAATCCATTCTATATTTTCTGGGGTCTTCTGCAGCCTTTGAAACAGTAATCAACTTGCAGTGATTTCAAGGAGGTTTGGATTGGATTTTGAATTATCCTGTCAGGAGAGGTAGTTAGGTTCACTTCTATTCTAAAATTCTCCCTAGGTTGAGAGCTAGAGTAGTGACACTGTCACTTAGAAACGTCACACACCTCATCTTAGAGACAAAATGCACCTCTTGGACACGTGCTTAGAGATGCAACATGCACATTTGGAAAGAAAACTCTGTCATCACCATAAAAGTCACAGGCACTGTGAGATTGGGAGTGATGAGCAGAAATGCAGTGGTTAACTTCACTGTTCTTATCTGCTCCATCCTTCTGTATCATCCATTTCCACATAGGCTGATGTTCACATTCCAAGTGCTATGTGAAGAATTGTGACCAAATTCCCAGCTCCCATATCAAAGCTTATGTAAATGTAACTTAATTTCCACCCACAAGTTCCTGCTGTGCCTTTGCCTCCAAGGCAGAAAAGCACCTTCCTGTTGGACACTGGAGCAGGTCCAGAAAAGGGCAATGAAGCTGGTGAAGGGTCTGGAGAACAGGTCTTAAGAGGAACAGTTGAGGCAAACAAAGTTGTTCAGCCTGGAGAAAAGGAGGTTTAAGGGGAGGCCTTCTTGCTCTCTACAACTGCCCAAAAGGAGAATGGAGCAAGGTGGGTGTTGGTTTCTTCTCCCTAGTAACAAGTGATAGAACAAAAGTAAATGGCCTCAAGTAACACCACGCAAGGTTTAGATTGGATATTAGAAGACACTTCTTTAGTGAACATGAGGCAATTGAATCCCCATCCCTGGAGGTGTTTAAAAGCACAAAGATGTGGTGCTAAAGGACATGGTTTAGCATCAGACTTGGTAGCGTTAGATAATGATTGGACTTGATGATCTTACAGGTCTTTTCCAACCAAAATGATTCTATGATACTGAGAGCCCTTCACTCTCCTCAAGGACTGATGTTCAGCGATCTGGGGATCTCTCCACCTCCCTTCTACATGAACAGATGCTGCTGGCATGCCTCTCACGGAGCCGCTTCTGCTGCAGAGGGCCCCACTGGAATCCCTATCCAGCACCTCCATGCCTCTTGGGAAATGCCACCAGCAGATCACAGCACTCTGATGGCCACCCTACCCAGAGACCAAGTTGCATCACATCTTCTGCATGATACTCCTCCCTCATATACCTACATTCTTCACTTTAAATTCATTATTGCATTTAGATTAATCAAACCAAAATTTTAAACAGAAACTATGCAGAAAAGAATTTACATAATTTCATAATAGCTATGTACCTTTCTCGTGCTTCACCAGCCATGAATGGTCACACAGATCATTGCCAAAAATCCTGAGCTACTTGCAGTCAATAACTAGTATCTGCAGATACTCTCTAGGTAAAGACACATTCAAATTTGTAAATGAGAGAGTTGTTTATTCCTTCTAACACAGATGTAGGTTTTAATCAAAATATCCTGTCATACTAAGCCAAATACTTTGGAGTAATGAAATTGCTTCTGTATCCACACAGTTGTTTCTATCAACCAATCTATAATCCTGTTAAAGAAAGAACATTTATTTGACAAGCCTTCCTTGCCATCAAACCATATTGACTGGCATCATTTACATTTGGTAACATTTAGTACTTTCTGTTGGCTCTTCTTAGCTAACTGTGCCAGTTATGCAAGGGTGGGTTTCTAGGTCCCATTTTCTACCCTTTTTTTTAACATTTGAACCACATTAGCACTTTTACAAGTCTCTGAAATTTTCTTAGTTCCTTAGGATTTATCTGTGATACTGTGATACTGTAATAGTTCAGAAACCACCTCAGCTATTTTCTCCATAATTCTTGACAAGGAAAATTACCCATAACTGACAACCTGGAAAAGCTTAGATGATTTCCATCATCCAAGGCAGGCTCATAACTTTCATGGAGAGTTTTCTGCCCTTTGCTGAGACAACAAAGAGAGCTCAGCCACTTCTGACACAGAAGGGGAGAGCTGGGGCTGGAAATACAGGGAGCATCCTGAAGAGTCAAGTTGTTGCATCCATTGCTCCTCTTCCTGTGCACATCTCCTCAACAGGCAATGCACACCTTTATTACCATTTTGCTATTTTCTTCTGAACACAATCACAATTAGTATCATTATTAGAGATCCGAGAATTTGCCACTGCTTTACTGTTACCTGACTATCCACATCAAGCAGAACGTGGACCCCTCAAGCCAATACAACTGCTACTACACTTAAGAAAACTGAACTAAAGTTCCAGTAGGAGAAAATGAGGAAGAAGAATTCAGATTTTATCATAATGACAGGGAAAAAATCAAAGGACAATGGTTTGTCTTTTGTCTTTCAAATGCAGTATTTTGTGGGTCAGATTCATTCATATGAAGAGCACCAGTATACATTTCCACGATAAAATCAATTATGTATTATCCTTCAGTTGTACAATCTCATTCTCCACAGAGGCCTTAATATGACTTACATGCAGTACAATTCTTATTCCAGATCTCTGAACAAAGCTAAATTTCACTGATAGTTAATTGTGCAAAGTCCAGATTACAGCCAGTTTTTCCAGTATTCTCAGAGTATAAAATTACAAAGGCCTTCTCTGCTTGATCCAGAGTATGGATTTTGAAATATAATAAAAACAAATGAGCAAATTAAGAGACTCATTTGATTCAAGTCAATACTTCAGAGAACTTTTGCTTAAAATGCTCTCCTATACTTTACATCAGCTTTTCAAAAGAGTAAAAAATGCTCCTCACAAACTCCCTAACTGTGGCCAAGATAGCCATGCCTTAATTGGTTCCTTAATCTATCTCTATTATGAAATAAAACAGGGAAATAGCTCTCGTTTCTGTATTCCATTAAAATGTTTCTGTACAAGTTAAGTACTATTTTGTTATCATGGTATTCCAAGTTTTAAGCCATCTATTTTTGCAAAAGCTAAAAATAGAACACCACCCTTCGGATTATACTCATCTGCCAAGTTTTGGCAGAAATCACAAAGGTACAGCAGAATTTGCTGGAAAATGTGCAGGGTTTACAATGCTTTAGCCCATGTTCAAAGGAGAATATGATTCCTAATCAGCTCTTTTCCATTTTCAAGAAGGTTCTTTTAGAAACGGCACACTTTCTCTTTTTTTCAGCATGAGGCATTTCAGGCACTTGAATTGGAGCTTTTTCTTGACTATCCAACCTGTGATCACATTGTGTTTCAAGAGCGTTCTCACTGAAAAGGCCGTGGCCACGCCACAAAACTCATTCACTCTGAACATATCTATTCCCAGTAAATAATTTTCCTGACATCTCTTAAACAAGTCAGGAATGGAAGGACAGTGACAAGCTATTGGGAAAGGAGCCCTCCATGCATCAAGGCAAAAGATGTTTTTAAAGCGTGAAGCACTAATAGGTAAGCTATCGACCTGGAAAAAAATTTGCCTTGAGAGCATGGTCAATGTAAGGTACAGTACATACATACATAGAATACATACATACATAGAATAAACCAGGTTGGAAGAGACCTTCAAGACCATCACGTCCAACCCATCAACCAATCCAACACCACCCAAACATCTAACCCACGGCACCAAGCACCCCATCAAGTCTTCTCCTGAAAACCTCCAATGATGGCGACTCCACCACCTCCCCAGGCAGCCCATTCCAATGGGCAATCACTCTCTCTGTATAGAACTTTTTCCTAACATCCAGCCTGAACCTCCCCTGGCGCAGCCTGAGACTGTGTCCTCTTGTCCTGGTACTGGCCGCCTGGGAGAAGAGACCAACATCCGTCAGTCATTCGGTGTGTCCAGTGGTTTATTTTCAAAAGGAACTGCCACCAAAAGAACAGAACCGCTGAAGAGAAGAAACATGAAATCCTAAGAAGGAAAAAGAGACGTGGCAAACCACCTATGTGAATTCTGCTTTCTTAACAATAAACTTGATTTTTTTAACTAATTAATTCTTCTCCACCACTTCCAGAAGGTCCTTAGTGATAGTATTTTATGGAGGGAAATACGTCCAAAGTAAAGCGTAGCATGACATGCAATGACAAGAAAAGTATTAATGGTAATTAATAACACAGAATATTGAAGATACTTTTAAGTCTGCTTGACGTGGGACTATCCGATGAGGGGTGACGTGTACCCAGCAACCTTTGCAAGATGCAAAATAAATTTATGAAGAAGAACCTGGCATAGACTAACATTCATAACAACCACATGACTTCTGCCTGCCCTGAAATGTGATTGTCCAAGTTGAAGAACAAGACACTGCATACAGCTTTGGTCATGGCGACTAGAAATGCAATACCTTAAGGTCAGTATACTCAAGCCCAGCCACCTGCTCCTAACCCTGTGGATAACAGGAGTTGTTCCTCCTCTCTTCCCCGGTTTGTCTCCCAGATTCCTGGTCACAGCCACCACCACGCTTATGCAATTTTCTGCCTCTCTGTCTCTAGTGTCCCTCAGTGGGCATGGATCAAGAATCATTTATAGAATCATTTCCCTACTAAGCAACTCTATTTTGAATAACTGTAATATTATATATTTACTGCCTACTGAGTGTTCTATGTTTTATTGACAGATAGGGAGACAAAATTGGAGACTGATTTATGGGCTAAGACTCAATGCTCCACTGGTTGCCTACTGCAACCAGCACAACTCTGTTAGAGACGGAGGAGTGCATCTTCTCCGGGCAGCTCAGGAAAACAAGTGCATACAACAGGAATCAGAAAAATGCTGCAGTAAGCAGGGGCATTGCCTCGTCAATGGAAATGATTGAGAAAGAAACATCACCCAAAGCCTAGTTCTGTTAGGCACTCAATTTCAGACTGGTGGCCTTCCCCAGATGGAATTTTCTTCCTTACTAGGTGCCTAGGGCAGCTCTTTCCCACAAAATAGAGCTTGAATGCTTCAGAATCTGACAGGAGATGATAAAATGGGATTCAAGTTGCTGCCATAGTTGACTAGATTCAAACAACCAGCATCTTCTGTCATTGAGGTGAACACTCTTCTTATTAACTGCTTGATCCTTCTTACTACAGCTCTTCCACTTGCACAGACAATTATTATTTTCTTGAATAATTTATCTCTTTTTTTTTTCTTTTGTTTACCAGAGTAGGTTAAATTAGTATTTCTGTAGTGTGTATGGAGCTATTGCAGAGTATATGGAGCACTAAATCATTCACAAGCACAGCGATGACACAGACACTCCCTTGCTCAGACAAGTATCCCCAAGAATCTTTAGCACCTATTTTTCCCTCTCTTGCTCCATTAGGATTTAATTAATTCCTTTTTTTTTTTTTTTGCAGAAGGAGAAACACCAAACGACTTCCCCAAGACAGAAAAATAAGATGCTCAGACCAGTTACTGGTGAACTGGAAGACAAGAGGATGAGCCCCTACAGACAGGACAGCAAACTGAAAGTTGCTCCATCTAGCTGGGAGCAGTGCAGCTGTTTGCTAGAAATGTGGTCTGCTCTCTTGGCATGTTTTCTTTCTGTGGAGTGCCAGTGGGGAAATGGTTTCTCAGAATGAACTCCACAGATTAATGCGCGTGTATTTTATAAACTCCAGAGTTTAGGTGTGAGACCTCAGCTGCTGCAAATTAACTCACTTATTTCTATCACAGTTCCTTGAGTATGGAAAAATATGGACTTTAAAAGAAACAAACTGTCTTTGAAGAGCACAGCTGGGGCATGTTTTGTGGAGATTGCTTCTCACAATATGAACAGGGGAAGGAAGAGGCTACTGCAGAAATCAAACCCAGCAACCCAGGGAATCAAAATGACGTAGCACCGGTCCTCCCTTCCCCCTCAAGCAACCCCTCCATCAGCACATGGCTGGGCATCCCTTCCGCAAATTAGCAAGAGTCAGTACCTTTTGATTGCCATGAGACCTGCTGAGTGGGTTGGGGTTTTTCTACTATTGTTGAAAGCTTTTCCTTAGCCAGTGGTTAGGATAAGTACACTTTTTGCTTGATGCCATCTAGACTGATAAATAACCTAGTTTCATCATCTGCTGTGCCTTTGTCTACACTGAAACTAGTTAGCACTTCTAGAGTGATACTCTAAAATATAAAGTGATACTCTACTCTATAAAGTGATATAGTGATAGAGTGTTACTCTATAAAGGAAGAGTAAGTAGCACCATTTACTGATAGCAATCAAACTGTACTTTACCAATCTTCCAGCGCAGAGAGAAAACAGAACTCAGGGGAAAAAAAGGAAAAAAATAAAAAACCAGGCAAAGAAGTATATTTATCCATAATCTAAACTAATTTGACGATGGCAAATCCCACTCAGAACTAATTTCCTTATTTGAAGCTTAAGGAAATAACATATAGTCCACATGAACTCATATATTCTTTGACTGGATAATAGGTAGGGGGAAGACAGGTGACACAGAAACAAATGAAAAACAGTGGTGAATTTTATGACAGGTACATTAGCACATGCAGTTATTTATTTAATTAATTTTATATACTTACACATATATACACACATAGTCTAGAAGCAGTAGCTCACTGGACTAACTAAATTGTCCTGCAAAAGCTCCAGGCTACCTAGCTAGAGTTTAATCTGACAAAATCAGCCTCTGGCAACATGGTTTGGTGGTGGACTTGACAGTGCCAGCTTAACAGTTGAACTTGATGATCTTAAAGGTTTTTTTCCAGCCAAATTATTCTATGATTCTAGCTCTGTAAACATGCCATCAAATTCTGACAGGTAAGCAACCAGGAACCACAACATTTGAGTTAGATCACATTATTGGAGTACATGATGCATCCCAATCATTTACAACAAATGCAGCAACTAACTTTTCTACTAAAACTTGCTGGATATGTACCAGGAAAAGGCCATGGTTTTTGTAATTGCTTATAAAAAAAATGTTCTTCGAAAACTTTAGTCTTTCAGGTACTTTTTCTCTTTGGCACTTTATTAGAATCATGTCTTTCATGTTTATTTAGAATAAGCAAAAGTGTATAGCACAGTAGTTTTGCATAGCATTTTAGACAGGTTACTTGGAAATGAAAATCTAAGGCTATCACAAGCAGTTTATCAAAACTTTGGAGCATGATACACACTGCAAAGCAGGCTTGTTGTGCACACAATCTGAATTACATCCTGCTTTATAAAGCACCAGCCAGACTCCACAGAGAGTCATACAGGAGTTATACTCCTGTATTGCTGGAGTTACTCATTTCATTCTATTTCAACAGTATTGAAATAATACCTATAACAGCCTGTGCAGAGGTTTGCTGAAGCAGTCCAACTGTGTGTCTCTCCAAACCTGTGCAGCTACCACAATGCACTTCATCAAAACAGTAAGAGAGGATCAGTGACTCACTGTTTGAAAGCTCTGAAACTCTTGGCACTTGAAGGGTCCTGCAGCAAGGAGCATCACAGCTTATCTGTGTGCTGTAGGCAGAGCCCTTGCTTTTCATATGTTTCAAACCTGCCACCTGCAAGTTTTAGCTGATGCTTCCTGTTCTCACATGGGAACGAAGAGCTTTTCCTTGCTCACCTTCTTCCTATAGCTTGCAACTTTTGGCCCTCTCCCAGCTATCTGTTTCCCAACCTGACCCATTCTAGGGTATGTAAATTCAGAAGCTATTCCAGATCTTTATCCTCTTTCCTCTTTGCTGTGGTATTTCCCACTTCTGCTAAGTCTTTTTCAGATGACCAGCTTTAGGAAAATCAAAAAGTCTGCTTTGTTTTTAGCAGTGCACATTAGCTGTATCCTTTGAGTAATTCCAAACTTGATTACTTTAAAAAAAAATATTATTTTTCAAAGGAATGGCTGAATAATTGAATTTTCCCTATAATTTGGATCTGAATTTGTGTGTGGCTGGATTTTAATACAGCAGGAGAAATAAGTACACAGATCTGTAGTTGCAGTGTTCTTTGTATTGGTCATCAGGATAAATAACATGCATGCCCATAGTCCTGGAAACCAATTGCTTCTGCCTGACATTTAGACTATCACAGCTCAGCAGAATAACCAAAATGAGACACATACCCATGCACCACTTCAAATGACAGCAGTTAGCAGCTCTTGTGGAACTGTTTCTGGAAATTTTGTCTTCCCTCAGAGAAGGCATAACTTGACCTTGGAAGATAGCTAACACATGAGCTGTATCTGCATGAAGCTGCACTGTAGAAAAAGGACTTTAGCTGCATCATGAGGTAAAGGTCGATCACACCAGAGATGTCATTTGATCCTTAAGATGTTCCACCTTTTGAGAAAAGAAATCATAGTGCTTTCCTACAGTACCTTTATCTCAGGGTGGTTTGGATCAGTTAGTTACCTTGCAGCATAACCACATTTTTTATGCCAAAACTACAAGCTGTAGTAAAGGACAAGGAGCAAAGATGAAGAGAGCAATCAGCCACCTCTGATTGAGCCTGGCTGGCAAATTGAACACAAGGCAATTACTGATGTGAAAACAGCACTTTGCACATAGTTTTAATTTATATATTTAAATAGAAAAAACATAGTCCATTAAATCTGTTATATTTGTACATTTCTCCTGCAACGAAAAATTGCTCTTGCAACAGCAATTCATTTGATTGCAGTAGGAAGGTTCTGTACCATGCTCACTGCAAACAAATATAATATACTTACACTGTCCCAGGTTTTAATCAGTACCATTCCTTCAAAAGAAGCACAGTGTCACAATGTTTGACTGATTTCCATTGACTTTTCTTTTTTTTAAATTATATCTGAGGCTGGAATTATTCTTACAACAATTTATACCTCCATTCCCCCAACACCATCTTTCCTTGTCCTTAGCAGTAGCCTGGCAAAGGCGTTAACACGGTGAGAATCTCCAAAGCTTGCTCTGCTATTACATGCTGTCATATACAGAGAAGTTTCAAAATCACTGGCTTCGGTGCCAAATTGGGACAGTGGAAAACCTGTGAATTGCTAAAAGGTCTGCTTAAGCCCTCAGAGAGTGCAGATTGGATCCCAAGTCTACAAAGACATTGGTTTCTTACTTTGCTTGGTTAGCAGTGGGCTCCGGATATAGTGGGTGCATCAGGATAACTTCATGCAGATAGAGCAGATGATGAGTATTTTCTCAAGCTGCTAGTGTAGTGATTAAAAAGTGTCTGATTCTGCAAATAACTACAAGATGGAAGATGAAACAGAAAAAAAATGTAGTTCAAAGGCTGCTCTAACACTGGTGCCACATATATAGTGAATTGAAGTATGGTTTTAGAAGTCATTCTATGTTTGCAGCTGGTATACTCCTGAGAAATCATAGAGTTTGGCAGGAAAGAACATTGACAATGTTAAGGACTGTTAGGAAGGAAAACAATGGAATAAAGAAGAGCTTTCAAGATTAGAGCTACCTTACATTCAACCAAATATATTTAAATTGCTAGGCTTGGAAAAGGTCATGGTCTTCATGAATCATTCATAATGCATTTCTGACTGGGTTACTTTATATATGCTGGCATGTATCTTCCTTTGTGTGAGGACACATATTTACATCTTGGTAACAGCCCTGGGATGGAAGCCTCTCTAGTAACGTAATTGCTGCAAAGAGAAGTAGCCTACTCCTACTAACAGCACATCATTTACTTGTAAAGTAGCTAAGAAACTGAGAAAGTGACAAGCTGTTAAAATTAATACCCCTCAGTACTTTGAAGTTAGTGAATCTATAATATAAAGACAGTAATAACCTTTGCCCAATCTGATGAACATAACTGAGCTTGGATTCATTTCCTTTGGTATATTCAAGTTTGTATATTCCATGGAATTCCCGTATTGTGGTCTTAATCTCTCCAGAAACACTTCCAATATTGAAATATATTCTTAAAGCATATGAGGGAAGTAACTTAAATTGTGTTTTTCATCACATCCATCACTTCTTCACTTTCACTCCTCATTTTCCACCATTACTGTGTGCAATTAGAAATGGAAATCATAGCATCATAGAATGGCTTGAGTTGGAAGGGAATTTAAAGATCATCTAGTTCCAATCACCTTGCCAGGGGCAGGGACACTTCCCACTAGACCTGGCTATTCAAAGCCTCATCCAGGCTGGTCTTAAATACTTCCAGGGATGAGGCATTCACAACTTCTTCCTAATATCTAATCTAAATCTACCCTGCTGTAATTCAAAACCATAGCCCCTTATCCTATCACCCCAGGTCCTTAAAAATAGTCCCTCTCCAGCTTTCCTGTAGGCACCTTTCAGGTACTGGAAGGCTGGTATACAGTTTCCCTGGAGCCTTCTCTTCTCCAGGTTGAACAGATGCAACTTGCTCAGCCTGTCCTCATAGGAGAGATGCTCCAGCCCTCTGATCACCTTTGTGGCCCTCCTCTGGACACTCTCCAACAGATCCATGTCCTTCTTGTGTTGGGAGCTCTAAAGCTGGATGCAGTATTCCAGGTGAGGTCCCACAAGAGCAAAGGGACAGAATGATCCCCCTTGACCTGCTGTTTTTCTTTTGATGCAGCCCAAGATACAGTTGGCTTTTTGGGCTGCCAGCACATATTGCCAGTTCATGTCAAGTGCCTCATCAACCAGCACCCTCAAGTCCTTCTCAGTTGGACTGCTTTCAATCCATTTAACATTCATCCTGTATTTGTGCTTGGGATTGCCCCAACCCAGGTGCAGGACCTTGCACGTTGCCTTGTTGATCTTCAGGAGGTTGGTAGGTTGGTAGGTTGGTATGGGCTCACCTCTTCAGCCTGCCAACATCTGTTTGGATGGCATCCCTTCCCTCCAGCATGCCAACTTCACCACACAGCTTGCCATCATCAGCACTCTTGCTGAGGGCGCACTCTATCCCACTGTCCATGTCACCAACAAAGATGCTAAACAGCACTGGTGCCAGGACTGGTTAAACAGGATTTGTAAACAACACCACCACAAGAGTTTGGGGATGAACTTTTCATTCACATTTCTAAATATATCTTTAATAATAAGAGACTACAGAAACATTAACCAGCAAAGAATGATCACATAAAGAAAGTGGAACGTGTGCAGCTGTACAAGGTCTACTATATGTATATCCTATAATACTGATTTAAGGCTAAGGTAGTTTATAATCTATCATCAGATACCATAACCGTAAATCTCTACTTCAGGTCCTGCTCTCCTACTTAGAGTACTGTTAATTAATTAATTATTAACAATTATTTTAAAAAAGCCCTACACATTGATTTGTTCAATGTTATCAAACTAAATCAAATCCCAATAGCACATGAACACCTAAAATGGCATTAAGACTTGGAAGTTTAAACTCTTGAGTTCAGGGAAACAGAGTAGAAAAGTAGTTCTGTAATTGCAATTGTAAAACTATTCACGCCATTAAAAAAGAATACAATAAAATATAGATAACTAAACACACACACTGACTCACACTTCCCCCCCGCAGGTAGAAATTTTCCTAGTAGGGAAAAGTGAAACAGTCGGAATCTGCTTTGCTCCTGGCACAGCCTGTGTCAAGGGCTCACTCGTGCAAGAATACAGGAGGGTGAAACTCCCTTTTGCAGCTGGGGATGACGGCAGCCGCTGACACTTTGGGGAAGCCAGCACTAGAGGGCATTGCTGGTATGTTCTTAGCACGGTGCCTGACAGCTCCAGCGCTTGCCTTCCCACCAACCTTCATCTCCTCCAGCTAGTTATCAGCGCTGCTCTGCCCCTTGCCTTGTGCAACAGCCAGCTCTCGGCCATAAAAACTTCACCGCAGCTAAAGAGCTTTCTGGAATACGTGTCGATGTGCAGGGTTTCTGCCAGCTGCCTGGGCACATGATTAGACACAAATAATTCCCCTTTGGGCCACTACCTGCCACCTCTGCCCAGCCAGCATGAGGGGCTGCACCTCAGCTGCCCCCCAGCAGCAATGCTTCATGGCAATGGCTGCAGACAGGGGCACAGGCATGGAGTCACGCTGACTGTCACCACACGGCAGATGGACAAGGAAGGAGAGCTTAGGGAGATGTTGGGAGTGCCACTGTGAGGGGAATGACAAACATCAGCCAAGAGCATTACCTAACCTCTTGTTGGCCTTCCTATCCCAAAAGCACCATCACCCGAGACCTGAAGGTCATACTGTACCACCAGCCTACTACTTTCTCCAGAAGTACAGGAGCCAAGCAAGAGTAGTCCCCAAGTCTGATTCTTGTGCAGCACTGCAGGGACACAGATTGAGCAGCGTGGGTAAACTTGGGGTTCTCATCCTCATGCTTCAGAGGACAAGAAACTCTAAGGCAAGGAATGAATAGCAGTGGGGGAAATGTAATAAAAATGCAAAAGATTCCATCCCAGAAGAAAGAGAGAAAGAATAGGGAAGAGGTTTAAAATTCTTGTGGAGTGCACATAAAGTAAAAATAAAACCACGGTCCTAAAATGGTTTTAATTTAATTGAAGATAGCAATGTTGCATGAACAAAAAAGAAGGACACGTGCTGCATGTTAACAACCATACTATGGAAAATCTTTCTGATGTATTCACTTTGCCATCATACATTGCCAATGTTTGTAACAATCCTTTTACTCCTGACATGCAAGATACCAGAAAAGAGATAATCTCTAATTGAATCACCTAGTCATTCATTCACCAAGTAGGATGGACATTATCTGCTGAAAACACATATAAGTGAGTAGAGAACAGAACATAAGTGATTAAAGAAAGAACTGATCTTGGCTAAGATAATCAGCACAGCAATGTAGGTAATCTGAAGTTCCCTGTGTGGAAAATGAAACATACTGAACCCTCCACACAACCCAAGAAATGTGATATCACAGTGCGAAAGAAGAAATGTCATGTACTTAAGAAAAATGAGTTAAAATAATGGTTCTAATTAATACCCAGTACCTCCTGAGTTGAATCAATAAAATCAGCAATGTCATCTGACAAGTTTTGTATTGGGATAAAAATAAATGAATAAAGCACAAAGGTGCACCTTTTGGAAAGGATCTTTACTTTTTGTTTGAGAATTTGCAAACAGAAACCCACATGGTAAAACCACATAGTACATTCATAATAAATCTGAGATATCCATCTAAACATGAGGAGGAACTTTACTTTGAGTGTGGCAGAGCACTGGAACAGGCTGCCCAGAGAGGATGTGGTGTCTCCATGCCTAGACTTATACAAACCCCTCTTGGACATGTTCCTGTGCAACCGGCTCTAGGTGAACCTGCTTTAGCAGGGGGCTGGACTAGATGATCTCCAGAGGCCCCTTCCAACCCTTCTGTGATTCTGATTTCATGGCAAAATGTTACTATCCTCAACAGAAGCTTCACTAAGGTGACCCTGAGGGGTTCCCTGGGCAGACACAAGCAATAGGATATTAACATATTTTCAGCTACTTGTCCAAGTGTCTGTGAAAGAGCTAAAAAATATGGCGACAGGAAGAAAAAGCTAATAACCTGGACCTAAAATGACACAGACAAGACCTCACATAGCACAAACGGCTAGCTGGGAAATAAGTAGTAATTATTTGTACAGCATTCAAGAATTTCAGGGTTTGGCTTCATTCTACAAAGGTAAGGAATGCAGTACCTCTACTCCACAGTGATGGTCTTCCTACACTATGTCTAAAGAAAATTTGAGGTACCTATGAATAGGTCCTACATAAGCCAGTGCACTAAAGTAACCTACTGGAGATTACAGAGACAGTGGAATTATACTCCCCTTTCTGTTGTTGGGTTTTTTGTTTGTTTTTCTTCTGCAATTCAAGAGCTTTCCAGCAAACAGTGGGAAGGAAATTCTTTCTCTTTGGGGATTGAAACATTAAGCTGTGAGCTCTGCAGCTACATTAGGAAATCCTTTTCTTTCCAAAACTGCAGTAAAATGTTCTTTCTTCAAAAAGTACAGAGTTGTCTTATAAATCTATAATTCCATCTACTGTGAGCAATTCAAAGCGCTCCAATTGCATTGCAGTGCTAAACTCAGAATGCACCAGTATTTAATTGCCATCAGCATCTTAGTGAGCCCAAAGTTCTTTTCAGTCTTATGTGCCTCCATTTCCCTGTGACAGCACTCCCCCAGTTCACAGTGCTGACATGAGTAGAGGTACCATGGGCCTGGATGATGCTCAGGTATAACTCAAAATACCTGCAACTATGTACAGAAAAACTCATAATCCTCTTCAAGAAAACAGACTGAGTAATCTTCTCATCCACACCACCTCAAAAGCAAACACAACAGCCAAAGACCTAGAACCACTCACTCTTCAGCTATTGGCACCCTGAGGGATGGGATCACCTCTTAATAAAAGGGGCATCTAAGTTTCCTCCTCCCAAAATGCAGAGCTGCATCAAAGCAGGTGTCAGAGTATGCTCCTACAGGCAACAACGACAGTCTCATTCTACTCTTGAGAGCTGCACACTGCAGTGTAGATCCAGCCAAACCCACTTGTGTCACATACTTTTGCATTTAAAGCCAAGCTAAACACGTTGGTTTAATTTTCAGCAATTTTTAGCAAAATCAAAACAAAACAATTCCTATTCAGAAACCAGTAAAATATTTTTCCCATAGCCTTTAGATGTTAGTTTGAATTGCACTGAACACGAATTGCAGCTGTTGAAGAATTCATCCATGCTTTTCACCAGTTTTAGTCCAGCATGTTCTACATGCTTGCTTAGTGTTTTTCCCCACATTGATTCATTCTATGTTGGTTCAGAGAAAAGGTATCGGCTTACCTGATGAGCTACCAGGATGGTCTGATGCAGGAAACAAGAGTTCAGCAATACAGGATCAAATTATAATTTGGGTCTCAGAATTTTGCCTCAAATCTAGTGACAAAAGCCCAAATACACACACTATAGGATCTGATGCTTAACAGCAGTTTGTCTACCCAATGGGTAGGTAATAATGGATCAGCATTAACCAACTGTGCTGCCCACAGACGCACATCAACTGGCAGTGGGGAAAGAAGCCCACAAGATGAGCTCAGAAGTACAGAAACAAGAGCCATGAAACTGGAAGACAAACCAGGAGTGGGGTGAGCAGACTCTGTACCTACACTCACAACAGACTGGTCCATGAACACGAGGACAGTGTGGGCTCGACCCCTCTGTCAGGGCACCAGCAACCAGCCTATCACTCAACCCTCTCCAACTGCTCTTCTGGGCTGAAACATCAGATTTTAGGTCACATCACTGCAGGAGATGCACTGAAGTGCAGAGAAAGGGGGGCTGGCAGGCAGAAAGGGTGATGGAGAGGAGGTTAGAGGCACAACAGCTTTTTGTCATCACATGGCTGCCCCAGAGCTGCAGCATATCATTCCTTCTCCAGCCTCACAGCCAGCATTTCACACTCTCTTCATGCTGCTCCTGTGCAAAGGAGTGAGGTAACACAGCCACAGGAAGCTACAGTTCAAAATCACAGCCACCACACCTCTTCCGTCTGTGGCATCCTACAGAAAGAGCAAGCCTTTTGTGCTTCCCATGGCCAAAGGTGTCCTACCCTGTGAGACTTTCACTTCTGTCCCTCCCTCCTCTGTACACATGCTTGGAGACAGCATGGGGTTAGCAGAATTAGTAAGTCTTAATTAGTATTTTTGAAATGTTATTATCTATATTTATTGTTGTTTATATTATTACTTACAATTTTAAAAAAATTTATTTAGATAACATTGCATCGACTGAACAAGTTTATTTGAGTGATTTAGTAGTGCTTCTCGACACCTCACTTGACCCTCAGCACAGAAAATAGCTGAGATAGATCATAACTAAAATTAATGACATGATGCCTTTTATGAATGTTCCAGGATTCAGAACAGGACCAAAACTAGAGCAGGACAATGGTTTTGCTTCACATTAAAACATCAGAAAAATAAAGAAAGTGTGTAATCATATGTGTTTATGAAAAGCTAATATTTTGAAATCTGAAGTAGAGGGAGGTCCCTACCATATGTATCTAAATCTTGCAAAGGTCTAAAATGTAGGTCACATCTATTTAGGACACTGAGCATCCCTTCTGGCTAGTTCTACATGGCTTCACACTGAAGAGCTGCCTGGTTCAACATGCTAGCCATTTAACATCCAATTCTAAAACACTCTTCTCTCAGTCCAGATAATTTTGGAAGTTCGTATGGGATTCATCTCAGAACTCAGAACTCTGCTTTTGGGAGACCAAAAAACAATCACTGCAGTGCTGGGGGTGGGAGTGCACACACCTTCCACAGATGTTTCCCTGACATCTCTCAAAGTGCCTCATTGGTAAAGGTGTTTTAAAGTAAACATGGGAATTTGTCACCTGAACAACACACAGTTCCTTTGTGTAACAAAGAATCTGGCCAATTTTATCTTAACTATTAATTTACACATAGTTGAGTCAAAATAATAGGAAAATTCAACAGGTTTACAAAGAATGATTTATCATAAGCATGGCCAGGACCAGTTCGCTAGATACCCAGCCCTCTGAGCTGGAAGACAGGGATGGGGAGCAGAAAGAAGTTCCCATACTCTGAGGAGATGGTTAGTGATGTGCTGAGTCACTTAAACACACACAAGTCTATGGGCATACATCCCAGAGTACTGAGGGAGCTGATGGAAGTGCTCACCAAGCAACTTTCCATCATTTACCAGCAGTTCTGGCTAATTGGGGAGGTCACCACTGACTGGAGACTGGCAAATGTCCCACCCATCTAAAGGAAGAGCCAGAAGGAAGACCCAGGGAACTACAGACCTGTCAGTTTGACCTCACTGCCAGGGAAGGTCATGGAACGGATGATCTTGAGTGTCATTATGCTAAATTTGCAGGGCAGTCAGGTTATCAGGCCCAGTAAGAATGGGTTCATGAAGGCCAGGTCCTGTTCGACAAACCTGATTGAGCCCTTCTGCAACAAGGTAACCCACTTAGTGGATGAAGTAAAGGCTGTGGATGTTATTTATCTGGACTTTAGCAAAACTTTTGAGATTATGTCCCACAGCATCCTCCTGGGAAACAGACTGCTCATGGTTTGGATAAGTAGACACTTCACAGGATAAAAACCTGGCTGCATGGCTGGGCCAAAAGAGCGCTGAACTAACAGAAACCAGGAAATTTTGAAGTAGAAAATACAGGAGATAAAAGTGAATGCAAAGCATCTCATTCTCGGATGAAGTTTTAAATGTAACAATTTTAATAGATGGTTTTTTGGGGGTTGTTTTTTTGGGTTTGTTTGTGGTTTTTTTAAGATAGCGGTCTAGGGCTTTGTTTTCAAACTAGTCAGTGCATCTGGGCTGTATTTTAGACTTTGGCCCAAGCAGAAGTAACCACAAATCAAAGGTTTTCTCTGAATGTTTTCCATATTACGTGTCAGAAACAACAAGTATACATAGCAGCAATGTTTAACTTTGTGAATTAAAAGTTCTCCTTCCATTTGATAACTTGCACTAACTTAGGGACTGGAAATACATATCCTCACTGCTGACATGGAAGGCAGAAGATATTCTTCAACTCTTTCTACAGAGCAGTTTGTCTCTATCCATGTGTATCCACCAAAGGCTAAAGAAGTATCGGGTTATCCAAACCTCAAGAGCAGGAGCATGCTAGAATGAGAAACAAATTGGGTACAAACTGCTAACTGTTGAAAAAAAAAATCTTTTACTTAGGAATACAGTGAAACTGAGTCATTACCTTTTCATTTGCTCAAGTAACCATCTTACACTTCAATTGATTTATCAATTAAGAACTTAGAAAAAGAGCTCATAAGAATTTGGAAACTTTAAGGCACATTTGTATTGCTTGCAATTGAGATCCCTTGAGCCTGCAACATTGCTGCAGATGAATAAACTGGATGGCCATCATTTTGTGTCTGAAAATGTTTCTCTAAAACAAGCTTATTTGCTGTAGAACAGATTCTATAAC
Organism: Dryobates pubescens; assembly: GCF_014839835.1. NCBI lineage: Eukaryota > Metazoa > Chordata > Aves > Piciformes > Picidae > Dryobates > Dryobates pubescens. Next base: position 38,258,069 of record NC_071614.1, read on the forward strand.
AATGTAAAAATGAGTATGCCCAATGTATTTCTATAATGTCAGTTCATTGCAGTCTTGCTTTTCCATTAGTAGAACAAGTCTTTTCATACACAATCTTTTCCATAGATACTTGGAGAATATAGGAATATACAAGCTTAGGCTTTCCTTGATTATTTGAATTGCACAAATGTTCCAAATAATAATGGCAACTATTTTCTTTCATTGTAGAAGACCCCTATGAATCACTGAAGAAGTTCATCGTTGTAGCTACAGATCTGTATCTACTCTCTCAGTACGTGTGTCTTGGGTCTAGAAAAAAGCTTTAAAATGCCTATTTTGTTTAGAGTTCAGTATTAACTTATTCCATAGTAGACTGCAAGGATTACTTAGCACTGTTTTAGGAAAATATAGAACCTTTAGTTACATATTACCAATACAACATGATTGCAAAGTCATATCTGTGACCATTTATTCAGGAAAGTAAATTAAATAGGTCTTCTTTAAAAAGCAGAGAATGGGAAAAAGAGACCACATCTTGCATAGATTTCAGGCTGCAGTGGGTATGGTCTCTACCCCTAAGCCACTGTAATTTTATAAACGAATACAAAGATGGTCCCCATTTGGAGTGAACGAGAAGTGAAGCTGAGTATAGTGTTATTGAAGTGTGCCCAGGCAGCCAAGAGGGCCAATGGCATCCTGGCCTGCATCAGGAACAGTGTGGCCAGCAGGAGCAGGGAGGTCATTCTGCCCCTGTACACTGCACTGGTTAGGCCGCACCTCGAGTACTGTGTCCAGTTCTGGGCCCCTCAGTTTAGGAAGGATGTTGACTTGCTGGAACGAGTCCAGAGAAGAGCAACAAAGTTGGTGAGGGGTTTGGAACACAAGCCCTATGAGGAGAGGCTGAGGGAGCTGGGGCTGCTTAGCCTGGAGGAGACTCAGGGGTGACCTTATTACTCTCTACAACTACCTGAAGGGAGGTTGTAGACAGACGGATGTTGGTCTCTTCTCCCAGGCAGCCAGTAGCAGAACAAGAGGACACAGTCTCAGGCTGCAGCAGGGGAGGTTTAGGCTGGATGTTAGGAAGAAGTTCTATACAGAGAGTGATTGCCCATTGGAATGGGCTGCCCAGGGGGGTGGTGGAGTCACCATCATTGAAGGTGTTCAGGAGGAGACTTGATGGGGTGCTTGGTGCCATGGGTTAGTTGATTAGGTGGGTTGGATTGGTTGATGGGTTGGACGCGATGATCTCAAAGGTCTCTTCCAACCTGGTCTACTCTATTCTATTCTATTCTATTCTATTCTATTCTATTCTATTCTATTCTATTCTATTTTATATTTCTTTCCAGAGGAAAAAAAAGAAAGACCCATTTTTAAGAGTTTTTGGACTCTTAGAGGAACTGTTGTTTTTAATAAACACTTCAGACTCTATCTTCTGGACCCTTAGACCGCGCCGTGGGTATGGTTTGGAAATGCTTCATTGAAGACAATGCTTTAGCAACACTAAAGTGTGACTGTACAACCACTGATACAATCTTGCATTTACATTTGAATCTGGTTTGCATGCAATGGCAATTGTTCATGCCTCACGTGTACATACAGCAAGTTCATCTATAGAATGAATTTGGTATCTAGCAGCAGTGATGCCTCATCTTTGCTACTGGAGACTGATGAAATGTAACACTGGCAGAGGCTTGAATCAGTGCAGGAACTCTAATGATGCTCTGAGACGTTCCTCACAAACAAAACCCACTTTCAACTCCATGGCATATGTACCAACAGATTGCAAATTCATGTGTTGGAGAGGCTCCCAAAACAATCTTGCAAAGACTGCTGAACAGCAATGAAAGGCCAGCAGTGGCTGGTATTTGAATCTATCCAGCCCACTAAAGTATGGGGGTTTTCTGCCTTTCCTCTTTTCTTGAAAGAGATTTGGGAAAGAAAGGACACAAATCTCTCTGAACCGAGAGAATAAAGGCAATGCTCTCAACTCCAGGCTATTAATTTCCACAAGCTACCAGGAGATGCAAGGAACAAAAAAAGAGAGAACAAAACACAGAGTAACTTTATCCTTTTACCAGCACTTTCACAATGTGATGGCACCCCTGAGACTTTAATATCATTGCTAAAAGGGGTTTTAAGCACTGCACTGCAGTGCCAGTTTGCTTGGAAATTGCATTATAACCTCTATTTGCTAGACTAGTCCTCCTGGTCCTTATCCTAACTTAAATGACAACTGAAAGGTGGCACACATCAGGTATTTTTGTCAACTTTAAGAAACAGCCTAACAAAATTATTAAAAAAAAAGTTAAAAAATAATATATATACTGCATCGATCATTCCTGGGCTACAAGAAAGAAATTACAGTCCATAGTGAAATTCTAATATCAATCCACTTATCATGCACAGAATGACAGAATGGCAGGGGTTGGAAGGAACCTCCAAAGATCACCTAGACCAAGTTCACGTAAAGTTCACCTAGAGTAAATCACATAGGAACATGTCCAGGAAGGTTTTGAATGCCTCCAGAGGCAAAGACTCCACAACCTCTCTGGGCAGCCTGTTGCAGTGTTCTGTCACCCTCAAAGTAAAGACTAGGTTTTTTTTTCCTAACACTCATGTGGACCTCACAGGGAAGTGTCTGGTTCTATCCTCCTGACACTTCAGATCTTTTGATATTTATGCATCAAAACAATTGAAAATGAGCTCTTCCAGAAGTGCAGCTCTTTCAGAACTAGTTACCACTTTTCTTTGGATCAGATCACTTCAGTAATGAAATAACATTCAAACCTCCCAACCAAACAGTCTGAGCCTGTGCTGTGATAGCAGACTCATCAGTGGTAAGTGTAGGCACAGTCCAAGTCAGGTGCTGACCTCTGCCCAAACAGTAGCTTTAAGTTAATGAGTAATAAACACTTCCGGATACTTGTCCTGCAGATACCAAATAGAAATGGAAAGCCTTTGATAATAAATGGGTGTAATGGGCAAACCACTGGTCACCTTAGCAGTGCACTCTTGGGCTAACTGGTCAGCTAAGGAACAGAGAGGTTTGGTACAAAATAAGGGGACTTGCCTGAAAAAACATTGTCTGTACAAGGCCAAGTTGTGTCAGGAAGAAAAGTGGGACATGGAGCTTCCCAGGCTATGTCCTTGAAGGAACAGGCAGTGGAGAGGCAGCGGCAGAGGTCAGGGGAGAGGGAAGGTGTTGGGGAAGGAGTGGGGCTCTCTGGGGTTAATCCATACAACAGATCCTGCACTAGCTCAACAGGGACCTGTGGCCAGAGGCAAGAAGGAGGCAGCACAGTAAGGGGAGTGGAGAAAGCAAAATCACTGAAAAATGCTTTAAAATGTTTCAAACTACTACACTAAAAACATATAACTTTCATAACATTAATTTGCTTTATAAATGAAAAAAGAAGGCACTGACTTGTCCATGCTGTGCAGCACAAAGTAGCATACAACCAGATCAACCTGTACATTAGCTGTGGCTTTTAAATGCTTTCCTCTAATGTTTTGTCTCACTGGACAAATACTGCCTAGTAGGTAGAGAATAGAAAAATGAACCTGAATAGAAGCTGAATAACTTAGATAAGAGGTGGAACAGCACCTAGATTTTGGTTGCAATGTAGGTTAAAGGCTGAGCTTACATCCAGACACAGGACCAGGCATCAGACCTGACACCTGGAGGACTCATTCCAGAGGGACCAGAAATGGGACAAAGTTACTATTAATTCCATAACTGTGTCACCAATCTCAAGCAAGGACTCATGGCCAAACACTTCATGGAACTAGACAAGCCTATCTCTTACTGCTACTTCTCTGTCTATGTAACATAAAAATGAATGCTTATATCTACCAAAAAAAAATAATCACCAAACATTCTCTGACCTAGTAATACAGTCCTCAGTCCTTAGTCTTGGTAATACACTCCACAGGAATAATAATAGTAATAATAATGATAATAAAAATAATAGTAATAATAATTTGTTGTTGTTACCCATGGATTGCATTACCCTGTAAATTGAGGTTCAATTGAAATAATTCAAAATTCACAAGTATTATATGAATAATTGTTGTTGTTTTTACTGCTGTTGTTATTATTCTTATTGCACTATTATCAAAAGTCCTTGGTATAATAACATGTTCTAAAACTATAAATTGTTCACACAAGAGATAAAGGGTTAATATTTTAATCCCCCCCCCCCCGATTAGTTAAGAAAAATTGTGTAATAAAAACAAAGGATTCCCAATTGTTTCAGAATACATTCTGAGCAAAAATAAATCACTTGAATTCCAGAGAGATTTCTGACAGTGAGTTAAAGGTGTATTATGTGACAGTAGGAGACTCAGTGGGTGAATATAATCACTGATTACCTATGAGGGGTGTATTAGAATCTGTAAAGAGAAATGTGTGGTTTCCCAGCTTAATGGACATTAGCCAGAAGAGCAGTCACACTATTCATCTTTGCTAGCAGTTCTGGTGAGCAGTAGGGATTTTTAAAGCACAGCCATACATCAGCATAAAACAATTATTCAGCTAGATGGTAAAAGCTAGTGCAGCACCTCTGCTTCTTTTAAATGCCATTGTTTGCATTTTCATAAGCACAGGAGAACCAAAAGAGAGCAAAGATTTTTATTTCTGACATCCTGCTTCAGATTTCCTATCCAGATCTTCATGTAGCCGACTATTACAGTCTTCTCAATATTTTCTACCAACTTCAAAAGCACCTAAACATAGACCTTCAATCAAGCACTGACAGTCTGAAAAACATGCTTTGCCCTGTTGAGAGAATTCCTTTGAAATGCATATAGTGTTTTATTTAAAGTATTTTGTTAAATTACAATGTGGTGTTACTATATATAGTGCATTATATACTTTGCTCTTAACTGACAGCTTTAAAAGAGACAGGAACTTAGATAATGTGATTTGATTGCATAAGGCGTTGTTGAAATATGGTTTTGTGTGCTTCTGTAGGTTTATATTAGGACACAGTGTCAGGATTTGGAGAAACTGGGCAATACAAAGAAAATCAATCACAGTGACAGCTCCATGCTTAACATAGAATCATAGAATCACCTGGTTTAAAAAGACCTCAGTGCCACTGAGTCCAACCGTAACCCAACATTTCCTTGGACACAACTGTTAGACCATGTCCCTGAGTATCTCATCCGGATGTCTTTTAAACACCTCCAGTGATGGTGAAAACAAGGGCAATTTTATTCAGGTTAGTGTCATTCACATAGTTAAGCAAACAGCATATTGGTTTTAAAGAGTATTTAAATGTATTTGTTAGTTTTGAATTATTTCAGCTGAACCTCCCTTCACAGGGCAATGCAATCTATGACTAACACACATATTACAATTTTCTTTTGCTAGCGCGTTCCTTACCTTCAAGACTCATCTTTGCTGAATCTTAGCATCTGTTTTGCAAAGCCAGGGCTGCTGTCCAAAAATATGTTCCAGCTTCCGTACAGTATGTACTCCCAACAAAGTGTTTCACTTAGACATTTTTAGTTAGAGCACAGTATTCCACAGTAAGCCTAGCAGTCGGTTCCAGCATTCATAATCACACTGCTTAACCATACAAACAAAGCTGAGATCTGTTTGGTTTTCACTAATTTGACCAATATAATTAACATTTCATTAAGTCATCCTATGAACAAAATATTGGATCAAATCAGTTATTGGTACAACTCCACTGAAAGCAACAGAATGACCCCAGGCAATAATTTAGACTGTTTAGTTTCCATTTAACTGTGAATGCTTAACCTGTAATTAGAGACTTATTAAAACATAGCTACATCCATTCTAGCTGGTGAGTCTGGGCCACATCCAAAGACCATCCTGTCCAGCAGAAAACTGCTCACTGACCTCAGAGAGCCTTAGGCTGGGTCCAAGACATGCTACATGTGAGACTTCAAATTCATTAGAAAATTCAGTACCATGATTGAGCTGAGGGTATTGCCTTAGACTGCGACCTTCTGATCTGACCAAACAGCCCCATAGGAAGAGCCACTCTGTCCTTCTCTGAGATCCACAGCCAAAGCAGCAGGGTAAAAAAGGAAAGGCAGAATTGGGAAGGTAGAAGTGGGACTAAATTGTTACTTGAAGTGGCAGTTCAGAATGAAAAGGCAATGTTCTATTCCATCCCAATACCCTGCTTTACTGCTTCCCCAGCAGAAGAAACTTACACAAGTCAAAAACAAATATGTACCTTTCAGATTTTATAGCAAGAGTCCTGTGTCCTAAATTCAAAACCTCTAATAAAGTGAAAGAAAGCACCTGAATCTCCTCTATAGTCTAATGAAAATACAATAGGTTTCTAGATGGGAGCCAAATGCTGTATGTGACCTACAATGTCTAGTATGAGACGGGACCATATTACCTGAGAAATTGCTTCTGTCCCTGTGAAATCTTACTGCAGACAAGATCCACAGGAATGCTGAGTTGTAGTTTTATGACATAAATGAAATTTTTTGTGATGGGGGCTCAGTTTGGGATTCACTTACCCCCAGGCTTCTGAAAGCTCGGGTTTGTTAACCTTCAAAAAGTGCTACAAAACTCCTCTTTCTCTCTTTTCTTCAACTGCAGTACAAGGACAAGCCAAAAGCAGTGGAAAATGTTATATTCATGAGCTGTTCTCTGGCACTATTTACTGTGTGTTAACATATAGAAAATACAAGCGGAACACAGCTGTACTTGTTGTGCTGCCTGTAATTATGGTTGATATTGAAGGGCATGGAAAACAGGTGAAGAAAAAGTGCCAGCTGACAAGCTATTAAACCTGCTAATCACTGGCCGAGTGGTAAGCTTAGAAATGGAAATTCATCTGACTGTTCTACTCATAACAGTATTGTCTTCTCTGTATGACTACTTCATTGCTATTACTTCATTTCTTTTGTCTGGAAAGGCAAATAATCTATTTTATTTCCCTTCTCCTTTTCTCCCCATTTCATCTCTACTTCTCTGCCTTTTCTTAAAAACTTTTTTTTTTTTGGTTCAAGAAGTTCAGGGTTTGAGGCAGGAATTCTCAGATGAAAGGTTAGGGGAGGAACTCTCACTCATTGCTGACCAATGGGCAGCAATTTCTCGTAACCACTTCTGGAAAACACTTTCTTTTGTTCTGTCAGCCACAATTGTAGACTACTTAATTTCAAGCTTCCATGAGCAACAACAAGTGGTCTTGAGAGGGGCATAAGGTGAGGATCATTGGTTCCTCACCAGCAACATTCAGGAAACAAGTTCAGATATTCACAGTAGCACTTTTTAGCCTTAATGAATCAGCAAAGCTCTACTTTGCACCAAACAGTTTCAGCTCCTTTCTAGACCATGTCCTTTAACATAAGAGGTCACTGTACCTGCCCCACTGCAGTGCATCAAGCCGGTGTTTAGGCCATCTCCATGCTGTATGTCATGCAATATGACACTCACAGAAACACTCTCTGACATGGAGTGATTATAGATAGAGCAGAGAGGAAGAGAGGGAAAGCCCAGTGACGGTGGACATTACACCGAGTATGCAAGGAACACAAATTTCTTGATAGTCATGCATCCTAACCAAGTGATATAAAAATATGAGTTAGACTTCTCAAATTACCAGTAAAACTGCTTGAAAATACTTTTAAATAGGGATAAAGGACTCTGAAGTATCAGTTATGATGTCCAGCAGAGAGATTCTGATGCACGAAAAGCCTGGAGGGAGCTATGGAAAGAGTGGCACTGTGAAGTCAACTAATTTTAACCATGGGAGTTAATTCATTTAAGCAGATAATTTCACAAATACAAGCATATGCTATATTGGGAGCTATCTTTCTGTAGGCTCTGAGATACAGGGAAGAGTTTGAACAAGGAAGAAGCAGTAACTCTTAGAATTCCATTGTGTATTAATTTCCACTATAAAACATTTTCCATTTGCCAGTTCTCTTCACAATTCTCTGCAGGCTTCAAAGTCTAGCAGCCACATAAATCATGAAGGTACTTTCTGCCTTGTCCTGGAAAAAAAAAATCCATTTGTATTTGGAGAAGAGGACTGAATGCCAGCATTTCTTGTCTACGTAGCAGACAGTGTAGGGCACTGTTGTCAGCCTGGTAACACTCTTCAGTATTTTATTTCTGCTCTGCATACATTGCTTTAGAACTAATATTGGTTGGGAACAACTTGATAACATAGGTGTTTTACTTGGAACAATACTCAATTCTTGAAAATGCTTTGCAAGTTAAGAGTGATATTTTAGTGAGAGTGGGGGAAACAGCCTTTTATCTTGAGCACTGACTACTGATGTGGAAAAGATAAATTAGGTTAACCCTCTAATTCTATTCACAGTAAGGATTGAATATTGGTCTTCCACTTCCTAGGTAAGTACCTTAAACAACCTGGCAGTATTGAGGTGGGTGAGGAAGGGAAGTGCTGTGTGATACATCCAAAAATAAATTTAGTTTGCTTTAAACACTTGGAGTTGCAAATATCTAGAACAGTTTTCCAAAATACAAAATAAGGACAAAAATAAGGGCAAAAATAAAAATAACCAACAATAAATAAAAATGGGACTTAAATCTGTCATATTAAGATAGATTATGTTATGTCACTGATGAAAGTGAATTTCTTCAGTCCTAAATGCTGTATTCCTAAGAATCATTTTTAATGGCATTTTATTTTTAATGGAAGTCTATTCCAGCCTGTGACTACAGAAATCAACAGCCACATTGTGGGGGGAATGAAAAGAGAAGAAAATAATAATCATCAAATGCTTCTGCTGCATCTTTTATTTTGTTATCTTTATCTTGTTGACTTGCTGCTTCTCTGGCCATAAGAAGTTGTGTGGCTCTGCGAAGCAGAACCATCACTTCCAGCTTCACATCTGTGACACCTCTGAATCCTGAGCCCTTCCCTGGCTGTATGACAGAACAGAGCAGCACAACCTTGTCTGGCAGTGTCATCTTGCAGTGAAGACACTTCTTTTGTAGTCTCAGACAAGACACTACACTTCTCTGTGAGTCATTTTCTTATAGACAGTCTTATGCAGATTGAGAGGAACAAATGCCATCAGGACCTTTCAACATATGCATTGCTGCCATGGAAATAAATAAGGATAAGGAAAATATACCACCATTTTGCCATGTAGGTACACTGGCTCTCAAAGTCACCCAAATATCTGTGTGTAGCTATTGCTGAAGGCCCTTCTCACCATTCCCAATTATTATGTGTCTTCTTCCCTTCTAACTATAATGAATACCTTCTCCTCCTGTTGGATGTTATAGAGGTGTGTGGCAGCTAATAAGCGTGCTACTGATGCAAAGTTTATTAAAAATAAACACTTTTTTGACTAAAAAAAAAAAAAGTCCAGAAAAGCAAATGAAAATAAAATATTTTAGGTTGCAAAGTCAGGAACTTGTAAGTTAGGGAACATGGAATTCCTTCATTTGGACCCTTCTGATTATGTGTTAGGACACAAATGTAAATGACATGATGCCTGATTGACGACCAGAAGGACTCCCATTTCATCCATTCAGTACAAAAAAATAACTGTCACCTTGTACACAAACTCATATTAATGATTAGAGAATCTTCGGTGTTGCTAAGGGTAATAGAAGCCATATTTCATGAAGTATACACGCAGGAGGACATTAAATTTCTTCAGAGAACAAGACAAATTAAAGAACAGGAGCATGACCAAAATCTAGATACCATACAGAATTGTTCAGAAGAGATTCACAGTTTTACTGCAAGTGCAAGAGGGGGTTGAAACTGAAAGCAAGAAATATTTCAATGGTTCTCATGGGGAAAGAAGAAAAGAGATTACTTCAGTCTCTAAAATTTAACAGGGAAATCAAATGTATGTTCCAATAAAACAACCTGAAAAGCTCAAAGCAGGGATAACCCTTTAATCTGTAATGGGATAAAAATATGTAATTGCAGATTTAGACAGCCAAAGCCTGATAGCCAAAGGCTTACATGGAACACATTAATTAAAGTAGGTTTGATAATTTACTGTCCTTGCTGATGAGCATCTTCCACAGCTATTGACTGGGAAGCTGATACTCTTCTATGCAAGTCATTCCTGAAGAGTAGAATTAAATGCTGTAAGTCCCTACACACAGTTGGTACTTTCAAAGAAATCCAAGACACTAGGACAGAAAATGTATGTAAAGTACTTTAATGTCTTTAATACAAATATAAATTTTTTTACTAACTTAGGTTGTGGCCAGATGTCTACATCCTTAAGAGGTTAACCCAGGAATGTCTGTACAACCTCAGACTCACAGCCCATATAACAGTAGTGCCCCATTTTCATCCACAGCTAGTAGGAGGTATGTCAGAGAAGTGAAGAAACTCTTCTCTGAATACCTATTCGTGGCTTTCAACAGTGAGTGGTTTGAGATCCCCCTGACTAGAAGCAGCATTTGCTCACTCTGTGAAACAGCTGCTAAGAGCTCATTTTTCTGCCTTATGTCCAAAAAGGTAATTCTTGGTTCATCCACAAACACGTAGAAAGCACTGGAATAATTCAAAGTCTAGGCTAATACAGTGAGCCAGATTGTAGCCATGTCCACCACTCTTCTGGCTCCTCACTCTCTTTTCAAGTCAACTTCCCACGTACCATCTTCTGAGTCTCAGCCAATGACAGCTGGGCATGAACAACTGACATACATGTCCCAAACGGTTGACTGAACTATTTCCAATAGCAGGGGCTCTGGGAAGATACACAGGCTCTTTGAAAAGCATTGCTCACAGAGAAGTTCCAAGAAACAGTCACAGCTCAGACACAAGGACTGAGAAGCAAGGACATGGAGATAAGAGCAGAGGAATAAAAACAGATGATTAAGAATGTGACTAGAGTATGATAAAGTAAAAAAAGGAAAAATGGAAAACAGCAGAAAAAAGAACAGAGCCACAAGCAATTCAATGAAAAGTTTTGTAGACAGTATAAAGTCTCATTTGATGAAGCTTAGTGTTGCTTTATTTTAGTGATCTTTTGAATTGTTTCTCCATCTTTCATATAATATAGGTTTCTTTTGTCAACTCTTGATTTACACAATAGCTATTCACACTTCCAGGGTCTTTTTTACCACATTTCCACTCTGGATTTCAAAATCTGCATTTTATAGTCTCATTATACTAATGTAAATTTAGAGAGAAAATCTGAATAGCAAGTGAAAAGGTTGCACTGCTAGGCTGCTTTTCATTCTCCGTTTAGGACAGAAGTGCCTTGATTCAAAAGCAATCACATAAAGGCACACTAAAACATTTAATAGGGTTGATATAAAAGATGTTTATTGAAGACAGACAACAGTTCTTGGCAGATCTGAAGAGATGAAATAACAAACCACATTCATATATGGACTAATAAAGACTACCACTGAAATTTAATATCAGGTTTGTGGCTCTGAGTGTAACTCCCCTATGTATTTATGAGTCAAACCATCACAGCATTGTGTTACTACACTGGCAGCATGAGAAACTACTGAGCTGTTACAGTCTGCACACTACAGACAACTCAGTGTATCCTCTGTTTAGTGATTTACTTACAAGAGTAAGGTAACCATGATACACCATTGACCCAATCTGTTTACCCTTTCACCATGTAAAAATTTCTTTGCAGATACTAGAAAAGTGATCCTTCTCTACAAAAGGCAAAGTGCCTGAATTGAATGATAGGCTAATTCAAAAAGATATTTGTATACAAGGTTTTATAAGCCTTGAGTTAACTGACAGTAAAATTTTAGAATAAATTTCAGAGTGGGGCTAAATGTAACAGAAAGCTTCCTTTATACACAGTCAGTCTGAAATACCAGCTAATTTCCTACTGCTATGTCTTAAATGCCAGTTGGGTCATTTCTGAATATGCAAAATGAGCTGCATTTTCCCACAATGGCCAAGATCTTATGCCTATCAGCAAAAGTGGCAAGAAGAATCATTAAAAACTGCAATTTAGCACATTTCTTCACAGATGCACCAGGACTTATTGGACACTGCAGAGCACTGCAGCTTCATGACTTTTGGAGGAGAGGAAATGCTCCCTTAGTTTGCTTTTCCACCCCTCCATTAAGTGATGCCATTTACTCTACCACTGGAGACAGTGAATATAAGGCTGCTGTGCAGTAGGTGCAGGCAAAGCAAACATACACTTGTCCACCACTCTGCTTAGACACACACAGCTTCTCAGCATGACTCATTCTTGTTCTACTCCCACCATTTATAACTGGCCTTTCCTATGCAGCAGCCTGCTGACGCTTCCAGCCTTTCTTCTTGCCTGGCATTTTCACTAGCAAAAGTAAATGATTTGGAATTGTACTAAATTCATATTGGTATGAATGGACTTGCCCTTCCTTAATTAACATTGCTCATGACTGATACTGATTTTCAGCATTAAAATTTTATGATTTATTTTAAAACACATTAATCCATGCTTTGTAGCTCCAGCACTTCAGCAGGTTTCAGGATATCTAAGTTCTGTCACACTCATAACTGGTCACACTCATTTAGAATACTTATTCCTTAGGAAAAACATCACATGAGTCACTTTATATTCTTTTGCAGCTGCTATGGATATCCCACATAGCAAACATAGGGCTTATATATATTACCAACTTTAGTGTGAATTACCAACATTGCTTCTTCTTCATATTTAAATCATCCAGCATTTGATTAAAGAAGGGAATTTCAAATAATTTCCTAATAACATCCATTTATTAAAAAAAAAAAAAATCTTAAGAAATTCAGCATCAAACTATTGGTTTCAGTAACACACATACACATTTACTAAGATTTCACAAAGACATTTTCTTAGTGCTCTAAATTGCTTCAAAAATAATTTTTATCATTTCTTTTGGGGATTTTTGCTTCATTACTGATTACTGAGACATCCCCTACTGGTCAAAGAAAACTAGCATCACTCCTAGGATCCCACAGAGATCTGCTTTCTTCCAATATGAAAGAATCTCTAACTCTTTTGAAAGTGATCAAAATCCAGTAAAATAATTCCAGGATCAAAATGTGAGGTAACAATGTCAATATCCACCTATTGCTGCAGAAGAAACACTTTATTGTGGAGAATGGCAAAGAACTATACCATAAATGCTACTCACTTACTTTACAATACTAATTTATTTGCCTGGTAGGAAAATCGGCCATGACTGTGAAAGAAACAAGGCAGAAGGAATAAATTTGACCTCTTGCTCTGTGGATGTCAAGTTTAGATACCTTAGCAGTATGGAAGATGCAAAACAGATGACCCTCTCATCCATCTCCTGAATATGCATGTTTTGCTACATTAAATAATGACATCGTAGAGGTCTTTTTCAACTGAAACCATTCTATGATTCCATGATAACTGACCAAGACAATGTAAACACTCAGCATACTGGCATCCTCCTACATGTAGAAAAGTATACTTACAAACCCTGATCTTGATGCAAAACTTATCAACTCTCCACATATGATGTCCCATGCCATTCTGAGACACTCAGGTACCAGTAGCCAGGTCACCTGCACAGTGGCAAGGAAAGACACAGAATCGATAGAAGACCACACCTTCCTCAAGTGCCGGAGGGAGATAAGCATGGTTACAGGAGAGCATGTACTATTGCATGAGAGTGGGGAACTTGCACTAAGTTCCAAGAGATCGTGTTAAGGAAGAATGCCTAAGTCCTAGAAATTAAGAAGTCCTAGAGGTTTTCCTCAGTCTTCCACCGCAAAAGCTCATTCATTGCTTTGCTCCATGTAACTGACAGATATCGTGGGTATTGGCCTTCTGTTTCTGTAAAATGATGAAACAATTATTTGGTATTTTTAAACAAATGAAAATTCTGATATGAAAATCTGTGCTTAGAACAGACTTATTCCAAGACACTTCTACATCTGGTGTGCTAACTGTGGCTCAGTAAAGTTAAGTGTGTATTTTTGAAGACAAAATCATAGCAGTTTTGCCCACGGAACAGGTAGCATGAGATTCAGTTCTCCTACATCTGAACTTGTCACCCCCATGCATTCTTTGCAGTCAGTTTGAGCTATTTAGATACCTTCTTTAGAATGAGATTAATTGCACTTTACACTGACTAGATCTCCACTGACTGTAAATACAAGGGCACCAAGCTGAGACATCTGCACTGTATGAATTCCACACATTGTAATAAATGCAAGTAAGAAATATGCACTAAGTCCCTATTTACATTATTTTTGGCTGCAAAAACACCCCAACATTTGCCATTTTAGATAGCAATACCCTCCCAGCTAGCAAAGCACCGGAGCTACCCAGTGAATACAGAAGCATCTCCACTACCCAGCTATAATAGAAGTTAGCAGAGCGAATGATTTTTCCAAGGGTCTCAGGAAGAGTTTTTGTTCAGTGCTCATTCTCGCAGACTTGGACACACAATAATAATACAGACTTTGCTTTGTTGTGATGTTAATTAATATTTGCAAAACACATTTTAAAACTTCAATGATCCATAATTATGAGATATTGTTACTCTGGTTATTACATTATTTGCCTTCTGTTCATACTGCCTAGTTTTACTCTGATGAGAAGGTTGCCACAGACATCACATTCTCACATTTCAAGCATTTGAGCTTCATAAAACCAAAGTGACATTTCAGTAGTAGAAGGTCAATAAAGGACTCATTAAGAGCTTGCAGACATGATTTGCCAAACGTGGTCCTCAGTACATGGATGTTGGTTCATTAAAATTAGTGATGCATGTTCAAAGATTTAATCAGGCACAGAAGATGTATGAAAATAGGGTGTTGTCTGCATTTCGGGTGATAATCTTGAATAAGATTATAGGCCAAACAGCAGAGGTTAGTTTATGGGAATGGGACTCATCTATTGATGGACTAGTATTTTGTCATCTATACAAGACAACAAAGTCTTGAGTTACCAAAGGCAAAAAGCCACATAAGAAATAATCTAAAGCATTTGAAATACTATAGGATGCTGAAGTTTACTGCACACATAGTGGCTGATCAGCTGAATTTCTCAGTTGCATAAACGTTACTGACCAGATTTCAATGGACTATAGAAGGATCTTAGGTATGTAAAGATTGAGTCAGTGTATAAATACAAGTTTCTAATTACTTCTGAACCTACTTATTCACTCAAGAGCTCTGCTGAGTCTGGGAAACATTAGACAGGACTTAAGAAGGACTGAAGGCCTTTGCTGTAGTAGCTGAGCACTACATGGAATAACTTAGGGCTTCTGAAAAGACACTAGATGTCAAAGTTGATGCAGTTTCATCTATGGGAGGGAAAGGCTGTGGATGTTGTGTACCTGGACTTCCATAAGGCCTTTGACTCGGTTTCTTGTGACATTCTCATAAAAATACTTGCTATCATTTCTAAAATGGTTGCATGTGCAGCTTGGTAGAACAAAATTTTATTTGCTTTTAAATCTCAACAATAAGGGCTTCATTTAATTAAAATAATTTTTTTAAACCTTAAAAATGGTCACATGCATCTGCTACTGACAAAGATAATGGGCATGCATACAATGAAGTGCATAATGTATACTGACAATCCCTTTTAAGTCAGCAGGATGGTGGAAATGAAACTTTTGACTAAAGACAGTTTCAATGGCAATTTTCTTTTTAACATTCTAATGGGCAGCAGTAGATCAAATTCACAAAAATAAGTTCAGTTGGAATTAAATTGCATAAGAATTCTTCTTCTAAAAGAATGCCATTCTTTTGTTACTTTTTGTTTTCTTAGTTTAACTGCGGCATAATTTAAAGGCAGGATACTACTGTGTTGCTGCTTCTGAAACTGACACCAGATCACCCAAGTAAATGTAAGATGCATATGGTCCAAGAGTAATATGGATGGAGTTGGCATTTCAAGGTCACTAGTGGGCTTCCTGTTTTCTGGCATTTCAAAACCAGCACCACAACTATCTAGAAATGGCAAATGTTCAAAGGACCAACTTAGAAATCAAAGTTCCCATTTCAAATACAGCTGGTGAGGGAACACAAACATTCTTTACATGACTGCTAAACTTTCCTTACCAAACTTGAAGCAAACATACTACCAGGTATTCCAAATAGACACTTTTGCCTCTACCTTATATTCCTTAAGTCCCAACTGCACCCTATTTCTCTACCCATCTACTTTGGTTTTTTATGCCAGAATATTTTATGTCTGTGATATTTTTATGTACTTCTCCACAGTCAGCAATTAGAATGCTGGCACTTCCTGGCTACTAATATTTAAAGATTCTATCACCAGAAAGGAGTGTGCCATGTACTAAGAAGGAATAAAATCATTACCAACAACTGCTATTATTGGCATGTTCCAAATAGGATCCAAACCAGCCTTTTTCTACTTCTTAATCGCCTGTTGCTCAGCAAGGGATAGAATCACTAAGCATCTCGGGAGACTAGGCAAAAATGCACTTATAATTTATTAAAAAGAAAAAGAGGTGAAAACCCCAAGCCTGCTCCTGTGTGGAACTACTCCAAATTAGACTTTTATCATCTATTAAAAAAGTGTGCATGAGACAGGACATATATTTCAAAGCTGATGCAATGTCATGGCACAGTTTTCAACTTCCTGCAGAATTCAGTGAATGAGAACAGTGAGTTCAACTGCAGCCTTGATGGCTTTATGCACAGATGCTGATTTTTCCTAAGAGCATCTTTAGCAACAGTGAGAAACTACAGTTAAAACATTAATTCCTTCAAGATTGGTTTAACAGTATGGCTAAAAATCTACCTGAATATACTAAAAATGAAGCTGCCTATGGATTTCCCTTACAGAATTCATCACACCAATATATACATCATTCACAACAGAATTCCACCTCTGAGTCAGTTACCCCAAGCTCCAGTGTTGACATAGCCAGAACTTCCCAGGTGTTATGCAGCCAACCTGCCTGACATCATCAGAGCTGCCAACCTCCCTCCTTTCACCGCACAGAGAACCAAGTACCGGACAGAGGCAGTTACAATGCATATTAAATCAGGTCAACCTCATATCT
Organism: Dryobates pubescens; assembly: GCF_014839835.1. Lineage (NCBI taxonomy): Eukaryota > Metazoa > Chordata > Aves > Piciformes > Picidae > Dryobates > Dryobates pubescens. The sequence continues at coordinate 38,275,014 of NC_071614.1, forward strand.
GGCAACCAAAGCCTCAAAGAATGAACCATGTCCATGAGTTCACCTGCCCACGATCTCTCTCTCCTGTAAAATCAAATTGACAAAAGCATGTAAAATATATCAAATACTGTGAGAAATAACAGATGCAAGTTATAAAAAGAATCAAGAATTTAATCAAGAGTCACAGAATTTGCTAGGCAACACTTCCTAGTAGCATACATATGGGATCAGCATTACCCGCAGATGAAAGCAATGTTCTTATTTAATTCAGAAATATTCAATACAGCAAATGAAAGAAACAACATCAGAATTATAATGGTGAGGCAAGGAGATAGCAAAGAGAGAGCATTAGGAAGATAAAAAGTTAACTATGAATGGCTTAATTATTTTTTAGTTAAAAACTTTAAAAAGCTTCTGTTGGGAAAATCCAGCCTGTTCTGAGACCTTTGGCTGTGAGAGAGGGGCAGGAACATTGTTTTACACCCCAGTGCCCACAGAGTTCAGCCATGCAATACCAGTACCGAAGACTTCATAACAGTGCAGGTGAGGGAGGTGCAAACTGGGATTTTACCAGTACCTGACTTTGCAGTGGGCTGCACAAACCAGGACTGGGAAGGTAGCCTGATGCCCCTGAGGAAGTCAGCGACAACAAGGTCCAGGTTTATAAGGCAATGTGCAAGGTCCTGCACCTAGACTGGGGCAATCCTCGGTACCAATGCAGGCCAGGGGATGATGAAATAGAGAGCAGCTCTGTAGAAAAGGACTTGTGGATACTGGTGGATGAGAAGCTGAATGTGAACCAACAACGCGCACTTGCAGCCCACAAGGCAAACTGTATCCTGGTCTATATCAAAAGAAGCATAGCCAACAGATTGAGAGAGGCGATTCTGCCACTCTGCTCGAGTAAGACCTCACTTAGAGTACTGTGTCCAGCTCTGGAGTCCTCAACACAGGAAGAGCATGGACCTGATGGAGCAGGCCCAGAGGAGAGTGATGAAGGTCATTAGAAGGCTGGAGCTCCTCTCCTACAGGGACAGGATGGAACAGTTGGGGCTGTTCAGCCTGGAAAAATAGAAGGCTCTGGGAAGACCATATCGCAGCAATTCAGTATCTAATGAGGACCTATGGGAAGCTTGGGGAGGGACTGCTTAGAAGGGCTCATAGTGATAGGATGAGGGGCAATGGTTTTAAATTAGAGCAAAACAGTTTTAGGTTGGGCATTAGGAGAAATTCTTTGCCATAAGGGTAGTGAAATACTGGAACAGGTTGCCCAGGGAAGTGGTGGAGGCCCCACACCTGGAGACTATTCAAGGACAGGCTCAATGACACTGAGCAACCTGACCTAGTGGGGAATGTTCCCACTTACCGCAGGGGGGCTGGACTAGACGACCTCTAGAGGTCCCTTCAAACCTAGTGCATTCTATGAACAGGTACACCAGAGGAGAAAGGGAAGCCTGGAAGAAAGGTGGAGTCACCACATCTGCACCTGTTACTACTCATGCCTTTGAAGGACTTCAGAGTGAGATGGTTTTGTTGGTCTTAGTAAGCTGGCTGCTTTACATAATGGACGTATTAATTAACTAATAAAGGTTGTCATTGCAGGTCTGACACATATGATAAACACTGAGGGTCATTTGATCTTTTTAGCTCACTTGAACCTTACCTTGTATTTAATACTGCTTATTGATTTCATCTAGACCAAAAATACTTTCATCTTCTGAAGCAGTATTTAAAATAGATAATGCATTGTCAGCTCTTTCAAAGGAAATGTCTAAAAATTATGGGAAAGCACATGCAGCCTTGTTCAGAATAAGCACTACATCTGCTCCCTTTCTTGGTCCTAACTGAATATAAGCAGAGAGCAGTGCAGACTGTGGTCTTCCTAAACTGTTCCCTGAAGGGTGGTCAGTGTCTGAGCTGTGGGGTAAGTTTTAAAGCTTTTAATTGTGGTTTGGTGGTGAAATGCAATGTGCTGCTCAGCATTAGTATGGCCTGAAGACATCGTTTTAGATGGAGAAGGCAGCAATCAGGTGACCCACCACCCCAGGCACCTCCTTCAGGTTTCTCTGATGACAGCAGAGGAATCACACTATCAGAGTATCACAGTATAACTAAGGTTGGAAGAGACCTCGAGGATCATCGAGCCCAACCTGTCTCCACAGACCTCATGACTAGACCATGGCACCAAGTGCCACGTCCAATCTCCTCTTGAACACCTCCAGGGACGGTGACTCCACCACCTCCCTGGGCAGCCCATTCCAATGATGAATGACTCGCTCGGTGAAGAACTTTCTCCTCACCTCGAGTCTAAACCTCCCCTGGCGCAGCTTGAGACTGTGTCCCCTTGTTCTGGTGCTGATTGCACCAGGAATGACAAAAAATACTTCACAAATTCCCACAATGCCAGTGACTGGGGCAGTTTGCAGCATGTTCAAAGAGAGGCAACTCACTCACACCACAGAAACATGGACTTGCCAACTTGCAGACAATTCACAGCCAGCCGCACACCCCAGAGATCATACATTCATCAGCAGTGCAGAAGTAGGGCAGGTGCTGCTACGGCACCTCATGTGGTGATGTCCTTGGTCTTGGGCATCTGGCACACCATCAGTGGTCATCAATGGAAGGAGAAGCCGTCAAACCAAGGAGACTGAAAAGTTGAGGGAGAGTAATTTGGTGATGCATTCTCTTTAGGTACCAGTAACCATATATCCCAGGGCAGTGTTTCGCTATTGTTCTGACAAGACCAAGACCAGAAGGAATATTCTGTTTCTCACTTTCCCATTACAAGATAAATGACAACATAGATTAACTGCTCTTAAACAACATAGTGAAGCCAAAAATACAGCTTCTCATGTAGGCAGCCTTCACTCTTTAAGACTTAAAAATCTCATATTTGCTCTGTCCAAATCAGGTGGTTATTATTTTTTTTAAAGCACATTTCACTCCAAGTTAATATATTCAAGTCATTCCTTCTGAACAAGGCTATGGGGAAAACAACTGAAGTATAACAGCCCCAATACAATGCTAAACCCAAAAGCTCTGATTAGAACAAGCCATGTGCTTAGAGGTGCCTTTACCAGCTGCCACCTAAAAACCCATTCTGAGGTCAGTGGCAAAACCTCTGTTCACCTCTAATTCAAATGGCTGAATCCAGTATTTGAGATGGCTGGATTTCATCAGCAAGTACACTAATCTGTGAAAATCAAATACAAACAATCTGAGGTCTGAACAATTGACAGCTCAGATTTGCACATAGGCAACACAATGTTCTCCAAGCCTACCTGGAGAGCACTTCATGTGTGCTCATTTATTATATCAAATAACAAACACAACTGCATTTAAATCCCTAGGATCCATTAGTTTTCAATTTGTATTTTCCAGTGAAGTAGTTTCCATCAAAGTCAGTGTTTAGTTCAGTACAGCCTCTCAGACATGTCCCTTTGGTGTGCTGTCAACAAATGTCTAAGGCAAATGGTTGCTTGATGTTATTTGGGAAACTTCAAGATACTTGAGGGTATCAAGTTAAGTTGGCAGATATGGCATGTGGGCTACATGGGACTCTTCTGGAGCAATAGCTAAAGGACAGAAAGGTGACTGTGTAGAATCCCTAACATGGCTTTGACCCTTGCACCAGGAGCAGGGAAAGGGCATCCTGGGCAGCTGGTGCTCCCTGAGAGGGAAGAAGGGGTCTCTGAACTGGACAACAGCCACTCTCTGTTGTACCAGCCAGGTCTTCATGGGCATTGCAAGTGATGCTGAGCCCTAATGAGAGTGCCACTGCGTTTAGATGCTAACACAAGCCAGTGCTCTCAAAATGCTTCCTGTCAAAAGTGAGGATGCTTTCTCCTTTACCCCTCAGTTCACTCAAATGACATTATATGACAGCACAGGCAAGAGAAAGCCTGCAATCTTTGCTGGTACCAAACCCCAAACGAAAACAGATTTCACTCCCTGCACCAAGAAACTATGTGAAGGACCCAGGTTCAGGAACAAACATACTTGGAGGGTATTTTTAAACAAATTCACATACATACCCCTACAGCACCTGACAAAATTTTTGGGTAGTCTGCTGTGGGGAGGAGAAGAAAAAACAACAACAACAAAAACCACCAAAAAACCCCACTGAAAATGTTATTATAAAGGAAATTCAGAAAGATGTCATTGTTTCCTGGTGAGAACAGGCAACATTCCAGGAAATTCTTTTCATTGATTTCAAAATACAAATTTTAAGTCACATGGGCAACCTGATCTAAAGAAGTATGTCCCTGCTCACTGCAGGAGGGTTACACTAGAGGACCTTTGGAGGTCCCTTCCAACCCAAATTATTCTATGATTCCATGATACATCATATTTCAATTTTCACAGCATTCAGTCCTATTCTGGTTTAGACTTTCAGTTCATGATTTTTTCCATATATTTATAAACAACTTACTGCCTGCATATGGGAAAAAAGTGAAATTATTACTACTTTCATCTTCATAATGACTGTGATAGTAATTTGCTATTCCTTAGTATTGTTAATTCTATATTATCACCTGACTTTACACTTTTTTGTTGTATTTTACTATACTTCAGTCACTTTTTTTTTTCTCTTGTGAGAACTTTTAAATTACTCTTAAAATAAATTATGTGAAATCTAAGGATACTAAAAATGTTGAAAAGTTACTGTTGCATCTGCAATCTGAACTCTTTCTGCACTACCCTTTGTGGAAGGTATAGAAATTCTTGGGTATAATCACAATTTATTGCTTATGTATACAGTGGATTTTTCTAATAGGTTTACACAGATAGATTTCTAATAGGTTGGCGCAGATTTGTGTTAAAACAAACCACATACCATTAGTAGCTAGAGCAAAAAAAAATAGTAGCACTAGACATAAAGTAAATTTCATAGATTCAATTTTAAAGGGAATGCTTCAATAAGCTTTTAGTGAAGAGTATTTCGGTGAATCCATCATTATTTCCTAACTGGGACATCTTGCATGCACGTACGTTGCTGTTTACTGTGGTAATTCTTGCAGATCTTTCAAGTGATATTTCACCTATGGTAGTGATTCCAAGAGCTGGACTTATTTATGAAGGGAAAACAAGGCTGGAGAAAACATTTTTACGTTTTGCTTTGAAAAAAATAAAGATTAATGATCATACTGATGTCTTTCAGAAGAGAATTCACAGGGGAACAACCTGTGTGTCAAAAATACTTTGTTCCTTGTGCTCCAAATTCAGAAACAGGAAAAATTTATTCCATTGGTCTGGAGAAATGCCTCTTATGTGCAAGAGGAAAATAGCTCTTCAGGGCAACTTAGACCAACCCCATGAAAGATATTGAAATAGAAACAAATTTTATTTATCATTATGTGGAATTATATAAATTAAATAGAGTGGGATAGAGTTTTCTTACAGTAAATTACTTCCTGGGTTGTTTTGCTTTGTTGACAAGTTATCCAGTTTTGTAGGTAACCTGTTTTGCCAGTAAAGAACTCTACAAACAGAGCCTGGCAGCTACCTCACATCAGCTGAGCTCCTTCTATACATCTTCACATATCAAAATGCATTACATGACTCTGATGACTGTTTCTATAGTCTGTGCACTTTTATCTTGTACAGGTAACAATATTTAAGTCTGTCTTTCATGATGCAGTTTGTGAAACATGTACAATACCTCAGGAAAGAGACACTATGGATCTTGCCCCTTACAAGATAACTGAAGTAGTTATCCTCTGTACTGCTCTGTTAGGATCTCTTCACTGTTATACTCAAACACTTTCACCAATATCCTTGATCATTTGTCTCCTTTTCTTCTGGTGCCAATCAGTACCACAGTGTTTCCCTAAACCCTTCCATTATCCAGCATTAGCCTGGGCTTGCTCTTGCATCTGCTCACCCTTAGGCTGATAAACTGCAACATTAAGAATTGCAGGAAAGCACAAATGTTAGTGCAACTGATCTTCCAAGCAGTGAAGCAAAATGCTAATTTTCATTTCAACACTGTAATCAGACGGTAAGATTTCACACATTCTCTTGATTTTCAGGCATCACACTAGTTTGCTAAGTTTCAGTCTCCATGTATGTGCAGTAGAGTAACAGATGGACAGTGGTTCGAGCAGTTGAAATCAAATCCATCAAATTAGGATGCATACCATGATTTCAAAATAATAGAGTGTAAGTTCAAAAAAATAATAGCCACATAGAAAATATTCTATGAAAGACAGCTTGGAAAAGGTGTTTGTTATCTTTCTGGAAAACACAACAAAACAAACAAACAAAAAGTATTACATTACTTGTTAGAGCTAGAATGTTACCTACAAGAATGAGCCAGGAAAGCTCCTGATTGCAATCTTAGTGTGATACAGTTGCAGAGGCAAAACTTTTCCATTTTACTGATGAAAGCAGCATTCTACATCCTGATGTACACTTGTGGTGGTTTGAGCCTTAACTGGGATTTAAGAGCTCAGATGGGAAGGCAAGACTGAGAATCCCACCCCCACTTTCCCTCTCCCTCTCCTAAAAAAACAAAAAAGGAAAGAAAGGAGGATAAGAAAAAAAAGGAGGAGGTAAATCTACCGAGAAATAATTTGGAGTTGGTTTGGAAGTAGAGAGGTAAAAATTTTCTTTAAACGATATAGATAACAACAGGAAGGGTTCACAAGGGTAAGGAACAAGGATAGATAGGGAGAATATATATACAAAACCAACAGTCCTTTGAAGATGCAGCAGGGAGAAAAGACCAGGCCTGACCACGTGGCAGAGAAGCAGGAAGCCAGCAGTGACTCAGTCCTCTTGTCCAGGCAAGGCAGAAGCAAAAGAGAGCCAATGGCTGCAGTGTCTTCCTTTATATAGGCTTGCTGGACAGGGAGGGGGAGTGGAACAGACTAACTCAGTTTCCCAGGGAAAAAACCCCCCTCCTGGGAGGGCAAGGCTCTCACAAGCCCTCCCTGCCTGCTTTCAGGATGGGCGTAACTGTGATACTGTGATACTGTAACCCATCACAACACTGCATTTCTCAGATTTGCATTTCAGTCTTTCTGCATAATCTTTAGGACAGCAATCCATGACAATATTGAAAAGTTAAAAAAAAAAAATTAAAATCATAGGGAACTGAGATACCTGACACTGGTTAGCAAAAAAAATGGTTTTTCATAAGTTATCCATGACAAGGAGTAATTTAGAGTGACGTCCACCCTGCTCTAAATCATGTATATGCATAGCATATATTAAAAATATTAATGTACACGATGTGACATTTACTAAGGGATGTACAATCTCCAAAAGCACCATAAAATGAAAATGCTATTTTGAAATACAATCGTTAAAATAATGAAATGTACATTAGAAAGAAAACTCAAAAGCCAATAATATAAAAGAACATTAATTGCACTATAAATTACCTCAAGAATGAACACACATTACTATAGGAGATCTTTTATTGGTGGATGTAATAATATTTCCACTGATTTAGGCAACCTTGAACAATTTATTTTAGCTGTAGAGAAACATTTTTAGGGAGGAAAAAGATAAAAACTTTGGGAAACATCCAAAATTAATCTATCAGTTTTTAATTTGAGAAGAAAGATAATGTATCTTTGAACTATTAAATTTAACTATTTAGATCTATTATAATGCTTTGGTCATCTGTTTCATTATTTTCAAAGGTCACTGTATGTGCCTTTGAATTCATGTAGCAATATATAACTTTCTGAATCTCGTTGCAGCTGAAATCTTGAAGTGTAGATAGTTCCAGTTTTCCTAAGAAAGGTCAGCAAAATATAAGGATGCATTACTATACAGGAGGAGGAATAAGGCTGAAAAAATAACATAGAGACAAGGTTTCTCTTTCAGAAGTGCCATGATTTTGGAGCAGTAAATTCTAAATTACCATTTAAGAAAATTGTTATCAAATTACTTACCACTGATATTCTCATACAAGTACAGGAGATCATAAATAATTGCATCCCTCTTCAATTTCATCACAATAATTTATTTTGAAATACCTCACTTCTTATACTCACCTGTGTAATGAATAAAACCTGATCTGCATGGAGATGGGAGATGCTGAAGGATCTAATACATTTCACAACTGGCAGCAAAAGTAATGCTGCATTTTCTGTATATAATGCTATGAATTGCAGATACTTGTGACAAAACCATTCTCATCTACAAATCACAGTATACTGCAGTTTAAATAATCTTTGTTTTGTGAAAGAGCCATGCCCGGACTGTTTAACAGTTTTATTTCTCAGCCTACTAAAACTGATGGGAAAAAAGCAGCAGGCCTGTTTATTCATTTGAATTCTAGGAAGGAAAGGAGTAAATCTAAATTTCTGTTGAGCTACTAAGAAAACATCACATACATCAGTTATTTTAAAATTAATCTCTTAAATATCAGTTATTCTTTCAAATCCAGTAATTTATCTAGCTCTACAAACTAATTTTGGACATTTGACACACAAATAAGACCTAGAGTAGCTATTTTAAATTACACAATTTGTAAACAGGCCCTCAAATTAGTGAGATAAAAATCTCAGACTGAAATAAAAAACAAATTACAGTGTATACAACATATAACAGAGCACTTAACAATCATGTTTTTAAAATGCCTTACCTTTAAGTAAAACATTACAGCAAAGATAACCCCAAAATAACCAAAAAACAGGCCAGATGCTGGATAAGAAAGCCTCAGGTCACACCATCAAAGAAAAGATCAGTTTCACGTCTTGCAGCCAGCAAGGGCTGGAAACATCAGAGGAGCTTGAACTGTCCTTTAGAGGGAAAGTGAACCTTGTGTCACTCTTACCAATGGGAGCCCAGAGTCTTCCCAGCTAGAGGATATTAATACTTCTTACTTGTTTGCAATATCTTGCTATGTGACATCTTCATGTCCCAGTTTAAAAAACAAAAACAAAACACCACAACAAAAACCAAATAACACTGAGTCTACGTTTATACCTTCTACATTGTGTCATCATGAGGAAGCCTGGTTAAGGCCATGATAAAGAATCCTGACAGTCTTTTCAAGAAACTTGAGCTTTTTCATTTCCTTTTCTAGCTTCTACTATGCAGGATTTGAAAGGCTGCAAGATCAAGGGAAGTAAATCAAAGGAAGAAAAGCAAGCTTTGTCCTCCTTTTTGCTCATTGGGGAAGATAATTGTTATCAGTTTCTAAAACTAAAGAATATATTTGTTTGTTTAAGTGAAATCTGCTGTTCTGCAAAGGATAAAGGTGCCCTTATGCTCTTTGGAAAGAAATTTCACTCTGCCTGAATGAAGCAGAAGTGTTGTCTTCTAACTTACTTGGACTCCATTTAGACAAATTCAACGGAGTCGGAGAGTTCATGCTCTGGAGGTTTATATTCCAATTACATATAAACCTATAAGTCAGTAAGAATGTGAAAGTGGAAGATCCTTTGGGGGTTTATCCTTCCTCACCCCATTTTTAGATTACTCTTATGAGAAAGAAAAGGAGTTGCAACTATTTGAGATTCTCTCTCCTCTACTGTCTGCCATTCAGAGGAAAAAATGGTCAAAAGTAAACTCCCACTTTTGTTGAATTAAGCTATTTGTTCAGCATTATTTTTATAGCCTACTTGTGACACTACAAGGCAACCATGGAAGCTACAAAGTTCGTTCTACTTTTTACTTTTCTCACTGCCATTAAAACACACAATAATACAATTACTTACTTCTGTACCCCTCCAGCTGCACCAGCTCCAAAAATGACCATGAAAGAGTGAAATGATTCAGACAAAGCTTCCTTAAAGGCTAAGTTGATTACCTGATTAACACCACATACGATTTTATGAAAAGTCACCAGCCTCTCCAGATGTAGAACTAGGAGAATCACTGTAGACTTTGCTGATATTTTTATGTCATTTGCATAACATATTAAGGTATGATCAAGTTTCACAATGAGAGTCATGCTGTCAAGAAGTAAAGAATCACAGGAAACTAATTTGGTTGACCTCCAAGGCACAAAAATAAATCTCATATAGAAAATGAAAATATTTTAAAAACCCAGCATGCTAAGGACAATTAGGTTCCAGACAAGCTTAAACAATTAATTTGCATTCTCTCCCACACCTTAGGAATTACTGAAAATACAGTATCACCTAAATAAAAGAAGAAAGATAATAAGTGCATGGTACTAAGAAGTGTTTTGCTCCATACTGTTAAATGCTCCATACTGCCCTGCCATCTCTTCAGGGCATTGCAGGAGATTTGTGCCCTCTGAAAGGCAGTAGTCCAGAGGCTGCACACAGCTCAAACAGCCTGTCAGATTCCAAGATGGAATATGTATCATTTACATGACCACTATGTATTTAAACAACCACTACTCAAAAGACTGGCATCCAGTTTCTCCATCTTTCTTAGTTCTATGCTTTCCTGTTTTCTACTTTATTTTCAAGACTTAACCCTTACATTTGCTAGAATAAAGTTTAGATTGCAACTACTTTTTGTGTTCAAAATGAGCTCAGGTTAATCTCACAACCTTAGGATGCTCTTCTTTTCTTTGACTCTACAAATTTCCCTTTAAAGAGAGTATTTAAGATGGAAGATACAAAACTGATAGTGATGGAAAGATGCTGGGTAGAGAAGGAGCAGCTATGATGGACCCAAAATGAGGAGCTATAGACAGACTGAAAGCCCTGGTATATATTTCTCTGTTATTTGTGCATATGTGCAGTCTGAATCTCTAAATTATTGAATTGTTGGATTTCTGTATTTAACTGTATTTTTGACATTTCATTATTGTCAACTTATCTACTTAGCCTACACACGGTGGTAGCATCATCTGCTGAACACAATAGACACTGATTCCCTTTCTGAGATAAATGCCTTTATCTATGCTATACCTCATGCATCTTTGCTATCTGTGGGTGTATACTGTATTTACTGCCAAAAGTGGACAGAAAGCCTTTTTAGGTCGTTAGAATATATGGTCATAAAGGCCAGTGTCATACCAAAAGCTGTTTGTTGCTCATTTTCAAAACTGCCAAAGAGAGAGAAATATGACAAATGTGGAATGAAAACGTATGGAAGATAAGTAAATTTTATGCACAGAAGAAAGTACAGTGAGAAACAGATAAAAGCAAAGTGAGACCAAATATGCATGCCTAGAAACACTGATTGAGAAATCCAACTGCAGTGATTTCCATCCTCTCATCGCAACTGAGTGTGTACTAAATGAATAAACTGCTACTTGACATTTCTCAAATAAATACCACAAGAAGAGTACTTATTTTATTTTAATGAATCATTTTGGTCCCTATAACTGAAAGTAGCTGCAATGAACTATAATTCCTTTGGGGAAATGTAATTCTGTGTAATTCTGGACTAAAATATGAGAAGTTGTGGTCTCCAACAGGTCTGCTTTAAAGAGATTCTGATTCATCCATGCCCACTTCTACTTATATTTGATCATAGCTGTTGACATACTGTATCTGCCATGCGGAGAGATATTTCTCTACTAGAAGTAAGGAAGCCATATGGTTCGTGGATGACTATGAATTTTTTGCATTTTTCTCCAGTTATTCAAACAAAACTACCCATTTAGCAGACTATTTTTGATTCAGGTAGGATATTTTTGTGGTATATGACACACTTCTAAGAACTTTAAATCTTAAATATAACCATAATTGATGGGCTAACACTAACTGTCTGCATTAGTGGTCCTTTCATTCATCAGGCATGGCCAGATAAACAAATTCACTGCAGTGATGAACTGAAGCAGCAAATAAGACTTGTCTTGTTCATGGAATAGAACTGAAACAGCTGGTTTTGTTTGACTGATGCAGTTTGAAAGGGCTCCCAATGGTATATCTCAGGGAAAAAAAAAAAAAAGGGAGGGGGGTGGGGGTGTGGTATTTCAATGCTCATTATCAAAACTACTCATAGGATTATCACAGCTATACAAGGAAATTATTTTGACTATGTGTAATTGCCAACAGGAAAAAAGCTCCTGCCAAAGGCAGGTGTAAAACAACATTTTACTGCCTTTGTTAAGGCACATAAAAACTATCCTAATAATTACTCCAGTGTCCATGCTTCAGCCAGATAAAGCTCTCAGTCAAGCTGAAATTTACTCCTTCAGACTGCATCTATGAATATTTCCTACTAAAACATCCTCTGTCAAAAGAAAACTGTGGTAACTGTGAAGTGGCAACTTAACAAGGACAGGTAATGTTCATCAGAGCTTGCCATAGGTACCTCCCCTCTAGATGGGATGCCACCTGGCCTTCAGACACAGTGGAAATCAAATATCCAAGTTTTCCTCAAGATCAGGTATAGAAGTCCTGTTCAGGGATACATTTCTCCTATCACATACACCAACTAGTATCAAAATGCCTCATATATGGACATTTATTAGAATATAGCTTTTAGTTAGCCATAATGGACCTTGACATTTATGTCTTGATTTGGTAACTTTTTCTGTTAAAAGATTAGCACACACAACAATGACGCCATTCACACCGGTGGGATTTTGCCCTACACAAATATGAAATTATGATCCCATTAAGTCATTAGGAATATTACCACCAATTCATCAAATCTGGACTTGACTGTGCAGTATTGCACACTACATGGACAAAACACGTTTTCCTCAACACCTCTGTCAAAAGCAGTATATGCTTCGTGGTTGTTAAATGCTTGTTTGAAGCATTTACATCTTCACTATTAAGTGTAACTTCAACCTGGACCAGAAATTGAAACTCACTGAAGAGGGACCAGAAATTCTAAAAGTTAACAAAGAGGTACATGTAACTAAATGGAGATACACGTGTAACTAAAAGGAAGTAGCACTTCATAGTACTAAAATGAAAAGCTAAAAACAATCTAAAATAGAATCAACGGATTTGACAGTCCTAGTTTTGACTCTGTAACTGAACAGTGATCTAATAAATGTTTCTCTAACTTAGGAATATTATGTCAGATCACACAGGGTCTGACCACAGCACTCAGAATTAAATCTTCATTGCATAACATTTTAATTCATAAAATTATTAGACACCATTGGAGTCCATTTTAACCATATACCAGACCTTGAAAAGCACGCCAAATGATGGGGGACGGACAAACATTTCAAATATAAATGACAGAATCTGGTTAGCACTGTAAAAATAGCTACACACAGTAAAATTAAAACTTGTAATTCTGAAAGAAAGTGCTCTGTAAAACCATCTGGAAATTACTTGATGTATAATTGCTATATCACTTAAAGCACAGAAACAGAAAACTTCTGTTCTTCACATTTTATCTCTTTTCCAGATAAAACACAAACTACAAAAATGAAATTAATCAGAGATGGGAAAGGTTGATACCTTAAATAAATTTGTGTTATAAAATAGTGTCACTTTTGCTCGACCTCAGAGTTGCTTTTTCAAACAAGTCCAGTACAACTAATACTCTCTCCTGACACATCCCAACCTCCCAACCTGCAGCACAAAGCATTCAGCTATTGAGACCTCCACAACAGATTCCTGTCATCTGCACTTGTCCCTGCGCACAGTGACACTGACGAGACCCTTCCTCCTGGCACGATACCCATTTGCAGCCACCCACTACCTAAATGTCTGGAGGCAGTGACTATTTCAAATTTTGGTAGCACTTCTCTTGCAATGCTGCTCCGAAGCAGATCGAAATCTAGACAAAACACTCTAGGACTGAAAAGGGCACTTGAGCTTCACAGCTTTATTCTGGGGCTCACATGTCCTGATGTACCTTAAGTGCTTTAATTTGGAAGAGATTCAAGTATCATACATCTTGCTCCCAAGGCACGTTGAGACGGTGCAAGCCTGTCCCGTAAGGAAGCACACACGGAAACCAGAAAAGGTTCCTCGCTGCGGATTAGAAACCTTTGTAAGTTCCAGAGAAGTTGCGGCCGAAGCACTTCCATACGCATCTATTTACTGGCAAGGTGCATGGCGCCTGCACCACTGATGGATCTGGGGCACCGTCAGGGTAAGAATCAGGCTACGAAGGCAGCAGAATGCGGGGCGGCAGAAGAAAAGGCCCTTCGCCACTGCCCCGCTCCCCGCGCCCCGAGACAAACCCGGATGGGGCAGTACCCACCCCGAGGTGGCAGCTCCGCGCTGGGAAGCGAGACGGACCGGGGCGCGCTGTGAGCGCTGTGTCCGTTCATTATGTCATGGTCCCCGGCAGACGGCGTTTCAAAGAACCGCGGGAGCGCTCTGACAAGGGACAGCCGCCCCATACCGCCCCGGCGCCCAGGGCCAGCGTGGAAGGTGCACGCGGCTGCGCCGAGCTCTGCGGGGCAGGTGCGCTGAGCTGGCGCGGACCCGCCGCCCACCCTTCCTTGGATGCCAGACCACGGCCTCGCCGCGGGGAGCGAGGTCGGGGGAGCAGCGCGGTGCCCCCCAACGTACCCCAGCCCTCCGCGGCATGGCGGCCGGCAAGGGAAAGGTACCCTCCGGTTTGTCCGGAGGGAGCTGCGGGGCGGCTGCAGCCCGGCTGCCCCCGGCCTTTCCTGGCGGGGCAGCCCCGGGAATTCCCAAAATGTAAATCGCCAACAGTACCGTGGCCCGGAGCGCAGCATTCCTCACCCCGCCGCTCCCTCCGGACAAACCGGCCGCACCGAAGGTCCCTCCGTCGCCCCCTCCCCGCCGCCTTTCCCCGTACTCTGCAGCCAGTGCCAGCCCTGCGGCCGCCCCGCACCGGCACAGGGTACCCAGCCCCGCCACCGTCCTGCCCGGGCTGTGCCGAGATGAGACCCTCACACCAGCGAGACCCAGCGCAGCGCGGGGACGCGCCGATGATGGGAGTAGAACACCACCACCGACGGAGCGGCCGGCGAGCCTGCATCCCGTTGCCCAGAGCACCCATTTCTCCCCGACGGCGGCGGCTCCCCGTGGCACCAGCGGCCGGACCCACGGCACCAGCAGCCCGTTCCCTCCGCCTGCCTGGGCGGGGGCAACCAGCCAGCTCCCGCAGCCCCGACGGCGTGCCCCCACTTCTTCCTTTCTCCCTCCCTACCTTTTTCAGCGCTGACATTCTAGTGCATTATTACCGCGGCGGGTGCGGGGTGCGGAAGGGCTGCCGGGTTAGAAGAAGGAGACGCGGGAGCGGGAGCAGCGGCGAGCGCCCAGCATCACCCCGGCGCCGCTCACCCCGCCGGGGCGCCGCCGCCGCCCGCTCCCCGCGCGCCTCTCCGCGCGCACCCCGCCGCCCTCGCTCCCGCGCGCGGCGGCGGCGCCCGGCGGCACTTGCGCAGCCGAGCGCCCCCTATCTGTGCCCGCGGGCGCCGCGCCGGCCACGGCGGGAGGGAGGGAACCACCACACGGCGCGGCGGACCCGGCCCCTGTCTCGTCTTCTCAACCAATAGGGTGCCTGCAGTCCTGTGACGGACATGTATGGCGGCGAGCCGGAAGAAGGGCGAGCGAGGGCTGGCGGTCGAGCGGGGCTAGTTGGGTTCTTCGTAGGGGGCCGCCTCTGCGCCGTGGAGAGATGGCCTTGAGCAGAAAGGAAGGTAAGGTGCGGCCGTGCCGGGCTGAGTGGCATCGAGCTTTCAGGGGCGTCTGTGTTGCCGTCAGTGGTCCCGGGCACGGCCCTCCTTAGCAGAAGCGCGTTTCGGGACGGGCGTGCCGTGCTGCTGTGGCTACCCACGGCCGCGCCGCGGAACTCCTGTGGCTTTCCCCTCCGCGCCCTGCCCTGCGACTGAGGGCGGTGGGAAGCTGGGTTGGGTTACTGGAGCAGCCCGGTAGTGGGCTGCCTGGTGTATCTTTCAGGGTCTCCTCGCTGCAGGTGCCCTGGGGTGAAGCTGGGAAAGAGCTGGGCTGGGGCTTGGGAGAGCGGCGGGTGTAGAGGTGAGGCTCTGCGCACGGCCAGCAGCATGGCCCCATAACCTGAGCCCTTGGCGGAGCTCCTGGCCTGTACCTGTCTGTTTCGGAGGCATCGGGGACGCTTCCCGTTGCTGGGTATTCCTGCCTGTGAGTGGGGAGGAAGAGTAAATACAGTTGATGTCTGATCATGAAGTGTTTTAAGGATAATGCCGCCTTTTTTTTTTCCCCAGTGTGTGTATACACTGTGCTTAGTTGCTTGCCTTATTTAAAGTGAGTTGATACGATTCTGAGAAAAACAGTCCTCTATCCAAGTATAACTTAAGTGCCTTAGTTTTACCTTCATAGTTTGTAAGATGCAATAGTCAAAGTATAGGAGTTCTTGAAGTGATGTTGCATTCTTAAGAGGAGGTAAGTAGAGCTGAGTGCTTGCCTCCTGTAGTGACTGTGGCTGGCTCTTGAGTTTTCGAACGGTTCCAGCATCCTGAAATTCGAATCATTTCTGTGAGGATAACACGTGTAAGAGTGAGACTGAGCAATGAAGGCTAGTGTTTAAGCTGGCTGCTTGCAGCTGGTGATAGCTTTGGAGGAGCTATAAAAGCATACTAGTATTCTCTGTTTTAGATGCAGCTTCATTTTGAGACTGGGAGAAGGCATTTGAAGTAACTATTTTGCTTCTAGTTTGACTTACTTTGGGGAAGACCAGCAAACTGCAAGTTGATGTCTTTTGGGAGAGAGTTGAGAGGAGTTATTTTCCTTCTAAATAAACACATGTGTGATGTTAGAAATCATTCACATTTTCTTCAGCCGCTCTAAGGACTGATGGTTTCAGAGTCTGAAAAAAAGTGCTGCAAGGATGATGGGATGCCACATGATCAGCCAGGAAGAAATAACAAAATTGGAAGAGTTTATAACCTTCTCTAATCAGTCTCTGCAGCTGATGGCATATATGGAAACTTGACTTTCTGTTGTGTAAAACTACATAAAAAAAAAACAAGACAGGTATGTCAGAAAAGAGCTGGAAAGGATGTTTTAGGTGCATCTTTTAAAGATTGGGTTTGCTCCTGTATGTAGGAGTAGGTTGAAGATGCCAAAGATAGGCTTTTATCTGTGTTACAAGTGAGCACTAAAGCTTTTTATTTTATATTGAACTGAACCATAATACAAAATAAACAAGATGGTTAACAGCTTTTAGGTCATGGGTCTAATTGCCAGTGAAGAAAATGTAAACCAGTGGTGAAGATAAGTGAAAGTGCACTTCAGTTTGCCAGAAAGGTGTTGGGCAGGTGTAAGTGAGAAAGTGCAAGGTTTTGAGTTTTGTGGATCTTTTTGTTGTCTGGTTGTTCATGGGCTAGAGGTACTAGAGATGTCATATAAGTACTTCTGACAGCATTATTATCCTCTCTTAGTTGGATCCATAATTCATATCTGTTAAACATCAGTTGCATGTTTAAAGCTGTAGTCATCACTTTTGAAAGTTTGTGAAGCCCTAAGATAACACCATTGTGTAGGGTTATAGGGTGGTGTTCCAGCTGCTGAAGGGTAGAGGTAAAATCCTGGTGTAGGTATAGTTTATGGTATCAACCTTAACTGCTAATGAGAAGTGATAGAAAAGTTAGGGTGCCCTACGAAGGATGATCTAGTGGTGCTAAAGAGGCTTCATATTGGATAAATTAAACTGGAAATCAAATGCAGCAAATTAATGCTCATGGGTAACAACATTACCATAAGGTTTTAAACGGTGGAAGTATGGCAGGGAGGAGTGCTAGTTTTTTCTCTGTCTGCTGAGTCAAATGGCTTGGGCTTGGGGCAGAAAGCTCGTATTTGTGGTAGGGATTGAAATGAGATTGCAGCTCCTTACTTGGAGGGTTTTGTTCATTTGGGTTTGGCTTTTTAAATCAGCTTCATTTTTGTAGAAAAACACACCAATGTTGTGTGTTGGTTTGGTGTTGGTTTTTTTTTCTTTTTTTCTAAGAACAAATTTGATTCTTACAGATATTGTTTTGTTATTTAAATTTTTGTTTTTTAAACTTGGCATAATTTTTGGAAATAAATTGAGGCTTTTTTCTGGTGTGGTGGGTTGAGAGAGAAGGCCCAGCTTTCCCTCCCCCACTAAGAAGGAATAGCCACAACTAACTCAGCCGGTGAAGCAAAGGGGAACGCTGTATTTACAAAGCAATGACCAGCGCAGGGAATTTATGTACAGAAATATACAAAATTTACAATATATACAGAAATATACAGCAAGGAAACAAAAACAGGAACAAGACCTCTGGCAGAGAGGGTTTCCCCCTATACCCCCTTCACCCCCCTACCTCCCTTTTTCCCCAAAGAGGGTTAGAAAGAGAAAAGGGGAGTTAACGAGGCAGAGGCCTAGTACAGCAGGATTAATGCTTATTAATGCTTATCTGTTATTTGGCCAGAAGCCCAGAAGCAGACAGCTGGAAGGGGTGAGCGAAGAGAAACCAAACTGCTGAAAGTTCCGGCTGCACTGAAACTTAAGATTGTACTCCCACCTATCTACCAATGAAATTTGTTTAGAATACAATATATTCACAAAACATTTAGCCAGCACTGTCCCTTTCTTAAAGGCACAGCCTCAAACGGTCACAGTCCACCCCTTCTAAACAATTTCATTGGCTGTTCGCACTGTCCATCCAATCCAAGACAATATTTACAGTTCGTAGGTAAAGTTCATAGTCCGTTCAGGCTATACTCAGATGAAGATGATTCAGAAGTCCAAGAAAATTAGGAAATAAGAAAATGGAAAACAGTTTGTCTCTCCGCAGACGAAGCGAAGAAAAGGGAAACAGGGACACAGGGACTCTCAGTTGACTCAGGGCTCTCAGAGTCCTCAGGGTTCGTGCACCGTAGATTCCTCAGGGATTCTTCCTTTGGGCGCGTTGTAGCTGTACAACAATCTGAAATTAAACTCTTTCAGCTAAAGTTAAATTTCTTTGTGGAATACACTGAATTTCACCATTCTCTTGCATTACCCAATAAGTGTGACCCGGACCTTCAGCTGAAACCACCCCTCGGACAGGTTTAGCTTCTCCTGAGGGCGAAAATACCCAAACAGTTTTACCTAACAGATTCTCTTCTCTAACAACAGGAACTCTATCACCTTCTACTTTCTGTAGCAGATCTGAATGTGCCGGTCCAGCGCGGTTCACTGAACCTCTACTATTCACCTGCCAGGTTGCTTGCGCTAAATGTTTTTCCCAGTTTTTCAAAGATCCACTTCCCATGGCTTTGAGAGTGGTCTTCAATTCCATTTTGATAGTCCTGGTGTCCTTCTTATCAATCTCATCACTTCCAGCTTGGATTACCAGCAGTGGGTAATAGTCAGAGGGCTGGATTAGCTTTGGTAGTCTCTGGGTGATGTCCCTTACCTGGGCCTCAGGTAGGCAGCAGACTTCCCTGTGAGATGGGTCAGGATGACATACAGGACCCTCTGTTCCCCTCAGGAGAGAGTCACCAGCAACAATTACCCTCCTCTTGCTTTATGGCACCAGTCCTGATGGTTGGTGGGGACTGATTTGCTTTAGGCATCCCCTTAGAAGGTTCTTCTTCTGCCTTCTCATCTGCATTGCCCTCAACCTGCAGGGCCTCATACTTATTGTGCAAGGGCAACAGGGGAGGCAAAGAGAGCCGAGATGGATTCCCCATGCTTCTCCTAAGAGGGACCTGTATCCATTACCACGTTTCTGGGGACACTTCCCTCAACAGGGGAGGTCTGCAAAGCCTGCTCCCATATATCTAACTGCCTTTCACATTCCGTTATAGTCATGAGTCTTGATACTTCATCCTTTAGCTCAGCCACCAGATTGAGAAGATAATTCACTTGGTCACACCTCACACAGGTGTTGTCTTCTTCACCCTCCATGCCAGGCTCCAGCGCTCTCTGCAGCTAGCAGCCTGGACACCTGTATGCTTGTGCACCGGCTCTGTCTGGGTACCTACCATTTTTCTAGTAGCC
Organism: Dryobates pubescens; assembly: GCF_014839835.1. Taxonomy (NCBI): domain Eukaryota; kingdom Metazoa; phylum Chordata; class Aves; order Piciformes; family Picidae; genus Dryobates; species Dryobates pubescens. The sequence goes on from NC_071614.1 coordinate 38,294,766, forward strand.
TTTGGCCAAGTTGTTACCATGGCTCGATCTCTTCAGGTAGGTGAAATTAAGTTTGGGGGTTTTTATAGTTAAATATATATATTCCACCTGACTACTATATTTTGCCCAAGCTACCACAGAGGCTTCTGTGCTCTGTCGGCTGACCCAGCACGTGCCGCTCGCTGCAATCCAGCCAGAAGGCTCTATGGCCAAATGGTGGTCATGCGGCTTAGCTCTCCTGCATTTAAATTTCCCGGTGCTGACGTCACCCTCTCAAGCAGGCACGCAAGAAGATGACCCTGCCAGTCCTCGCTGTTTGCCAAGGTCCTTCCGCCCCAAAAAGCCCTAAAAAGAAACCAAAATAGAGACCTCTCAGCTCGAGCACGCCTGTCCCGGTCCCAAGCAGCTCTCTTGCCAAATGGCCGTCATGTGGTTTTGGTCTGCCTCATCACACATAGCAATGACTTGGGAAGACAAATGCCATCACTCCAAACATAACGCCTCCCTCTTCCTTCCTCCATCTTTATATGCTGAGCATGACAGCCTATGCTATGGAATATCCCTTTGGTCAGTTTGGGTCAGCTGTCTTGGCTGTGACCCCTCCTGTCTTCATGCCTACTTATTGGTGGCATGGTGTGAGAAGTAGAAAAAGCCTTGTCTCTGTGTGAGCACTGCTCTTCCTGCATTAGCAACACTGTTCTCAGCACAAGACCAAAAGGTAGCCTCATAGTGGCTACTTTGAAGAGAATTCACTTTATCCCAGCCAAACCCAGCAGATTATTTCCAGTACTGGTGGTTTCATAAGTTTTCAGTTGTCTTTAGTTTAAAACATTGAACGCAGCGCTCCAGAAGTTTGCCATTCTCTTAAATGTTGCTTGATGGATTAAATTAAAACCCTTTTAGGACAAGAAAGAAAAATAGTCATTGAAACTTCCAGTGCTTCATAATGATGGGATATTTGGTATACTATTGATTTTCATTTTATGTGTGTGAGGACAATGGTAGGAATTGCTGGATAATTGTGTTGCAGTCCAATGTTCATGTCACAAGAAAGGATGATATATTTACTTCCTCAAGAAGGTTGTGTAGACATTCAACCATATCTATATATTATGATCTTCTGAATATTCCTTTTAAATAGAACTTAAATGATGCATAGTCTTGCTGAACTTTTGCCTTTGCTCAGTGATAGTACTCCTGCCAATTTCATGGTTTCTTTTGTAAGTGTTAGTCTATTGAGCTTCATTTTAGTTTCCTATGAGCAGAGGGAACAAACTGGCTCTTTTTAAAATTTCCAGGTATTTTTCTCTTCAGTAGTCTGAACTCTGAATGACACTTTTTACTATTTTTAGCTTTTCTTATAGTCCACATGTGAAGTTGGGATTCCTTAGTAAGAATGAGCAAAATATCTTTAGATGTTTCAAGTGGGGTTTGTTTAATTGTGCCAGGTAGGATCAAGGCAATGGTGTAATATATGACACAAGTATTGTAAAAGATGTTTAGAAAAAGGGACAGCATGCACAGATTGAAGTAATGCTGAAAATGGTCTGTTTTCCAGAACTCTAGCAGCAGTAAACATCTTATAAGGTCTTTGCCTATTGAACCTCTGTCATTCTCATAGACAAAGTGTAAGGTCCTGCACCTAGGTCAGGGCGGTCCTTAGTATCAGTGCATTTACTTGCTTGTGCTGAACAGCACAGGCTCTCCTTGTTATTCTGTATCTTGTTGATTATTGCAAAAACTCTGTGACTGTTCAGGTTTGAGTTCAGCTGGTTTGTGCATAGCAGACTTAAGGCTATACAAGGTTTTGGTGAGCTCTCTCTAGATTCATATATGAATGTCATTCATTTTCCCATTGCAGATTTAAAAATACTTGGCCCAATAGGGTCTTGAAACACATTGTCATTGTATGTGACCTCCATCACAGCAGTAGTTCAGTCACTCATGATTGATTAAACACATCTGTAGTTATCTCCATTTAGCAATCTCTACTTAGGAATGCTTCCTTGTCCTGTTAAGTATTAGGCATCCCCCACTACCATGGGGAAAAAGTCCATAAGTTTTCGTTTTTCTTTTGAATCTTTATAACTTTACTAACAGAGGCAGTGTCAGTGTAGCCTGGTCTGCCCCTGCAGCAAGAATGAGCACTATAAACCTTTAGAATTTGGGCCAGGTATTTCTGTTAATACTCTGTTAGTATTGATGCTGCACAGCAGTGCAGTACCTTGTTTTGGCAATATGCCTGGCACTAACATGGTGATGCTTCCTTTGTGTAATCTTGAGCTGTGTTCAATTTATTTCACAAAACTGTTGTGGCATGCACAACTGTTTCTGCTCCCTCTGATATGTGCACACATGGTTTGATGTCTGGTAGATTCAGAACACAGTCACCTTTAGTTAATGCTTGTAAAAAGTCTAATGCTTCTCCCACCTTCATGCACTTGTCTTGTTTTTGGTGTTACACAACTCAACAGCATGAATCTGTCCATTGTTGTATTAAAGTCCTGTCACATTCCTGGAGGTGAATGATCACACGGAATTTGACAAGCACTACTTCAGTTTTATTTGTGCTTCTCTTTGGAGATACCAACAATGGAAATGTTTTTCCATGCACCACTCAGAACTAAAATGGCAACCAAGTCTGCTATGACAACACAACTGCAAAATGTGGTGGTCCTTGGGCTGGAGTCACCTAACCTTGAGGCTTTGAGCTTTCTCCAGTTGTGGGTGTAACCAGGTGTTCAGAGCCCTGTTTTCCTTCAGTAACATATAGCTTCATGCTGCAGAGTACATTCCCTATCAAGCTCAAAAAGTATCTTTAGTCTTCAATACATTGGGAGCAATGAGCCATCAATTATACCTCAGAAAAACGGAGCCATGATAGGCTGCTGTGGTAGTTTTTAAAGACTTACCATGGGCTGGGTCTTAATGCATTGAGTCTTGCCTGGTCTATGCCCTATAAAACTTCTTGGATTACTACCTGCTGTCCCAGATTTTGTAGGGACATAAGGATAATTTAAGGCAATGCAGTGCTAGGGCTAACTGTTGCTTTCAGCTGCATCCACAACGTTGCCATTCCTGGTCTCTAAACTATTTGACCTTCCTATCCCAGTTTCTCATCTGTTAGTTCCAGAGACTGCTTTGTTCTAAGAGTACAGATACTTACAAAAGTCTGTGCAACAAGGCTTCCCTTTTTACCCAGTGATTGGCTTCTTATTGCTGTTCACATTTCTTTCCTGTTCTAACAGAGGTTCAGTTCCAGAGATAATTCTCCTTAAATTATTCTTTCTCTTCCCAAATGAAACACCAGGTTTTGTAATATATGAATACAACTTTCAAGAATGTCCTCAAAAACATACCCAGTAGAATATATTAAATGAACTCCTTTGTACCTCATGCATTAATGCTGTTTGTAAATGTGGCAATTTTTATTGGTTGTGGCTCCAAACAGTGTATCCCTCATCTTTTCTTGAGGTCTCTGTAAAATCCCTTTTAAAAATTGTGTGTGCTTGTTTAGAAACATCAGTCTGTTACGAGAAGCGTTGCCAGACTGATCTCTTGAAAGACTGTAGGAATCTGTAGAGATTCTCCATTAATTACATTGACTGAAAACCACCAACAAATAGCTATATGTACTTGGATATGCTGCAGGTGAGAGCAACTCTTGCTCAATTTTGGAACTATGATAGGTTAGCTATGTCACTGGTAGTAGATGTTTAAGCTTGAATTTTCTTTATTGCTAATCTCCTGTTAAGAGGTGGGGTTTTTTGAGGGTTTGACCAGTTCTTTCCAGGTAGTCTGATCTCTGATGCTGCATAGTGACAAAAACACCAGGTTAAAGAAGTGTTTTCAATAGGGGAGAAAAGATGCTCAGGCAAGACCAACTTCCTGTGGTTAAGCTCGTGCTCATGGATATCACAGGAGTTTTTTGTTTCTTGGTAATTGTGACCTTGAAGAAAGCTCATACTCTGCCATCTGAAAAATAATTTTTTGTTAGCTCAGACTCTCTAATTGCAAAGCAGAGTGTAGCTTTGGAACATGTAAAACTGCTGAGTATGGCAGAATGAATATTCCACAGAGCCTGATTTCATTGTCCGTTGATAGACAAGACAGAGTTGTTCCAAAAGTGTTGGGCTGCGGGTGGACTTCTGGGATTCCAAATAGTTTTTTCAGGTGCTCTCTAGTGATACCATCACCTTCATTCTCCTGAGGAAGGTGTCCTGCTGGGATACATTGTTTCCTGATGTCGTCAGAAGGCTCAGAACACATCAGGTTCCAAACAAGGACTTTCCCATTCCTAGGTGTCACTGATGCTTATTTCCATTCCATTGTGGTTATTGGAATTTACAGGTGGTCTGAAGAGATGATTTTGCAGTGCTGAGATGCACTGGCAAAGGTATGAAAGCTTTGCAGGCAGCAAAGAATTGCCCTGCTCTGCACCCAACTACTGCTTCCTGTATCTGCTGAAAACTCCAGTATGTTAAGACTGGATGCTGCTTTGGTGTTGGCAGGTAAACCACATCTATGCTCAAGTAAATCTAGCACTGCTGCTGATCTAGATATTTCTTTCTAAGCAAGAGATTTCTGTGAAAGAGCACTTCCCTCAGTATCCATACCCTCCAAATATGAGCGCTGTTTCAGCTTGCTTTCTGCTGTTTCAGCTTGCTTTCTGAAGCATGGAGCCCCACGTGAATGAGAAGGAATGAATGTGTCAAAGCTGATCTCATTGCTATCTGAAGCAGTGCTGATGTGTGCATGTATATAGTTCCTGTACTTTAAAAATGGAAATTAAAAAGTAATTGTTTGTTTTGGTGGGGTTTGTGTTTTGGTATGGTGTGGGTGTTGGTTTTGTGGTTGTTTGGGGGTTTTTTGGGTGGGGGGAAGGTGAGGGGGTGAGAGTAGCCGAACAAATTACTAGAGAAATCAGATTTCAAGATGGGGAATATAACATCTGCTGTAACTGTGAGGGGGATGGCTCTCAGTACATTTGAAGAAAATGTATTTCCATATGTAAAATCATTTGCTTTGGAAGAAAAGCAAGTGCTTGATTGGTAGTTTATGTAGAATACGGAATTAACCAGGTTGGAAAAGACCTTTGAGATCATCGAGTCCAACCTGTCACCCAACACCATCTAATCAACTAAACCATGGCACTAAGTGCCTCATCCAGTCTTTGTCTAAAGACCTCCAGTGATGGTGATTCCACCACCTCCCTGGGCAGTCCATTCCAAGGGCCAATCACTCTTTCTGTGAAGAATTTCTTCATAACTGCTCCTGTGGTGTGATGTATTTTGTCTTTTTGGAGAAAACAGTGTTGATAACATACCAATGTCTTGGTTATTGCTGAGCAGTGCTTGCAATTTCAGCTTCTTGTACCAGCCCACCAAGCAAGTAAGCTAGGGATATTAGGAAGTTGGGAGGGGACACAGCTAAGACAGCTGTCCCCAGCTGAGCAAAGGGATGTTTTGTACCCTATGACATTGTGCTCAGCAATAAAGGCTGAGGGAAGGAGGTGGAAGGGGCATGTGTGGAGGGGTATGTTTGAAGTGCTGGCATTCATCTTTCCATGTCCCCTTTTTATGTACTAAAGGACAACTGCTTTCCTGGAGACAGCTGATTGCCTGCCAATGAGAAGCAGTTAATTAGTTTCATATTTTGCTTTGCATGTTGGCGTGGCTTTTGCTTTACTTGCAAAACTGTCTTTATCTCTACCAGCAAGTTTTCTCAATTCTACCTTTCCAGTTATCTTTCTGATCATACACAGAGGGGAATGAGCAAGTGGCTGTGTGGGACATAGCTGCCTACCAGGGATAAACCATGACATTTTGTAACAACTCTATGGGAGTTCATTAAAATGCTGCTACTAACACTAATGCTTGGGGAAAGACTCCAGATAAATTTCTTGGTAACTTGCTTTATAGTCAGAGATCTGCAAAGGGCAGTCAGCTTTGTCTTATTACACTGCTTGTTTCTGTCTACTTTCTCTAGTTGTCCTCTGAAGAGAGTAATTGGGGATTTTATCTTTTAGCTGTAGAATATCCTGGCAAAGGAACCTTAAGAAAAGAAAACACTCTTAGTGATGTCTGTTTTTCTGGGTGGAACATGAGCCTGCAGTGTGCCCAGGCAGCCAAGAGGGCCAGTAACATCCTGGCCTGCATCAGGAACAGTGTGGCCAGCAGGAGCAGGGAGGTCATTCTGCGCCTGTACACTGCACTGGTTAGGCCACACCTCGAGTACTGTGTCCAGTTCTGGGCCCCTTAGTTTAGGAAGGATGTCGAGCTGCTGGAGCGTGTCCAGAGAAGGGCAATGAAGTTGGTGAGGGGTTCGGAGCACAAACCTTATGAGGAGAGGCTGAGGGAGCTGGGGCTGCTTAGCCTGGAGAAGAGGAGACTCAGGGGTGACCTTATTACTCTCTACAACTACCTGAAGGGAGGTTGTAGACAGGCGGATGTTGGTCTCTTCTCCCAGGCAGCCAGTACTAGAACAAGAGGACACAGTCTCAGGCTGTGCCAGGGGAGGTTTAGGCTGGATGTTAGGAAGAAGTTCTATACAGAGAGAGTGATTGCCCATTGGAATGGGCTGCCCAGGGGGGTGGTGGAGTCACCATCATTGAAGGTGTTCAGGAGGAGACTTGATGGGGTGCTTGGTGCCATGGATTACTTGTTTGGGTGGTGTTGGATTGGTTGATGGGTTGGACGCGATGATCTTGAAGGTCTCTTCCAACCTGGTCTATTCTATTCTATTCTAAAAATGAATTCTGCATACTTGATGGAGACTTTGCTGGTGTTTTGTCACAGGTGTTTTCATGTCACTCAGTGATGGATAAGCATAGAAAAAATAAAATTTAGGCTTTATAAATGAAACTTTCTGCATGAATACCTCTTCAGTCTTACATCTTGTCATAGGCCTTTCATAAGGCCACTGATTATTCAAGAGATTGAGCATAAGCAAAGAGTAAGGAATCATATAAAAGTCCAGAAAATGTCTTAAAATACATTCTCCTCTATAGATAGCCATTAACGTGACAGTTGAAGCATATTGCCAAGGCATATGTGGCCATAAATTTTATCGTTAAAGGATTTCCAAGCTCAATCAAGGCAATTTTTGGTTTTTCAGTTGTGAAGGAAGTAATTTATTAAAGAGTTACGTGATGATAGTATATTCTTCTGTTAAGTTATAGTAGGGGTCATTCTTCTTATAACAGTGTAAGTCCTTTCCTTTTGGCAGAATCATTTTGTTAGGAATCTGCACCAATGTGCTTGTTTTATGTCTGTACACTATATTAAATTTAAAATTGGAGTTTAGATAACATGCTTTTCTCCACATCTTCTTCCCTCACCCCACACTATCTGCTTGACCAGGTAGAATTTATGAAACTGGGGGGGTGTTTTGCGGTAGAGAAACCCTTCCTTAGTAGTGCGTTATATTTTAATATGAATAGATGATTTGCATATATTTCTTTTCTTTAATCAAATGATGCTTCCATTTGAGAAACTAGTAGCAGATTGCTAGTGTCGTCAGAAAGGGGCCCATAAGAGGAAGAGGCGTAGAAGAATATTGCTAATTCTGTAGAAATAATTGGGTTACCATGTGTTTCTGCTGCTGTCTACTTCTGTTTTTTTCTGTGTGATTAAATAGTTGTAGCTTGCTGATTATTATTTTTTTTTGAGTGTATCAATTGCAGTGCCTCTATGCCAGAAGAGACCTGCCTTTTGAGCAGGCTTGTAACACTTATGGAGAAAGATACTTTTTTTTAAAAAATAATGATTGGTCTCTAATGTACTGATTTAATTTCTTGCCAAAATGTAGTTAAAGAGAAGACTTTAAAGGGAACCTTGGTAGTGAACTCAAGGATTTTAAAGGTGCTTTTCTGACTTAAGTTTAGGACTTCATTATTTTTTCTTCAATTATATTTAAGAATTTTCTGTACTTTTGGCTTTACCTGTGAGGGACAGGGACTGCTGAAGACAGACTTGCATGGAATAAGAGGGAAACTATTTTGTATCATCAGTTGTTGATTTTTAAAAAATCTTAAAATACCTTTAAAACATTGCATTTTTCCCTAAGAAAGTTTTCTTGCCCCACAGTGTTCATAGAGAGAGTACTGAAACGACTCTATGCTGAAACTTCACCATCTTCTCTTGCTCATACATCAAGTAGAGAAGAGGAGGCAGTTCCCAGGAATCTGGGCTCAACATCCAATGAAGAGTGTTTGGCTAATGTTCAGACTGCAGCAGATGCAAGCACTTCAACTGATAGACCCTGCAAGTCATTTCAAGGTGAGACTGCGTAGTTGTTTTTCTGATAATGTGGTTTTACATGTAGTTACTTTGCTTGAGAGCAGTATTGTATCTACTTCTTTTCATCTCTTGGTACCAACAGAGAAAATTGAAGACAAGTGCTAGTGGTACTCAGGCATTGACCTTTAATGTCCTAAGTCCCGTGAAAGCCAAGAAGTAATCCTGCTGTATATGTATGAGCTCAGTGTTTATCAGCAACTAATAGGAAACTTTGGTCTAAGCTATGTCTTTGGTTTAGTGTCTGTTGAGCAGTGAGGAAAATTACTTATAGCAGTAGAACTCTACTCAGCTATCAGACTTAACCCAAAGAACAGTGGGAATTAATGATCCAGCGCTTCTCCCCTCTTGTTGCAACAGAAAATGCAACAGAAACCTCCTGGGGGTTGTAAACCCATCAGAGGGCAAATATCAGTTCAGACACTTAGTACCTTGCTGAAGAACAATTTTTTGTGTTTGTTTATGCAATGACTTGAAAATTTTGATGTGTAAGTAAAGGGGTTGCAAAATGTGGGTACTATGCCAAAAGATGGAGTTGCAAAATTAGATAGCTGTGGTATTACTTGTGGATGAAAGGCTCAGTACGTAAATATAGAGGTGCATATTGCTTTGCATTGTAGCTCACCTAAAACCACATTTTCCTTAAATGAAAGGGATTGTTAAACTCACCTGACATACAAGGCATGTTTCCTGAGAGTATAAAAGCTTTTTCTAGGGAAAGTGTTCAGCTAGAGCGGTTACTCACAAATAAGAACAGGTGGTACATGTAATGTAGGACAGCATGCTCAAGTCCTGAAAAAAGTTAGAAAAATGAGTAGTAAGATTAGAACTCTGTACCTACAGAGCACAAGAATTTTGACATGCAGAAAAACAAGCAAGCGTGGCAGGAGCTCAGATGTGTCAGGGAGGAGCAAGAGAAAGGTGAGGGAAAGCTAACTAGGAGAAGGAAGTCACCAGAGCTGTCATATCACTGTGGAAGCAGGCCTACAGTACTTGCAAAATGAGCAGAGCATGTCTGGTAACAGCTGACAACACAGTGGCACTGGGCAGGTCAATAGTGAGAAGGCGGGTCTGAGGTCAGGGCAGTAGGTGAAATCTGTGAGCCAGGGTGTGCATCAGCTGGGCTGTGTGGCCAGACACATACATGTCTGTAGTCTAGCTCGGGCTGGGAGCTGCTTAAAAACCTCCTCTTAAGAGCAACTACTTAATGATGCGAGGGAAGCCTCTGTTGAGCTGGCTTCTTTCAAGTCTTTCATAAGCACCTCTTTCTTCACAACCGTCTGGATCAACAGCTGGGTGCAGCTTAGCTCCTAGGAAGGAACTCTGACCACATACAGCAAAAAGGAAACATGGAGGAGGTGAAGGAAGATACTAGCTACTGAAGAGAAATACAGAGATGTTGTCCAAATATGCTGGCGAGAAGTTAAAAAGGCCTAAGAGCAGCTGGAGTTGAAACTCTTGAGAGATATGGGGTGAAACAGGAAGGGTGGGGATGACAACTGAAAGATTAAAGTAAATGTGGGCCCACTGGTCAGTGGGCAAGGGGCTAGTGATAGACTGTTCATACTGGTAAGATTGGTCCTTAGGCCTGATCAACAGGCCCCTGAGCCTAATGATAAAGTCTGTGGAAGAGTGAAGCATTGCCCACAGTAGATCATGATAGCTGGGGAGTCGTTAAGCCAGTTGTGTAATTGCATGTCAGTGGGACAAGTTGATGTGCATCCTGGGATGCTGGCTGATGTCATTGTGAGACTGGTCTCTATCCGCTTTGAGAAGTCACTGCAGTTGGGAGGTTCCTTGGTGACTGAGCATCAAATGTGTTTTCAAGAAGGGCAAGAAGGAGAGTCTGGAACACTGTGAGTAAATCCTTCTGGAAGCTCTTTCCAAGCATGTGAAGAACAAAAAGGGAACTGGGAATGCTAGGTCTTGATTTACCAAAGGCAAGTTGTGCAATCCAGTTGCCTTCTATGATGACACAACTGGATTGTGAACTCTTTGGTGAAAGGTAGTGACAAAGTCAAGTGAGCCCAGTGGAGGGTGCTGTGGTGGCCAGATGACTATGTAAGAGGAGAGACAGAGCTGAGTTTGTTCAGTCATAAAAGGAAGCTAAGAGGAAATCTTATTACTTCCAACTACCAAATGCAAAGAAGTAGTATAACAAAGACTGAGCTGTGCACTTTTTGGAGGTGCTTAGTAGTAGAGAAGGGACAACAAAGAATTTGTGGCAAAAGTAATTTCAACTGGATTAGGAAGGGAATTTTACCTTGGGGGTGATTGACCATTGAGAATAGGCTGCTCAAAGAGTTTTGATATCTGTATCCTTGAGGGAGCTGAAAACTAAACAACCTACTAGAAAACTTCATCTAATTGGGTCAAATTTTTAATGGGGTTTGAGCTAATGACTTCCAAAAATCCTTTCCAACATATAGCAGTCTAGAAATCTGTGTCATTGGGGGAGTAGTGGTGGTGTTTTGTTTTGTGTGGGTTTTTTGGGGGCTTTTGTTTGGTTTGGGTTTAAAAGCACACAAGATTGGACATTTCAGCTTCTGGTGGTTCTGTTTGTTTGATACCCATTTTGTTGTTCTAGGTCAGTGCTTCTAATGCTGGTTTTTGTCTAGTCAGTACTGAGAGGCACATTTTCAAAAGGCTGATAAAGCATTAAGCTTATTCTATAAAATCATAGCACTGAGAGCCAACTGTCCTTTTGAAATAGGAAACAAGCTATTTTCTGGATTTCCAATGAAAGCATGGTAAATTGGCATGACTATGGAGTTATTGCTTAAGCTAAAAATGCTTTCATTTGTAGTGAATCTATACCATTCCTTATAAATTAGGACCTGGCCAAATGAAGTGGGAGGTAAAGAGGAGAATTTAGTTGACCCGGTGATGTGTAACTGCTGATTGTTTACACCTGGTTCCTAATACAATGTTCTTCAGTTCAATGAACCGAACACTTCTGATAGAGAATCCTAATACAGGTTCTTATCTGTAGAGCTCATGAGAAAGAGAGAATGGAGCAAAAAGAACAGTTCTTTTATTTAGAGGTTTTGCAACAAAGCAACAAGGCTGTTCTTGAAATTAACAGCACACTTAATTTTCTGTTGGAGGCAAGCAAATGCTATGGTACTCCAGAAAGGCTTCTGCTTTCATTAATGTCCTACAAATGAGTACTTCAAGGATGATGATTGTTGTTGTTAATATTATTAAAAGAGAATGGCAATGATAAACTCACAGGAAAAAGAGAAATCAGTTACCCATCTGTGAAACCATCAGGTAATGTAAACATTCTCCTCTGGTTGTGATTTCATTTAAATTTAAGGAGCTCTTGCATAAGTGATCATTTGCATGTTGTAATTTTGTGGCATTGGACCCTGAAAGCACACGGTTAGTGATAGGGTAAGATTAGCCTGGAGAAGAGGAGACTCAGGGGTGACCTTATTACTCTCTACAACTACCTGAAGGGGGGTTGTAGACAGGCAGAGGTTGGTCTCTTCTCCCAGGCAACCAGTACCAGAACAAGAGGACACAGTCTCAGGCTGCGCCAGGGGAGGTTTAGGCTGGAGGTTAGGAGGAAGTTTTACACAGAGAGAGTGATTGCCCATTGGCATGGACTGCCCGAGGAGGTGGTGGGGTCGCCATCGCTGGGGGTATTCAGGAGGAGACTTGATAGGGTGCTAGGTTGCATGTTTTAGTTGGTTGGGTGGTGTTGGATGATAGGTTGGACACAATGATCTTGAAGATCTCTTCCAACCTGGTCTATTCTATTCTATTTGGAGCTATAAATTGTGTGGCCTTGGAAAAGGAAAAACAGGCATCATTTGAATGATTTTTTTTTTCTTTTTTATCATGTACTATTTAAAGTAACTTTTTTCTTGTAAATCAAAGGTTATGCACATCAGCTTATCTTTTAAGTAGCAGCAGTCTGTAAGATGGATAATGGAAAACGAGAGGGTTGGAGGTTTTTTTGTGTAAATACAAACTCCTTCATAGCTTGCAAGTGATTATTTCAGACCTGTGAAATCACCTGAAAAAATTCATAAGAAATAGAGGATTTGTTTAAAAAGAAGCTGGTTTAAAGTCTTAAGTATTTTCTAACATTTGCAGCTTTTACTATAAATCTCATCACAGCATTCTACTTGCCTTTGATGGTTATTTTCAGATTGTGAAAATTCTGTGACCAATATGCTTGAGTGTTAAACCCCTGCCAAGATTCTTGATTATTGGAATACAGTTTGCAGTATTGCTTAAAAAGCCTGCATTTGGAAGCGCAGGAGAGACTTCCATAAAATTTTAAGTGCATACTTTTATATCCTGTAAATATTTGCATCTGTATGCCTCTTTTGAGATCAAGTCGAAGTTGAGATGCTTAGGGACCCTTGTTAATGACCCATGATCTTAATTAATTGTGGAAAATAAATAACTTGGTATCAGAAATGGTTGCCCTGCAAAGCTCCCCACATACTTACAATAAGATCCAGAGTAAGAGACTGAAGGCAAGTTTTGAGAGATGTGCTATGCTCTGTGACTATGAAGTCATCTTCTGAATGGTGTTTACATTTTCTTGGGACAGTAGCTCTGTTTGAAATAGAGAAAACATGTTGAGGTGCCACGCTTTTTCTGAACCCCAAGGAAGAGAGATAGTGTCTTGTATCTTATTTCTTGAAAATAGAATTTTAATTTATTTTATTTTTTGTTAAAGCAACCTAAAGAAATCCAACCACATGTTGTTTCTACTCAAAAAAACTAGCCTTTGGCTTCTAATTGTCCTTAATTGGTAGAACAGGGGGAAATGTCTGAAGTACTTGGTGAGAAAGTGAATATAAGGAAAATAGTTTTGCGCACAGAGAGAATTTTAAGTTTTTGATTGAAGTGTCTGGAGGACAAAACTTGTCTAAAGAAATATGCATGGTGGCCCTGGCTTTTACTTGGTTGAGCTGATCAAGAGTGTATGCTTGAGAAATGAAACTCACAGTATACAATGAAGTAAAAAGCTTTAGAGAATTGTTAAACAATTCAGCTTCATTTTAGTTAATTACTCTGAAAAGCTGTCTGTTGTGAATAAACTAAAGAGCAATGGAGGTTATAATTATTATACAACAAAGTCTTGTCAGACATTCTTCTCTTCCCCTCACAAGCATTTAAAAATTCTTTCTTTACAAGCTATATTACAATGGAATTATACTGTGAACACAGGACAGATACTTCCAGACAGAGAATTTGACTGAAAGCACCAACCTCTAGTGGATCTGGTAGAAACAGTGCCCAACCAGATCTACAAGCTAGTAGCTGTATGCCTGGGGGGGAAATAGAGAGCTGGAGTTTGAAGGGAGAGAAAAACAAACAAAACCCTCAAACAAACAAGCAACCCTCCACCCCCAAATAACTGTTCAGTCTGAGTGGGCTGAAAGTACAGTACCTGTAACTCCTGTTGTGACAGAAACAGCCTTGTAGGCCAGGCTCCAGTTCCCCACTGGTTTGGTTTGGTTTATTTTCTGCTGGGTGGCAAATTCTTTCCTTTTTCCAGTATCATTGAGTATTTCTTCTTCCCGTCTTAGCTGTCATAGAGAAATCTACCAGCATCTGTGACAACTAAACGCAATCTAACAAGTAGCTCTTCTGATAGTTGTTGTGATCGTAAGGAGGTTATTAATGTTTGGTAAACGATTAATAAAAATATTAATTACTTTATTAACTGAAAATCCCTCACCAAACATCGATAAACTCATTTACAATTCATTCAGGTTCGTGTATCCGGTGGGGAATTACCTACGTAAAATGTTGGTAATGATAACAGTATGAACAATTTAGGGAAAGGAAGGATTCAACAAAAGTAACTATACTCTGAATACCAAATTCAAAGTTAGAGGGAGAGCGAGGAGCCGCAATTCCTGACTTGGTAACAAGGCTGTGAGAAACGAGCTCACTGCTAAACTTTACAGCCGGTTTGTTATCAAATAAAGGCAAAAAGAGCACTGGGCGCATAGCAGGTTTGCTAGAGGCGCACCGTAACGACTCAAGTTGAACTTCTATAGACGTCAAACATACATATTACATAGAATAGAATATACATAGAATAAACCAGGTTGGAAGAGACCTTTAAGATCATCGCGTCCAACCCATCAACCAATCCAACACCACCTAAACAACTAACCCACGGCACCAAGCACCCCATCAAGTCTTCTCCTGAAAACCTCCAATGATGGCGACTCTACCACCTCCCCAGGCAGCCCATTCCAATGGGCAATCACTCTCTCTGTATAGAACTTCTTCCTAACATCCAGCCTGAACCTCCCCTGGCGCAGCCTGAGACTGTGTCCTCTTGTTCTGGTACTGGCCACCTGGGAGAAGAGACCAACATCCGCCTGTCTACAACCTCCCTTCAGGTAGTTATAGAGAGTAATAAGGTCACCCCTGAGTCTCCTCCAGGCTAAGCAACCCCAGCTCCCTCAGCCTCTCCTCGTAGGGCTTATGTTCCAAACCCCTCACCAACTTTGTTGCTCTTCTCTGGACTCGTTCCAGCAGCTCAACATCTTTCCTAAACTGAGGGGCCCAGAACTGGACACAGTACTTGAGGTGCGGCCTAACACGTGCAGTGTACAAGGGCAGAATGACCTCCCTGCTCCTGCTGGCCACACTGTTCCTGATGCAGGCCAGGATGCCATTGGCCCCTTAGCTGCCTGGGCACACTGCAGGCTCATGTTCAGTCTACCGTCAACCAGCACCATTTATACATTCCCCATCACGCTCCCACCCCTCTCCATCCGGGCTGGGACAAAACCTGCACTTTTGACCTGGCCAGTCTTCAGACATCTTGGTGCCTCATCTTTCTCTCCCAATACACAAGGATTGAACCCCACCATCCTCAGCAACTCCCCTTGCAAAAGCCAAATATAACATTCTCACAGGGTGGGCCTCCTTTGCTCCCTGATGCAGCAAAGCCAGAAAGAAGGAAAACTAATATCCAACATGCTTTTATAAAGTCAATCAGGATCACTTACGAAAGCAATATTCAGTTTGGAAAATTCTGGTCAATCCAAGATGTGGTGTTGAGAGCAGCAGTCAGGAAATTTTATAATCCAAAAATTATGTTCTTGATAAAATTTTGTAAAGCCAAGGGAAAATACAATAGGAACCAAGCAGGTTGTCCAAACCGAAAGCAAAACTGAAACCATGTGGTGCTGGACGGAGATGGGGCCAGCAGCACACAACCATCAGGCCAGTAGACGGGCGGGATCCAAGAAGAAAAAGGGGAAGATTTGCCAAAACCCCTCTATTTAACTGCCTTTTGAAACAAAATGGACCACTGGCAGAACAGTGATTTGAAACTTAGCCAATTATCTTCTGAGCATCAGCACAGCAGTGAGTGTTCAGGATGCCTGCCAAACAGGTTTGTTGATTTTATGCTGCCGGTAAGTCTGGACAAATCTACGTGCATGTTTTCTTTTGTTTACCTCCCCCTACTTCTTAGGGGCTCTTACTGAAACCTATTTGGGCCAGGTCATGCCCAATCAGGACAATAGTATGTAGCAATGATCTAATTGGAGTAGAGAATGCCAACTTCAGCTGTAAACAAGCTCTAAACCCAACTGTAGCCAGCTGCAAGACTTGATAAAATGGCTGACAGGGTCCTGAGCTGAATTCAGCTGTAGCATAGTAATTTTATGTATAGTTGGCATCCTTGCTGTCCAGCTTGTCTTCATTTGAAATTCTTAATGTATTGATGACAGAACAGGTTATATGAGGTGCCTCTCCTGCTCCCCTTTACACTATGGAGATTATTACTGAAGCTGCCATTGTCAAAACTGTGGTTATTCAGGGTCAAATTTCATCTCTTCTGCTCTGACACATCCTTCACTTTCTTGTGTCTTTTGTACCAGCTTTGTCTTCTAACCATTATGTGAAAAGTAGAAATGCTTATTATGTGAACTTGGTACAGAAATATGTTCAGGGCAAATGATTTTCCAGCATCTTTTGTACCACTGTGATTTGCATTATTTTCATATAAAGAGGGAAATGGGCTCTTACTGATGGCTTCCCAATTACAGAATTTTGAAAGTGAGGGCTGAGGGGAGGAATTTAAAACTTTAAATTTGCTGACTTTTATTCTGATGAGCGTATCTGTTTATTTCCTGGTCTAGTTTCTTGTAAGTCACAGTAATGATAAAACCACATCATCAGTGAAGGTAATTAACTAATTGCAATTTAGACATGGTCTTCTAGATTTGATGTTGCTGCATTTATTAAAAAAAAAAAGATAAATACCTCTTGATTGAAAGGGATGTGTTTAATTTTTGAAGTGTGTTGAACAAATAAGATCTGCAGCACGAGGAGAAATAACGGAGCTTTATCCTCTTTCTGCAGCTAGAACTCTTAGACATCTAATCAAAATATTGCTTATGATCATATACCAAACAGTGAAGCTTTTAAGTTACATAACTTGCAGTTAGCTGAATAGTTTTTCATCATTACCTCATAGCTTCAGCTTTCAGGGGGAAAAATATAGCTAGTACAACTTTTTTAATTAGCTCTCTTGCAATTGTAAACCTGCCATCTGCCTGTAGTCAGTATGCTCTGGAAAGTGTTCTGTTTCTTGCTTTCCTTGATCAAAGTGTTTTTCATATTTCATTCTTTGTGTTGTGCATTTTTATTTTCATTACTTTTTCCAATGGAATGTAGGTGTTCAAGAGTTCAAGGTGAAAATCCTTCCTCAGACAATGAGTGACAACAAGAGGAAGAAGGATTTTTATTTATTTTATTTTTAACTTGTTTTGCTTCTTTTTCCTGTGACAAAGAATGTTACTTCTAATGTAGTGAAACTGAGCCTGAGTTCTAATGGCAAATTCTGGCTCAAATAAAATGGGCTATAATGCAGCCTTTCTAGGTAATGTAGGAGTTAGTGTGCACAAGGGAGGTGGTGAGGGAAATAAATTTGAGCTCCCTTGTTCTGTTTTGTATTAATTTCCCATCTCAACTTTGAGCCTTGTGAAAGGGTATGTCCTTATTGACCTCAATTTCCTTCTGAAGGTTTTGATTTCCATCAGTCTAAAAGACAATAATGAGCAAATACTACTTAAAATTTCATGCTCTCCACAGGGGAGTGATCTAGGAGGAGAGCTGCTGTAGGAATTGGGTCTGGATTCTAATCCATAGGCAAGTATTAGCTCCTTAGAGATCTGGCTGGTGAAACCTTACACTCATGTGAGTTTCTGAGAAGCATGGTGGTCATGAAGATCAGGTGCAGATTGTCATACACCAATCTTATTCCCTCACATGTAGAAAAGGTTGGATGAAAGAGACATTTCTGGTACTTATGCTTCTCCACGCAGTGGAAATGTGCTACTTCCTGAACACTGAAGGATACTGGACTTACTCTGTTTAAAGATACCTGAATAAAATCAATCCAGAGAATTCAGTATTGCTGGAGAAGAGGAGACTCAGGGTGACCTTATCACTCTCTACAACTACCTGAAGGGAGGTTGTAGACAGGCGGATATTGGTCTCTTCTCCCAGGCAGCCAGTACCAGAACAAGAGGACATAGTCTCAGGCTGCGCCAGGGGAGGTTTAGGTTGGATGTCAGGAAAAAGTTCTATACAGAAAGAGTGATTGCCCATTGGAATGGGCTGCCTGGGGAGGTGGTGGAATCGCCATCATTGGAGGTGTTCAGGAGGAGACTTGATGGGGTGCTTGGTGCCATGGGTTAGTTGTTTAGGTGGGTTGGATTGGTTGATGGGTTGGACGCGATGATCTTGAAGGTCTCTTCCAACCTGGTTTATTCTATATGTATTCTATGTCTGCACTGTATATAGTGACCAGTGGTATCATCAAAAAGAATATTGGAATAAAATGAGTGGTATTGTACTGCTTCCCCACAGTGTTCCTCAAACAGCAAATGGTTGGAGATTTTCTGAGCCAGAGGACAACGTGTATTTGTTTAATTATTTGACTTTTTTCCCTAACATATATTCAAACAACAAATTAATTAAATTGTCCAATTTGGAATAGAACTATATACACTTTGAATTTTTACTTGGCAAATGGGGAAATGTGTCATTCAAAACAGAACAGCAGACATCTTCAAAATTTTAAAGTAAAAGTGAACTCTGCAGATGGAAATACTCTTTCAGTATTTTGTTACAGGTGTTGGTGCAAATAAAATAAGTTGCAGTAATATAATTAAATGTGTAAAAGACATTCAGTGAGCTTTTTATTTGTTTTAAAAGAGGTGAATCTTTGGATTTCTTTTTCATACATCTTTTTCATAGCCATAAACTGGCTTCAGTGACTCTCCTTGTTTATTCCAATAGAGTACAAATTATGAGGGGCTTGGATTGGGCACTAAAATTTGCAGAGGAGAGAAAATTTCCTATTGGTTAAATTAGCAAGATTGGCCTCTAGAGGTATTTAAAACAAACTTAAAGGAATTACATTGCAATAGTAAGCTATGTCTATTAACTCTTTATAAAACGAGTTCCATTATTCTGAGAGGTAAGTTCCTAACTGCAGCAGTGAACGTGTGGAGAAATAATTAATCAACTGCTTTAATCAGCCAGCAAGGTAGTGTATTTCCACTGTTCTGTGATGGTTATCATTTGAGTAGAACAAATGACCAGCAGTGAGTGTCTATTCTTTGCTAGCTTGCTTATTATCAGCATTTTTTTATTCTGCCCAATGTGACTTGTTTAGTATTGAGAGAGAGAGAATCCTGCTGAAGACTGAAGTCTCAGGGATTACACAGCACTCCAAGGAAAAGGGTTGTATTTTCTGTTTGCAGAGAAGACTTCTTGAGCTAAAACGTTCTGCATTTGTGTGTGTTGATTGAAGACAGTAAAACATTCCTGAGAAAGTACAGGTTTTAATGTCTTGAGATTAGAAGATCAACTTTAAAAGAATGGTATGAATCATCACTCGTTTACATGCCAAAAGTCATTACTGTTCTTTGTAAGATGAGGTGTTCCAGATAGTCCCCCATTCGTGTAGCTGTTTTGTCGGAGTAAATCTACTGCTTTTATGATTGCAGCCTTTGAATTAGAACTGCTGTAAATTGAGTTTAATGCTTTGTAAAACAAAGATGACCATGAAAACCTAAATATAAAGGGGGGAAAGGGGAAAACTTGGAGTTATTCATAAGGTAGTAACTCCAGAAACATTCATGTCCTTGTAATTTAAAACTTCCACCAATTAACACTTGATGATTAATCAACCTATATGTGGGTGGGGGGCTAGGGAATCAATGCAAGTACTGCTGTTTCAGTGATTTGGCATCATCTTCATAGGAAGGAGGATATGTTGAAGGTTTATTCCAAATTAGGTTTTAGTGGACCATTTTCCAAATGACAAAATTGTTTTTTATTTCTGTATTATATATTCCTTTTTCTTTATTATCCTTTCAAGTAAGCAGCATCAATATCTGTTGGAAACTTTCTGTCTTGAAGAAAAAAAGTAACTTTCTAAGGTGTTCTCAAAACACCTGTGATGTAGTTTTTCAAAAATGCCTTGAATACATAGAATACATAGAATAAACCAGGTTGGAAGAGACCTTCAAGATCATCGCGTCCAACCCATCAACCAATCCAACACCGCCCAAGCAACTAACCCACGGCACCAAGCACCCTGTCAAGTCTTCTCCTAAAAACCTCCAGTGATGGCGACTCCACCACCTCCCCAGGCAGCCCATTCCAATGTGCAATCACTCTTTCTGTATAGAACTTTTTTCTAACATCCAGCCTGAACCTCCCCTGGCGCAGCCTGAGACTGTTCTTCTGGGTTGTACATTCTCTTCAGTATCGCTCATGCTATCTGAGAAATGTCAGATTGCATATTTCCATATGATGTGTATGCTTAAATTGCATATCAGAAACACAGAAATAAATCAGAACCACGTATTACATGGTTAGGTATTAGTCCAACCATAGCCACAGCGTGGTAATAGATTCCTATCATCTGGGATCTTGCAAGTTTGTGGTGTAAGGAGGTTAATTGTGTCTACCTGCCAAAGGTGTTCTTACTCTGTATTACTTTAACAATTCTGTACTTTAACAGTTCTGACTGGTTCAGGGAGGGAAGATGGGAAGGCTAGTGCTGTCTGTGCTGGTTTATGGAGCTGGCTGAGTGGGAAAAAACCCAACACACTGAACCGTCTCAAATGCAGCATGGAGACATGTAACTGGAGCAGAGATGTCTCTGTCATACCTACAGCATTACTACTTGTCGGGTGAACAGAAAGTTTATACAGCCACTCTTGCAAGTGTTTTTAAATATTTTATTGGGTAAAGAAATCCTACAAAGCCCAGTCTACTGCCATCATCAACAATAGTTGGAAAGCTTGGCCCCTGGCACTCTCCCATCTCAAAAAAAACACACCCAAAACCAAACAACAAAGCAAACAAAGAAAGGCAGCAGACAAAGGGTGAACAATTGGGCTCTCTTGGGCAGGCACTGCTGAGCTTAGTCAAGTGTGACTTTTGAACTCCATCTTTGCACCCTTCAGAACAGCATAGGATATGTTTAAAAGGTCTGCAAATGGACAAACCACAGTTCTTTAATTCTACTTCTGTTGCTTCTGGCGTTTCATAATCCCCATCCATCTTGTATGAAACAGTTCTTTAAGAAATAGCATCTCTGCATGCTGAATGTGTAGTCTCTTAAAATAACACTTCAAGTGGAAGATTCTTCTGAAGTGAGGGCAGAAGACTTGTCTGACATAAGGGGAATTTCTGGTAGGAAGAACTAACCTGTGGAGTATTTGTTTATTTGTAGCTTTAGCAGAATTTGCAGTTTTGTTGGTTATGGGATAATTTCAGTGTTCCACACTGGAGGTTCTCTCGATTTGTGTTCCTCTATAAGGGTTTTCAAGACCACTTTCTATCATTCCCATAGTTGGGAAGATACTTGAGAATCTATACAGAGATCAGTAGCCAGACACTTTGTTTCTTTTTATTGTTCTTTAGGTAGTGGCAATACAATTCTGTCTCCAAGAAGAATGTACACAGTGAGTCTTCCGCCAGAGGGTTATGTTGCAGTTACTCCAGACACCACTGGTGTTTCAGTTTCTGAACACTCAAGCAGTAGTGGTGACTCAACAGGTAAGTCTGTATGCATGTTACTATGAGCAATATTTCTCAAGAGAAACTTCTTGGCAACTCTTACTAAGTAGATCCACAATGAACCAATTAAGTATTTAAACTGTTGCTGCCAGTGGGTGTCACTGTTTTGCAACATGAGCAGAATGAGGACGTTCATCCAACACCAGGATTTCATTTCCCATGTTAGAATTCGAAGACCAGTTCCAACATTTGATTGGAGCCACCCAATGCCACTGTCTTACTGAAGTTACATGAAGTGTAACTCAAGATACAGTCTTCAGCTTCTCCCACTCAAGTGCCACCTATATATTCGTAGTGTATCTGCATACAGTCATCTTTAAGAGTAAATGATAGAAAAAGCTGTTTTAATAACTCTCACTTCTGATGTTCTGAGAAATTGGACAGAGACTGTTCACATTTACTTCTTCCATTTAGAGAAAATGTTCACTTGATTGAAGTTTGGGGGGGAGGAGATAACAGTCATTTTTCCAGTCCTTGGAAACTGGCTCTGCCTCTATTCTGAGCTCCATTGGGAATCTGAGTCTCGGAGTAACCCAAGAGACTGAGGCATGACTGGTGGCACAAGAATGTTATTTCTTGATGTGAAATACTTTAAAGATGGAGTCTTTTTGGAATGGGAAAGAAGCAACTTTATCAGAATGACATAACAGTAGATCTTGATAGGAAGGTACTCTAAGGCACAGTTTGTGCTTTTCCCTTAATGCCTATCTTCTACTGCATTTCCTGAAAAATGGAGCATGCTGTATGTGTGCTGAGTAGCAGAAGGCTGGTGTGCCAGCCTTTCCTAGCATTTGGACTTGGTAGTAAAAGAAATACATTTTTGTGGAAATTCCAGCAAACAGAAGCCCAACTCAGAAAATTATTTTAATGAGACAGATTTGATAAAGAACAAAATTGTGATCATCATGTTTCAGTTACAACCTAGTTGATACATCAGTCTGATTTACTTTGTCATTTCAGTAAAACAAGAAAATTATAAATTCATGTCTATCTGATTTACTCTGACAAGGTTATCAAGAGAAGTAGACATGCTATGGCTGACATTGCATTAAATTCATCTTTGGAAGAATATTCAGTTACTAGAATATGAATTCAAGCATAGCTGGTTTTGAAGTTATTTAGAAGTTGATTACAATTATACATTGAAACTTCATGTTATCTATAAAGTGTGGCTTGGAATTTTTTCTATTACAGTTCTTTAGTAGTTACATTATGGTTGACACTGTCAGAATGAAACAAATCCTGTGGAGACTGGCTTCTGAGCAATCGGGGGGGGAAGGGGGCAGGCAGGTCTGTGTGAATATTTCAGAGTTTTTCTCCATCTGTCTGCGTGTTGGTTTTAGCAGTTCAGATAATTTTTCAAGTACTTTGAAATACTGAAATAGTTTCCTCTATGTGAAGTAAATTCTGTCCAGTTATGCCCTTAACATTATGCAGTCCACTTGCATAGATAAATGACTAGTGGTGTGGGGATTTGAAGTTTCGTGAAGCATCTTTGCTTCCTTGTGTCATTCTTTCATACATTTCCCAGAGGTGGAGGGAATAAAACTGCTTTCTTCATAAGAGCAGGTGAGGAAGATGTAGAAATAAGAAGAAAAATCTAAGACTGGTTTGCCTTTCAAGAAAATGAAATTTATCCAACATTATTCAAATAATAGATTAGAATTAGTTGATTAATTTTGAAAGTCCCTCTTTACTGTCTTGGAGGAATTGAGTCACTCTGGTGGCATGATCCATGTTAAACTTCTGCTGACTGAATTGAGTAATTGGAATTAGGCAAAGAGGAAATAATGCAGAGAATTTATTCTGTTTTTCACATGGGGTTATATTGACTTTAAGAAATGCATCAATACGTGCTACATGCTTTTAGCATGTGATAAAGTTCAATTGTGGCGTTCCTGTTTCTTACTTTAAGACAGGTGATGCTGTATCTTGCCTTAAAATATGACAGATAAAAATGTAATCTTATTTCTTCCAGAAGATAAACTGTTTGATTTTTATTTCTCCAGCAATGTTTATCCTGAGATACTCTAGGCTACCATAACAGAATATAACATATAAGTATTTTGGTTTTCATGCACAAAACAGTGTACTGGATTAGAATTTCTCTCAGAAGTGCTTTAATATTAAATCTATATTTTTAAGTGTAGCTGCAAAGTCATATTTGCTGTTTCTTAGACTCGTGGCAAAGCACATTCCTGACCCAGTGACTGTGGAAAATAAAATCAATGTGTGTGAAGCAGTTTGGGAATATGGAGTAGTTGAAGGCACTTGGAAGAATGGATATATTCTTAGGAGGTGTTTTTTCCATAAGCCATTATTATTTGGTGGCATCCTTCATTTTAAACCACAATCCAGGGTTCATCTGCTAATATCCTGTGGTTGCTCACTTGATGACATCCCACCCAGTTTTGGTGAAAAACTTTATATAGACAAAAGGAGTAAGATGTAACTGTGCTTTATTATTCTACCTCCTCATGGGTGTGTTATGAGACAGTTTTAGCTGGAAGAATCTGGTCTGGATGCTCTATTGCCATGCTGAGAAGTCATCAAGATAAAGAAATAGAAGAAAGTGACCCTTTCCCTCTTCCCCCCCCACCCAATCTTTTAGCTGCTGGTAAGTCTGAAATAATGTGGAAGGTGGTACTTTTGTGGGACACTTCCCTCACATAGTTAAATTTGCTTGTTGACCTGAAGCATTGGAATTGCATGTGATAGGTGTGGTTATTAATGTTGCTGGTCTTGGGTCTTTTGCTGCTTTTACTGGTTTCTGTCAGAAAGGGCAGTACTTAAAAGTAACAGTAGTGCTGCAGTAAGAGGGAGAGAGATCTCATTTACATACAAGTAAATCGATATACTTAAATATTTGGACTTAGAGCAGAAGATACATTTGGTAAAGGCATAACCAAGTAGTCTCTTCCTGTAGTGTCTTGATTCACTTAACAGTTTGAAGCGACCATTTTCAGAGGGATTAATAACACTTAACCCTGTGTTTGTTGTTAAGGAGATGCTGGTATAAATCACGAGTTGACTGCTTATGTTCTAGGCAGGTGGTTGGGAATGTGATACATTACAGAAGTGATACTGAGCACACCAAGGGAGCAATGTGTTTTAAGCATCTAAGGCTGGCAGCAAACCTTTTGCGCTGGTAGGGTCATGGGTAGCATCAGTTGTGAAACTCAAGCATTATGAATCTTTTTGTACCCTTCAAACCAGAGGGGTCATTAGATTGTAATTTAATCTTCTCTACCTGTTAAGAGTCTTACCCCATATTGATCTCAGCAGTTTGTGTTCAAAAAATAGGAAAAAAAGTAAAGTAAAACTCCTGCATGTTTCAAAGAACTCATGGAAGCTCCACAGCTTTCCTGTGATTTGCTCTAATAGTTAATTGGTCTCTACTGAAGAAAAAAAAACCAACACCCAAGCAGTTTTATAATTGCTTTTTTCTGCCTTCTTCCATTTGAGTAAAGAGTGTTTATGAAGCAGTATTTTCTTCCCACAAATAAGCACAGTAATCAAGTCACCATCAATTGAACAGATTGACTTGTGTGTTGCTGAAAGGTATTTACTTCAATCCTCAAGTCACCTTTGTAGCTCCTTCATGTATCTCCTTTTTAGTACTTTATGGAGTATTTGTGGTTTCAACAAGGCCATGTGTTGAAACAAAATAATCTTTGTGTTTGTACTCACCGCTTTGGGGGTTTGTATGTCAACATTGTTCTGCCACAGCATTCCGCCAAGGGCTCCCATTACTTGCTACATTGATACCTTGGCTGTTGTCTCTTGAAAAATGTTTTCTGATAAACAGCTGCATATGACTGTTTAAAGTTTCCATAGTTTAGGCTCTGGTTTTTTGGTTGGTTGAGGTTTGTTTTGGTTTTGTTTTGGTTGTTGGTTTTTTGTTTGTTTGTTTTAGTTTAGGCTTATGTATAACCTCCCTGTTCTTGTTGTGTTTGGGTTTTTTGTGTTTTGTATCATCAGTAATTTTGATGCTAAGCAGTACAGGAAAAGCCAAGTAGCTGCAATATTCCTGCCATTCCCTGCAGAACTGGACCTTTTGTTCTTGTTGACAGCTTGGGTTTTTTAAGTTATCTCAAACTATGTCTCAGAATCTCAATGCTGTGAGTTCTCAAACTGTATGTGTTGCACGAATAAGGTATCCAAAGCTGTACTTTTATTTTCCCTGTGTATTAATAACTCATGTCTTGCATTTGCCATTCTAGGATTCCTACTACGTGATTTCAGCATGACCCAGTATCCCAGTTTCGACATCCCTATGATAACAGACTTCCCAGAATTCCTTACCAATTAAGAAATTAGTACTAGGTCAAAGTTAAAACATTTTCATATTAATCAGAAGGGCTACTGGTAGAAGAAAATTAAAAGAGAGATTGCATTAAAAATTATTATGCTTGGAACTCCGTATCAGTTCCTTTATCCCTACAGTTACCTCAGATGTTAAAATATATATTATCTGTGTAGTACTTCCTAACTAAATCAAAATGTTGAACAGTATTGTGTATCAATAACTGACTTAACTGTTAAACCCATGCAGTGACAATTACAGTTTTTCAATAAAAGGTTTCGGTTCAGGAAAGAACTCTGCATGATGAACTCTACTTAACTTGAAGACTAAGTCTTGTATTGGAGAGGGCTATGAAGGAAAACCCTGTGAATTATGTTGACTTGTATGTGACCTTCTAGTGAGGTGGGAGTCAGTCTCTTCTCTTGTAAGAAATGTTAGGGGGAGGTTTAGATTAGGTATTAGAAGAAAATTCTTTACTGAAAGGCTTCTCAAACACTTCATAGGCTTCCCAGGGAGGTTGTTGAATTTCTGTCCCTGGAGGTGTTTAAAACACACAGATACGTGCTACTGAGGGACACAGTTTAGTACCAGGCATGGTTAAGTTAGGTAACAGTTGGACTCAATGATCTTAAAGATCTTTTCCAACTGAAATGATTCTGTGATTCTATGTTATGTCAGTTGTTCCTAGCCACCTGATTTGAGTCATTGAGAATTCTAGTCATGTGTTCAACTGTTGTTATATTGACTTCCAAGCAATTAAATGTATGCTTAAAAGGAGTTACTTGCTGATGTACTGTGCTGCAAAAGCTAGATGATAACTGTGATTATTTCTTTTTGGAAATCTTTCTTTAGTCCTATGTGTAAGATACTCCTTCTGGAGTCTTGTGTCAACTTCCTGTTCTGAATATTTATAGATTTTAACAAGACACCTTGAGGAAATTGTGATGATTTGTGGGTGAGGTTTCTGCATTTTTAAACAAGGAATAATAAATTTTCTTCTCTGCAGTTTTATTCCATTTAAAAAAGAATAGAACAATAAACCTATGAAAGAACCTTACAGATTAAAAATCATAACCTTATTTAGGACTTCATGAAGTATGGATGAATAATAAAAGATGCTAAATAATCATCTTCAGTTAATGGGATGCTTAAGTACAGCTCTTAATTTAGTATTATAGTCAGTGTTTTGCAACATAGATCCACAAATCCTGTTTCAAATGATGGCAATAAGTAGTGAATATAGTTGCTATGCTTATCTCCAGATTTTTCTTGCAACTTGCTGGGGAAAAAAAGAACAACACAAGTTTTCCTGTCTTGCATTCAGCTATTTCCAAACCTATTGCTGTAAGGGTTTTGTCTCCTCCTTTCCTCACAATTATCATGGGTCTTTCATCTAGAAAGGATGGTATGGACTTGCAAGTTGAAAACTTTTTTGTGAAGCAGTTACTGCTTTAAAAAGTGGTTTTCAATAATTCAGCAAGGAAGAAGTAATTGGCAGTTCAGGCTCTTCTGTATTTCCCATGCTCAAGCTAATTTGATTTCAAATTGTCTTAGTGAACTTTCCTAGCTGGTTTTGGATGCTTTGGTTTTAATTCTCTGCTGGTTTGGATGTCACTGTTTATTATTAAAACAATGTCTTTGTGCATGATAGTTGTAGGTGATTTAGCTCTATTTTTGCAGAAATTTTGTGACTCCCAGTTTGTGAATGACAGATTTCCTTGCGTTTCCAACAGCTTCAGGCATTCTTACAGGTATCACAGTATAACTAAGGTTGGAAGAGACCCCAAGGATCATCAAGTCCAACCTGTCCCAACAGACCTCACGACTAGACCATGGCACCAAGTGCCACGTCCAATCTCCCCTTGAACACCTCCAGGGACGGTGACTCCACCACCTCCCTGGTATTTCATCTTTGGAAAGCAAGCTGTAGTAACAATGACTCCTCTTGAGCCTGATAATGTAAGTTTTTCCATCATGTTGCTAGTGTTTATAGATTAATCAATAACTTGGGAGATGTTAAGCAACTTTCTCTTCTGCAGCCAGTTTCTTCTTCAGCTTGAGTGTACTTGACATTCTGGAACCAGTTACAGCGAAAGATGCCACAAACAAGTAGAGATTTTTGCACAGCTTTAGCTAGAGAATTCTGTACTTCGGAAGTGTTCTCCTTGAGTATCCTTTCTGCTGACCCTCTATTTGTTGATAGATGCAACGACATCCCTTAGTAGATAAAATCTCCACAGATTTCATGCAGTGACATTCCTTAGTAGATAAAGTCTCCACAGATTTCTTTCTTAAAATTACTACGATTAAATACAGCTTTTTATTTTCAGAGGTCAGATGAAGTATTTAATAATTTATCTTGGGCCTAATTTAAAAATCTAACAAAAAAATACAGGTGCTCATATTTACCCTGATACACTTACCAGTTGACATCACTGGAATGAAACTCCAAGGTAACGAAAGACTTGTCAATTGTTCTGTTTAATATTGTCTTGGAAAATTTGTAAGTCCTATGACACCTGATTTAAGAGTCATTGAGAATTCTAGTGATGTGTTCAACTGCTATATTGACTTCCAAGCAATTAAATGTGTGCCAAAAAGGAGTTACTTGCTGATGTACTGTGCTACAAAAGCTAGATGATAACTGTGATTATTTCTTTTTGGAAATCTTTCTTTAGTCCTCTGCATAAGATACAGATTGTAAACATTTGAGGGAGGTATTACTTGGGCAGTCACTTACGGAAAACATCTCCAGACTACCTGCGTCGTGCAGCAGTGTTATAAGCAATTTCGGTCATCTGTCAAGCAGCCAGTTAGAATTGAGTACTTGCCTCTATTCGATTTTACAACACACAAGTCTGAACCTCCTGAAGATATGAAACTCACTTAGAAATTCACTGCTACCCACTGAGGGTTTTTGAACACCAGATTGGGCCATCATTTTAAACTGTAAATATGAATGACAAGTTCAGGTTTATATGCAATGTAGAAACCAGCCATTTCCAACTACCACTATCTGTAACTATTTACATCTTCTAAATGCCAGTATATCCAGAAGCATATGGGACTATTACAGAACTCATACATCATGGTATGGATGAGTTGTTTAATGTCACTAAAGCTTCAGTAATTTTCAGGTGATAATTTCTATCATTAAGGCATTGGTAGACAACCAGTGGTTTTTTTAAAGAAGAACATACCCACAACTGGAACTCCAGCAGTTGTCTTTGGAAGTGGAATGGCAAAGAATTCTACCCCAGATTTTTAGCCCAAATTTGCTGTGGTTTTGCTTAGTGTATTCTCAGCCCTTCCTAAAAAATAATTGCAGTAATGTAACACACTGGGAGTGGTTTCCTTTAGCCATGGATGCCTGTTAATGATTTATATTTCTGTAACTGGAAATAAGTATGCTTGCAGACACTACAAGTATTAGTTAACTTTCTGCATGCTTCTGAGACAGCCTTGAATATTCGAATAATAAAAATGTAGCTTTGAAATGAGATCTTGCTCCTGTGTGTTTTTGTAGTGCAGAAAACCGTGTACCTCTAATCCCGAGTTATGACTTTACCTTTTAACAGAGTAAAGAGAACACTTGGTTGGAACCCAGAGGGCAGGTGTATTCAGAGTAAGAACTTGCCTAGAAGTGCATGTTTAATGAGGCGTGCCTACTCTGTTCATTGCCTTTATTTTCTGTGGTGGTTCTTTTCCTTCCTCTTTCCTTCATTTCTTACTCCTCTGTGACACCATCACAGTGTCTCAGACTGCATCTTCTCTTGTTTACACCTCTGTAAGTCTGAAAGTAATTTGATTAGTTTCCACTGGTCAGGTGACAGTATGTGAAGCAGGAGAAGAGAGAATTAGGGCCTTTTTCTCTGTAGCATTTTTCTTTTTGTTTTATTTTAAATTACAGTGACAGATATTTTGGTTGAGCCATCTCCTTCTCTAATAGATGAGCTTCACAGAATGAAGCAGCATTATGGCCTTCTATTTTCTTTTCTGACTGCATCCCTTAGCTTCCCATATCATTTTTCTCTTCTTGCACCCCTCCCACTGAGTCACTTCTCTTTCAGATGGATCACACTCCCCCTTTCTCCTCCCTTGCAGCTGTTGTGCCAGCTTCCTGTTGTCATAGTGACAGTAGGCTACTGATGGGGAAGGAAAAGAAAAACACAACAACTACCTTAAATCCCAGCAAAAATCCAGTGCTGTTAGAACTGATGCCTCGTGAGCAGCCAGGGAAGCACTGTTGAAATCTGATGCTGCTTGACTACTTTCACCTCATTTTTTCATAATGAAAACATAATCTTTTGTACTTAAATAACCATGAAGCAGCATATAATCATGGTTGGTTGGTTGGAAAATACCTTGAAGATCATTAAGTTTGATGGACAGTCAACCTAATGCCACTGCCATTAAACCATGTCCCAAAGGGCTTGTGTCTCTTAGACATTTCATTTTAACATATCCAGGGAAGGTGATTCCACCACTTCCCTAGGCAGCTTATTCCAATGTTTGATCACTCTTTCAGTAAAGTTTTGCCTAATATCCAATTTAAGTCTTCCCTGGTACAACTCAAGGTTGTTTCCTCTCATTCTATCACTTGTTACTAGGGGGAAGAGACCAACACCCACCTCAATACAACCTCCTTTCAGGCAGTTGTAAAGAGCAATAACATCTGCCCTCAGCCTCTAGCAATGCAATGCTCCAGTGGTGAGGGGCCCAAAACTGAATGCAGCATTCAGTATGTGGCCTCACCAGTGCAGAGTACAGTGGCATGATCACTTCCCTGATCCTGCTGGCCACACTATTCCTGGTACAGGCTAGGATGCTGTTGGCTTTCTTGGCTACCTGAGCATACTGCTGGCTCATATTCAGACAGTTGTCAGCACCCCTAGGTCCTTTTCCTCCAGGAAGCTTTCTAGCCACTCCTCCCCAAGCCTGGAGCAGTGCAGAAGGTTGTGACCAAGGTGCAAGACCTGGTACTTGCCCTTATGCAACTGACCTCAGCCCATGAATCCAGCCTGTCTAGATCCCTCTGTAGAGCCGTCCTACCTTCAAGCAGATCAATGCTCCCACCCAATTTGGTGTCAAGCTTACTGAGGGAATACTCAATCCCCATGTCTATTATATCAACGTATCATTGAGAAAGATATTAAACAAGACTGGACAGGGGCAGTAGGATGCTGGATTGAGGAGAAAGGCTTGTTGGTAAACTTACAGCATGGTCTGATTGCTCAAGTACTTCATCATTCTGTGTCCCAATTCATCACTTGTAAAAGCAGATCTGATTGTTTTGTAGCTTTTGGAGAGGTTTCTGATCACTGTGATCATTATTCATATACACGGTATTTTCACATTGACTACCAGTTGTAGAGTTGGTTGCGTGTAAAACTGAAACTTCCACTGCTCTGCTGTTCCCTGTGAGCGTGTCAGTGTTGAACCAGAGCAATGTGTCACCGTCCTCCATATCAAGACCCAAGTATCCATGAAAATGTGACCCTGGTTCATCATTTTACTGTTAGGGTTCAGGTTTGGGATGCTCTTTCTCACTTTGTTTCAATTCAGTCTTTTCAATTCTCCTATTCAAAAAAGCAGTAGGCAGCAGGGGAAGAGGAAAGCTGTTTGAATACAGAGTTGGAATTGTTATATATTATCCTGCTGTTTAAATATTCTGGGGTGTGTGAAAACTGAGTAGAAAGATTGTTTCTGATATGCAGCAACTTAATATGGCTGAGTAGACGATGAAGGTGGCAGGAAGAAGAATGTCTGAGTAGTAGTAACCATGTTTGGGGTTTTTTTTCTTAAACACTTCTATGTGGCTGTTTTATATAATGTACAGAAAATGCTGCTGTCTCATGGTGAAAGTCAGAACCAGGCCAATGCAGTGATTTCATTTTATGGTTATTCTGTTAAAGAAGCTGTTGTAATTTATAATAGCTTCCAGTAGACTGTTTCCACTCATTCTCCACTTGAGAAATTTCCTCATCCTGTATCCTTTGTCATTGGTTTCTGCCTTCTGCAAAATCTACAGGTAGCAGTCTTTCAAAGTACTGAACAACCCTCTGTAGAACTGTAACTTGTGCTGAGGAAGCTGTGAAAATCATTCTCCATTCATCTTCCTTTCCCACTACTTTTGCTGAATAAATTTGGGGTTGTTAGTTTCATGATATGTTCCTTGCATTTTATCTCTGCAAGTGGAAACTGCTTTGTAATTGGAGTATGCCCTGTTAATGATTTGAAGTCTCTCCAACCCTTCTGTGCAGTAGACTAATGGGGAGGAAGGAAGTCTCTTACTTCACTGTAGGGCCCTGATTGCTCAGTAATCCGGGCTTTGCATTGCACATACGCCCTCTGTCCAGTGATCTATGGAGGGCTGAAAAAAATGGCAGTTGATTAAAGCAATGGCACTACAGGCCATCTAAGTACATTCCAAAGATCCTTAGTTGCTTTGAACAGCATGTTCTGGCTGACCAAAGCTACTGCAGTTTTTCTTCTACCAAAGCGGTGTGTTCTTTTACTACAGCTATCAGTTTAGATAAGATTAGGTTCAATTACTTTCATTTCACAGCTGTCTTGGCAGCCTTCTTTTGCCCCTTCTTGTCTTTGTCCCTTCTTTTGCCATTAATACATTTATAAAAGCATTTTGTTGTTGTCCTTCACAGCAGTGGCCAGTCTAAGCTCTGAATGGGCTTTTGCCTCTCCCAATTTTTTTCCTACATGACCTAGCAACATTAAACATTTCCTTGGTTACCTCTCCTTCCTTCCAAAGATGATACACCCTCTTTTTTTCCCTTAATTTGCTCAGAAGTTCATTGCCCATCCAGGCTGGCTGTCTACCCCAGCAGCTCATCTTCCACCACACTGGGACAGCCTGTTCCTGCACCTTTAAGATTTCTCTCTTGAAGTAGGCCCAGCCCTCCTGGACCCCTTTGTTTTTAATGGCTGTTTCCCAAGGTACCTTCTGAGTTAGTTCCTTAAGTAATCTGAAGTCCACCCTCGGGAAGTCCAGAGTGGAGGTTTTGTTGCTGCCCCTCTTAGCTTGACTGCATATTGAAACTCAATTATCTCATGGTCACTGGACCCCAGGCAGCCTCCAACCACCATATGTCCCACCAGCCCTTCTCTGTTTGTAAAAAGAAGGTAAAGCAAAGCCTTACCCCCAGTAGGCTCACACAGCAGCTGTGATTAGAAGCTATCCTCCATACACTCTTAAGAACCTTCTAGACTGCCTCCTCTCTGCTGTGTTAAATTCCTAGCAGATATCAGGCAGATTAAAATTGCCCATAAGAACAAGGTCTGGTGATCTTGGACAGCCTCTAGCTGCCTATAAAATAATTCATCAAGCTCTTCTAACATCCTGTTTGGAGTCTCTTACAGACCACCCAAACAGCATGTCAGCCTTGTTGGCCTTGCCTCTAATTCTCACCCACATACGCAGTCTCTCCTGACAAAAAGCAAATCACTTCACCAGCTGTATCTCTGGTTCACAATACTAGGTGATTTGTATCCAGCTGATGATGCTCCACCTCACAAACTCCTGCACAAAATCTGAGTTCTCAGGCTCTCAGCTGAGTACAACTATACTGACGTGAATGAATCTGCTAGTTTAGAGTAGCCAAGCACATGTGGTTGTAGTGGGGAGCTAACTTCAGTGACCTGTGAGCCAGTGCCACCATCTGTTATTTTCCTCCTTTTATTGATGCAGGTATTTAAAGCAATAGTCTAGAGTCTCCCACCTTGGCCCAGCTGGCCTAATGAAAGGTGAAGTTTTATGTGTGTTCATACCTGTTCTGCCTGCTTCTGTAATTTTCCACAAAGAATGAGTTACTGTACTTTCTCAGAGCTGTTTATTTCTCTGTGAGTTGATTATACTTGGCAAGGACTTCCATATCTCACCCTGGAAATATTTTTGCCTCATTAGGCTCATTATACCAATTTTTCACCAGCCTAATTTAATAATAGTGAGCAAAAGGTTTCCTGAGTTGCTTTTTTAGAAGAGATTATTGAAAAGCTAAATTCATTAATATTAGGAACATTGAGAGAATGTAACATAAGCCTAGTTCACAGGTAAAACCAACTTCAAGGTGTGTAGAACAGGACAAAAAATGCCACACAACACCTAAAGTCCTGACTGCTGGAAACAGATTGTGCCAGTTCCAATGTGTTTGGTGCATTACTTTCAGTGGAGGATGTGCTGGGGAGATTCTGGAACACAGGATCAAGGTATAAGTGTAACGCTGTACTGGATATCAGCATCCTTGCACAACTAACCACAAAAATAGATGTATTTTGCTGCTTTGCTTTTCACTGGCAAATAGAAATTGTAGTCACAATGCCTGCTATAATATGAGGTAAAAACTTTGTTTTGGTAGCTTGAATAGTAGACTAACCAGATGCAAAAATCTTAAGTTCAATGAAACTGTAATGGTTAGAGCACCTTAAAGAGAAATTGGCAACCATTTACTAAAAAAGACACATCCTTCATGACTATGAGCTTAAATATTTTCATGCTTTTATCCTGAATCCAGCTTAGGTATTTTCTTACCCGAATGGCTTCGTTTTGCAATGTGTTCAGAGACCATTCTGTTCTGTTTGCTTCTTTAGTGTGCACTGAACTCCATTAGTGCGTCAGCATTTCTTGAGTATTTACAAATGGAAACAGCTTCTCTCAGTGTGGATAAATTGTTGATTTTTTCTAATCATTGTCTCTCTAAAGATGATGAGTTAGATGGTGTGTGGAGTTCGGGTTTATTATAGAATGCTTTGTTATCCTGATTATAAAACAAAGTGTAAGGTATGATTTCCAAACGTGACAAAAGCATGGAGCTGTTTAATTGATAGGAAAATTATTTACTCTGAAACTATGAAAAGTGACTACCATCATAGGGGTTATATCTGCAGCTATGCAGCTAGCATTCCAGAAGCAGCAGCAGCACATAAAGTGTAAATGTCTCAAGTAGTTCTTAGTGCTCAAGGGCAGCAGATACTCTTCTTCAGCCTTCATTCAACATAGTTAGACGTCTTAGTTCTTCTCTATTTAAGAAGTTAAAGTTAGCTTTTCATTATCTTTGAAGTTAGTTATTTGTCTGGTTTCAGTCTCAGCTATTCCTTTGTGTCTTTATATCTCTGTCTATCCATCTATACTGATGCTGATACAGTAAGCTCAAGTGTCTGCATGATGTTGTAATAAACAATTGTGTTGGCTTTGAAGACAAGACAGCTAAATTAAGTACACAACTTTATTAGGAGTCATTCCCCAGGGAACTGAGCTTTACTGAATGCTCACATCAATGCACTTTTCATATCACAAGCTATGTAAAATAGTAAAGATTCTGCTGTGGAAGCCCGAAGGTATAAAGACGTGAGCAAAAATTTGCACATGGGAATGTGGCTGAAATTGAGATGGTGTTGATAGATCAGCACAGAGAGGCAGCAACTGCTGCAGGCTCCAGAGCTGGTTTGCAGGTCTGTAACACTTCATACCCTGAGCTGCTATAAGCAAGGACCTGATTTTCATCCATCTTTTCACTGAAGGATATGAGAATACTGAGAATACCTTACTAAGTTGCTGGTATAATTAGAAGAGTGAGGCATCTAGTGATACTAGAACAAGTGATGGTTGTCAAGTCTGGCTAGGATGAGACATAGCCTTTGGAGAAGCCTATCTCTTTTTATGTGACAGCAGAAAAGAGAGTAAACGTTATGGTAGTTGATAGATCTCTGTTAGATACCTCAGCTGAATTGTAGCATTTTTACTGAACAGAATGTCCTTCTTTTGCTGAAAAGAACATAGTGTCCATCTGTCTTATTCTTCTTCCAGAGAAAATATGCTTCTTTATTTAGTATTTGGGTGAACACTGTAGAGGAGAAAAATGTTAATTTCTGCTTATTACTGCTTTCTTAATAAATGGAAATACATAGCCCTAGAATAAATAGGAAGACTTAAAGCAATAAAGCAGTAATACAAGTCTTCCACTTTCATCTCAAGATACAAGTTCAATCTTGGTGGTTTTTCCCAACTTTTATCCTCTTGGGGAAAAAAAATGCCAGATTTTCTTGACATCTCCTTTGTGGCACTTGCCAGTGAAAATCTCACATTTACCTCTGTTACTAACTCACTGTCTCTTGGACTTTTTGCTTCTTTTGGGTGCTTCTCCCTGTCCTATGTTTTCTGATGCCCCTTTTTTCTACACTTCAGTGACTTTTAACTGTGTTTGCCTATGATTGTGTTAAGGCAGGGAGGTGCAAGGTGAAGTAACTGCTTGTAGTCAGTTCAGAAATGCTGATCAGCTGGACTTAGGTACCATAATTTTGAATATGCTGTTGATGTCTGGACCCTTCAATGCTAAGTATTTTACAGCTTTGCATGGGATTTTTTCCTCTGAAAGGGAAGAAGAATCTATCAAGAAAAAAATGGATAGTTATCAAATACAATATACAGTACTTCCTACATATTACATATATGTGTATCTCTGTTCCTAATTTCAACCAGATTGTCACAAACCTTAGTGATTACATGGAATGTAGATGTATAAGCAATCTCAGAAATTACTTTCTCCAAGGAAAAAAGAATCTGGGACTGTATTTTCTTTGATATATGTCTAGATATCGTAATGGTTGCTATACAGCATCCACTAATAATCAGAAATGTTTGCATTTTAAAATCATCATCACATGTTTAGTGCAAAGCTGTATATATATGCTTAGAGACCTCAGCAAAAGCTTTAGAGGTGGTGTTAAGCACAAATGCGGAATGCAATGGTTAAGTCGCTTGAATCAGTTCTATAGTGATCATTCTTCTGTAGATACCAAGTAGAGAAGTCAAGATGGAGCCCTCTGGAGATGAGACACTACTGAGAGACAGTAATTCTCTAGAATGTGAAGGACAAACAGGTTGTGAAGGAATTTTGGTAGCCAAGGAATAAACCTTAAGTATAGCAGAGACCAGGTGTCTGCTGAGAACAGCAGGAACCCTGGCAACAGAGGAACTTTTCCCTAGAGACCCAAAGAGGACTGCAGACTTTTCTGCAGCTCTGGAAGTTGCTGACGTTCTGAACTGCGAGCAAGCCTAAGCAAAGACGATTGATTTGCCAGGACGCAGTAGGCAAGGTGGAGATACGGTTATAGATTGTTCTATTCATCCTTACTTTTTTCCCTCGCACCTAATCTAGTGTCTCTTCTAATAAAACCTAGCTTTCCTGTTTAAAAGTAATTTTGGAGTGTTCACTGGGGGGTGGAGGGAGGGAGGGAGAGGGATTGATAAATCTGACCTCACAGATCTGGCCAGAGCACATCCCCACTGCAGCACAGCGTGCAGTCAAGGACAAACCTACATCACTGGGAAGTCTGTGGCACCAAATTCCCACCTATTATAACCTGGCAGATCACCAGCTATAACAGCTGTTGTGGATGTACCCTGTGGTGCTTCTCATTTTTACAGCATACCTGTCTGCATGTTTCTGTTTACGATTACAAACGTAAAGCACTTGGTCAGTAGGAAATTACTTACAGTAGTGTTTTCAACTGTTCTTTAAAATGTAATTAATTTAGGATAATCATGATTAATAGAAATAAGATGAAGCCAGACCCTAAAACGTCTCTGGTTTTACAAAACTGCCTAGAAACTATATAATTTAATTCAAATCAGATTCAAGGTCCAAAGATAAATGGATGAAGGAAGTGGTTTAAAATAAAAGAATTGAAAGATTTGCATTCTTTCAGACTTTACTTTTCCAAAGTGTTTTGAAATGTAATTCACTCAAAAAAGCCATGTAATAAATTGTATTTGTGGCAGCTCTTTCATATGCGGTGTTGAATATGTTTGGTTATTGGATGCTGTGTGAGAAGTTAGAAATGTAAAACACTGCAAAAAGTGAATTGAGGTGTCACACTTTAATATTTGGGAACTCTAAGTGATAAATTGAGGCTGAGTTTTATTGCTGTCTTTGTTTTGTTATGCCACAGCTCTCATGTACAAAAGGTGGTATTTCTAGTTCAGATCTGCTCATTGATACTGTTGTAAACTAAATACCAGTTTTACATTGGATTGCTTATCATTTAATAGTTTGTGGCTCTGCAGTCTAAGTAACTTCATACATGTTACACTATTTTAGCTGGTATATTTGGAAAGAATATTTTAAGTGATGGACAGGATTTTAAGATTGGAGCTTTTCTTAGCATTTCTGTTATTCTGAGCTAAAGGGAGAGCTTTAGATTTTTAAAGTATTGGTTAAAAACCAGCTCTGGGAAAAGAAAATACTTTAATTAAAACTCTGGATGTGTATTTGTGTCCTGCTAAGCTGGCAGGGACACAGATTTTTAAAGTGCAAATGTGACATCAAATGCTTAAAATATTTCCACTTTTTTAATATAAATGTTACGAATCTCCCCTTCTTGTTGATGCTGGTGCCTTCTGTTCAGCTACAGAGACATAATCTTACTAGCCAAACACTTAAGAAGATTTCTGCATTAGCAGCAATTAGTCTTTGGGTAACACCGCCAAGCCCGTTTAGGACGCGGTGCGATGCATCTTTGCAGTGGTGACTGACTCACACTGACTGCACATCACTCCCAAAAAGCTAACATGAATGAAGACAGTGAGCTGGAATTTTGAAATGTAGCCATGAGAAAATCAGTAAAAGGTCAAAATACTTGCTTTTATTTAAAAATTAAGTCATCAAATGGGACAGAACTTAGTACAGTTGTGACTGAAGAATAGAATAGAATAGAATAGAATAGAATAGAATAGAATAGAATAGAATAGAATAGAATAGACCAGGTTGGAAGAGACCTTCAAGATCATCGTGTCCAACCTATCATCCAACACCACCTAATCAACTAAACCATGCAACCAAGCATCCTGTCAAACCTCATCCTGAACACCCCCAGCGACGGCGACCCCACCACCTCCTCGGGCAGCCCATTCCAGTGGGCAATCACTCTCTCTGTGTAAAACTTCCTTCTAACCTCCAGCCTAAACCTCCCCTGGCGCAGCCTGAGATTATGTCCTCTTGTTCTGGTACTGGTTGCCTGGGAGAAGAGACCAACCTCTGCCTGACTACAGCCCCCCTTCAGGTAGTTGTAGAGAGCAATAAGGTCACCCCTGAGTCTCCTCTTCTCCAGGCTAAGCAACCCCAGCTCCCTCAGCCTCTCCTCATAGGGCTTGTAAGAAATTACTTACATTACCAACCTAGGGGCTTCACCAAGCATAGCTTTTTGCATAAAGTGACACAAGGCCCAAAACATTATGGGCAACATTACTTTTTTCATTGGAATAATTTCAGGTATCTCCTGCATGCCTTAGATCAATGTGTGTGTGAACTGAGTGTTCATATCAAAAAGCAAAACAAGCTTGGAGTCTGTTTCATCATTATCCAGCTAGGACTGAAAATAGTCATTGCTGTGTGCTGAAAGATCAGAGGACAGCAGAGAGAGTAGTAATAGGAACTTCAGTTTCCACCTGTTCATGTGGTGTGACTGTTACATCAGGAGGTTGTGCAAAGTCTTGAGTTTCTTGCCACAGTCAGTAACAGAGGCATTGGTTAGTGGGGCTGTGGGAGAAAATGGGTCTCTACTTTGTCCTGGGTGCAGTTTGGTTCACAGGAGACACATTGCAACAACCATTAGCCTGAACATCCTAGTGAAATCACAGCAACTGTGATCCACTTCAATAAGGGACACTACACTAAAATAAAGATAACTTGCTAAAAAGAATCTTAAAAAGGTCAGCTAAGAGAAGGAAGTTGTAACAGGTGGTGTGGAAGTTACTTAAGGACACCATATGTGATATGCAAGGCCAGCGCCCACCACCTGTCTTTTATGAGAAAAAGCTTGAGAAAAAGCAAAAGGAAGATAGCAGAGCTAGACAACGGAGTAAAGGAAGTTGTTAGAAAGAAGTGGGTGTCCTTTAAAAAGCCAAATTCACACCTAAATGATGTTTTAAGCAGTTTTAAAATGTGAAAACGTGATAAAACAAGCTAAGGAATATTTGAGCAAATGGTACAAAGAATTAAACTGGTAACTGATGCTTCCAGACCAATGTGCCTGCCAGTCTTTTGAACCAGTGGTGTAGAAGGAATACTGTTAAACAGATCAGTTCCATTGAAATTATTTGGGAGGGGAAAAAATGAAGAATGCTGTGCTGTTACACTCCTAGAACTATCTCAAACGATATGTGAAATTGAAGTGATTTAATGGTCATGTAACAAAACAAATGATAAAGTGACCAGTACCAGCTCTATTCACACCCAGCTCTATTCACGTAACATTTCTGAAGGTATTTAAGGGGGAGGGGGAGAGGGCAGGAAAAGCTCATATTACTGACAGTGGTGCATAACCACTTGCTTTTCAAATTGCCTTGTTGTCAGAGACTTTTAAGTCTGGATAGCTTTTTTGTAGCAGTTCTTAAATCATCCAAGGAGCTAAAAGCCTGTAATCCTTACATTTGCCTTTACAATACAAAAAATAAGATTTGTGGATGCCTAAAAATGTGTGATCTGGATGGGAAGGATCAGAAGAGGTTTGCAAAGAGGAAATCTGTAGTTAGATAGGAGTGCTACAGCTGATGTGGTCTCATTGATTTTCCACAATGTTTTTGATAAAACCATTCACCAAGGGGCGGCATGTAGGCACAGCATGAAAGGCCAAGTTCCAGAATAGGTAAACAGATGGAGAGAATGCAGCAGTTCTCAAAACAGGGAGGTCACAACCAGAGGTTTGTATTTTATAGATGGTCAAGTAAAAAGAGTGACAATGAAGGTAGAGTTTCCTGATGGCTACACAATTATTGGCTGTGCTAAGGGCAAGAGCTGGGTGCAGAGTAAAATGACAGGTGAAGCACGTTTTAGAGAGTTGACAAGTGATGCACTTAAAGAATGGCCAGTCAAAATGCACCTGGGCTTGGAGCTGGCTGAGAGCAAGCAGGAGTAAGATTTCACGGTGTGATAAGTAACTCTTGAGGAAACAACATCTCAATACTGGGTAGCCAATATAATGATGACAATTATTAGGATAAGAGGTACAAAAGAAGGACCATTATTATACCACTGCTGAAATCCAAAACTCACCTTATTTTGAGTGTGGTATGAGGCTACTGTTTTTTTAATGCTGGTTCTTATACTAGGTAGATGTTTGTTGTGACCAAGTACAGTTCCTCTTAGGGCAGGAGTTTTCACATAGCTTATGAGAAGGAGAACTTCAGCTATATATACAGTCAGATAAACATTTAGGGTTGTACACTATTGCAGACTCTGATAATGTCCTTTACTTATTATTGTCATTACTATTAATTGGATTTGCTTTAAATCCCAGAAGCAGTGCTCTGTTGTGCCAGTTTTATATGAATACATAGTACAAATGAACAAACAGAAGACTTTTCTATCCTGAAGAGCTTCCAGACTTTTGCAATTTTCTCCAACATCAGAAGTCTTGTAAATCACTAAAATATTTCCAGTGGGTGGGGGTTTTGTTTCTGATTTCAAATGATGGTTGGAAACCCCTTCCATTAAAAACAAACAAAACAAAAAAGTAAAAATATTAACATTGTCTTGTGCTCCTGAGATCCTTTCAGCATTGCTTTTCTTCTAATGAACTGTTACACTTTATTGCATTCATTAGCCACAGCTTTTCACCCTTGACCAAATTGTAGCTGCTCATATCTTCTTAATTGGCACTAAAAATCACTTTTTTTTTTTAATTTGCAAGATCCTAAACCAAAATTAAACTCCTCTGCATTGTCACCTTGGTACAGCATGGAAAACCCATCCAAGATATCAGGGAAAACAAAAGCATTTAAACCAGGTGTGATCGTTTGAGGCTGTGCCTTTAAGACAAAACAGTGCTGGGACACTCTGGCTGAATGTTTTCGGTACTAGAACAAAAACATTCTGATATTCTAAACGAATTTCATTGGTGAATAGATAAAATGCAACTTTAAACTGTAGAGCAGTTGGAATTTTTTTTTCTCAGTTCAGTTTGGTTTGGGAGTTGGGGGAGTTTGGGTTTCAGCCTGTTCTCCCTGCCTGCTTTCTCTGCACACTGCTGGAGTTGGCCTTCAGATAAGCAAAAACTAATCCTGCATGGGCTTTTGAAGCTTACTAACAATTCTTTCCCTTAATAACTTGCCTTTCTTTCTCTGTAACCCCTTTTTGGGAAAAAAGGGAGGTAGGGGGGGGGGAGAGGGGGTTACAGGGAGGGGATCCCTTCCTGGGGAGGGATTTTTGTTGTGTTATTTCTCTTTGCTGTATATTTCTGTGTATATATTGTAAATACCCATATATATTGTGTTGTATATAACCTGCTTTCCATATATGCTTGTAAATATATAGCTTTGCTCCTCCGACTGGGTTAGCTGTGGTTTCTTACTCTGTGGGGGAGAGAGAGCTAGGCCCTCTCTCAACCTACCACACCAGTTGAAAAATCAGGAGAGGACGTGGCCTCTTTCTTCTGAGCAAAAGAACAAAATTGCATCCAGAAAGCCTGCTCAGGGACTTGGTCCTTGAGCGCAAGAGCCAGCTGTGTACTTGAGTCATGATGAGCACATTACAGAGGAGATTTCTAAAGGGTGTTCTTTGACTGTATATTTTCCTCAGCCTGCTTCATCTTTTTTTTTTTTAATATGCTGTCCCAAAGGGTTTTCTCTAATAATATTTAGGGATCTGATTTTTAAGAATGCCTGCTGCCATCAGCTTATTCTCAGATACTAAAAACCAAACTTCAATTTGACATTCTGTGGAACTTCAGGTTTGCAGACACGTGAGTAAACAGGCTCCCAGTTTTCATTGTCTTCTATCATTCTTTCCCTGAATGTTCACGTCTGTCCTTGTCTGAAGGAACTGAAATAATGTAAATAAACATGAGGAAGGTCCTCTTTTCAGTCACAGAGTTGCCACCATCATGTCGATGGTTGGTCTACATGGGAGGAGTGATAGCTATTGCTCGTAACCTGTATTAAGCTTTGTGTCTCAAGATGACATGATGAAAAAAGATAAGAAAAAGTATGCTGCTTCTGAGTCTTGATGTAAACAATTACTTTTATTAGTTTCCCTTTTTCTCTGAAGATGCAAACTCGAGTGTGCAAATTGTTCATTTTCAAGAGTCAATATCAGTATCTATTAACCTCTATTTCATTCTAAGTCTCTTTTTTTTTTGCACATTTCCGCCTCTGGTCTGTTAAGGAGACATGCCGTTCGCATGGAGAAATTTCTGTAATCCTAGAATGGACTGGATTGGAAGGGCCTTCCAAAGGTCATCCCCTTTGATTCAGACCAGATTGGACAGGCTGTTAGAAGATCCCTGTCTAAAAAGACATGCAGATGTGGTGCTGAGGGACATGGTTTAGTGCTTACCTGATAACAGCTAGACTTGATGATCTTAAAGGTCTTTTCCAACCAAAAGAATTCTATGATCTTTTCTTTTGGTGCTCACTTTTCAGACTACTCATTCCCACTTCCATATCATTCTGTCAGTCAGGCTAGAATGACTGTGCATCTGCATGGTGAATGACGTCAGGAAAGTAACATAGACTAAAAATCATGCAGAATGAAAACCTCAGACCAAAGAAAACAATTGTTTTCAACTCTGAACACTTCCTGAGGAGGGTGCTATTATTAAGGCTGAAAGAAATGCATATGGAATTGTAATGGTGGTTGGGAAAGGTATACAGGCATTCAGTCTGGCAGCCACTTGGCTCAATCTGAGAGGGCACCATGTGCAAACTACCCAGGTTAAAGATAGTTGTTTCTGGATAATTGGATCCTGTGATAAATTAAACTACTTGCAGAGCAGAGATGGGTCTTAGGAGGGAGAGAGGTGACAGACCATTATGGAACAGCAGGAGACAGATCTTGTGGAATTAGGACAAGCTGTTGTGGCTCTAGTTAGTGTGGTCCAAAAGCTGATATTCCTGTCAGCTGTTCAACACTTTCCTAGGATTGCTTTTGCTGTATACATTCCCTGCGTTTGTGGCAATTGTGCTGCTTCCATGCAACAAACCTCTTCAGTCAGTAGGATAAATTATTTGAACAGAATTCATATCTACTGAAATTTTATCAAGCCTCTCTACTGAGTTGAAATGTAAAGAATCAGTCAAAATGGGGTCTTTCTTGTTTGTTTTAAATCAAGCAGTGGATTTTATTAATTAGTAAAAATCGTCCTGATAAGCAGACTCATATTAAGAAGTATCTTACTCCACACAGTTAATTG
Organism: Dryobates pubescens; assembly: GCF_014839835.1. NCBI lineage: Eukaryota > Metazoa > Chordata > Aves > Piciformes > Picidae > Dryobates > Dryobates pubescens. The sequence goes on from NC_071614.1 coordinate 38,338,653, forward strand.
TGGTAGAAAAGACCAATTCTCCTCTGTTGTTGCAAGCATCTAGTCCAACTACATTGTCTGTATTTCCTTTGTAGTTAATGGAAGGGTAGAGAGAGAGACAGACCTTCAGGAAGCATTCTCATCCATCTGGTTTCAGATGAGGTAGCTTGCTTTCTGAAGATGCTAGCATGTCTTGCATCGTCAGAGGCAGCAGGGGTCTAAGGATGCACTCACTAAGTGTTTTGAGAAGGTGAATCCCACTGAACAATTCGTTTGGTAAGAGCATTGTACAGGCTGTCACCTACACATTAGGGTTTATATTTCTTCTACAACTCTCATTTGTATTTCAGCATAGCTGTTATAATCAGATAGCCTTGCTCACTGTATAAACAACCAGTTCTTGAATGCCATTAAGCTCTTGGCTCCCATGTGTGGCTCTTGGCTCCCATGTGTGCCACACTCATGTGAATTCAATAAGCTAAGTATCCTTTGTAAAATAAATAATTACTTTCTTCTATTTGCTTGTGAAACTGCTTAGATTCGTTAGATTTCACCTTGTTCTTGCGTGAGGAGGGAGAAACAGAGCCCCTTTTATTGCTCTTACTTTCAAGTTAAATCATACAAATCTTTTTGGATTTTCTTTATCTTGTAGCTCCTGTTGTCTGCCAGTCTTACTGTGCTAGGTTTATGCTAGGAAACATAGCATTACAAGCTTGAAGAGGAAAATGGATTTGTAGTATAGCTTTGGAATAGTGTTCCTGGTATTTTGCATCTTTCTAATGTATGCAAACAAGGTGTTTGCTGGTTTGATCGCTGATACCCACTGAGCAAATGTTTTCATTGAGCTTGCTGTACTGATGCACAGGTCTGGCTTTTGTTGTGATTTGCTTTCCTGAGATGCTAGCAGTTCTCTCTGGCCCTAGCAGTGAATTGTTCAAATTAATCCCTTTTGTGTGTGTTGCTTTGCATTTTTTGACATCTAGTTTTGTCTTATCCTGGTTTTGAATCACTAGTAGCACCCACACATGGAATACCAGATACTAAGTAAAATCTTGTGCTTGATTTGGTTTTTGTGTTGAAGAAAACTCAGCATAGCTCCCATTTCTTTTCAGTCAGGTGTTTATCTTATTGACATATATGTGGGAAGACTACGCTCATTCCGCCTTTTAACAGCTTCACCATAGTCTGTTCAGAGCTTCTGCTGTACTGAGCTACCAAGGATAAGAAAACTTGGATTTGACTCAAAACTTCAATTGTCTTAAGCCAAATTCTGCCTTCTGCACCATGTTTTTTTTAAGTGTCTTCAAACCAATTGAGAATGCTTAGCTGCACGATTGCTGTAGTTTCGCTGTTTTAATGGCACATTGGGCCACTTTGCTGAGAGCTCAGTTTGGAGTAGCTTTATGAGCAACCCAAATGGTTCAGGTTAACAGGGGGGTGAGAAATTTTGTGTAAAAATATGTCTGTGTTTACAATTAAATTCACCTTTTATAACACAAATACTCCTTGAAAATCCAAATTAGATTGTAAGGTGAAACATTGATGTTGCATTTATAGCAGCTTTCACCATTCATATCTGCCTTCAGCTCTCATATTTTATTCTTACAGGATGACACAGATATTATTTTTCCCACATCCCATATGTCCAAGTCCTGTATAAAGATATTTAGTTCAAATACCATACGTGCAAAACACTCCAGACTGTGGGTATGAGGTGACGTTTGGTGTCATTAACATGCTGCAGTGTTCAATTACAATACAGCAATTTTATTTTTATGCAACCATCTTCATAGAAAGTATGGAAATTTGCTTTGCAGTGAGTCATCTGTCAGCTAAAGAACTAAAAGTCTTGTAGTGATATTTTAAGAGAGAAAGTGGCTCAGAGCTGACAGAGTTCAAGACAGAAAAAGAAACAGAAATGAAAGAGGAGGCCTGCAACCATGGAGAAAACAGAGGCAGGCTAGTAGGGGGAGGAATGGTGAAAGAGTCAAGCTGAGAACATCCAAAGCAGCTCAGGAGACTATGCAGATCATCCAAAAACAAGTGTTGTCCTTTCACCAACTTTAGCCAAGCAAAGATTCTTTGACCCTAAGGAAATGGCATAAAGCCAGATAAATAAGAGCAGTGGGCTGTGCACTGTGCAGGTAGAGCTTGACAAAAGACTAAATGGCATAACTTTCTAGAGCCAGACGTTAGAAGAACACTGAAATTCTACAGTTCATGATGTTTCAACTTGTGAGGATTTTGTTAGACCATGAAAGAGGGAATTCCAGTTATTTTGAAAGGAACCATTATAGGCATGAATGTGGACTTGAGCAGCAGTGAAGTCAAAAGGAAGATGGATTCTGGCAGTCTTCCCTTGCTGGTGGCAGCGGGGCTTAAACAGAAGTAAGTGTGTAGGGAAGGCAGTCAGTTCAGAGTCAGAGATGACTTTAGAACCCTGGCTTTGCATGCAGAGATAAGATCTGAGTAAGGAAGCATGAAAGCTGTCTTAGAGAGCAACAGGGAATTCTTTCCCTTGACATTTGTGCTTTTTGAAGAGTTAGCTAGTAAAGAAATTAGAATGTAGCAAGGGAATGACAGAACAAAGACAGACTGTTAAAGATATCAGAGATAACTTGCCAAGGTCATTGATGCCTTGCATGCTTTCCCTATAAAGTTGATGTCTAAAGCTGAGCTAGCAGTGAGGTATCCCAAAGGAGGATGTTTAAGGGGGAGAAAGGAGAAGAATCAGAAACAGATGCCTGGTGTTATTAAAGCACAGCACTATCATGCAGGGAAGTCATCATAAGCATTATTGTCTGTTACTGTGAACTGCATGCATTCTTTTTGCATCCTTGGTTAAATCTACCACCTGGTGGTGTGGTACTCTTGTGGTAGCTCTCATCCTTTGTCCCTTTATGCTTGCCCATACTGATTTTTGCCCTGGCAATTGTTTTCACCAAGGTCTTTGTATAAACCCATATTGTCTGCCTTAAGAAAGTAAATGGGATGTGTGTAGCATGAAGGAGAATACAGTCTTTATTGAAAGCAGAAGGGAGAACTTGTCTTCTTAATGCATTCAGAAAAGTTGTCTTTGGCTGAAAGACATTCTAAGCATGAAAGTAAGGTTATAGCCACTCAGACATCCCACAATTTGAAGAGAGTAATATTTCATTGTATGCAGTTCTAAGGTGCTTATTACAGATCTTCCTATTTACAACTATCATGTCTCTTTTGAACCTGCAGAGGAGGAATACCAAGGACAAACCAAGAGAAGGCGCATTCGAAGGAAGAAACAAAAGAGCAGCTTGCAAAACTGTAATAATTTACATGGAGAACAAATAGAATCTGGAATGCAAGAGAGTCTTGTTCGAGATAATTTACAGTTGCAGCAGATAGACAGTCCCAAAATAAGTAAAAACAAAAGGAGGAAAATGAAAAAGAAGCGACGTAAAGAAAAACTGAGAGCAGCTGGCCTGGTAACAAAAACTACCAGTGTGGATTTTACATATCAGCCTGACAAAAACAACAGAGAAGCAGCAGCAGGCTCAAAAGACGTAGATGAAAAGGCAGATAGCATACTGGACTTCCTGCAGACAACACAACAAATTTATTTTGCTGACAGTATGTACCACTCTTTCTCCTTTCTTTTCATGAGAATCACTGCATAGGGGAAGATAGATGTGCATTTAGTGTTGCTGGAGAATGGGACACATCTACTACAGAAGTGTCTCCTTTGAACTCAGTATAAGTACTTGGTATTGGTTCCATTTTCTGTTGAGAACATGAATATGCAAGGATTCACATCAGTACAAAGAAACTGTGTTCCTCTTCTTCGTTTCTGTGTCTGAAAATGTACATCATATTCCTCTCTCTTTTTCAAAACACTCCAACGTGTTTAGGGTCACTGTAGTTGTTAAAATTGACCAAATCCTGTCACCTTCTGAAGCAAAAATGTAGAAGGATTGCTTGCTTTCCGAGAGCTTCAAATGAGGGCAATAATTGCTATCCTAAACTACTTTCATGGTTGCTATCTTTGAACCAACCTACTTTTCAGAAAGTTCTCCTTCCCAGGAGAAGATTTGTGATACATAAGGAAATCTAGACAGACAGCATCCAAGCCAAAAGGGGAAGATAACTGTTGGCACCAGGGAAAATGTATTGGCATAAAGCACTTGTGAGCAAAATGGATGTGAACTGACGTTCAGTGCACATTCCACAGCTGTTTAAAAGGGGCTGCGTGGATGTTATCTCTGATGGCCTACTACTGAATGCCCACTAAAATCGGGAATTCCTACTCTTAAGTTTCTTCCATTGCCTTCCAAAAACAGCTGCTTGTATGGTGCTAAGCCTTGGCTGTCTTTGTGAAGAAGAATGTCTGTGACTCCATTTTAAGTCAGATCTGTCAGCTCCTAGTCCCATAAAATTCATCTTTAGGTTACAGAATTGCTTTAAAAACCCTGTTAAGATTTTATCAGGGCTTTCATGTTAATCTTTTTCTCAAGATTTATACATAGTATTTTCTTTGCTTACTGTTAAAATTTTTGTGCTGTGTCAGGTCTTCATACTAGGCCTAGCACTGGAAATCCATCCTGCCTTCATGGGTGATGCATTTCCACCTCCAAAACCATGAGTTTTACTATTTTCATGTGTGTAACTAAAATATGTAAGCCAAAACCTTCAGGCATTTGCTGTGGTGGAACTCGTCAGTTGCAGGATTGCACATTCAGTACAAGAGTTCTGCTGTTAATAAATGACCCAGAACAGAGATCTGGTTTATTGCCTACAGTTGCCGTACACCTTGTAGTTTAAGGAAAAATGATGAGCTTCCAGCTTTCCTGGAAGTTCAGTTCAGCTTTTAATAGTGGTTGACAGGCTGATGGACCCTGCTTTTAAACCTGCAGATTGAATGCTCTAGCCAGTGAGAACCTTGGAATCCATAGAGAGAAGTTCTCAGGTAAAAGCAAGTTTGTCTGCAGATAAGGTGTCACATCCAAAAATCAGTGTGACTAACTTCCTTGTTAGGCAAATCCCCAGTTATAGATAGTTTTGGCACCTTTGCCTTTTCTCAAGGGTTTTGTTGGTTTGGTTTGGATTGGTTTGGTTTTGTGAACAAAATTGGAAGCCATTGCTTTTAGGAGCATTTTCAAATGGTCATATCAGATTAATGACTCTTGCACTTAGGTCAGAGAGATGAAAATCTGTTCTCTGATGTCTTGCTAGTATAAAACAGAAGAATTAAAATGAGTTAAAGTACTTCGTTATTGGAGTGGAAGAGTGAATTTAGCTGTAGTACTGTAGAAACAATGTGTGTCCTTCTCTGCTGTCTTGCATCCTGTAATTTCTGCTTTTTAAATAAAAATACAAAAGTACAACCTCAAGATAATTGAATGCTTCCAAAAGTGCTTTGTGGTAGTCCCCTGTCTCGCTGTGTGTCTGCATTTTTATGTACTAGTACAAAGTATGTAGGAAGCAAAACCGCAGTGCTTGGGCCACAGTACAGTTTCTTCAGCATACCTTCTTCCTGTGTTAATCTTGAAAATTTAGATTCATCTTGCATTCCTGACACTATGACTCATATTGCCCTTGTTACTTTCTGAATTGGATACATTGCCCTTGTGCCATTGCTTTTATATTTAATAAAACAATGGGATACAATTTAATACAATTCAATGGGATACAATTTAATAAAACAATTAAAAGCTGATCCTTTAATACCTGATACTTGATTGTAAGTTGCATTGAAAAGGAAGATACTGTTGTTGGAAAGAAGGTAAAAGTATAATTAGGAAAATTCTCTGTGCTCACTGAGTATTTCTAACATGGTTTTCCAATTGTTTTTCCAGATAAATCAGCAGGCACAGATTCTGCTGCAAATTCAGCAGCTGCCCAACAGCTTTTACAGTCTCTTGAATCCAGCACCATCTCTTCCTCAGATGTGGCTCTTCTGCACCAGCTGAAATCCCTTGTATTGCTGCAGGATATTGACAGACTGAAGGATGCTTTGAAACAATTCAAAGAACGAGCCATGATGCCTCCTGGTATGTACCATTCACTGATGTTATTTTTTTTGTTAGGAAGCTGTACATAATAATACAGTAGCAAATCTATGCTTATACAACATTTGGAAGCATAATTTCCACCAAAAAATGCAATGGCTTTCCTTGTTTCTTGTTTGGTTATAGTCAATACAAAAACAGTTCATACGCTGCAGCAACTACAGATTACAAGATGATTTTGGTTCTTAAAACAGTGTGTTTTGAATCTGAACTGGTTTAAGATTTAATCATGTCTTTGTAGACTTTTTAAATCACAGGAAGTAACTTACTTATCTTTGACATTTCACCTCTCCAGTTAAGGATTCGTTTTACATGCGTAAGAAGCAATAAACCACATCATTTCATTTCTTCTTGATCACCTATGTGGCTTCTGTAACATAGATTTTGAATGCCTAAGGTTGATTTACAGCTTTGGTTTTGGTTAAGTTTCTGAAAATTCCTGTTGATTGTGTAAAAACATAAAGTCAGTCTTTATAATGAATGCTCTTACAAAGTCATTCATAAAAAGAAAACTTACTCTGTTACTAACCCTTTTTTCATCCCTAAGGCACAAGTCTGATTTCATTCATGCTCCTTTCTTTCTCTACTATAAGCCCTGCAATTTTAGTAGATTTTTTTCTTGGACAGTTAATAGTTTCTCAAGTGAATGTGGAAGCAGCATGTAGTTGTCAGATGTTATAATAATTAATTTTCCAAGTAGTCTCCATTTAGACAGCCATTGTTACTTGTCATTAGAACATTTGTTGCGGCATCAGCCAAATCTACAAGATGGGCTGAATTTTCTTGCTTCCCAAAGAATTCAGTCAGAGTTAAGAGCACTTGCTATGGCACAGGAGATTCTTTGCTATTTTAGAAGGTGCTCTAAGTCTTTTGAAGGGTAATGACTGAGCTGGTGGTTGTGTGATAACAGAGTAAATAAAGATCATAATCATCAGGGGCTTAGCAATGAAAACCAGGGAAGAGACTACTGCTTGTAACATCATTAAATAATTTACAGTGTGATAGAGGTTAAAAATCCCAGTCAAGACTGGTGCCTACAGCATGCTGTGCATTGCAATAACACTATTGCTTGTAGAGTCCATAGCTAACACATTCTGAAAGACACTCCAGCAGTAGTACATATGTATTCTTTACTATGTATATACACGCTCTTTAAAGTCAACATGTAGAATATGACTGACCTTAAGGTTCTGATCGATCTGAAGTATCTGCGTGTAGTTGGAGAAGAATCCTTCTGTGCATTCAATAATTAATTTCAAGCCTAGATTCTATGACCTTAATTATAATCAAACAGTCTTGTTGGATCTAATACACATTTTCAAACCAGGTAGAACTCAGCAGGAATAGTGGTAATGGTGTTGGCCCTCTGTTAAATTACTTGATTCAGCTTCTGTTGATTAAATCAAAATGGAACTATTGAAGTGACCACATTGAAGGTACTCCTTACAGGCCTTATCCAAATTCTGCTCAATACAGTAGGAATTCTCTTGGGTTTTGCTGCCTTGAGGCAAGCTGCTCTGTTTACTTCTATACAACAGCAATGTCAAGTTAAAAAGAGACTAAAGAAACAAATCCACGCAACTGCCCTAATTTTCTGATAGATGTCTTTGTCATTTGAAAAAGCAGAAAACACTCTCCTGAGCGATTTTTTTCAATTCACTTATGTTTCCACTGATGCAGCCTGAAATTGTTTACCCTTCCAGTCATTTTTTTTCTTAGTACCTGTGGTCGGTCTGGGCTCAATTGTAATCTCATTCACAGTGATGTAACCATAGCAGTTGATTTGATATTCATGAGGTACAACAACATAAGAAAGAGGAAAATATATTGTTACGAGTTGTTAAGGGATAATTAAGCACCTGCTAGATAATAATTTGCCTCAGCAGACTTTAGCAATACATTCTATTCATAATTCAGGAATTTCAGTGAATGGTAATACGGTGTTCTGAAATGTTACCTTGAATCTGGCTTTTAATTATACATGGTCAGCTTGCCCACTTTTTCTAAAGTGTAGACTACTTTCCAGTGAACAGGTAATAAAGGTTTAGAGTTGTTACAAAAACTTATTGTCTCAGCAAACTGAAGTTGTTGTTGTAGAAGTACAGGTTAGGGCTGTTTATGAAGATAAGAATATACAGTACATCATAGTAATCTCTTTTTTTTTTAACTAGTTTCTCTCTGTTGTTGTGTGTCCTAGAAGAAAAGGTCACTCATTAGCATGATAGAAAGACCGTTATTTTTCTTAATTTCACCAAGGTGTACAATTTTTTACAAAATAAACTTTTTTTTTAGTTCAAGAAGCAATATGTTAACCTTTTAAGGTGTTAGCATGAAAGGAATAATAATGGGTGCCAAGTTTGATTCAGTTTCGTCTTTAATTCAAGGAAGGAAACAGGAGGACCACCTGAGAAATGATCAGTCTCTTTCACATAAGTGCACATTCTCCATTAGTAAACTTTACAAAGTAAACACATCCTTATATATCTTTTATTTCTTCATATGTGTGTGTGCAGATATGTGTATATATATATATATATATAAAGGTTTAATTGTAATTTTCACTGTGGCTACAAAGTCCCACTTGGCAAGTTTATGCCTATTCATGATAAATTTGCTTTTTGTGTGTATTTTGCAGTCCTTTAGAGTAAAGCCATGAACTGACCAAGGTCTGCAGACCACAAATTGAAAACCATTGGCTCAAGACCATGTTTTGCCATTTCCTTCCCCCCTCTTAGCACATTGTTCAGATTGGGAGTCATGGTACGACCAAAAGAAAATTTTTCTGATTTATCTTAAGCTCTTAGATCCCAATATCTGCAGTATCAAATATTTGGCAAATACTGCAGTATCAAAGAAATGTCTAACAAGGTCAGTGGAAGAGAAAACTGCTAAGGAGTTTGAATCAGAAAAATTATCAACATTAAGGTATTATCTTTAACCCTTATCGATAGTAAGGTATTATCTTTAATCTTCCATTTAAATGAGAAAACTTACCTAAACAAGAAATATCTATGCTTAAGAGATACTAATTCTTCTGTCTAGTTGTCATCCTCCTTCCAGTTACCTTACACTTTGTTCTTGAAGTTGTTCCTCAAGTTACCTTGGACCTTGTACTTCAAAGCTGAGGTTGGTCATGGGTTTTTGTTTCAACATGGCTAAAGTGTCATTATTCTTGTAATGAAAACAACAAATGTTACTTTTTCCATTTATTTGATAGTCTTTAACAAATTAAGTACTTAACCTCTATCTACAATCTTCTATGAATGCAGGAAGACAGCGTTTAGGAGTCAAATAGACAGGTATGTTTCTCGTGGTGGGGGTTTGTCTGACCTATGTCAGTGGCCATTTGCAGAAGGAAGACAGTTACCCTCGTGGCCCTGCATAGTGCAGTGGGCAAAGAGTAAGAGCTGTGACTGGAAGTAGTGCTCCATTTGCTGATTGGAAATTGTAGCTTTTGGAATGAGGGCTACTTATTTCCCATTTCACATCAATTATTAAAGCATAGGTGATCACCTAATTAAAAAAAAAAAAAGAAAGTCATTATCTCCTGTAATTTATGAACTCATTGAGCTTCTACTCAACTTCATTCCATTATCTATTAACATTTTCTCTTTGTTGGTTAGTATCAAGTCTCAGATGTAGTCTGCCCTTGTTGTCTAGGAAATTATCACTCACAGAAGGCCTAGAAGCTTCTTTCAACTGCCTGTTTTGGAGAGTTGTCCGTTATATATGTCTCCATTGTGGGGAGTGGGTGAAGGTACATATTGCAGACCAGAATTAATACAGTCACTGTGTGCCAATAATGCACAGACTGGCTACATAGAAGCCCTAAAATGATTACATTTAACCTTTTTTTTCTTTTAATTGAATGAATGTTCAAATAAAAGGAAATGAAATGTGGATACTATATTAGCATAGCATTATAGAATCACCTTAAATGTGATATTATTTGCTAAGTACTGTAGAAAGTCCTGTCGATAGAAATAAATATAGCCACAGGAATAATCTCTAAATTAAGAGAGAAGCTATGGCATTTTGAGACTTCAATGCACCTGTCTGTGCGAGACGACTCATTCTTAACTGGGGCTTCTGGGTGCTACAATGAGTTAAATAATAATGTGTGAAATGACTCTCCACACAGAAAGAAGCTGAGAGGTCCGTGGTGACGGGTTGGACTTGATGATCTTTGAGGTCTCTTCCAACCTTGGTGATTCTGTGAAGATTGTACTCTTTTAGCCTTACATATATGATCATGTTATTTCAATTGTTAGGGTTTTTTCTGAATTCTTGAATCATAATAAATAGTACATCCCAAAATACAGAAATTAAACAGTTTCACATAAAAATAGCTTACCTCCTAAAAGAAAGTGCACCTGTTTATATAAAAATGTATGTAGACAGGTTAATCTTCAGGCACCTATGTCTGCACTGGTTTGACTGAAATGCTAATATCTAATGGAAACAGGTGTTTGCACTAATCCTCTCTGTATTGCTCAGAAATGTCCTAGAGGTATTTCAGGAGAAATGTGTTTTCTTTGTTTCAGATCAGACCGAGATAGTCACGTCTCTGTTTCACTACTGGATTACAGATATCCTTCCTGTGAAGAGCAGGAAATAAAGCCTTGCCTGTGTCCGTATGTGCAGGGTTAAAATTTAATGTACAGACTCTTAACCAAGTAGCAATTGTCGAGGAAGAGCAGTGTCAATGCACATTCTACACCTTCAGGTAAATGAATTGGTTTTCTGCACTACAAACTCCAGAAGACAATAAACGGGATCTTTGTGTTTGGTTGGTCAAAAATACCCGTATGGGGTGTGTGGCCTGCATCTTCAGCTCGGTTAGCATGTACAGTTGACTTTAAGATAGTGGACTTATCTGGAATGATAAAGCCTGTATCAAATATTTTATTTAAGAAGTGCAGTTGGTGGTGGTTTGTTTGTAAATTGGTTGTCACGTTCTGGAAGGTTTTTTTCCGACTTTGATGGTTTATCTGATACATGTTTTCCTGAAAAAGAAATATGTTTGATATGTAAATCTAAGCAACAGTACACCTGAAGAAGGCCTTCTTGCTGAATAAACTGCCAAATTATGGAAACGGGAACACTTCTACACATGGGTCATGTAGGTACTGTTCAGAGTTGCGCAGAAACTTGGTTGGCATTTTCAGAACGGTTCCACGGCCCAGCCTGTTGCAACCCAGTGGGCCTCACTGACTGCAGAATGATCGAACTGGCTTCTCTCACTGATTACTGTGCAGTCTTTCGGAAACTCAGTTTAGTAGTGTGTAGATGGCACAGGAAGTAATATGCATAGCTTAAAATATTCTGGAATCCTGAAGAAAAAATGCTTCCTTAGTGAGAGGCTCTTCTCTCAGATGAGTCATTCACCTGCTAGGTGTTACAGAGCAAACCATTTCTCATCCCTTAGTTGTTATCTTCCTCATCAGTAGGATACAGCAACATATTTATCTTCTCCAGCGTGTGCTTGGAGATACATTACTGACAAGATTATATAAACATTTTTGGGTTGGTTTGGGTTTTTTTGTTTTTTTATTCTAATTGGCTGAAATCTTCTATATCAGTGATACTCAAAAATGTATAATAAAAACACAATCATACTTCTTTTTCCTTAATTGAAGAAGGTAAGAGGGATTCAGAAACACACCAAAGGACTGGAAGTGGAGAACTTCATTTAGGTGTGTATCTGCTAGGAAAGATGTTTAAACCCAGCTTTGCAGGGGGCAAATAGTGTGCTTGCTGACTTGCTAACACATAAGTAGCGTGAATTTTCACTGAGATATTGTGTGCCTTAGTCCCACATCTAGAGAATGAAGAAAATTTCTCTTGAATGTGAAGCACCCAGATAATCTACTGACAGAGCTTACAGGAAATTAATCACTTCATCCTCAGATTGAGGTTTGAATGTTGTGCAGTAGATTAGAGTAAGTGTCATGGCCAAAAAGGAGAAACTCATTGAGTAAGCATCACCTAGCCTATATGCTGAATATGGAAAAAAAATAATGAGATCATGTAATTAAAGACAGTATTTTGAAACACAAGTACAAAAAAGGTCAGATGAAGACCTTACAAACAACTGTATTGCCTGCATTTCTCAAGTGACTGTGCTGAGGCATGTTCTAAGGCTTCTGCCTTGGGTAGACCCCAGGACCTGGGGATTCCTTCTCTGGATCCCAGGGTGCTATCCCTGGAGTCCTGGATGGTTCCTCTTCTTACCAGTGAGTCAAGCATAACACACACTATAACACATTCACACACTCATCTCACAAGTACTTGCACACTCGTCTCAAAGCTTTGTTCATTGCTTTAATTTCTCTTATTATTTCAGTGCTTGGCCATTTCTTATAATATTTAAGTGATTTCTTAAATCAGGCTGAATTTAAAAGAGGCAGATTTATGTAACTTTGCCAAACAGAAATATTTTGTTCTATCAGTAGCCTAAACCCAGAATGTAAGTAAAATTTCTCTAGTCAAAGATATATTTTGCTTGAATTGGATAATAATGGGGAAAAGATTGCTTTCTGTCTCTATTCCTCCTTCATTTTAACCACTCTAAGAGCCTTATATTTTATGCAGAATTCAGCTGGTCCCAACAAAGCAAGCCTAGGAACAGTTTCAGAGCATATCTTGTGGGAGAAAGTGATATCTGATGTCTTTGTAAATGACCTATAATAGGACCTGAACTCCTACACTTACCAAACCAGCCACTGTTACGCTAACAGGTACTGTAAAGAGTAGAAGGGAGAGTAAAATCTGGGATTTTGGAGAGTTTAGAAAATTGGACCAGATAAATAGTAGATTGCCAGTACAGACAAATGCAGTCACATAAGAGTTTATTTGTTTCTGAAACAAATGTGCCCAACAACGATGCGTGTAGGGACACAGCCATACGTGAGAAAACACAGCACAAAGATCTGGTTTAAAAGCAGAAGAAATGGACATTCCTCATCCTATAATAATATCAATTAGGTAATGTACGGAAAATAGCAGGGAGGAAGGATTGTTTGGTTCCATGTTTAGCATCCTATTTGCAGTCAAAAAGATTTCCTACGCCAGAATTGTAACACCTGGTCACTTTCCTGTGCTCCTTCTCTAAAACAGACGGTGCTGAATCTCCCTACACCCTTTATGGTTTGTTTGTGGTGGTATAACCAACACAGCTGGAATATGAAAACTGAAGAATTGACACGAATAGCCACCAGTGAACACAGCGTGATTTAAATTTCAGTGTACATGATTCCTTCAACATAGCAATGAAACATCACTTTGGATTTTCATGCTGCTTCTGTGTCATTCAGCCTAACAAATGTGCAGTATTGTGTGGCATTTCTGAGGCATGGAAGAGTCATTTTGGCTGGACTTTGCATCAGAGAACTTCAGACTGAGCTGCACACATGCTGTTACCAGCTTCTGGGAAGACACAGCTTTAAAATTTTGAAACGGACTACGTGGACACCAACAGTAGGAGGAATTGAAGGATCAGCTAGAAAGTAGCCTGCTTGTGGCTTCAGAAGTTAACTTTGTAGTTTGCACAGTTAAACGTTACACATAGGGAAGGAACAGCAGCACAGTGGTAGAGATTTTTGGTTGGTTGGTTGTTGTTGTAGGTGGTGGTCTCTTCCCTAGGCACTGTGTACAAGGAAGACCACAGAGACTGAAGTAGTTTGGGACTTCTGTAGTAGTGAATAGCTGGGCTACACTTGTATATGCAAGGGTATGAGTTCAAAGCTATTACCTCTATATATAGGAGCATGTTTTATTCTCAAAATTGCCTGGAAGACCTTAATTCTCCTTTGTGGATATGTAATGTGGGAATCAACCTCTAATGGTTCAGATTTTTACTGCTCAGCAAGTGGTGCAATATTTTACATAGTATTTTACATTACATGGAGTTACAAATTCTTTAATGTATATTCCATGACAGCTGGCTTTTCTCTCCTGCACCAGTGCAGGGGGCTACTACTCAGTAGGCTGAAATGACATCTGAGAAAAAATTTTAAAAGACCTTTATAATAGAGAGAAGGAAGGAAAAATGGTGAGTGGCAGCATGAAAGCAGAAAATTGTTAAGCTGTCTTTGCCAGAGAAAACACTTTTCACCCAATAATGTCTGGTACAACATAAGCCCAGTCCACAAAGTAGAGGGAAAAATGTTGTATTATTCTTGTACAGTGTGCTACACATTGTGTTTACAAAGAGTGGTAGTGGAAAGAAAACCAGCAAACTCTTTAGACTGGAATAAAATGCATTGTATTTAGGTTTTAGGCCAGCCTCAGGTTATAGCTTAGTAGATTTGGTGAGTAATTGCTTCAGCCCTAGATTGCTCCTAAGGAAGGCTGCACTGCACATGTTTGTACAGCTAATTTAGCTTCTCTGTTAACTACTTTATCCTCTGCACTGCATCTGAGTCGATTCTGCTGAAATCAATAATTATAATGTCTGAATATTCCACAACACTTAATGTATGGTTTTTCTTAGGTGAAAAAAATGTGTATTTTTCAACAGGTAGATATATGCTGAGGTAAGCCACTGGTGAAAAGCACTACACTGTGTAAAGAAGTAGCAGAAATTTACAAATGCTGTGTGTTTTCTACATCTAAAGAGCTCGGAAAATATTGGCTGATTATTTGAAAATAGTCAGTATGCACCACATGTCCTCAAGGTCAAATATATAGCTTTAATAAGGATATGGCCTGCATCAGGAACAGTGCGGCCAGCAGGAGCAGGGAGGTCATTCTGCCCCTGTACACTGCACTGGTTAGGCTGCACCTCGAGTACTGTGTCCAGTTCTGGGCCCCTCAGTTTAGGAAGGATGTTGACTTGCTGGAACGAGTTCAGAGAAGAGCAACAAAGTTGGTGAGGGGTTTGGAACATAATTCCTACAAGGAGAGGCTGAGGGAGCTGGGGTTGCTTAGCCTGGAGAAGAGGAGACTCAGGGGTGACCTTATTACTCTCTACAACTACCTGAAGGGAGGTTGTAGACAGACGGATGTTGGTCTCTTCTCCCAGGCAGCCAGTACCAGAACAAGAGGACACAGTCTCAGGCTGCGCCAGGGGAGGTTCAGGCTAGATGTTAGGAAAAAGTTCTATACAGAAAGAGTGATTGCCCATTGGAATGGGCTGCCTGGGGAGGTGGTGGAGTCGCCATCACTGGAGGTTTTCAGGAGAAGACTTGATGGGGTGCTTGGTGCCGTGGGTTAGATGTTTGGGTGGTGTTGGATTGGTTAATGGGTTGGATGTGATGATCTTGAAGGTCTCTTCCAACCTGGTTTATTCTATGTATTCTATTCTATGTATTCTTCAAGATCAGTGCTTAACTTCATAGAATTAATAGGCTGTCCTCGTTCTATTGAACTGTATACATTTGTTAAAACTGTAAGCGAGCTGTAGTTCTCTTCTACATTACTACTGCAGTGCTACACTGTTTGATGATACGTAATGGAGAAATACTGAATACCTAATACTGAAGAGGGCTATGCAAAAATAAAGAAGGAATGAATCTGTGGTTCCCTATCTTCTTTTTGCATCAACTTGAGGCTGCTATGGAATTCATAAACCATAGGCTGCTTTCCTTCACTCTCAAGGTCTTGTTGGTCTTGTCAGTCCCTCAGTCACTGCACAGATGATTCAGCCTTTCAGCCTCTTGGTACTCACTTACATCACCCATTTGCTACATTTTCAGATGAATGCATTTGTGCTTTTTCCACAGCACATTTTACAGCTCTCTGGAGCAATCTTTCTACTGTCTTACTTCCTTTTTAAAACTCTTCCTTTGCCATGATGCTGCCCAAAAGCTTGGCAACAGCTAGGTCAGTGGTGTGCTAAGACAACTGTCGACCGCCCTGACTGGTGCTGCCTATTGTATGTCTGCTCCCACACGGTCTGCCTGTTTTCTCCTGTTTTCTCCTTTCTTAAACAAGTAGCAGTTTGATGCAAATTTTCTTTACCTCTGAGATGCTACGGTGCTGGGGGAGTGGACTAGACTTCAGTACAATCAAGAATATGCTAGAACATTAAGCTGCTGATAGTTGAAAATGGCATAATAATTGTACATTACACAGATGATCTGTCTAGTGAAACTGGGACCTGGTTCTCTCTGGTAGACACTTTGGAGGCAGTGTTCATCTGCAGCTTGCCAAGGAGATCTTGGAGGCTTGCAGGGTGAGATTAATTTCTCCTAACTTCAGATGTCTATAGTGTAGATGTTTCCATCTGAGCTGCCTGTGCTAAGGAACTTTATAATCTCTGGTATGAAATAGATACTTGTACAGCACAATAAAACTGATTGCTTCTAGATCTCTGGTTTATGTTTACTGTTACAGGAGCGTATACAGGTCATATGGAAACTGCTGCATTGCAGGCATCTGGATCATGTAAAAAGAATTAATTTACTGCACCTGAAAAGAGACAGAAATGTACATGTTGCATGACTGAAACATCACGTGCTCTTGGTGCTGGTCTGGCAGTGGCAAGCTCCTTCAACTTGGACAAGGCTGTGACCCCCTTCTCCTTGCTGTTGGGAAACTATAGCCTGGGAGTCATAAAAGGGAGAAGAACAGTAAGGACTTGCTTGGAACTCACCTAACTGAAGCTGAGGAGGTACTTCTCCTATTCTTCCTTTTGTTCCTTTCATGCCAGCATGCACACAGTATTCTCCCTAGTTCTCAGATAGGTTCAGTAAAAGACAGCTGTGTGATGTAGTCCTCTTTGCAGTAACAATGAAGTGAAAGTGAATACAAATACACAGAGGAGTAACCATTGCTACGACTATCAAACTGATTACCCATTGCCTGTGTTCTAGAGAGTGAATCAATAGCAAATAGACGTTAATATTTTATTTTCTTTTGGAATCACAGGAGTAATCACCAAGTTCTGTAGGCATAATGATAGCTGTTTGATCTGTCTGGCATGTTGGAGCTTAAAATGAAGGTCATGTTCAAATCCGATTGGAATTCAGGGAAAGCATCTTAGCTTATTACCATGACTGTAGTGCTGGGTTCTATTTACATTGGTAAACAGTTTAAAATACTTGACATGTTATTCAATTAAATCTGTGATTGCTAACTGATGCATTGATTTTTCCAACCACATTAAGCTAAGTACATGGCACAGTGTTTCATTAGCCTGTCTGCTTAACCCTTTCACATTAATTCAATTACCCAGTATAAAATTAATGTGTAAAATATTAAATAACTCTAAATTTCTAAATTAGAAGGCCTTACAAGAATATATTCATCTCAGTAGTTTCTGACATATACTTATTACTGGATGATTTACAATCTGCTATGGAGCACATTGTGATCCAGATGGCAAAAGTCACTCAGAACATTTGTACTCACTCAGTAAAACAACAGATTCATGGAGAGTAAGTTTAACAAGGACATGAGATTATCTTCTCTGACCCCATCTAGATCCCTGGTCATAAATTTCCCTTCTACTTCAGTATGAAGACCAGTAGCTCAAGTCTGACAATAGCACAATTTGTGGGTTTTCCTAAGGCAAGTCTTCTGTGGAGACAGGAAACCTTGATTTAAAGGCATCAAGAAATGAAGACTTAGCCCCTTCTCTGATCATTTATTCCAGTACTCAATCACTCCCACGTTAGAATTATGTGCCTTATTTTAAATCTGAGCTTGTCTAGATTTAACTTCCAGCCATTAGTTCTTGGTATGCTTTTCTTCACTAGATTGTGTCTTGCTAGCCCCTTTTTTTCTGCCCATGAAAGGTTTTGAACACTGTCATCAAGCTACAGTGCATCCTCCTTTTTACTGCCCTAAACATTATCTCTTTACATTATTTGATTTAAAGTATTTTCTACAGCCTTCAAATTGTTTTTATCGCTCTCTTGTATATTCCTTTTCCCCCCCACTACTCAAAAGAACAAATCAGCTGGAACTTCATTTCAGATCTCAGCAGTGCCAGATTTCATACTCAGCATTCCACTGTTTGTAGGTCCACTTTTTGCCGTGAGATTGTAGGATCCCAGGATGTAGTCCCTGGCTTCATATTTCATGTTCTTAAATGTCCAGCTTCCTGTTCAGTCTTATTAGTGTTCATTTTCCTTGACTATATCTGTATCAGCAAATGATGGATTGGTTTTGTGCCTGTACTGTTTTCATCAGTATTGACTATCTGATAATCTTGGTGTCATTGCAAATTTTAGCATCAACTATTCTATGTTTACTTACAGATCATTAATACAGTATTCAAAGTAAATAACCACTCAGATTTGTTGCTGTGTGGGCAATGGTTAGTAAAGCATGATTGTTGTGGAAAAAATACTTATTTTTAAACATCAAAAGAAAACTCATATTCATTTCTTTTCCTGCAAGATGCTATCCATAACTTTAGTTATGAAGGTGTCTCGTGTGTGCAGAAAGGTCCTTGCAGTAAGTTAATCAACTGTGGATTAACGGTGGAGGGGAGGGGAACACCAGGTTTGAGGTTTCTTAGGAGTTTGCTTAGGAAGCTGCATAGTTGCACAGTTTTATAGTGGGATATGCAAGTTTTCAATGAGAGAAGCAGTCCTCTGAGCAGATTCCCAGGCCACAGCACAGGCACGTTAACTGTCACTATCAGCATTATCCATCTCAACCCTAAGCTGTTGTTGGAGACCAGTGTAAGGATTCGTCAAAGATACTAATCGAGCTTCAGCTTAGTCTCCCAACTTCTGCTGCTCCTGCCAAGCTTCAGTTAGTATCACAGATCAAAATGTAGGCATTACCATTTTCTGTTGAAGCTAGAAATGGCAGAGAGAATTCCCAGTTACACTTTGCTGAGAGCTCTCACAATCCAGTGAGAAGTAGGAGCAGATTCTCAGGAGGATGCTTAAATGAGACAAAATCACCTGTGGGATTCCCATTTCATCACCCTCATGGTTCCCTGGCTGGCCCCAAAGCTACACAATGGAAAGACAAAAGAGTAATAACAGCATAGCAGAGCAGTAACCAGCAAAGTCACAGTAGGGCCAGTTAGTACAAGAGCTAATCATGAAAGGAAAAGGATTTTAAAAGTACCACTCCTGCACCAGCTGCACGAGCCCACGGTGCCAAGCCATAACAGAAAACTGTTTTGTCCCAGAAATTGCAAAAGAGCCAAGTACAGGAGATGCACAGAGTGATTTGTTTTTAATGCATGTAAAGCTGATGAATGTAGTTCTGGTTTATTTGAGAAAAGTGTAATTGTCTTAGCCAGAATCTGACCTGTGGCTGTGTAAACCCCTCCTAAACAAACAGTAGTGAACCTCCAGCTCCCAGGTACTGGCTCTGTGCTAACACAACACGCCTTTCAGGGTTCCTTAACTCTCTCTTACATTGGAAACCTTAGGTCAAAATGTCCTGGCAGCATCTTTTCTGACAGTCTGATTCCTTATACATAACCAAAAAACATCAAAGTTCATTATCAAGCCAAAAACATTTCAGATGTCATTGTCAGGGCACCTGAGACACAAAGATAACTGTTGTGTTTCTAGAAGTTTCATGTCCATCTACTTTCTCCATAACTTACAAGGACAGAAAACCAGTCTCAAACTCTCTGCAGGTACCATAGGATAGGTATCTGAACATGGGCAGATCCTGAGAAGCAGCTAGCACCAGTGACTTAGGTGATGTGAACAGGAGGGAAGGAGATGGAGGTGTAGCTTTTCCCTTGTAGGTTGTGGTGGTAATTTGCAGACCTGTTCTGCTCTGTGCTCAACAACGTTCTCATGAACAATCTGACACTTGCACTTTCCAATGGGCATGGTGGGAAACTCAGGAGATAGAAGTCACAAAGATGAACTAGTATTGAGCATTTATCTCAAAGAGGATGATTAGTCTTTTGAATAACAACTAAGGGTCTTCTCTGTCAACCTCCAGCTGTCTGAGGCTTATCCAGGAATTTACTGGTATCCAGAAATTATAATGCTTTATAAAGCAGCCTCTCGCATGGTGTTTTGTTTGAAGCCAGCCAAAAAAGTCTGAAAAAAACCCTGTAATACTAAAAAAAAAAATAAAAAATCCAAACTAGGCCACTATATAATAGTGAAAAAGTGTGTAATCCTTGGGAAAGTCCTTTAGGATCATCAAATCCAACCAAGTTTGTTGCTAAACTCTGTCCCCCAGCACCACATCTCTCTGAACTTCTCTTTTTTTTCCTGGGTCCCTAAATTATTGTTGTTATTCTTTGGTAACATCCAGGATAAGCAAGTCATCTGAAAAACCTACCCAATAAAAACATGCTAGCTACAGTTGCTGTTCCTTCTCTGGGTTCACATGGTCCTAAATATTGTCTCACTGCAAGGAATGGTGTGCTTTTGTGTTTGCCTTTACACCCTGCAGGGATATTCATTCCCTTTCCCAATCTGGCAGCCTGTGCTTGTGAGCAGGAGTCATTGCATCTGAGCATGCTGTGGTGTGGTACGTCCCAAGGCAGCGGAAGTGACTGCGGTCCAGCTCGCAGCTCCAGAGTATTGTGCACCAGGATATCATCTGTAAAGCTGGCAATATTGCTTTGGTGCAGAAGCTTCCTCCAGGCACCCACGAGACAGATGGCTTTATCAGTACACAGCCATTCACCTTTGCAGTTCGGTTGGGAAGAAATGCAAACGAACTTCCAACTATCTTTGCTAAGCAATTTTATAGATGCATGTCCAAAATTAAAGCACCCTCCCTTGATTGTGCTTTGCATTTTCATGGTGACTGGCAATCTTTTCCTCAATGCTACACTCAGCCTTCCACACCTCTTAATGCTCACAAAAAAAAGAGGTGATACTAAGTTTACAAAGATGAGTGTTTCAGACTAAGGAACCAAGAAAAGGGAGTTTCTACACAATCTGTGTAACTGGACGTTTCCCACAGACCAGTGTAAAAACCAAATTGTCTCTGGCAGGGAATGGCTTTTGTGTAGAAGTTCACAGGAATGATTTGATATGCACCTCATGAAAAGGCTTTGTAGAGCCTACACAAAGGGCAGCTTGGAGCCCACAGCCCATCAGTGCTTTTCCTCCTGAACTGAACTGTCTATTGGTCTTTGGTGTGAGCCAAAAGCTGAGGCGGTGTGTTTCTCAGTAACTGAGTATCTGCCTTTGGATGAAATGAGTGGTAATCCATGAACATGTCTCTCAAGTTGGAGTGAGTTTTCAATCAAAGCTAACAGCTGGTCAGAGCTACATTTTAATACAAAGCAGCCAGGGCATCTGCTCCCCTTAGCAGTTGTATTACGTGTGCTGCAGTGTCCAAGTACAGTTGACACAGGATTCTCATAAATGAGAGATACAATTGAACCATGCTTATCTAGTTCCACTTCGCCATCAGGGAAAAGCAGATGATGTCTATAAGCTGTGAAATGGGAGGAGTTTACCATCAACTCTGAAAGTAACTTCAAGGTGGAACAATTTGTCACAGCAGTTCCTAATTCCCAGGGAAGCCATGTACTGAAAGCAGTGTCTCTGCCTCCAAAGTGGAGGAGTCCATGTCTCATAATGAGTAAAAATTTTGTTGACAAGGCTATCATGTAGGAAGGAGGTTAAAAAAGTCCAAAAGAGGGGGTTTATTTTTGCTTTGTATATTGAGGCAGGGAGACAATGAAGCCTTGAAGAAGGAACATGGGAAGATTGGCAGAAGCTTTCCCACTGAGTGAGGAAAGAAATCCCAATAGCTTGTATTTCAAACCCTCCATTTGTCTGCAGGGTTGGGAACGCTATGGAAGTGTTGTTAAAGAGCACAGTAACGTCAAAAGGAGATGAAGGCATGGAGAGGAGGTAAGGTAGAAAGGAAAAAGAGTAAAAGGACACATCCAACTTGGAAGAGTCCAGTCTGCTCATTCTTCATAAAGGAACTTTTCCTACTTTTCTTTATACCCCTTTTGCCCTTTCCTGTATCTTTCCTGAGTTTGCTTCATCCTTTCAGAGATGAGAGGACAAAACTGTCCATGTTACTAAAAATGCAGGTTGGTCATATGTTTTTTGAAGTGTACTTTGATTTGCTCTCTAGTTCTTTCCAAATAATTCTGTTGCTTTTTTGACCCCTTCTGGGGTAGTAAGTTGACATCTTCATATAACTGTTACTTCATTCCCAAATGGTCCTTAGCAGTTTAAGTAATTATGTGCACCACTGCAGTACTCTATGTGGAATTTCACGTGGCATTTAATCACAAGTTGTTCCTGGTCACAGTGTTCATACGCAGCCCTGCATTGTCAGCTTTCAATTTTAGCCTCTGTGATGACTGTAGTGGAATCAGCAGTCTCTGCTCCCCCATTATTCATTAACTTTTCCAGGTCATTTAGGACTTTGCTGAGCAGCACAGATCCTGGCTCAAAGTCCCATAGGATTGTGTTGATGATTTCCTTCCAGTGGAAAGGCTGCATTCCTGCTTCTTCCTTTGTGTCTTTTAATTGATTATTCATTCAAATGAGGACTTTTTTGGCCCATGAGACTTAGTTTCTAAAAGATTTTTTTTTCCCAGTGAATTTTGAAGATGCACTTTACTACACCTTGTCTTCTTATTTGTTGATTCTGCAGTAGGCTTGTGAAGTATCTTTTCACTTTACAAGAAGCTTCATGGAGCTTCCCAGTATATTCTCAAGTGCATCCCCCCTTTCTCTCCCTTGCAGTGACTCATACTGACTTGCTGAACAAAGACATCAGGTTGGCTGATTGATAGTTCCTCAGATCACCCCTGGAATCCTTTGTCAAAATCAGCCATTGCACCACCTTCACATCCCCTGACAGACAATTCCAGTAAGAGGTTACACACCATGGCTCGCTGTTGTGCAATTTCATCCTTCGGTTGGTTTAGAGCTCTTCGATGAACACCATCTGGTCCTGGTGAGCTGATGGTGGAGTGCCATGGGAAATACGATGTCTGGAGAGAGAACTCCATGCTAAGTCCAGTGCATCGTGCTTAAGTGCAAATGGAGTAAGTTGCCCAGGGAGATGGTGGAGATACTCAAGAAATGAGTGGACGTGGCACTTCGGGACATGGTGTAATGGCCATTGTGGTCTTATGTTCATGGCTGGACTTAATGATCTTGGCAGGCTCTTCCAACCTACACAATTCTATGGTTTAATGAACATGGTTTAATGGACATGATGGTGTTAGGTCAACAGTTGGACTTGATGATCTTAGAGGTCTTTTCCAGCCAAAACAATTCTATGATTCTAAGTTCATTGTTCTTCCCCTCTTGTTTTGTTTTCCAGTCCTATATAATCATTTCTGCTTGGCCTCACAGTCAGAGAGGTACAACACTTAACTGTAATAAAAACCACCTCATCAAAAAAATAAACACTATAGAAATACTACTCTTTTGATTAATGTGTTTTTTGTGCTTTATTTCCTGAACTGATTGGTTTACCTTCTTCTTAAGTTGATGAAAGAATCATGCAGTGTCCAGCTGGAGTTCACAACATAAGACAGGTACTTTTATGCAGGATTATGCCTAAAAATAGATTCCAAATCGTGTTAAATAGCCACAACTGTGCTGGTACAGCCCCATGCCAGAAGGAATAAATATCTCTTTAAGGGATTAGAACATTTAAATAGGAACACAGATAGTAAGGGAGGGGAACTATGTATAATCAGCAACGTGAAGGCAATTGCAAGGAAACAAAGCAAGGGGCGGGGCGGGGCATGTCAGAAAGTGTATGAGAACAGAAATTCAACTAGCAAGGTTTCCACTAGAGCCATGCAATTTGATTTAAAGCTTTGAAGCATTTTTGGTCATATTTGAAGGCTCTAGTGATTTATATCTTCACCTGTTGCAGTTTGAAGTCTTACAAGAGAATTTACAGACCTTTTATGGGTTTGGTGGGCTATTTCCTTAGCCTGTTGCACCTGAAACATGTAGCATACAGCAAGATATATTCAGGCCTTTGCATCTACAAGGGTGGATCAAAGCATTTAGAGTTTCTAAATTAGAAATAATTTTTGGATGTTATCAATCTAGATATCCATTACTGGTAAATATTAATAACTTCCCTGGAAGAGCACTATGGAAGCCTTAAGAAATCTCTATGTTTAGACATATTTGCTTATGCAGAAATGGTAAATGTCAATAAAAATCTACATTTTGATAGTAGCTGCAGATAATTTTAACTGTTATCACATGTAGAACAAGTTCCAACCCTTCCAAAAAGAAGACTCTACAGGTTGGTTTAGAAGGTGGGTCAGGTGCCTGTTTGGGATTGATGACTCATCATGTATCAAGCCATGTATAGTAACCCACACATTCTGTCTGAAAAGTTTGTTTGAAAAAACAGAGATGTGCCAGTGAAATAACTGACTGAAGCTGGGTTCTTCTGTTGAGAATTAGAACCAAAATTGTGGTCATGCTTTGAAAAATTAGACTAGACTAGACCAGACTAGAACAGACTAGACTAGACTAGACTAGACTAGACTAGACTAGACTAGACTAGAATAGAATAGAATAGAATAGAATAGAATAGAATAGAATAGAATAGAATAGAATTAACCAGGTTGGAAAAGACCTTCAAGATCAAGTCCAACCTATCACCCAACACCATCCAATCAACTAAACTGTGGCACCAAGTGCCTCTTTGTAAACACCTCCAGTGATGGTGACTCCACCACCTCCCTGGGCAGCCCATTCCAATGGCCAATCTCTCTTTCTGTGAAGAACTTCTTTCTAAGATCAAGCCTAAACTTCCCCCTGCACAGCTTGAGACTCTGTCCTCTTGTTCTGGTGCTGGTTGCCTGGGAGAATAGACTAACCCCCACCTGGCTACAGCCTCCCTTCAGGTAGTGGTAGACAGCAACAAGGTCTCCCCTGAGCCTCCTTTTCTCCAGGCTAAGCAACCCCAACTCTCTCAGCCTCTCCTCATAGGGCTTGTGCTCCAAACCCCTCACCAGCTTTGTTGCCATTCTCTAGACACATTCCAGCCATTGGTCTTCTTGGCCACCTGGGCACACTGCTGGCTCATGTTCAGCCTACTATCAACCAGCACCCCCAGGTCCCTTTCTGCCTGGCCACTCTCCAGCCACTCTGACCCCAGCCTGTAGCACTGCATGGGGTTGTTGTGGCCAATGTGCAGAACCCAGCATTTAGATGTGTTAAATCTCATGCTGCTGGACTCTGCCCATCTGTCCAGCCTGTCAAGGTCCCTCTGCAGAGCTCTCCTGCGCTCTTAACAGATCAACTCCTGCCCCCAGCTTGGTGTCTTCTGCAAACTCAATCCCCACATCCAGATCATCAATAAAGATAGTGAACAGGATGGGGCCCAACACTGATCCCTGCGGCACACCACTAGTGACTGGCCACCAGCTGGATGTGGCACCATTCACCACCACTCTCTGGGCTCAGCCCTCCAGCCAATTCCTAACCCAGAGTGCTGCTGTCCAAGCCACAGGCTGACAGCTTGGCCAGGAGTTTGCTGTGGGGAATGGTGTCAAAGGCCTTGCTGAAGTCCAGGTAGACTACATCCACAGCCTTCCCCACATCCACCAGGCGGGTCACCTGATCATAGGAGATCAGGTTGGTCAGGCAGGACCTGCCCTTCCTAAATCCATGCTGGCTGGGCCTGTTCCCTGTAAGTGCTGTGTGATTGCACTCAAGATGACCTGTTCCATAATCTTGCCTGGCACTGTGGTCAGGCTGACAGGTCTGGAATTCCCTGGTTCCTCTGTCTATATGAGCTTCATAGAATGAATCCTTTTCCATTCCAGAGCCCTTGTACCCCAAACATCCCTGGTCCAACTATTTTTCATGCTATGACTGTGCTCTGAAACAAAGAAGTCCCTAGCTACCTTCTTTGGTCATCTTAGTAGCAGACATTTTTCATACCAGCTTCACTTCGATCTCATGCTTTGATTAGTGGAGAGCAGTTCAGGTGACTGGCTGGGTTTACACTGTTGGAAATAGGAGGCTCACTGCCATTCAGTGAGACTTGGATAGGCTGGAGAGTTGGGCAGAGAGGAACCTCATGAAGTTCAACAAGGGTAAGTGTGGAGTCCTGCACTTGGGAAGGAAGGACCCCCTGCACCCATACAGGTTGGGGTTGTCCTGTGGACAGCATCTTTGTGGAGAAGGGCCTGAGAGTGCTGGTGCACAAATACACCGAGAGCCAGCAGTGTGTCCTCATGTCTTCAAGAAGGCAAACAGTATTCTGGGGTGCATTAAGAGTGGCCAGCAGGTCAAGGGAAGGTATTTTCTTTCTCTACTCTGCCCTGGAGAAGCCACGCCTGGAGTGTCCAGTTGGGGGCTCCCCAGTTCAAGACAGACGGGAAATACTGTAGAGAGTCTGGAGGAAGACAAAGATGCCAAAGGAACTGGAGCAACTCTCTTATGAGGAGAGGCTGAGACCCGGGGCTTTTTGGCTGGGAAAAGAGCAGACTTGGAGGGGATCTTACCAATGTTTATCAAGATATAAAGGGTGGAGGTCAGGAGGATGCGGCTGGGCTCTTTTCAGTAGTGCCTAGTGAAAGGACAAGTGGCAGCAAATGCAAACTAGAACATGGCAGGTTTCACTTGAATGTAAGGAAAAACTTCTCTGCTTTGAGGATGCCAGGGCACGGGAGCAGGCTGCAGAGAGATTGTGGCACAGTCTCCTTCTCTGGAGACTTTCAAAAACTACCTAGATGTGTGTGTTCCTATGCAACCTGATCTAGGTGATCCTTCTCTAGCAGGGGGGTTGGATTAGATGATCTCTAAAAGTCCCTTCCACTCTCCTGTGTTCTGTGATTCTGTGATGTCTGTGTCTGCTAGCTGCATTAACTGGACTATAATGCATCTCTGACCTTAACATAAACATCTAAACCAGGTAAATTACAGTGGGA
Source organism: Dryobates pubescens (assembly GCF_014839835.1). NCBI lineage: Eukaryota > Metazoa > Chordata > Aves > Piciformes > Picidae > Dryobates > Dryobates pubescens. The sequence goes on from NC_071614.1 coordinate 38,365,458, forward strand.
GTTCAGAGTGGCTGCTTTGGAGGCAGGCATCTGTGCCAGTTAGGAGAGAGGAATCCAACCCAGCTTGACCAGAACTGAGTTCCAGATGAGCTGTACTAGTGCTTTTGCATGACACCTGTGCTGCTGTCAGTGACAGTGGCACTTACTGACCTTTGCTTTGCAAATACTTAAGAAAAACATTCCAGGATTATTTTCTTTGCCCTGTGGTTTCTAACAGGTACAAACTGCATGGATCTGTAACAACATTTACTTTCATGGCAGAAGCTCTCCTTTATGCATAGCAGAAATTAACAGGAATTTGCTGTTATTGTTGGTTTCTATTATTTTGTGCCTCAGTAACATCAAAGCAGTAGGGGTAGGCAGGCTGCAAACACAGGAGTCACACTTAGCAGTGAAGCTGTGGGAAGTGAACAAGTCAGTTCCCAGCAGGAGATAAATGAGTAGTTTAAGCTGCTGCAATGGTAACTCCATCAGCCTCATCAACACAATCTCTTGCTGCTCTCTACCTGTAACCTTAGATGACTTTGAGTGCTGAACTATCTGCAATTGTCTGTGTGTGCCTCAGCTCACCTGCACAGTATTGCAGTCTTCTTCTATTGACAGCATTTCCTATTTCTGTCATCAACATATCCCAATACATCTCCATAATTTTGTGCTCTGCAAAGATATTACTGTGTCATGCAACATGACTAACATTGTTCCTGTTCCTTGCCTGCCTTATCATCTTAAAATTCATTAACCACCTTCACATCCCTCCTTAGCACTGTGCTTTGCTGCTTTGCTGCAACGCCTACAAAAATTTGGAAACAGTCTGACTGTGAGTGAGCTGAGAACATTGCCTTGCATGCCAAGTGATGTGTTCTCTTTGTTTCACTTGGCTCCTCCATCTGGTGGCACCCATCTGCCTCCCTGTGGACTGTAGGCTCTTTGGGGCAGGAGTATCTCAGCTCTGAGTTGACTGCCAATCCTGCCACCCCTACAGAGCTGGTAGTTTAGTTACCTTTGTTTCAGGCAGCCATCTTTATTTTTTCCTTTAAAAAACCTGCAACTTTTATTTTGAAGTAATGCACAGAATGATTTGGAGGATGTACTTTAAGATCTAATAACTGTTAGAAACAAATAGCCCAGAATTAGTCATATGGCTGTGTATAGAGGAAGATTTGCGGGCTTGTTTTCTCTGTGTGGTTGTTTTATTTATTTGCCTACAGTGAAAGCACTTTGTGTTCACTCCTATCCAGCACAAAGAGCTACAGTGGAAGCCATAGCTAGGTTCAGAATTCTGCCTGTATTCCTCTATCCTAGCATCTTTAAGGATGATGACTTTTGGAAGGTACATATTTAGTTAAATATCTGGATTAATTTCAAAATTAAGACTTCAAAATAGTACATTTTGCTGTTGTTGCCCAGGTGTGAAAAGAAGTTGTTCCTGTTGGTTGATTCCTGCTACACTGAGGGAAGCAGCCCTTGCTAGTCCCAAAGGCACAGGACTACAGCAAAGAAACTTTTAATTTCATTATTGATTTCTCCTCTTAATGGAATTAGAGCACAAGGTGGTGAATATTGACAGCTGCATTCAAAGTGTCCCTCGCCTTTAATTTGGAAAGAGGGAGGATGTCAGCATGTCATTTACATTCTTCCCTGCTTGATGCTTGTTAGAAAACTGCCTCCATCAAGCAGTGAAAGCATTAGTAGATGAGTGAGGTGAGCAGTCTGCACTGCATGTGGGATCTCCATGGATTTGCTCAGAGAGTCCTTTTGGTGCTTGTGCTTTCCCTTCTCTGTTAGCCAGTCCCCTGCCCAGCAGGGGCATGTTCATCTCTGTATTCTGACAGTCAGGACTAAATTCTCAGAGGCTTGAACTTCAAAAGTAATGGAGGCAGTTCCTTTTTTGCTCAAAGTTCTTCTGAAACAGCTTGGTAGAGTTTTTCTTTCAGCGTCCTCAGGAAAGTAACACAGATTTTGGCAACACCTGCAATTACAGAAATCGCTCTACAATTCAGCTGTGTTGAGTAAGGCAGCTGTGGCATTCAAGGCATACTCTTTCCCTTAGCTATTATTTTCTACACAAAGAAACTTGGTTGGAAGGCTCTCCCTTTCTGAATACCGTGCCACAGGAATCTCACTGCTGTTCTCCAAACAGAATTACACACAAAATGACAGAAATTGCTAGTAACACATGTTTTTTGCAGCTCCTGAAATATTCAGTGAGTGATTTTTGCTTTGAATCGAGGCAAAAAACCCTCAATGTTCTATGTATTTCCAGAAGAACCCAGCCTCTGCAGCATTAGCCTTGTCCCATTCTGGGCAGCAAGCCCAGGCGCTCTCCTGCTTGTACAGGAAAGATAGGTGGGGCATACAGTGAGAAATAAGAACAAGGAAAAAAGCCTTTGCCTTTTTGTAGTCTGGATTTTCTGCCCAAATGCCTGTGGGGGCAGGTACAGTAACTTGTATTTACTGATAAGTTTTCATAGAATCATGGAATTGTTTTGGTTGGAAAAGATCTTTAATATCGTCAAGTCCAACCATCATCTGTATCTATGAAGTCTGGTGATAAACCATTTCCCTCAGACACATCTCTGCATCTTTAAAACACCTCCAGGGATGGGGATTCAACCTGCCTGGAGAGCCTGTGCCAGTCTTTGAGAACCCTTTCAGTCAAGAAGTTTCTCCTAATACCCAGTCTAAACCTCCTCTGGTGCATCTTCACAGAATCACAGAATTAACCAGGTTGGAAAAGACCTTCAAGATCATCAAGTCCAACCCAACACCATCTAATCAACTAAACCATGGCACCAAGTGCCTCATCCAGGCTTTTTCCATTTAACTTCAGTCAACTTCAATTTTATGTTGATTGTTTCTGGTTTATTCCAGAATTTCCTATGGCTTACTATGGGCTATACTTAAGGTTTACCATGGGGTCACTGTGCAAGTTGTGTATTTATAATAAAACCCAAAACAACAAATGGGCAGGTTCCCAGTCTCTTGCTTTAGGTTGATGCTATAGGACTAATTCAGTTCGAGTTAACTTTTTTGTGAATGAGATACTGCTCCTCTGGTGCCAGTGAGGTTCACATGGTATATACATAGTGCAGTGAGAGGAAAATGAGCTGTGCCTGCTGTGTCCTAGGCAAGCCAGAACCTGGGAAGAAAACAGCCTCATGACTTTGTATAACATGAACTAAGCATTTGATAAAAAGTAAATGAATCCTGAGAATTCTTGATACTTAGTGTCATTGTGGAATACTTAACACAGAGTATTTCTCCAGGTAGAAATACGTCATGTTTCTGCTCTTTCACAAGCAGGACTATTTCTTGGAGATTTTTAGGCTGCTGTAGCAGAGACTAAAGGGGTGTAAATCAGTTCTGTCCTATGGAACACTTGTGGTGAAAACTAATGTGGACTCACTGTGACATACAGACTTATACCACATGAAGTTTTTATACCGTGCACATTTAGAAGTATGACTGCAACTGAAGCCAAATTCTACGTTGGTCTCCTTATTCAAGGTTGCAAATATTGATAATGAGAGATAGGAGCTCTCTTGGCACAGTCTATCCATGGACACTCCTAAAAGAAAGATAAATTAATTTTGTAGATTAGGTTTCATCACCATCTCTCACACTGTGAACTATATGACCCCAGGAATAGAACTGAATCCCGGCTCACGAGAGCGAGAAGAAATTACTGTTAACAGAAAATAGTAATAACAGTAATTAGGTTAAGTATTTTTTAGTGGTAAAGCTTTAGTAGCAGAAAAAGGGGCAAGAACATGCAAAATGCCAAGGGAAGGAGAATTCTATCGGAAAAGAAAGAAATTATTTTTAAACATGCCTCCAAATAACCCTGTTATAGTACCACATCCTTTTAACTCAGGTCATGGCCACATTAAGCTTTCTATCCAGTCAGGTCATCCTATGGGTATAAATATATGCTCTAAATTAGATAAAAGCCATCCAATCCTATTTGCATTGTCACTCTACAACACCAAATACTATCAGGACCTCCTTTTTTTAATGTCCAGTGCTATCTTTAAAGCAGGCTTAAGCCTTTTTGTTCTTAAGGAGGTCAGCTGTCCCAGTGCTCTCTTAATGAGCTTCAGGCATTCCCAGAGAGTTTTCCAATATTGAAAGACATACCTGGCCCCAAGCTGGACAGTCAGGGCTCTGCCAGCACCTAAGTGGTACAGACAGATCCCATGTGACAGGTTATGCAACTGAGCTTGGCTTTATATACCTCCAGAACCTCGAGCTTGTAAAGGGCTCCAGGGAAAAGAGCATCAGGTGAGGAAAGTGTTTGCATATGTTACTTCTTGGGAGTGCTGTCGTAGCAAGCCACGATAGACTTAATCTGATGTTTCATTAAGAGGTCAATTTCTAAAAAATACCTGGGATCTAGTAATATTTTTTTGTGTTTGTAGGGGGCTGAAATTCAACAAAGACTCAGAAGTCATGGTTGTTCCTCTCCGGAGAATGACACCTGGCTATATAAGGTTGTTGCAGGTATGGAAATTCTGCCTTTTTTTTTTTCCATCTGCTTTTATTTAGACCTTTCAAAGGATACTATTTCTTTTGCTCAGGCTGATTGTATTTCAAATTATTGCTTGACCAACCCAAGGGAACACTGGCTTCTGGTGGGTTAACTTGCATAACAACTCAAAGATCTCTTAATTAAGCCTCTGCTGAAAAGTTAATGAATTATGATCATCCTTGATAATTGGTGTCAGGGTGGAATACTGAATGCAGAGTACTTGGAAAGAGTTGATGTTTCTGCAATGTGTAAACAGAAACTGCTTCTCCATCATTTTCTCTTGCAATGGCTTTATGTGTTTAGGGCAGAGTGATGCCTTCCTGCACAGCTCAGACGAGCTGTCAGTGAAACACTTCAGCCAGCTGCTGAGGTTATGATAACGAAAGTTCAGAGAGTATTGACCTGTGGAACATTGAGGGACCAGGGTATTGATACATCAATTAAAAAATAAAAGAATGCCCAGAAAATGTTTTAAATAAGCTAAATAATTGAAAATAAACCAGTCAAAAATATAGCTATACCAAAATAGAGCATCTTCCTTATTGTACTCCATAGTTTGATATTTACAGAGTATATATCCCATCATTGGAGAATCTCACACCTTAGCAATGTGGTCTGCATCCAAAACCTGAGAGGTGATGGTTGAGTAGCTGAGAGGCTGAGCGCAGGACACTGTGTTTCAGTCCTTGCAGTGAATTTCTGTCATGCCTCCCTGCATATAGTTTGATACCAACTTACACAGTAATTCTATTTAGAATTTCTTCTGTCTTTATTTATTCCGCTGCTGAAGTAGGCCCACTGTCAGCCACATTTATCAAGGTCAGAGCACTCAGCTCTGATTATTTAAGCTTACATAAAAGACCTGGGATCTGGACATGAAAGTAAGGCTCCTTGGAATCTGTTACTTGCTTTCCATCCATGGTGCCATGGGCTTCAAGGGGAAGCATTAAAAAAAAATTATTATGTGAGGCCTAGTCATAATTTCATGTATGAAATGCTGCAACTAGAAAGTGCATGATGCGTTTTAATTCACAGTGCCAACGAGCATAGGAATTTGTTTGCTGTCCAGGGAGCCCATTCTGCTTCTTGGTCACTGTATCATGCATTAGTTAAGCACCAGTAACTAAATTTATTTTCTGGTTGTATTCAATTAATCAGTAAATAATTATTTTTTTGTCTTTACTATGACTGGCATTTCCCATTTCTTTGTTGCATTTGACAAAAAGACTGTTAAAACTTGTCTGCTTGGTCTAGTCCTACCTGTGGAGCTAATGAAAGCTGTTACTGATCCCTTTTAGCCTTGCTTTCCTGAATTAATAGCTAACATTCAGGGGACCATTGCTGCTTTAGTAGCTAATCTGTAGGAAGGAAAAGATCTTTGTACTTCACAGAAGGCAAAACTCCTTTCTCCTTTGTGCTTAAGCCTCCATGCTTGACTCAGCTCTCCCTCTCAGCCAAGTAGCCACAGGGAACCCCACTGAAGTCACTGAAATCGAGCAGTTACAAATGAAAGAATCAGAAATGTGTCCTTTCTTCTACAGAGGGATAAAAAGGGGGGCCTTCCAAAATGTGTGATAATTTGTGCTCTTCAGCAGAAAGCAGAGCCATACTGTATTAAATTACATGGAGGAGAAAAAAAGTGCTTTGTAGGTTCCCAAGCCCCAGTTTTGTTTGCACTCAGCTTAATCAGCAAGTAACAATGTGCCCTGTTTCTCCCACAGACTCAAGCTGCAGGGAAAATCGTTATCAATTCCTCAGATGCACTGCTGCAGCGGACGGCATTGCTGCTGGGAATGTTTGGGATCAGTATATCCAGCTACAGCACACACCAGCTAACTCAGAATAAGAGACTTCCCTTGACTTTTCAAACTGCATTCAGAAGTGACCCAAGAAGTAAATGCTTGTGTCAGCAGTGCTGAGGAGTGGCATTCTGCCTCAGTTACTGGTGAGGAGGTCATGAGACACTGCAGCCATGTTTTCTACATGCAGAGTTGATGGAAGAATTGCAGACTCCTCTGAGAAAGAAAAACAGAGTGATGGCTAGCAGAGGCATCAGGTCTCCAGACTACTTGTAAATACAAAGGACTTCTTCTCTTATTCAGTGTATACATGCAGATGTAAAGGTAGAATATGCAGTTAAAATTGGAATAGGTGTAAACAGTTGGGTGGATATGTCACCTTTACTAGTGTCACTTTGTTGCAGCTTTTGTTGACTCCTATAAAAAAAACCTGCTTTTAAAGAGGAAATGTTGAAACTAGTATATTCCTCATGACAAGAGCTAGACCAAATGAAAATAAACATTCACAGCCTCTTTGTGCTGTTATAACTAACTACATTTGTACATTTGTGTTCTGACCTCTCCTACTGAATCTTAAATATTTATTGATGCCTTTTGTGTAGAAAAGTTTGTGTATTGTACCACAAGCTGGTAGCCTTCTGTAACAGCAGAAATGGCCTCAGGCTACACCATCCATATGGTGTTGGGAAGGCACCATGGCACTGGACTAGATAACTTTGTAATTCTGTACAGAAACTCTCTACTTCAGTAAAGGTATTGTGTTGGGCTTACTGCAGAGTTCACTATCTGACCATCCTCCTCTGCAAGGCCCATTCATCCCATAATATACATTTTGATTAAAATAAAACTAGACACTGACCTTTTTTTCCCCCTCCTTGTCCCTTGTTGTCTTGTTCTTCTGACTCCACGCAATAGCTTATTCAGGAATGTTCTCTTGCTATTGGTTTGCATTTTTCCAGCTGTTTCTGATGTTTTGTGTAAACATGCCTTTGTGGGCCCTTCTGTGCATATGTTAGCCTTTACAATCCTTTGTTCTGAGTTACTAAATACAAATATTATTTTTGGAGGGTATTTTCATGTTTTAAATTATTTCTTTTTGTCAACAGTGTTTATATTCAGCCACTAAGGGGCATCCTACACAGATGAATATTTTGAAGTCTTCACATTGCTCCTTGCAGCATTACAAACCACAAATGGAATCAGGTTGACAATTTTTACCTTTCTTTTTCACTTTTTAAATTGTTTGCGTCCTTGCTTCACTTTTCTCACCCCCTCCAAGAATCGTCTCTCCTCCCTTCACAACCGTTGTTACATTGAAGAGGATGAGGAAAAATCGGTGTTTACAGGGTCATTTTTTAACAGTGTACCAAGTCACAAATTGCATCCATCCTGCATAGCCTTCTGTTTAACATTTTTTTTAAATCCCATAAAGGAATATCTCATCTTCTGCCTTCACCTACATGAAATAAAATACTTGGCAAAATACTTTGGCAAAAGCAAGAATGAGATCTGTGGAAAGCATTTAATCACACTGATTGAAGATCTATGGTGTCACACCCCATGACCACCCTCAATATGCCTTATTTCTAGATTTTTAGTCATTTGGGGCAGCTTCATTTTTGTTAATTGATTTCCTGCCCCCATGCAATATGGATGGAAGATCACCAGCCATTTTCAGTGCCATTACTGTGCTAATATGAACTCTTTTGTTAGACAGAAGCTAAGTGCAATAACGCTATCATTTTAAGAGGATATACTAGAATAGCATAAATGATAACGTGACTGTTGAGAGCTTCCCATTTTACTGTATCATGGAAATGATGCTCGTGAATAGTATGTATTTTTTTTCCACAAGAATTGCTTTGAATAGTTTTGGAAGCTTTACCTGGTACCACAGGACAGGACAGGCAAGAGACAAATTGAGTGTAGGCTTAGAAAACGTACTGGCCTGAGGAGCCTGAGGAATATACAGTGAAGCACCAGAAAGGTATAATGGAAATTGATTACAAAACAGATGTATTTAGACTTCCTGATGATGATTTGGGCCCAAGCTGAAAATCACCTTTAGATGAAAACTTAGAACTGCATCCAGCAGAAGATGTAGGTATAAGCAGCTAACCTTTCTGCTCCTGTAGAAAACTAAACTGTCCACTTTCTGAAGTACAGCTACCACCTTTTGCTGGGCACAAGAAATGGCCATGTCTCTGCCTCTTCCACTGCTGCAGTTCCCTGGAAGATATGCTTTCAAGCTTCCCCTCATTCAAGTGAAGCTTGAGTGTGTTGAGCACCAAGACATCAAAACCTTGTGGGGCTGTGCAACAACATGCCCATCTTTTCATCCTCCCTCTGGCTGGAAACTCAGAGGCGTACTGGGGGCTGCCCAAAGTATAACTGGAAGCCAGTACCCCCTAGTCCCTCTTGTCTGCTGTTTGTTAGAACATTCTTCAGCAGAGGAAGGAAAGGCACCTGCACAGCAGCTCCTACACAGCTGTACCTCCTCTCTGCAAGTTATTCTGAAGGACCAGCATGGTCCCATGGGGTCCTGACGCCTAGGGAAGGCCAGCCATATGAACCTGTTCCAGCTCTGCATCCACTAAGCTAGGGGCACAAATTCACCATTAGGACAAGCTAAAGATTTTTTCCTTCTAATTGCCTACTTGCTACATTTGGCCCCCTCCCTGTGCTGTGTGCCATGTACTTGGGCTCTACCTAAGTTTGCCATGTTAATAGGCATATCACTCCAGCCTGCAGGCTCAGTATGTGGCTGGGCTCCCAAAATCTGGGCAGGATACCACTCCGTGCTGCAATTCCCAAACCTGCCTCTGAATTTAGTCTTCAAAGCTCTGAGCACACCAAACTTCAAGCATATGTTTATGTCCTGCTGAAGTCAAAGGGGGATTTAAAGAACATCCTTATATCCTTTGCCAGACTGAGATATTTAATCTCTTCCTTGATCTCCCCCCAAAATCATTTACATTTTAAACATATTTGTACTTTTGTTTATATGGCTTTTACTTCAAAAATGTTGGCAATTTTTCAACAATTGAATACTGATGAAAGTCAGGAGCCTGGTGAGCCTGGGGAGGTTAATACTGCTTTACTTAGTTTGCAAAGCTTTTAAGAAACGCAAGCAGTGGATTTCATTTGGCACATAAATTGTTATGTTTGAGGAGTTGCACTCCAGGAATTACTTTTTACCTTCCCTAGCTTGTAGAAATATTTAAATAGAAGTACTGTTTAAGCTAGTAAATATTAGACCTTCTTTACAAATACACTTTAAAAGCCATTTTGTAGAATTTATTGGATTGGATTTACCTCTACTATCAGGCAATTGCAGGTTAATATCTCCTGATACCAAGCAATTCTAACTAAAGTAATCCACTTCTAACAGCTGTAACTTGTCTAGTTTGAATTGTGTCTTGATTCCTCAAGTTAATTGTTTTATTCTTTGAGAAGGAATCCAAAGAGATTTTGTAGCTGTTTGTTTTTTCTGCCTGAGTCCACCTTTTACAGGCAAATGAAATGAAAGTATTAAATAATCAGAAAGTCAAACATGGTTGGTATTCTCTGAATAGATGCAGCATAGGCTGGAGAGTTGTCTGAGATAAATGGCATTGCTAGTGAATGGGAACATTCAAGCTTGATCTCCTGTGCTAAATAGAGATGATTAAATTCACCCACATGTTTTATGAAAAGCTCTTTCACGGATATATATTACTCAATTGTCTAAAGCAGAATTTCTGTCTTCTTCCATCAGGACAAACAGCCTGGGCAACTTCTCAAGGTAACATTCATTTAATAAGGGAAGTGTCAAATGAAGTCAAAAGTCTCTAACATCTTTTCATGCATATTCTGGAAATTGTGTTTCTGTGAGAAAATTTCCACTCTAGAGCATTATTTATCTCTAAAGCTGGAGAGTTGCAGATTGTGCATCTCCAAATACGCCACAGACAAAGAAGGTACCCATCAGTGGATGCTTGATCACTTACCAGGCAGAGACAATGTCATCATGATGCTAAGCCTTTAATTTGTATATCAAAATAAGAACAGAACACCAGAAATTTCATTTTTCTGTCTCTGTGCCTCTCTTTTCATACAGCAGATGTGCTGCAGGCTGAAGAATCAGTCCTGCACCTGAGGAACCATAACACCATGCACCAATATAGAAAGGAGGTTAACCTGCTGGAAAGGACTCCAGCTTTGGAGGTCTGGCGGTCAATAAATTCTCCATGGGACAGCAATGTGACCAAGAAGGCTAATGGCATCTTGGAGTGCATTAAGAAGAATGTGTTCAGCAGGGCAAGGGAGGATCTTCTCTCCCTGTACTCTGCTCCAGTGAGACCACATATGGAGTACTGTGTCCAGTTCTAGGCTCCCCAGTCCAAGACAGGGGAATGCTAGAGGGAGTTCAATGTAGGGCTATGAGGATTAAGGGAATGGAACATCTGTCTTATGAGGAAAGGAGAAGAGACCTGGGGCTGTTTAGTTCTGGAGAAGAGAAGGCTGAGAGGGGATCTTATTAATGTTTACAAATATCTGAAGGGTGGGCTTCAAGAAGGGGCCAGTCTCTTTTCACTGGTGCCCTGTGATGGGATGAGAGGCAATGGACACAAACTGGAACACAAGAATTCCATCTGAACATAAAGAAAAATTCTGTACTGTGAGGGTGATGGAGCCCTGGACCAAGCTGCACAGAGAAGCTGTGGAGTCTCCTTCTCTGGAGACTTTCAAGACCCACCTGGATGCGTTTCTGTGTGGCCTGCTCCAGGTGATCCTGCTTTAACAGAGGAGTTGGACTCAACGATCTCCAGAGGTCCCTTCCGACCCCTACCATTCTATGACTTGAGTAGGCTCACTTCTGCCCTTTAGCTACCAGACGTTTCATGTCATGAAGTTTATATAGTATCTGCCACAGCCGTCAATGTGGAGGGACCGCATGGCTTAGGAGTTGTTTTTGCAGCATAAGCTTCATGCCACCAGTGCCTTGCTGAGAAGCCCTTTGTTTTACACTATGCATTTTCAATCATGTCAGATGCCTGGATGTCAGGCCTTGGCTGTGTTTCCTGGTGCTGCTGTAATGGTAATTAATACCATCAATAAAACTGGGCACTGTCACTGCGTGGGAGCTTCCTTCTTAAAAGGTTCTGTATCTGGGTCTCCTTCACAATTGCAAGCTGCACAATGGGTTTATCCATGACAGAGCCCTGTGTTGGTGGTAATTCACCTCTCTGGCTTCAGCTGAACATAGCCTCAGGGATTTAACTAAGAAATGGTTTTACCTGTGCAGTGCAGTAGGACTTTCCTATGAATATATTAGTGATAAAACATACAAAAAAAGATATTAATGCTTGTAGTGTCTTTTCCTGCCATGGATAAATTGCATTTTCCCCTCTTAGTTATGAGCAGTCAAAGGCAACACAAAATAACCCTCTAAATCAGTCTTGTCTTTCATATGACTTTCTTGTTACTATTCTACAACTATCACAATTTAATAAGGTAGCTGAAAGGTAGTTTAATCAAACAGGAAATTAATAGGGTTCCTGGGGCTATCTTCACTTCAGTTTTTAACTGAGCATGTAATCATGAGCTCTGCTGTGTCGCTGACTTTTAATCAGAGTGCCCCTGTCCCTGCAGTGAGTGTGTTTATAAGCAGAAAAACACCCCCAAAAGAGACATTTCTTCACCTCCCTAGCAGCAGTTTTGCAAGTGACCTTTTTTAAGAGCTCCAAGTGCTTTAAAACCATTAATCCACACCTTTTGGAAAGCTTTTATGAACTTCATGTAATCCACCACTCCCCACCATAGAATGGTTCAGGTTGGAAGGTACTTTAAAGATTGGCTAGTTCCAAACCCCCTGCCACGGGCAGGGACATCTACTAGGCCAGATTGCTCAGGGCCTCACCCAACCTGGCTTTGAACGCTTCCAGGCTTGGAGTCTCCACAACTTCTCTGGGCCACCTGTTCCAGTGCACGCTACCCTCATGGGGAAAGATTTCCCCCTAATGCCTGATTTAAATCTAGCTTCTTCCAGTTTGAAGCCATTATCCCTTGTCCTGTCTCTACATGCTTTTGTAAAACTGAAGTCCTTCCTGCAAGGGAGACATTGGAGGCAGGGTGATGAAAGGAGGTGTCTGATGCCAAGTGGAATGAGAGCTTGAATATGTTCTCAGTGGATGTCTCTGTGTCTTTCCATTGAGAAACAACAGGTGAGATTCAGCCCAGTCAACAGGAGTGATAGAAAGGTTGACCAAGTCTGCCAATGCTCTTAGCTCCCTCCGTGGACAGCAGAGACAGGTCCTGGGGAGGCCACCTCCACCCTGCCACCTGGCAGTGGTGTGAAGGTGCTTCAAAGTGAGCTGAAGGTGAGAGCACTTAATAGGTGGGGTATCTTTTATTTTTGTGTAATTTTTGTGACTGGGGAAAGGAGCTGTATGTTGTTGCTGTTCTTTAAATGAGAATAAGGAGCAAATGTGATCCTGCTGATGAAATTGGTTGGTCCTTCACCCTGTCTTCTTCAGTAATGAATTAAAGGTACTTGAAACTCTCAGCCCAACAAGAATGGTTGCACATAAAGCCAAAATGCATGAAAGCCTGAAGAGAATTATCACTGCTCAGGAAGAACTCAAATCTGTGTGCTTTCCCTGTCATAGCTGAGCCATATTGCCTTTCTAAAAGCAAATGTTGCCCTAAGGGAAAAGAAAGTCCATAGATCTGTGCTATGCTCCCCTAGCTGCTATTCCACTACAATGTGGAAGAGAAGACCCTTGATGTAGGCAAGGAGAGGAAGGATGGAGGAATGGCAATGAAACCTTTGCTTCACCATGACCCTCTGACAGCACAAAAGCCCACTGGCTGGTGCCTCAGTCCTGACTGATGTCTTCTGCTCCCAGTACTGCTTTCTGACTCTTCTGAGGTACGTGGAGCTGTGCCCAGCCCTCTGTGTCTCTCTGTCTGCATATGTAAGGGAGAAAAGGCAAGACAGTTTCTGGCCCTCAGGCAGCAGCATGTGGTGGATACCAAAGAGGCATGAGGAGCGATGTCATGAGAGTATCAACAAGTCTCCCATTGGGTCTTAGCTTTCATCTGCAGCAGAGCTCTGGCAAGAACTTTCATCAGGTGACTCAGAGTCCCCTTTTCACTCACTTGCCAGTTACATCCCATTCCTTAGCCCTGAAGCTCACCTAAGGGATTGTTTGCAATGTTTCATCCCTGACTGAATCTGACTGCTAATTTGGTAGCATAGTGTCAAGAGGAGAAACTAAGGAAACATTGGGAGTGTTTGCCATGAAAAGATACCTGCAATGCTTTTTTTGCCACTTTCCTCCTCACTGTCAGTTTTCAATAACAACTCTGCTTTTGTGTGCATGTCCCTGCATCTACCTGCCCATCCCTTGCCAAGCAGAAAGGCTCTGAGGCCTCAGCTGACCCCAGCTTGCAGAACAGTGTGTGATGGGAAGAGAGGCATCACTCAGCAAAGAACAAGCCCTGCAGAGCAAACATCCCTCCCACCAGCTGAGAGGAGCTGTAAATCTCAGCTCCTGGCCATGCAGCAAGAGCAGGATCACACTGAGCCCAGGGTGGCTTTGATGAGCTAAGGCTCCTGCAGCTGTTTAGCAAAGATGGAGACTCATTCATGCTCTGGGGAGTTTTAGATGTAGCTCAACTATCCAATGTATGAAGGGAGGTGATTCTGCCACTCCACTCTGGGAACACCACACCTGAATACTGGGGCCCTCAACAGAAGACAGATTGACAGAATGGGTTCAGAGGAGGGTCAAAAAGAGGATCAGGGGCTGAAGCACCTTTGCTATGTGGACAGGCTGTGAGAGTTGTCTGTTTCAGCCTGGAGAAAAGAATGCTCCAAGGAGACCTTATAAAGGCCTTCCAGTACCTGAAGGGGGCTTAGAGGAAAGCTGGGGATGGATTTTTTAAGGGCTTGTAGTACTCGGACAAGGGGCAGAGATTTTAAACTAGAGCAGGGTAGATTAGATTGGACATTAGAAAGAAGTTCTTTACTGTGAGGGTGGTGGAAGTGGTGGAGACCCCGTCCCTGGAGACATTCAATGTCAGGCTTCACGGAGCTCTGAGCAACCTGATCTTGTTGAGGATGTCCCTGCTTACTGAAGGGGGGTTGGAAAAGTGACCTTTAAAGGTCCTTTTCATCCCAATGCATTCTATGATTCTATGATTCTAATTGTCTCAATACAAGTCTATGCCAATGTGACAGAAGAAAAAATGTGAAGTACTCACTTTATACCTAGTTCCTAACAGGCTTTTGGGTTGTTGTTTTTTTAAATCACAGCCTGAATCCCAATTCATAGCTGCTGTCCTACATCAAAGCAAATTTAGTTACTCACTGAGCAGTGCGTTAAAAAGCCCAAAGTTTGCTCAAGGACATCAACAGTGGAGTGTGATACTGCACCCCTGTCTTGCTAAAACTTAGCCACTGCACATGAAATATTCAGCCTGAGCTATTTCCAGAGGTTCTCTCCACAGTGCAAATAATGAGCACCACCAGAGAGCAATTTATTCCCTTTAGGATGTGTCTAGAAGAGACAGGCCAATTCACCTCACGATGTGTGCCTCTCTCCTCACTGACTAGAGCTGGACAACTCACTTTTAGAAAGCTGAAGGTGGCAGAGACAAATCTTCCCTATTTCTAGCAAAATGTCCTGTTCCAATAATGGCAACTTCCCACTGAAGACAGACACTGAGATAATCAGTCAGAGAATTCAGAGGCATGGCTTCTGGCTCTGGCCAGAAGAAGACACTGAGCTGCAGGATGGTGTCTTTGGGTCCAAGGAAGCAAAGTTTGGGCACAAACAGCCTCACTGCAGCTCAGATTCTCCATGGAGCCACCTGGAAACAGAGGCTAGAGCATCAATGGGTAAGAGCACATTGCACCTGAGCAGTGTATGGAGCAGTGTGTACCACAGTAACAGGGCTGACTAGCAATGAAGAAGGCTCCAATGAAGGTGCATATGTCCAGGCATCCATGTGGGAAGTAAAAGGACATTCTGTATTTCCTTGGGTGCTGTTATTGTGCTACAGCTGGACCCACTAGACAGGTGGTTGCCCTGTGTCCAGTGAATATCCTCCCTGAAAGCACCTGGATGCCCTCTTCAGAAGGAATAGCTTCCAGGCACCAAGGAAACTACAACAGTGCTGAAGGATCTACCATACTCATCTCTTCCAAAGAAAACTCTCACCTGTTCTTCTAGGGAAATAAGCCTCCTCAGTAACAAGGTCCTAAGAGCTGGTTCACCTCCCACAACCCCTGAAGCACAGGCAATGCCTCTGCCTGAGGGCTGGAGGCCAGAGGGGCACTGTGGGCACAGGTAGACTGAGGGCCAGAGGGAAGCTCAGTAGCCACTAGAGCCTTCTGTTGGTCCCAGGGCATGAGGCAAGGCCACAGATAGAGATGCCCACATGCTGCAGCAGCCCCATGGAAGTCACTTAACTTGATATACAATTTCACAAGCCTGCCAATCCTTTGCATAAGCTATGAGGGAACAACAGAAAAGTAATCCTTTCTGGGTAAGAAGTAACAACTGCAAACAACAACAAAAAAGAAAGTGAAGCTCAAAACTCTGCAGCTCTGTGTTAAAATGTGCTTCAAATAGTGTTCTGAATCTTATTTTGCTGTCGGAGCAACTTGTATCTAAAGGCCCACATTCAAATGACATAACATTAAATAGCTGAGGTGTTTAACCTACAAATGCAATTATTTTAGGTCCTTCCCACTGACACTCTCAATAAATGTTTCTCAATTCTTGGGTGAGTCAGTCAACCCTCCAAAGGCCTATTTCTTTCCACTGGTTACAGAGGGAGCCCACTGTGCCTGTGCTTCTAACATGGACATCTCGTTTATGTTCCAAGTGATCTAATCCATCCATCCTCCAGTCTGTGCTGACAATGAAAACTGCCCCAGCCCAGAGGCAGGACCTTGCACTTGGTCTTGTTGAACTTCATGAGGTTCCCACAGGCCCACTCCTCAGGCCTGTCAAGATCCCTCTGGATGGCATCCCATCCTAGCATATCATCTGCACCAGCCACCTTGGTGTCATCCACAGTCCTTTTCATAGAATCGTAGAACCACTAAGGTTGGAAAAAACTTGTAAGATCATCAAGTCCAACTGTCGACTCAACACCGTGCCCTCTAAACCATGTCCCCAAGTGCCACGTCCACAGATTCTTTAAACATCCACAGGGAAGGTGTCTCCGCCACATCTCTGGCCAGTGTGCCTGACCACATTTTTAGTACATACAATTTTCTTAGTATCTAATTTCAGACAGAAATACTGTTAGTTGGAGATACCTTGCACCCCAGAACTGTGTGATGCACATTCAAATGAATATGAAGCAGCGTGATCTTGCATGTGTCAGCACTGAATTCCCTTCAGCCCTGGGCCATCTTGTGTTGCTCATTAGCTTCACTGTCATCTCTGACATTTGAATTGTTCACTGCCTTGATTTTCATTGTTCTTTTAAAGCTGGACTTTGTGTACTCATTGTAGTCTAATAGCCCTTTAAATGAAATATTCTTTTGTCAGTACTTATACTATAGTATTCTTTCTGTTAACACAATGCTTGGCAGTAAATGTTACTGGTTATTATATTCTTTAATCCCAGGGACTGCTGAGAAGTTCTCAATAAATAATAATTTTCATTTCTTTTCAACACAGGTGTCTATAAGTGATTGTGTAATATTGCTGAGAGTGAATTATCTGCAGGTCCATGTTGCACTGTAAATAAAGTGCTGTGTGTGCTGCGTGAGTTGGGGTAGTGCCAAGAACTCAAAATCATCCACTTTACCAAGGGAGAGCAAGAAAAAGTATGTGAAGAACACAGCTCAAGTTTTGCATTTTGGTCTGATTAGGCACTCCAGTAGTTGTTTCAGTCCCTCACCCAAGCAAGCAGGCAATAATATATCCTTCTTCTCACACTTCTGCTTTGCCCACAGCAGCAGGAGAGGGGCCAGTGGATGCCCTCCCCATGCAGCCAGCATGTGCTCCAGGTGCTGGTTCCTCTGAGCAGAGACCTGCTCTGCACTTGGACAGCACTTTGGCCTCCATAGGTTACTTTTGTTGACTGCAGCTCCCCCAGTCACCTGGTACCGTGAGGCACTTGAACTGGAAAGCCTTGGTCTTTGCATGGAAGAATAGGAGCTGCTACCATAGGCAGGTATACAACAATAAAAAACTGGCCTGTGGATCAGAATAAAAAAGAGATATCTTGATTAGAACTGATACCTTCTTGGGTGCTTAAGATCCTCTCCTCTTGAGATAAAAATCAGAGTCTGCTATGATCTCAAGTCATGTGGCTCCACATCTATCTCAACTAATTCAGCAGTCTTCTTTTCCTCTGGTTCCATAAGCAGTGTGTTAAGTGCCCTAAAGCAGGGATTATATCAATCCTTGATGAATGAATACCTACTACTTCTGTTGCAGATGTTTTGAGAGGCCTCCAGTAAGTGAAAGCTGTGCTGGGCATGTAGCAACCCTAAACACAACTTCTTACCCCAGTTTGCTTTCTATGCTAATAAGGAAGATGTGAAGTTTGACAGACCACTCTGGTGACCTGTTAGTGTTTCTGAAAGGTCAAAGGTGGGTAATAGATTTTTTTTTTTTTCTTTTTGCCAGTGGCTTCTAATAAAAGGAGGGGGAAAACATATCAATCGTTGTGATCAATATGTTTGCATGCTGTTTGCAATATGTTTGTGTGTTGAGAACAAGGAAATAACTGAATCCCTCAGGCCATCAGCCTCACTGAAAATGTCTGTGCTACATTAGATAATGTTGAAAGGGAGTTAGGCCAATACCTCAGATGCTTTGTACATATCAAGTCTGAAACAGTGATATCTAATAGCTGTGACAACTAACAAATACAGTCAGTGTGTGGGTTTTTTTAAGTAATACTTTTGTATCAGAATCCATTTGCTTCCATTATCTGAGAGATGTTGCAGCCAGAGTACAAGAATTCACCTATGCTATTATCAGGTAGACCTGAGGAAATTCACTTTGGAGTACTTTGGGATCTGACTGAAGGAGTCTCAAAGTCATTAATGATTATAGATGAGGTTCACAAAGGATGGGGAGTTCCCAGAAGACTGAAAAAAGTGTAAATACCTTTCAGATGAAAAAGCCTAGGAACAGCTTGCCACTCAAAGGTGCTCAACATTCATCAGTACTCAACAAATAACCAGAGCTATCTGCAAATCTATAGAAAAAAAATGGAAGGATAAAAAGCAGCTAACATGTTTACCAGGAATAAATCATGTGCAACCAACCCAGTTTCCTTCTGAGACAACATGACTAGCAAGCAGACAAGCATCGTAGGGCACGATTTCGTCAGTAAGATGGTAGCAAATCACAGTCTCATATGCAAGATGGGGGAAAGTACTGTTAAATGAAGAGCAGTAATGAGACTACAGGATTTATCTGGAAAGCTACAAAGAATGAACTGTATTCTTGGAGTGTCTGGAGAAATAAAAGTACAGAATGAGCTGCAGCATGCTGCTGTGAGCGGGGCTGCCTGATATTTTTGCTAACGACTCATGGTGAGAGTGGGTATGCATAAAACATTGACCTCAGAAGGTCTGCAGGCGCTGAAAGACAGGAGCAGAATTCAGAATGATCTAGGATCTTCAAAGTGCCCTCAGATTGGTAGCAGGATTCAGGGAGGACAAGCACAAAAAGCTTGATGCCTTAGCAAAAGTATCAGCTGTGTTAACACACGTTAAGGAGCAGAGCAGGATGGAGTGGATCACAGCACTATCTGTGATCTCATGAGACTTCAAGAATGGGGGAGCAGGCTGGAAGGCACATGAAGGGGTCCTCCTGCTTTGCCTCATGATCGTGACAGGCCAGGAAGACTGCTGTGTCTTGTTTTGAGCACCACCCTTCAAGGGAGGTGTGGACCAGGGAAACTGTACAGCCCTGCACCTAGGGAGGAATAACCCCACGTATTAGTACAGGTTAGGGGCTAACCTGCTGGAAAGCAGCTCTGTGGAAAAAGACCTGGGAGTCCTGGCAGACAACAAGATAACCATGAGCCAGCAATATGTTCTTGTGGCCAAGAAGGCTAATGGCATCCTGGAGTTCATGAAGAAGAGTGTGGCCAGCAGGTGGAGGAAGGGCCTTAGTGAGGCCTCATCTGGAGTACTGTGTCCAGTTCTGGCCTTCCCAGTCCAAAAAGGACAGGAACTCCTGGATAGGGTACAGTAAAGGGCTATGAAGATGATATGAGACTAGACTATCTGTCTTATGAATAAAGGTTGAGCAACTTGGAACATTATAGCCTAGAGAAGACTGAGGGGAGATCTTATCAGTAGTTAAAAGGTGAGTGTCAGGAAGATGGGGCCAGTCTTTTTTCCGTGGTGCCCAGCGACAGGACAAGGGGTAATGGGCACAAACTTGAACATAGAAATTCCATCTAAACATGAGGAGGAACTTGTTTTGAGGGTGGTGGACCACTGGAACAGGCTGCCCAGAGAGTTGGTAGAGTCTCCATCTCCGGATCATTCAAAACTGGCCTAGATACCATTCTGTGCAACCTGCTCTAGATGAACTTTCTCTGGCAGGGGACTGGACCAGATAATCTCCAGAGGTCCCCTCCAACCCCTATCCATGTGTGATTCTGTGACCAGTTATAGAGAGCTCAAAGGAAAGAAACAAAAATAAGAAGTGCAGAAAATGTGACCTGCACAGAAAGACTTCAGCATCGGATGTCTGGTCCCACTAGCCAACAGCTGCACAGTTACATGGCAAGCCCTCTCCCAGGGAACTTCAGGTAGATCTCCTCTGATGAATCCGCACTTTGCCCCATTGACCAGAAGGCTGAGGTTGGTGTCCAACTGTATTTCAGGAGTCCAATTTTGGGTACGTAGGATGTACACAAAAATATTCATACTTTCAACATATACAACACAGTGACTGGGAGCTGGAAAGCTATCTGTGACATGTAACCATTGTGCTGTGAAACATCATAAACTGTGTAGCCAGATGTTTGGGATTTTTAGGCAATAGCAGAATCATTTTATGCAAATAACTGCTCTTTTCACTACTGCTTTTCTTCCCATCCTGGAATTTTCACTCTTTCCATATGTCCATCTTATGCCCACCTCTAGGGTTTGACTTTAAACACATACGATATCTTCTGTTATTTTCATTGTCACACACGGTCCAATTCATCAGCCTGAGTTTTTGTCTGGTTTTGTTGTTGTTGTTATGGGGGGGTTTTGTCAGCTATTCAATATCATGTAACCTAAATTACAGTTTACATGCCTAAGGTAAAGTTGTGAGAGCAGAAATCCCTAGTTTATTTTTAGGGGCAGAGCTTTTATTTCATATGCTATTGATAATCAAGAGACAAAACATTAGTGCAGGCTTCCTCTGCACTGTCCCTATAGGACCAAAATGGTGGAAGCATGAAGATCAAAGGAGCAGAGAAAGTATATTTCATTCAGAAATTTACGTGCAAGTAGAACTGTTTAAAAATAAAATAAATTTTAAAAATTCTCTCTCTCTGCCCTAGTGAGTCCTCATCTGGAGTATTGTGTCCAGTTCTGGCCTTCCAAGTTCAAGAGAGACAGGGAACTAGTGGACAGAGTGCAATGGAGAGCTACAACAATGATTAAAGGAACATCTGTCTTATGAGGAAAGACCTGGGGCTGTTTGGCCTAGAGGAGAGAAGGCTGAAAAGAGATCTTACCAATACTTATCAATATCTAAAGGGTAGGTGTCAGGAGACTCCTTTCAGTGATGCCCCCCACGACAGGACAAGGGGCAACAGGAACAGGCTGAAACAGAGGAGGAGCTTCCATCTGAACATAAGGAAAAACTTCTTTACTGTGAGGGTGACAGAGCACTGGACCAAGCTACCCAGAGAGGCTGTGGAGTATCCTTCTCTAGAGACTTTCAAGCCCCGCCTGCATATGTTCCTGTGCAACCTTATCTAGGTGAACCTGCTTTGGCAGGGGGGTTGGACTAGATGATCTCCAGACATCCCTTCCAACCCCTACCTTTCTGTGATTCTGTGACTCTGTAATCCCCTGTCAAAAATCTATCTCTTCTTTTGACCAGCTCTAGAGCAACTGAAAGGACTTGGCCAGACAGCAATATTCTGACAATACTGGCTGCCTTTCGTACATGGACATGTAGAGAGCTTTAAATTTAAACATTCACTGTCAAAGCCAGCACCATTTTATCGCAGTTGCAAAAACCAGTGAATGCCCTTGCCCTGGTAAAGGAGATTAGCTTTATGCAAGCCCTTACCAAAGTACCAAGTCAGTATAAATGAGCTCTCTGAGGGAACAAGGCCATCCCACAACCAGCAGCACGATGGGAAAAAAAGTGGGTCTGGAGCTCAGCCTTCCCTCAAGATCTGTTCTGATTCACTGTATACCATTTTTCCATGCTGCCTACTGAAGCTATTCCATACAAATGATGTACATGTTTCATTTGAAGTAATCTCTGGTGCCCCATAGCCTTGTGTCATGGATGTGAAGTAACAGAATTTGAATATCCATCAGTGCAAAGTATTTGAGGGCAGATTTCCAGACAGGGTCCTTAAACCATCCATGTAACATGCATGTGTTCACAAATCCACCTGTGCAAATTCCTGCATTTACAAAACTAATTCATTTCACTTATAATTAGTTTTGCCAAATCAGGAAACTTTCACAAAGCAGGAACAAGTAAGGATTAAGAGCTAAATTCACACAAATGTGCCATCAAATCAACATCACAAAAATCCATAATTTTGTCCTAACTTTTGGATTCTTCAGACTGATTTTTTTTTCTTATATTGTAGAGGGGTTTTTTTCTGAGTATCAGGAAGCCAAAAAAATGGAGATGATACTTAGTAATCCATATTTTTCATGCCATTGTTGCCTTACTCTTGTAAGAGTATGAACTTCAAAAATATTTTCTCAAAAAAAGAAAAACCAAAACAAAACAAACCCCAAGCCTAACTCCTGCCAATTTAAATGA
The DNA here is from genome assembly GCF_014839835.1 of Dryobates pubescens. Classification (NCBI taxonomy): domain Eukaryota; kingdom Metazoa; phylum Chordata; class Aves; order Piciformes; family Picidae; genus Dryobates; species Dryobates pubescens. The sequence continues at coordinate 38,387,777 of NC_071614.1, forward strand.
AGAAACTGGAAATTCTGTCATGAAATTCAGCTGTAAGCATTTCTGTGGAAAAGCACAGAGGCAAAAATGCACATACCAAAAAAGACTGGAATGATCAGATGAGTGTCAGTGTGGCTGGAGACTGAGAATTCAGTCACTGCTCTTGGCTGCCTCTGCACATTTCTTCCTGTACCAGATGCTCAAAACTATTTTCTCCAAATTCACATCTGAAGTCACTGCCACCACTGCACTGTCCTTGCTGTAGTAACTATCATTCTTGGTTTTTCCAGAGAATTCTGACTATTTTGTTCCTGTAAGAAGCAAATACAGTGGTATTATCTTGAAAGTATGAAGCAGCATATTCTACCCAAGAAATACAGAGTTTTTCAGATAATCAGCACTTCCACTGAGCCAGCTTCATGGTTCTGCAGAGCACCATGCATTGTCATTATCACAGAATCATAGAATCCATCATGTTGGAAGGGATGCTTGAAGGTCACCTTGTCCAACCCCCCTGCAGTGAGCAGGGTCATCTCCACAACGGTTCAGGGCCCCATCAAGTTTGACTCTGAATGTCTCCAGGTATGGGGCCTTCAACACATCTTTGGGCACCCCATTCCAAAGTCTCACAACCCCCTTGGTAAATAACTTCTTCCTCATGTCCAACCTAAATCTAACTTCCTCTAGTTTTAAACCATTGCCCCTTGTCCTAGTGCTACTGGACCTTGTAAACCATCCCTCCCCAGCGTTCTTGTAGTCCCCCTTCAGGTACTGGAAGGCTGCTATTAGGTCTCCTCAGAGTCTTCTCCAGGCTGAACAACCCCAACTCCTTTAGCCTGTCCTCACAGCAGATGTGCTCCAGCCCACTGATCCTTTTTGTGGCCTTCCTCTGGACCCACTCTATCAGGTCCATATCCTTCTTGTGCTGAGGGGGCCCCAGAGCTGGACACAGTACTACAGGTGAGATCTCAGCAGAGCAGAGTAGAGATCTGTCCCAGGACATAAATCTCACTATTCCCAGGGAAATCTACAAGCCACCACTCTCGGAGAAAGAGCCAGTTCCAGAAATTGTCTCAATACTTGATTTCAGTCTGAGTTATCTTCTGGGAATTAAAGACAATCCATAAAAGGAAAATAGTAATCATCTGGGCAAACATGGCAGAGCAGGGATTTCCTGCAGCAGCAAGCTGATACCTCACCAACATCTTTAGCTCAAAAATGCTGTCAGTGGAAAAAACAGTATTAAGGTGAAGAGAGGCAAGAGCTGGACATCATGGTGTTATTTCTCCTTTAGAAATTGCATAAGGTGGCAAGTTACGGCAGCTCTGCTCTCCGTGTGCTTCCTCTTCAGAAGCCACTCTGCACAGATAACAGGTAACAGAACCACCTGTTCAGGCAAAGGCAGAAGCCATAGCTGACATGTACATTAAAACACATATATTGTGTCTTGTATGCACACATTAATATATGAATATACAACCAATAATACAAACCTATTGTATTATATAAATGTATATTACATATTATTACATATCTAGTGCATATTACATACAGTAGCATATCTGTACATATGTATTTATCAATATACATCTATTATTATGTAATTTATAATTATAACTCATATATTACAATATACAAGTTACTACATGTTATACAATATATGTATTCTTTGCATAATATAAAATACACACATAATTTCTTATATGCTTTATATAATTTGTCTACATAAATTTATATGTTGAAAGCAGCTGAAGAACAGATAGCAACTTGGAACTTAATTTTGCTCAGGACTTCATTAATATTACATCCTTTCTCAGGACATTTTGAGGAAGGAACCCCCAAGATGAGACAGAAAGGATAAATGACAAAAATTCTAAGGTCACAGGTCTTTGGATCCCCTTCCTGCACATTGTCCATGCACTATTAATCCAGAACATGAGCAGCAGCTCTGATATACTGTTCCCGGAAGACATATAATGCTCCAGCTCACTTGTGTTTCAGGCAGTCATGAGACACAGCAAAAGCACTTTACAGGCTGATGTGGCAGAAATCAGAGCTCCCTTGGTGTGAGCCCACAATGCCAAGGCACAGGCAGGGCAGGCACAGGTGGAGGCAGTTCGTGAGCTGCTGTTTTACAAAGGTAAACAGGAAAAAACAGCAGCACATAGAGCCTAGTCAAAACAGGAACTAGAATGTCACTCAAGATGAGGAAATAAAAGCAACTTTTCAGGCACACCCTGGCAGAGAAGTAAGCTGGGAAGCCCCAGCACAGATTTTGCCATCTGCTCCATAATTCCTGTCCTCATCCTAACAGTTGCATCAAAAAGCCATCTGGCTCCATCTGCAATTTTTCCATCTATCTTGTAAAAAAGTCTTAAAAAGGGATGGCTTTTCCTAAACTAACTAGCTCAGGGGAGACAGCAGAACCTCCTCATCTGACACAACTGCAGAGGTTTTCTAAATACACAAACAACTGCAAACTTAATTATCCTGATTACTGAGTGCAAGATTATTTGTTGATTGTTTCCTTTGTTCCACTCTGATTGGAATCCTAATTAAATTTAATTATTGAATAACCTATTCCTATTGTTTCTCAAGCCCCTGAGCTTGATTCTGCTTTCAGGATTATAGACCTATAAGCATGGTATCCTCTGAATTTAACTGTGTTAGCTACACGACAGTTCATTTTTACTTGGTGGCGAAGACAGGATTGTCAGCATCTGAGCACAAAACAAGTAACCAGTCTGGAGACATCCTGCATTTCCCACTGGTACAAGAAATACATTTTGTCAATAACTGCTCAGCAGTTGAATGAAAATAACTTGTTAATCCCTGGTGTGTTGATGTCCTTGGTTGCATTGGTGTGAATCAGGACTAGTTCACTTGAGGACAACAGGTGAAATCGTTGAGTAGCACAGGCTGATCTGAAGGGAATCACTTGTATCTTGCTTCTTTTTTTTGTGATTGCCTTGGGCTGAAGTATTCAGCCAGGCCTTACTCTTGCCATGAGGTGAACTGGGAACATCTTTGGTGCTGTCCTTCTTCCTGTTCAGTATCTTTATTGATGATCTGGATGAGGGGATTGAGTCCATCATCAGGAAATTTGCAGATGACACCAAGCTGGGAGCAGGTGTTGATCTGTTAGAGGATAGAGGTCTCCAAAGGGACCTTGACAGGCTGGACAGATGGGCAGAGTCCAGCCCATGAGATTTAACACATCCAAGTGCCGGGTTCTACACATTGGCCACAACAACCCCATGCAGTGCTACAAGCTGGGGTCAGAGTGGCTGGAGAGCAGCCAGGCAGAAAGGGACCTGGGGGTACTGGTTGACAGCTGGCAGAACATGAGCCAGCAGTGTGCCCAGGTGGCAAAGAAGACCAATGGCATCCTGGCCTGGATCAGGAATACTGTGGCCAGCAGGAGCAGGGAGGTCATTCTGCCCCTGTACACTGCACTGGTTAGGCCACACCTTGAGTCCTGTGGCCAGCTCTGGGCCCCTCAGCTTAGGAAAGATGTTGACTTGCTGGAATGTGTCCAGAGAAGGGCAACAAAGCTGGTGAGGGGTTTGGAGCACAATCCCTATGAGGAGAGGCTGAGAAAGTTGGAGTTGCTTAGCCTGGAGAGGAGGAGGAGGCTCAGGGGAGACCTTATTGCTGTCTACCACTACCTGAAGGGAGGTTGTAGCCAGGTGGGGATTGGTCTCTTCTCCCAGGCAACCAGTGACAGAACAAGAGGACACAGTCTCAAGCTGTGCAGTGGGAAGTTTAGGCTTGATCCTAGAAAGAAGTTCTTCACAGAAAGAGTGATTTGCCATTGGAATGGGCTGCCCAGGGAGGGGTGGAACCACTGTCCCTGGAGGTGATTAAGGAAAGACTGGATGAGGCACATGGTCTAGTTGATTAGTTAGGGTTGGGTGATCAGTTGGACTTGATGATCTTGGAAGTCTGTTCCAACCTGGTTAATTCTGTGATTCTATGAAATCATAGAATCATTCACAGAATTGTTTTGGTTGGAAAAGGTCTCTAAGTCCATCTAGTCCATCCATCAACCTAATGCCACCAGGGCCATTAAACTGAGTCTCAAAGTGCCATGTCTATACATGGTTTTAACACCTCCAGGGATGTGACTCCCCCACTTCCCTGGGCAGGCTGTTCCAATGCCTGACCACTCTTGCACTCCAGCAAGCAGACACAAGAAGAGATATACATGCTATCTGCAGGAGGGGTCTCTTTATTTTACTTTTGAAGTCAAGAAGAAAAAAGTGACAGTGCAGTTGTGTAGTTCAGTAGCTAAATTAGGTGCTGTGACCACTATAAATTCTTACTTTTCTGATTGCAATACAACTGTATAAATTATTTCCAGACATGGCTCTTCTAGTCCTTGTACCACCCCCAAAAAGGCTGTACTGTCCATGTTCTCTCAGCCTCATTAATGCTGTTTATTTCTGGCACGTTGACATGAACAGCTGTGCTACCATTAAATACTCAAACTTCAGCATTTAGTATTAGATCCAAATATTGTTCTGCCTAAATTAATTTCTGCTTAAGCCTTCCTATATGGCCCAGTGTTTTGGCCTGCACTCTACTATATTAGTCATAGCACTCCATAAAGAAGTGTCACACTGGAGGGTAATTTGCTAAAGAAAATACTAAGATCAGTACAAAACACAGGATGTTTGACATGTGAAACTGCCCCAAGTCAGATTGGTGTTGAGTGTCTAGGGCTGAAATTCCCTTCCAGTCAGAGAAACAAGTCATAGTTCCCACCTTTCTCTTTCTGGTGTAGGTGCTTTTTCCCGAACCAAATCTGGGCTATCTGATGAAAGACCATCAGATCTGGATGAGCACTGATGCTCCTTCTGCAGCATAGTCTTTTGACAGTGCAGGAGTGATGCACAGGTAAGATTAGATGCCTAGAAGAGCTGTGTTAAGCAGTGTCACCTCCTCTAACAACAAATGATGAAGATCAGATTGACTACATCCACCTGATTACACATATACCTTTGGGGAGAAAAATGTCAGTGAAAAGGCATAGGCTTCACCAACTGGTCTGACATGATAGGAAATCTGCTTTAAGACACTCCCTGTGCTGGGACCACTTTTTGAACAAAAAACCTCAGTTTTGTAACGTGCCCTCAAATGCAGGTGTTGAAGGTATTTCCATCTATCCATACCACAGGTATGCTGAACCAGTGAAATACTGTTTGAAGACAGAGGGCTTAGGAGAACTCACAAACTGTCTGTCAGCAGGACTGTCATCACTGTGGTGACATGTGGTGACTTGTGGTGGGAAAGCAAACTACATCTATATTTCTGTCCATAATCTGATGGTCTTTTGAACCAACCTCAGGACATAATGACAGCTAGGTATTGCCTTCCTTGACTATGAGGTAGACTGAAGATCTTTTTATTTCAATAGAATAGAATAGAATAGAACAGAATTAACCAGGTTGGAAAAGACCTTTGTGATCATTGAGTCCAACCTATTACCCAATACTACCTAATACATACAAACTCCTCCTTTTGTAGAATTCCATAGAGCGGCCTAGACTGCCTTGCAGTCTAATGTGATGTGTGACAAATTAGATGTATTCCTCAGAGCTCAGGAACTCAAAATAGATGATTGTATCCTTCTGAAAACCATTTCTTACAGCTGGAAATGATTGAGGAGTGTTTATTTATTCCAAAATTTCTGATTGTGGTATGAACTGGTAAGGACAGAGAAAAGTCTAAGGACTTGCATGGAACTGATAAAATGCACATGTTCTTTCTGCCCATTTAATTGACAAAACAGCAAGCACACGGAGGTGCAGCCTGGCCAACTCATGTGTGCTCACTTTCTTGGAAGCACTGCAGAGTTTGGTTTGATTCCTACAGATGCTGACTGAAAAGAGGTCACCTCTGGGCTGGAAAACCAAGTTTCTGTGATGAATTCCACCCACAATCAGTTCACAGTGAGGCCAGCTCACAGCAGGAAGGTAGGGTATAACTTGGGACAAGATCTACCTTTATCCTGCAAACTGTCTAGGTGAAAGTAGGATTGCTTTCTCTTGTTCAGAGACACAAAAATACTGTGAGCTTGCGATGAGCAGCAGATAGGGGGGAAAAGTCTTTAGATTAAAAGCTGAAAAAAATACCCAGGCTTTCTGAATCTCTTCTTCCTTGAAGTAAAAGGGAAAAGAATCCCCATTTCTAATTATAGGAGGGAAATGTCAGGTAGTGAAGTTTCTTCTTCTTTATATTGTGGATTTATCTCCCTTACAGCACCCAGGCCATACTGGGGGCAGTGGGAGAGCTCTTCTCAAATATTTCACTTGAGGATATTGTTTGCACTGTCAGATGTTTTGATTTTTTTTTCTCAAATGACAGCACTTTTTTTGTTGGTTTTTTTTTCCTATGACTAACTTCATGCAGTTTCCCTTTTCTTTTTTCCCTTCCTTCCTTCCTTCCTTTCCTTCCTCCTTCCTTCCTTCCTTTCTTTCCTTCTTTCTTTCTTTCTTTCCACATGTTCCTCAGACACAGCCTCATACAATTTTCAATCATTAACACTGTTTTCACTTGCAGAAAAAAATACTAATTTGATGCTTATATCAATGCTGCTTTTTTTTTCTTCTTTTTTCCTTTTTTTTCCTTCTTTTTTTTCTTCTTTTTTTTCTATTTTTTTTCTCTTTTCTTCTTTTTTTTTTTGTTCTTTTTTTTTTGTTCTTTTTTTTTGTCTTCTTTTTTTTTTCTTTCTTTTTTTTTTCTTCTTTTTTTTTCTTCTACTTTTTTTTTTTCTCACACCAGGAACACAAACATCTGTTAACACTGGGATCTTCTCTATAGATAATACCTTTTCCAGTGCCACAGGTCATTTACATTTCATTGTCAGCAGGATACTATGAACGCAAGGAATAATCTCTGAAGCTGATTAGTGCGTCTGGGTTTCACCAAAGCAATAAACATATGAAAGCATCTTGTAAACTTTCAAGATTCACTGATGAATTCTCCCCTTTACTATTTGTATTAATTAGAATGTGTGTAAATCAAACAGATATAAATGTCAGTGACAACAGAGTAACTAGCAGAAATGTAAGTGTGCTTTTAGTTCCTTCTCTACTGGATCATAGTTGGAAGGGACCTTCAAAGATCAGAGTCCAAACCCCCTACCAGAGCAGGACCATAGAATCTAGCACAGGTCACTCAGGAGCACTTCCAGAGGGGTCTTGAAAGTCTCCAGAGAAGGAGACTCCACAATCTCTCTGGGCAGCCTGTTCCAGGGCTCTGTGATCCTCACAGTGAAGAATGTTCTCCTCGTGTTGAGGTGGAATCTCCTGTGCTGTAATTTATATCCAGTACCCCTTGTCCTATCACAGGTGCAACTGAGAAGAGCCTGTCCCTTCCCTCTTGACACTCAGCCCTCAGATATTTATAAACATTTATTAAATCTCCTCACAGTCTTCTCCAGACTAAAAGGCCCCAGGTCTCTCAGCCTGTCCTCATAAGGCACACGCTCCAGTCCCTTAATCATCCTGGTAGCTCTCCGTTGGACTCTCCACCAGATCCTTGTCCCTCTTGAACTGGGGAGCCCAAAACTGGATGCAATATTCCAGGTGAGGTCTCACCAGGGCACAGTAGAGGGAGAGCACAACATCCCTCAATCTGCTGGGCACACTCCTCTTAATGCACCCCAGGAGCCCATTTGCCTTCTTGGACACAAGGGCACATTGCTGACCCATGGATAACTTCTCATTCTGATTTTGCTAGGAAGGAGCAGTAAAATAAAGGTCCACAGGATTTCTTTCCCTTTTGTTGAAAAGGAATGTGAAAAGAAGCAGAAAGTTTTAAGCAGAAATGAGAATAATAGAGAAGAAACAGAGCAGGAACTGGGGGAAAAAAGAAGGGAAGAAAATTAGAAAAATATAATTAGATTTGGAAATATGAAAGGGAAAGCTTCTGCATGGTAATACTAATTCCATGGATTACTTTAGGATTTGCTGCTTATTTATGCCTAGTTAAAATTCATCCTCTGTGTTCATTACATTACAGCAAAACCAATTCAGCCATCATTACCGCTTAATGCTAATGTCCTACATTAATAATAATCAGTGATCACTTGCTCTGGAAAACACTCAGGCACTTGTGTCATACTGAAGCTGAGGAATGGCAGCTGCCAGGAGTTATTTAACCCACTGAAACCTCTTCATTACTCAATACACTTAAAACTAGTAGTTAACCTCAGGATAGTCCTGTGGAAAAGAAATGATTGCAAGGACAGTTGTCCTTTTTGAGATCAAGATGGGTGTGGGTGATAGATACAAGGACACTCAAAGACTTTGTTCATGAGAATCTTTTGCATACAAGCATTGCAAAATACAATAACCTGTTAGTGGTTTGGTATCTCACATTGACGATTAACACATCCACTTCTGGATCAAACAAGCCACAGGTTGGGTGTCAGTCCTCTTGGTGAGGAGATGGGATCTTAACGGATCGTTGGACCTGATGATCTTGAAGGTTTTTTCCAACCAAAAACATTCTGTGATTCTACGATTCCTCATTTGTCCTTTGGGAGGTGGGGGAGGCTCATCTCTCTTACAGCCAGTAAAGTCCTGTGCTACCTACACTTTAATTCCCATTAGCTTCTCTGTGCACATGGCTAATGAGTTACAGGTGCTGGCAGGACATTTGGTAAGATAGTAAATCATAGAATCATAGAATTGTTAGGGTTGGAAAGGACCTTAAGGATCATCTAATTCCAACCCCCCTGCCATGGGCAAGGACACCTCACACTAGATCAGGTTGCTCACAGCCACATCCAGGTTGCTCAGAGCCTGGCCTTAAAAATCTCCAGGGATGGGGCTTCTACCACCACTCTGGGCAACCCATTCCAATATCTCACCACCCTCATCATTACCTGACACCCTAAAAAAAAAAAAATTAAAAAAAAAAAATAATAATAAAAAAACAACAACCAGGTTGGAAGAGACCTTCAAGATCATCATGTCCAACCCATCAACCAATCCAACCCACCTAAACAACTAACCCATGGCACCAAGCACCCCATCAAGTCTCCTCCTGAACACCTTCAATGATGGTGACTCCACCACCTCCCCAGGCAGCCCATTCCAATGGGCAATCACTCTTTCTGTATAGAACTTCTTCCTAACATCCAACCTAAACCTCCCCTGGCACAGCCTGAGACTGTGTCCTCTTGTTCTGGTACTGGCTGCCTGGGAGAAGAGACCATCATCCATCTGTCTACAACCTCCCTTCAGGTAGTTGTATTGAGTGATAAGGTCACCCCTGAGTCTCCTCCTCTCCAGGCTAAGGAACCCCAGCGGCCTCAGTCTCTCCTCATAGGGCTTGTGTTCCAAACCCCTCACCAACTTTGTTGCCCTTCTCTGGACTTGTTCCAGCAAGTCAACATCCTTCCTAAACTGAGGGGCCAGAACTGGACACAGTACTCGAGGTGTGGCCTAACCAGTGCAGTGTACAGGGGCAGAATGACCTCTCTGCTCCTGCTGGCCACACTGTTCTTGATGCAGGACAGGATGCCATTGTCCCTCTTGGCCACCTGGGCACACTGCAGGCTCATGTTCAGCCTACCATCAACTAGTACCCCCAGGTCCCTCTCTACCTGGCCGCTCTCCGGCCACTCTGACCCCTGTAGCACTGCATGGGGTTGTCGTGTCCAATGTGCAGAACCTGGCACTTGGATGTGTTAAATCAAAAAGTCCCTCACCAGCTTTCTTGCAGGCCTCCCTAAGATACTGGAAGGCCACAATAAGGTCTGCTTGGAGCCTCCTCTTCTCCAGACTGAATAGCCCAAACTCTCTCAGTCTGTCTTCATAAGAGAGGTTCTCCAGCCTTCCGATCATCCTTGCAGCCTTTCTCTGGACACACTCCATCACGTCCAGATTTTCAAGTTACCTCATCCCTGTTTCATATGAAAGCTTTTTGTATTAACTAGCTTCAATTCAACAAGCAAGAAATGCACCTAAAAATCCCATGTAGCAGCAAAAGCTTCTTGACTGACACAGCTCTCAGAAAAGGAAGATTTTAAAAGTTCCTGCTGGACACAATCAAGAGCTCAGTGCGTCTGTGCCTTGGCTTGGGCTGTAGCAAGGGCTGTCTCAGTGCTGCCAAGCTTCAGCAGGGCTATAGATGATTCCAGCAGAGCTCACAGCTGGGATATCAACGTTTTCTGCTTTCCAGCTAAGAAGCAACTATTTAAAAACACTAAGTAGAGTCTTCAAAAGGAACAGAACAGACACCACACTTTCCTTGTATGCAGCAAATTGTGCACCCTTCTCAGTAGGAGAAGATGATGACAGTCATCTATTTCTGGGATACAATAATGTTTATTGGCAAAACATATTCTCATAAGCACAAAGATCATAGATAATTTCCCTTTTCCTATTTCCAAACCTGGCCTTTGACTAGCATTCTGTCCAAAAAATGGTCTTCTGGTTTTCTTTCTGATTCACAAATGTGCCTTTTCCTGTCTGCACCGCTTTCTGCTGAAATTCTGCCTGTTCTGTAAGGCACACACACATGTAAGTCCTGAGCTAATGAATTCCCAGTGTTAGTGTTTATGTTCAGCCAAGTCTTTGGCAGCCATTACCATTGTTTTAGGTCTGACTGAGCAGTGGGATATTTAATTGTTTGCTCATTTAGTCTGAAGAGACAGCAGCCAGCATAACCATAAAACCCAGTGAGAATTGGATGTGACCAGCTTGAAAAACAAAGATATATTTTCTGGATTTCACCCAACCTCCTGCAAAGCAATGCTTCAGCAGAGCTGTCAGAGAATGGCTGCTGTCTTCATAGAATCATAATCACAGGATGGTGAGGCTTGGAAGGGACCTCTGGAGGTCATCTAGTCCAACACCCCTGATAACACAGGTTCACCTAGATCAGGTGGCACAGAAATGTCTCCAGTGAAGGAGATTCCACAATCACTCTGGGCAGCCTGTTGCAGTGTTCTAGCACCCTCGAAGTAAATTTTTTCCTTAAGTTCAAGTGAAACTTTCTATAGAATAGAATTAACCAGGTTGGAAAAGACCTTCAAGATCATTAAGTCCAACCTATCACCCAGCACTATCTAATCAACTAAACCATGGCACCAAATGCCTCATCCAGCCTAAGTTGTAGTATGTAGCCTTTGCCCCTTACCCTGTGACTGGCTACCACTCAATAAAGCCCAGCCCCAGCCTCTGGACCTCCACCCTTTAGATACTGATCAAGCCTGAGAAGATTCCCTTCTCAGTCTGCTCTTCTCCAGACTGAAAAGCCCTGGGTCTCTCAACCTTTCCTCCTAAGAGAGATGATCCAGTCCTTTCAGCATCCTCATAGCCCTACACTGGACTCTCTCCAGTAGTTCCTTGTTACTCTTGAACTAACAAGCCCAGAACTGGACACGTGCTAAAGGGAAGACTTAACAAGTCTCTCATGAAGAGGACACAGATCCTCTGCACCACCTGCACAGACTGTTTAAAAACAAAACAAAACAAAACAAACCACACTTTGTATAAAAAAATAATTTAAAAAAAAATATTTTAAAGGATTAATATTCTGGCTGGGGTGATGAGCAAGGGAAGATGTTAAGCCAAGGACTGCCACCAGCAGCGAATGGCACATGAAACTCAACAGGAGGTAAACCCCTAATCTTATTTCCCCTTGCCAGTCCTGTGCCTCAGATTGCCCCTCCCTACATTTCTGAGGACCACCTTAAGATGTTGTTTAATGTTAGAAAAAACTCTGATGTTCCTGAAAGGAAGACAATGCCATTTATAACAGAAATTTGTTTACTTCTAGCACTTGCTAGTCATACATCAACAGGACTGTTTCCGCCACCGCAGTCACTCTCTAAAGATACTGTATAAGTGTTTCCACTAAATAAATGATTGGATGAAGGAGCAGAATTTGCATAATTATTTCATATCTATAATTTATACATTTCCAATACCCATTAATTCATAATTCACAACAGCATAATTCACAACTGCACTCATCTAGTATTTATATCTGCTACAAATAGCAGTGGCCTATTTTTGGCCAGCATTAGTAAAGAAATTAATAGGCTGGCTTTATGGTTATGTATTACCCGTTGGTCTTTAATCAGTAACTATGGGAGTCCCAATGGCCTGACATCAGTCTTTTGACAAGTGTAGCATCATACCTTTTTGGTCTGGAGCATAGATTTCAAGAAAGTTCAGCTTCCCATTTTTGCTGTATGCTATAATTTTGTTACAGACCTAAATGTCTGGAGAACTATTACCACCACACACTGGAAGAGCACCTGTTTGAGAGCTGGGAGATCTGCCTTTACAGGCAGCAGAGAGCAAGTCTCTTCTAAAGAGAACTCGGCAGCTGCTCTGAATTGTCCTTTGAGGAACTGCTGACTATGGAGGAAGGATAGCTACCCAAATACCTTAAGCTCACACCACTGATGCCTTTCCTCCCATGCTTTCTAACACCCATTTTAACATTTTGATACTAGAACATTTATTAAATTGGTAGCAGCCCTTACTGGAATATACACAAACAACTTGTTGATTCCTTTGGTCCAGCAGCATTTCTGTTTCAGTTGGCACCTCACTGTGGAACTATGTGGAGCAAACATGGGAAACAAAAGCTACAAAGGGCCCCCTGGGTTAGTGTCCTTTAGACACAGGGTGCAGAGCTGACTCTGTCTGCTTTGCAGTGCCTGGAGACTGTTACAGAAATTCAGCAGATTATTTCCAAGCATGATTACAAGGGTTGTATAATGTGGTTTAAACTGGTTGTATCCATGCTGCCTTGCTGTTGAGCCTGGGTTTGAGTCAACATCTACCTGCTGCTTTAGTTTCTCCACCTGACAAGCTTGCTGGCTTGCATCAGGGTGTTTGAACAATCAAGTAACTTTGTTTTAAATGAGATTTTGAGAACCAAGTACACAGCTTGAGATTACCACTTGAGTACCAGGGTCCAGCACCTATTGTCAGTACCCATAAAACCCAGTACGCGTAACAATGTCAAAGAAACAAAGAGTTATATTCTTTCAGCATCCTAAATGACATTTATCTTCCTTGCCATTTTTTAATTGCTCTTGAATCATCTTTAGTTAAGACAATGAGTAACTCAATGATGCAGCAGAAGCTACAGCTCAGAATTCATCTCTTTAGCCACCAAAAATAAAGTGTGATACCTTTGACTGATCTCTTGTCAAAACAGCTGCAGTTTAGAGCAGTATTTTCTTTCCCAGGACTTCAGCAAAATGATTGTTCTTCACTGATTGAGAAAAACACAGGTGATAGAGTGGTAAGGGTTCACCTCCATGTGGAAATGCTCTGGAAGAGGTATTCCTGAATAACTGTATCAGATGCAGAAATGAGAGCTGTAATTATTATTCCAGAATAATTATTTTTGCATGGCTGTTCTGCTCCAAGTCTCTGTGACAGCACACTGGTTTTGAATTAGCTCTGAGTACCGACTGCAGTCAGTCCAATAAAGCACTCCTATTCTGAAATAGGAGCATCCAGCAAGGATGTATGCCCAAATAATGTTCTGGAATAGATATTTCAGAGAACTTTCCAAGAACTGAGAAACCCTGAGGGCAGGCAATTTGAGGTCTTCCAGCAGCATTAGGGTGGCCAAGTCCCACATGGCCAAAGTCAAAACCACTATTGAATCTCTAGTGGAGTGGGGAGAGCTGCTGCTACCAGTCCTTTGTGGAACTCCTGGAGAGGGTTATTGCAGAGAAACAGATACTGTCCTTGAACACACATAGAATCTTAGAACCATAGAATGGTTTTAGTTGGACAAGACTTTAAGAATCATTGAGTCCAACCATCAACCCAACTCCACCACGGCCATCTCTCAGTTCACAGATCAGAGTATCTGTCACAGAATCACAGAATCACTAAGGTTGGAAGAGACCTCAAAGATCACCAAGTCCAACCCGTCACCACAGACCTCATGACTAAACCACGGCCGAATAGTCCCATGTCTGTCGGTCCTGCTAGTATATTTTAGCCTCACCTCCAGTCTCTCTCTATCTCATGTTTTGGCAGACCTGCAGTTATTATTACAGAAGTAGCTCCAATACACACTGAATATACTGAAACCAGACATTTTAATTTTTGCTTCTTGTTTGCCCTGTCATGCCTTACTATAAAGAACTCTTCTGCATCTTTTTTTTTTACAGGATCAACACTCAATATGGGGTTCTTCCCACTATTAACTTGAGAACTGTTTCTCTTAATGCTTTAGATTTTGTTATTTTCTTTTTTGAAAGAATGTTAAGGTCAGGGCTGCCCCAAACACACCTGTGAGGTGAGTCTTGAAAAAGAGGTAAGTTCTTAGAGAAAATGTGTGTGTTTGTTTTCCTATTCCTATTCTCTTTCCTCGCCTGCCATAAGGACCTGAAGAAAAATTGAAACAAAACTTTCATGTGAAACATTTTTCTTGGTCTCAACAATGAGATAATTCTTTGAGTTTTATTTACTGTATAAGGAATGTATAAATGAAGTGAAAACTATTTGCATATTCATTTGCCTAGCTTCTTCCATAGAAATACAAATTTTCCCCTCTATTGCATTGCAACCTATTTACATATACAATTATAGCTTTCCTTTTCTGCTTGTGAGTCAACAGCCATGCCTCACTTTGAGTGTTGCTGTTATTTTCCAGTTATTGCAGACATATGTTAACTAGTACATATGTAAGTGACTTTACATTCCTTATAGCTATGAATGCAATACAAAGAGTGCTTGTCATAATCCAAAAGAAAAATAGACCTATTTCTTAAAGTTTTTTTTGGTCTACACAATATCTATGATTTTGTTTCCTATCTACAAGAGACATAAGATGATCTTTGAGGTCTTTTCCAACCTTGGTGATACTGAAATACTGAAATACTGAAATAATTTCTGACGAACTTAATACATTGTGGGTTTGGTGAGTATGTAGATACTTCAGATGCTTCTTATCTTCCTGTATTTCTGTTGTTCTGGAAGATATTTCTGGGAAATTCTGTATTTCAACACATTTTCTTCTAGAAATTGTACATATTTTGCCTTAGTAGGAGTCACAGAACCACAGAATAGTGGGAGTTGGAAGGGACCTCTGCATCATCTAGTCTGACCTCCTTGCTAACACGCGTTCACCTACAGCAGGTTGCACAGGAATGTATTCAGGAGGGTTTTAAAGGTCTCCAGAGAAGGAGACTCCACAACCTCTCTGGGCAGCCTGTACCGGTGTTCCATCACCCTCAAAGTAAAGAAATTTCTCCTTAAGTTCAAGTGAAACTTCTTGTGTTCTAGTTTGTACTCTTTGTAACCCAGCACTACTGAAAAGAGCCCAGCCCTATCCTCTGGACCTCAACCCTTCAGCTACTGATCAGCATTAAGAAGACCCCCCCTCTCAGTCTGCTCTTTTCCAGGCTAAACAGGTCTCTCAACCTCTCCTCCTATGACACAGGCTCCAGTCCTCACAGCATCTTCATCTCTCTCCATTGGACTCTCTCCAGTATCTCCCTGTCTCTGGGCACAATACTTCACATGTGACCTCACCAGTGTAGAGTTGAGAAGGAGAATCTCCCTTTATCTGGTGGCCACACTCCTCTAAATGCATCCCAGGATATCACTGGCCTTCTTGGCCATGAAGGCACACTGCTGGCCCAGTGTCAAGTAGCCCCTTGCAATCTCTGAGCACAGGCAGCGGAACTGACCCAGGTGAATGGCTGGTGGCATATGATAAAGCTGAAGTGCTGCTCAGGTAGGTGGGCTGAGACAGGCCCCACAAAAACAAGTGGTTAGCTGCAGCCTGGCCCTGATCTCTTAGCAACCCTGTGGCACATGTTCCCATCAGGGCTTGACCAATGCCCCATCAAACAAAAAAACATCTCAGGAGCTGCTGAGCAAATCCCACCTAAACCTAGCTAAACATTTGGAGGCTGATGTGAAGTAACCAGGATTGTTTGCTGATGATATCAGTGAAAACTATCTGCAAAGCATGGTGGGAGAATGTGCTGAGGCAGCAGCTCCCTGAGGCAACAGCACTGAGGGTACCAACAGTGTTATCTGGGGCTCTCTGTGGTTATGTGTCACAAGCCAGATTAGGACAGTAATTAAGGAAAGAGGATATTAATACATGTTTTTCTGCTGTTGTTCGTTAGGTAGGTGAGTTCTTTGATTCACTTCTCCACACAGACATGAAAAAGGTTGGGCAGTCAAAGGAGGCAATGGAAGTCCCAGAAGTCATTGTGGATAATGGGAATGAAATATCAGGCAGAAATGCAAAATTAGAGATTGCTACAAAGCAGCTAGAGAACAAATGAGAAAACATTTTGCTGTTACAGAAATTCATGGTGTAGCTGTACCTTGATACATGCTCTTTTCCCAATTTATACAGGTACATTTCCTGGTCCAGGAGATGATGTGTGTCTCTGCGTTTCAGGGTGCTCCAAAACTCCCCTTCCCCCACCTCCATCAGCGGAGGATTGATGGGGAAGACAAAAGCATGACCTTGCCTTCCCCTCCCCCTGGGGGACAGGTGAAAGGCTCCATTCCTCCCGCCGAGAGCTGAAGTCCCTCAGGCGTATTCACCCGCGGGGGAAGCCCGCGCTGGGATTGAGAACTGTGATTGGCTGGGCCCTTCATGCCCAGGATATATTGGCACTGGACACATTGTCTAGGAAAGGCTTAAACAGAGTGCCCAGAAAGCGGTCTGCTCTCTCATTCGTGCTCCCGTTTTGGCACTCATTTTAGACTCGCTCTGGATTTGTGACAAAATTGGAGAGATCAGCACTCAAACCTGGCTTTTCCCCGGACCTGCCTACCTCGTGACCCTGCTCCCTGCCGGCTGCCGGAGCGACCCTGCCTGCCGTAACACTGCAGCTGTTGGCTGGAACAGGCCGGCAGTGTGGTTTCCCTTGCGCTCTCAGACAGTGCTGCTGCACAAGCCTTGCCTCGTGGCAGCTGTGTCTACGGACGCTTTGATTTTGGCGGGTCCTTTTTCCTTTGCCGCATTATCCACACACTGGATTATAAACTTGCAGTTCTGGAGCCTGCCACCGAAGAAAGCTGGGGACTATCTCCGAATTCCTGCTCCTTTCTCGCGAGTACAGCCAGCATTCTCATCGGCTTTCCCTAAGGTCCTGGCTTGCCTCCCTTTTGTAAGTGGGGTAAAGCTATTTTGTGGCTTAGCCTTTTCCAGTTTCTGAATTCTCTAAATTGTACTAAAGTTGCCCATAAGCATCCTGGCAGAATTCATGACCGAATAGAACCCGTAAATAAAATCTAACTAGTTTGTACATAATTTTGGGGAAAATAAAGATAACTATATTTTTATCATTCCCACCTTGTTAATTTAATCCCAATCAAAACACTCTGATGACAACATCTGACCGTGATCATGATGATGCCTTAGAAAGCAAGAATGGAAGACAAAGCATATGAGGGAACTATGATTCATTGCTTTGAAAGAGGCAAAAGTGATGCCAGGTTTGAGGGAATTCTTTAAACCCATAAATAGCATGGGTACAAGAATTAGGAAACATCAATTGAAATCATTAGGTGGTTTTGAAATTAAAACAAACAAAAACCCACCCTTTTTTTCTGCACAGGAAAATTGAAATGTGGACCTGTATTGATGCAGGATGTGAATGGCTGGGTTTTGTAAAGGTTTGATAGTTTCACTAAGCAGAAAGATTGCTGGAAGCCAAAGAGAAGGTGTACCTGAAGGAACACCACTCTATTGTAATACCTTTCCCCTGAGGAACAGCTGCCAGCTGTTGTCAGTCAGCAAAGGGGTAGAACTTTGGTCTGACTCAGTGCAGCTGCCATTATCTTTGTGATGAAAAACTGCTTTTCATCAGTGACTGCATGAATCTTTCCTGCAGAAAGGCTTCTTTAGATCTTGTCATGTTCTGTAATGGAGGATCACTACATGAGAAATAGGTGCTTCAGAATAATTTTAAAATAATAAATCATTTTTGTTTGAGGTGTCCACAGAAAGCCCAACTATATTAAAGATGGTAGGCAAAAACCCCCATATTTTTTCTTTAGTAAGTTTACCCAAAGTGGGCCCAGATAATTTTTATTAATAAAAAAAAAAAAGGGGGGGGGGGGGGAATTATCAGTGCCTACAGTACAAGCCATTCACTTCAAGTTTAGTAAAATAGAGTAGAGTAGAGTAGAGTAGAGTAGAGTAGAGTAGAGTAGAATAGAATAGAATAGAATAGAATAGAATAGAATAGAATAGAATAAACCGGGTTGGAAGAGACCTTCAAGATCATCGCGTCCAACCCATCAACCAATCCAACACCACCCAAACAACTAACCCATGGCACCAAGCACCCCATCAAGTCTCGTCCTGAAAACCACCAATGACGGCGACTCCACCACCTCCCCAGGCAGCCCATTCCAATGGGCAATCACTCTCTCTGTATAGAACTTCTTCCTAACATCCAACCTAAACCTCCCCTGGTGCAGCCTGAGACTGTGTCCTCTTGTTCTGGTACTGGCTACCTGGGAGAAGAGACCAACATCTGCCTGTCTACAACCTCCCTTCAGGGAGTTGTAGAGAGTGATAAGGTCACCCCTGAGTCTCCTCCTCTCCAGGCTAAGCAACCCCAGCTGCCTCAGTCTCTCCTCATAGGGCTTGTGTTCCAAACCCCTCACCAACTTTGTTGCCCTTCTCTGGACTCGTTCCAGCAAGTCAACATCCTTCCTAAACTGAGGGGCCCAGAACTGGACACAGTACTTGAGGTGCGGCCTAACCAGTGCAGTGTACAGGGGCAGAATGACCTCCCTGCTCCTGCTGGCCACACTGTTCTTGATGCAGGCCAGGATGCCATTAGAGCTCTTAGGAGGTCTTCTGCAAAGTTTATGCTTATATATCCTAATTCTCAGTCCCTCTACCTGATCCTGAGGGTGGCAGGTATTAGCGGGAGGGTGATGGTACACCAGCTAACAAAAACATAAACCTTCAAGCACCTCTTATGTTACCAAAATGTAGCACTCCTCCCCTTGCTGCTTTCTTCTCCATGGTCTGTTGCACTTTTCAGAGGGATTCCACCCCATATTTCACAGGCAGAACTAAGTGCTAATTTTGAAAAACACAAGCTGGTAGGGGTGGGGTTTCCCTTGCACTGAGTGCACTTACCAAAGCACTACTGTGATAGTGCAGAGATAACCATACAAACAATATAAACTTGATAAAGTGCATCTAAGTCTGTGTCTGTGGGTTGAAACATGGTCCAACTGCCTGAAAGTATAAACAGAACCAGCCATTGTGCTGGTTGTACTGATGTTTGCTTTTTCAGAAGAATAAAATGTTTTCTGCCAGTTAGCAAAGCACTTTTTTAATATATATGGTGGGGGAGTGGGAAAGAGTCATGTATATTGGATGGGCTGATTACTACTTCCTTTCAGACCAAAGAGAGGGCTTCAGTTCCTGGGGTTTGGAGCTCAGAGACCTTGACTATTTAAACCTCATAGAGCTGCCCTGTGAGGAAAAAGAGATCCCTTCCTAGACAGAATGGTGGTCAGGTCACTTTGGATCAAGAGAAATTGTTCTGTTGGTCTTGTCTACTCAGAGTGATCAATCCAAAAGCCCCTCGGCTCATGTGGGTATTGTTTCTCTCCACTGGATGAAATCTTTGTGGTTCTTCCCAGACAGGGAGAGCTTTTGATGATAGAGGGAGACTTCATGACCTCTTGTAGAACAGGAATGGAAATACAGATTTGCTTTTGTTTCTTTTCTTAAAAAAGCAAACACCTCTAGGCTTGCTATTTCCTATCCGGCACTAATTATCAGTATGCTCTGAATGTATATTTTTTTCTTTTCCTCTTCCTGCTGTAGAACCATACTTACTTCTCTGCACATTCCTACAGCTCTGGTTATGGTGTTCTCTGAAGGATAGCCTCTAGATCTTTATCTAAAAGTAAACAAAACAAAACAACAATAAACAACACTAAAAAAAAACACCAAACCCAGCAACTGAGAAAACCATTTTGCCTTGTGAAAAAAACCCTTGCATTTTCTTTTGTTCCTGGATACAACCAAACCTTTTGTACCAATGTAGGGAGCTCCTTCAGGCTTTAACATAATTCAAGTGCAAAGTACTACATACCTACACTGACATTTTAAGTAGCTTCAAATAATGAAACTACGAACATGCCTGGTTGGTTTGCATCACCAAATAAACTCACTTTGGAGATTTTCATCCCCTTTTTGTTTATGTTCAAAGGCATCAGAACTCCTGTGTTGGTTGTCAGGATGTCCTGTTCCTATGGGAACACCTGAGGTGTTGCATCGGAAATACCAGCATGACCTAAGCTGCCGCTGTTTCTCAATTGCCTACAAAAGGCTAAACCTGAGACAAGAAAACACTGTGATATTGTTAGTGTTGGCTAGGATTGCTGTTTTTAAGACTTAAACAATTATATAATCAAATTATACTGACAAAACCTTCAGCTTTTTGCAGTTTGGGACAACTAAACTCTACCAACAAACCCCACAAAACCAGAAAAAGGCTAAAACAAAGACCTGACAGCTGGTTGTTGTTCAGGTTAATTTGGTGATCCATTTGGTTTGGCTTGCTGTGGTATTCTAATCTACAGCAAAAGCATATAATTTCCTCATTGAGTAGGCAGGAAATTAACACTGTGATGTATTTTTACCACTGTTGATTCAGTTCTCTGTGTACAGAAAGACAATATGCTCACTTAGGTGGTGTCATCCACTTCAGCCATCAGCTATCAGGCACTAAACAGAAAGCAGAAAGTATTTCACTGGTTCTTTTGTTTTCCGTAGACAATTAAGACTTGAAAGGAAGGTCCAAACCTCAGATATATCTGTGAGGCAGAAGGCTATTTTCTGATTACTGGTATATAAATCTCAGGGATGTCTGTTCTGATCTTTGCACTAGATGGATGCCTCCTTTACATAAGACTTGATGAAAGCTAATTTGAGTGCTTCTGCTTGACCCAGTATGAATGTGTCCCTAAGCCCAGGCTGTCTCTGCAGTGGTTAAAAGAGTGGTATAGGATATTTTTAGGGCAAAAAATTCTCTACCTTGCATTAAAATCAATAAGCATCACTCTCTGTCATACTCTGGGAAGTGCCAACACAGATCTCATTGAACACCCACCTCATGCACTGTGGCTAAAGGTACCTTTCAGCTATTTGGCAGCAAAGCAAATGGAGTCACCACCTCTGCTCTGCTTCCAGCATTGCTCCACAGCCTCTGACAGCACATTGCTTTACATTCAACCACTTAAAACCATGTAAAAGGGCAGAAAGCACCCAGAAGTATGCATAAGGGAGGAAAAGGTTACTCCTACACTGCATTTCTTTCCACGAGCTTCAGTATTTACAGTGTACTAGCTCTGCTGACTACAGCACAACATTTTTACGTTGGCAGTTGGTATTTCTGCCAGAGTGTTGCCAACTGTTGATCTGAAAGAATGAGATTTAGGGCGTTATTTCACCACACAGAAAGGAAGAAACCTGTTTTCCTTATGGTTTTACTACTATTTATTGAAAGCTGTCCAATTGATTTTCCAGGATGTAGAAAAGCCTAACTGCTACTAATAGAGGATTTGGGTCAATTTTTGTTTGTTTGTTGGTTTGGTTTGGTTCAGATACTGAGAGGTTTCAGAGACTATCTTCAAAATGGATCTCTCAGGTCACTACAATCCATAGTGAAGTATCAGGCCAGTTCTTCCCTGGCATTGAGGGGCTGCAGTATCCCTGGCATCCTTTGAAGATGGTGGCATCTGGAATTTTTCAGCAGTTTAAAATTCTATCCTGTTTAGGTGTCTATGCATGGATTTAAAAAACAGAAACAAAACCAAAACCAAACAAACAAACAAACCCAAACATAGATTAATATCAAGATCTTCAGGCATTCAACATGCTTTCTTCCATTCTTTAAACCAGATTTTTTTAACTAATAAAGTTATTAATATTTTTATTAATCATTCCACCTATTGAATATTAATAACCTTCTTATGATCATAACACCTGGTGGGAAGAATGGGGGCTAATTACCTGTCCCCAGGTGAAGGGGAAGGCAATTTCGCACCTTGGAAGACAATTTGGTGCCTTTGTCTTTTCCCATTCAAAATTCTGCTGATGAATATGGGGGAAGAGGGGTTTGGAGCACACTGTAACACTCCAGACCCACTCCATCAGGTTCATGTCCTTCTGGTGTTATATCATGTCCTTAATACATGACCTCAGCAAAGCTCAGAGTAATAATGACTGCAATATTTGGTAGTTCTCAGTGTTACTCAGGAATCCAAAAGCAGTTCTGAAGCATTGAGTCAAGTAATGAATATAACCCACCTACTTATACTAGGAGGTAAGCCATTTTGCAAGTGAAAGAACTGGGATTTGGTGAGAGTCAGAACAAAAGCAAAATTTATCTAGAAATAAATGGCTACCGTAATAAATAAACAAACACTTCAATTTCATTCTCTGATGTCTATTTGACCTACTTTCTTCCCTTTTCCCAGTAGTAAGGGAAGTATTCTAGATTTGATTAGATTTAGATCTTTCTCTTGCTCAAGCTTTGTAAAGGAGCAGAAAAACGTGCTTTATAACATTGAGGATCTGATTGTGCTGCTTTTGTCTAGCTTTGATTTCACCTGCCCTTTTTGTTCAGGTCTCTTCTCCTTTCCACTCATTTTGCACTTATTCTTTGTCTCTGGAAGGCTACATCTTGATGTGCTGCCATATGTTCTCATACTCAGGTGCACATTGCAGGGAACCTGCTTTGCAGCTTACAGGTTTGGAGATGCTTTCTGTGGACACAGGAAGTGCAGGGAAGTTGAGCCTGGTGCACATTCTGGGATGAGCAGCTCAGTTCCACTACAAAATGTTTGAGCTCAGGAGCTCTGCTTCACAGATCCAGACCAGCATACCTTTAGAAAAGCCAGATTCCTCCTCCTTCCAGTATTTTCAAGGAGGGAAAAAAACCTTCAGACTAGTGAAGCAGTTTTATCACCAGAAAAAGGTAATTCTACTAATTAAGCTATTCCATAGGAAAAAAAATACACAGAAGAATGGCAAATCTGTGTGTGGCTCTTTAATGTGTGTTATTTTCTCTATAAGCCCATGCCATTGCATAACAAGATCAATGTTTAAGAAATACAGGACCACATGAAGCTCTGGGATCTACAAACTTGCCATTTTTTACCTTGTTCTGTTACACTGTAGTTGGATTTAACATTTTTAGCTCAGTGAGAAATGCTGGTCACTTTGTATGTCCTGTTCTACACCATTCACAGCAATTTTAAACTGAATATTAAATTTACTTTTCCACAGTTTTTTGCTTTCTGCAGCTTATGTTATAATGTTTATAACACTTGAACATGTTTTCTGTATGTTACTATGAGATAGGTTAAATTATTATCAGCCAAAATCTTTTCAGCAATGGCACACTTCAGTAAGAACTCACTAAACTTCTACGAAATTTTCCTCCACAGTATAACAGCTTCAAGCCACAACTTGCAAAGCCCTCTGAAAGACTCAGATGCTATGATGCAGCAGCCTTGTAACATCAGCATAGCCACTGGCAATGCTAAGTTATACACTTTACATTTCTGCACAATAGCTTAAAATAGCTTATGAAGAGCAGCTGAGGGAACTGGAGTTGTTTAGTCTGGAGAAATGGAGGCTGAGGGGAGACCCTCTCCCTCTCTGCAACTCCCTGAATGTAGGTTGGCGCCAGGTGTCAGTCTGTTCTTCCAAGCAGCAAGTGATAGGACAAGAGGAAACAGCCTGAACTTGTGCCAGGGAGGTTTAGATTGGATATTAGTGAAAAAGTTCTTCACTGAAAGGATTGTCAAGCATTGGCACAGGCTGCCCAGGGAAGTGGTTGAGTCACCGTTCCTGGAGGTGATTTAAATAACTCCCTGGAGTTATTTAAGACATGTTGATGTTGTGCTGAGGGTGATGGACTTGGCAGTGTAAGGTTAAGAGTTGGACTTTATGGTCTTAAAATTGGACCCTATTATCAAGCTGTTTTCTACTGCTGATCTAACTAATGTTGCTTCAGGAGCAATGTCTGCCTGCTGAGAAAGGCCAGTGTACCTGGAGAAGTGTAATCTTGCTGCAATAATGAGGAACTCCCCTAAACAGACATGACCTCATGTGGACTGTGGGACCACAAGGAGCCAACATTCCTTTAGATTACATTGCATTTCTAGAGTGTAATTCTTCATAATATGCATCTCTAGTAAGCCTGTGTTGGAGTAACCTGCTAGAAAGGCAGCTACCTCACCAATATGGGCTGGGTAAGGACTCTCCACCATCTAAGTGACTCTCCAGCTGTGTTTGCACAGTTTAGACATGGTGCTTCCTCAGACTGTGAAATATTCTTAACTTCTCCTGTGTTAAGAGGCCAGACAATGACCCCAAAATAATAAAAAAGCCCAAATATCTTTTGGCATGAGGTCTGTGTGAGTCATTCTCTGGCTCACATCACACACTATAACCTCTGCTTGGGACTGTACTAAAAGGCAAAAACTAGGCTTTATTCATGGCATATTAATTTTTCCACAGACCCTCAGGAGAAACACCAGTGACTTTTTTCATAGAGAGGGGTCAGCACTAGGAAGGGTATTTTTATTGACTAGATCTATTGATTCATATGCTAGTGTAATTCACTTGTGTACTCAGACATTTCCCTGAAGGCTTGTTTAATGGAGAAAATCTCTGCATGTACGTATGACAAGCAGATTTTCTTTGGACTATAATGTAATTAAGTTGAGAATTCTTGTTTTGTTTGCCTAGTTACTATTAGACCTATTGTCAGTGATAATATAATGGCCAAGATTTCAAAAATGACACAGTAAAATTATACTTCCAGATGTCTGCAGAGCACAAGGCTCAAGCCATTAAAGAAAAATACATAGCACATTATATATTCAAGTACATACTCCCTAAAAGGTTCTCATTCTGTCTTGCAGTGGTGGTGAAGACAGAGGCAGAACCAGATAGCATCACCCTTGCTGCATTTGTGCAGATTGTGGACCAGACAATCAAAACGTATTTGAGGGACCTTAGCAGAAATAAGATGGTTTCCTTCTTAACACTAGGCCGCAAAGGAGGTGAGGCGAGTGTCAGCCTCCCATATCCCCTCAAATGCATCCTGCTCAATGCACTGATGCCACAGTACAGGAAACTTGCAGGGAGTTTTCTGCTTAGTTTAAACAGTGCTGAAATACAGCCTTTCTGGATTGCAACCTAGAATTTAGCTGGACGATAGGTTCCCAGCTCCCCATCTAAGTTAATGGGATGTGCTGCCTCCCCACTGAAATGACCTCACTGCTGGAGTTTCATCAGTTTACACAAGAAAGATGTGGTGCAGGGCTGCATTAAGATGCCAAGCCTTTCTTTGCGAAGAAAATAAAAGAGGACCATTAAAATCTGTCATGTTTAAATTGATTAATTTGGTGGCTTGATAGCTCAATGATCTTTGACCACCTGAAATAGTTCAATCTTTGCCTTTAAAGGCAGTGGCAAACTGATCAACTGCAGGTTCCTGTGCTGCTGAATTCATCCAGAAACCTTGCACAGGATGACTAAACCAGAAGTTATTTGCTTTGAAATTGAAAGAAAACTTTACTTACTAGGGATTCTGAAGAGCAAAGTGCAGAATGACTGACCTTATATACACACATAATGGCTGCTTACCTTCAGGATCAAGAAGTCAATTACCAAATCTAACATGAAGATTTAAAAACAATTCTGTAGAAGCAGGATTATGAGATTGAATCATTGTGCAACACAACAGGCAACAAGGAAATATTTGCAATGACATTTGTAAATCTAAACATCTGTCCTCATAGGAACCATAAGCTTACAAGATTTGATACTGATCTTCACCTTTTCTGAAGAATATGAATTTCTCAGTTGCAAGGAAATGATAGGCTTGGGTTTTTTATTATTTTTGTTCCTAGCAATAGATGTAAGTTCCTGACCATGCTAGATAAGAAATTGTTGTGATATTAAAAGCAAAAGGATTTATGCAAAGTACATACTGACACTACTAGAGCCAGGAGGAGGA
Organism: Dryobates pubescens; assembly: GCF_014839835.1. NCBI lineage: Eukaryota > Metazoa > Chordata > Aves > Piciformes > Picidae > Dryobates > Dryobates pubescens. Next base: position 38,413,803 of record NC_071614.1, read on the forward strand.
TACAGTGGAATTTCAAAGAACCTAATGATGTACAGTATGACTGCAATATATGATCATGTAAACTCATCAACAGTAGATGAACTAAAGGAAGAGAAAGTTATGAAAAAAATATTAAATTACATTATTAAACCTAAATAAAAAACATGCAAATTTAAGTTACAACATTCTTATGAGAAAGAAGTACTGGTATGCAAATTTACCCACAGAAGCTAAACTCTTCTAATTGAAGCCTTTGCTAAAATCTCTGAACTCTCTAAATCAAAGTAAGCTTCTTAAAGCATAAGCAAATTCTCAGCCAGTATAAATCTCTTCAGCTTTAGCTTCAACTGAATTCCTAAATTGGAATAAACTCCTTGTGGCTGAGGCAATCTTTATATTCCTTTACTCCCAAACATAAGGGAAATAGGCTATGTTACTTGACCTACATCGAGCATAACACACAAAAAAACACTATAAGCTTTTGGAAAGTGACTATCTCATCTGCGGACTTGTCTGTTTTACAGTGGACTTGTCTGTCAAATATGACTAAACATGTTACTAGAGAACATCTGGGGGAAAATTGGAGCTAAAAATTAAAAGTGCTGTTAAAAATAAAGTGGCAGACCTAGACTATTGTAGATTTATGGCTCACTGAAGATACGCTAAGAAAATTTTAAGGCATCAAGCTACCAGTTTCCTTGGTGATCCACACTGGATTTACATGCTAGTGCACTGAGAACAGCAGTAAGATGCAACCTGATGATTTTGGAAGCACTTGGTATTTGAGATCCAGTTTTGGAATAAAATACTGTGAAGACTGTTGTCAGTGAAGGTGAGGTTAGAGATAGTCAAATCAGCAAAGACCCAGAGACATGAAGTGCTGTCCATGTTTGCAAAGTTTAGATTACCTACACGGTTGGATAAAGTATGCCTACAGCACTAGACAGAAAACCTAAACCTTCCCAGAAGGCTCAACCAACACTTTCAGAGGCTGGAGCTCCAGTTTTGGAGCTCAGATTCTTATGAAGTGAAAGGTGTTTCAGTGTTTGGACCGGCTTTTACAAATTTTTTTTGACAGCTGGAGAGGTGTTTGAGATGTTCTAATACTCTGAATGTGACCAAACCAGAATTTAAGAACTTGGTCCAACACCCACTAAAATCTACATCCCTCATTTCAAGCTTTCATTCACAAACATTTTAGGTATGTCTCTGCCAGAAGAAACAGGACAAATGCAAGGTCTTATTTCATGTTACATACACGGTGTTACTGCTATGATTAAGAGAGAACAGAGAGGGGGGGAAAAAATCACTGCTTTAACTATGTCTTGAACCGACTGAAGCAAATGTGTCTCTTGTGAAATTTAACTGGATACCAAAATCATTTCAAGTATCAATCTCAAATGCACAACAGAGTATAAAACTTCTTGGGTGGATCATTAGTGGGTTTATTAACAGATTAGGAAGCCTCAAAGTACAAATATCTCTATCTAGCCATAGAGAAAAAGTCTTACAAAAAGCTAATTAGCTAAAACACCTGGTTAGATTGCATTGATATTCCTACACTGTACAATGCAGGGTTTTTTTCCCTTCTGTATTCAGTTATTTTGAATTAAAATATGCCTCTGCTGAAGTCTGTGAAAACTTTTATAAACCATGTTAACAAGGCTAAGATTTCAGCAAGTTGGTCTAAGCATATAAATAAAAAGCAGCTCAATCTTACGTCATTAGCCTGTGCATGAGAACATCATTTTTTTGATGTTAAAGAAACTTAATAGGAATGGCAAATAGACTAGGCAAATTTAGGTAAATGCCACTGACTCCTGCATATTTGATTAGAAAACTAATTAATAATCAAAACTGAGTAATGACTTCTGTAGAAATATTTATAGCTCTCTTCCTTACTCTTTCATTATCCAAGGCTTCAGCAGTTTCCCGTATTTGTATGTCACACCAGCCTTGATTATGTAGGAACATTCAGGAAAAACATCAGAATTAACTAACTACAGGTGTGACTTTGAAGTGTATTAATAAAACTCCCTTTAATCTTGTGTGGACATTGAATTAAAGCACTTCAAATTTAATTTTGCATCCTTTACTTCAGAAGCAAAGTAAACGAAGTGAAATCAAGGCGAATTCAATAGTAAGACTATACATATGAGGAGGAAATACAATTTAATGTACTTTGTGAAGATCTCCAAACATGGTAAGCAAAACTCTTAACTGCAAAATGCCTTATTTTGAAGAAGAGATTCATATGCAGGTTTAGTGAGGTGATAATAGCTTGCTTTAAAATGATTCTGAATTTTCAACTTCCATGAATAAAAAGTGTTATGCTACAGAATTTTATGGAAAACATATAGTTATAATTTCATGAGCCATAACTCTAACTCCATCTGTCACACAGCTGGCTCAGTTTTGTTGCTTAGGTAGTATATTGTTATTTTTTTCTCAATTCCCTTCACAATTTTAATTCCTCAGTGCAATTGATTGCATTCTTTTACTTAGCTAAATCTCTGTGTTTCAATAGTATGCTTCTATAGCATGTATAATTCTCTACTTCTGTTAATTTGAAACCAAGCATATTTCCCAGATTCTGGATTTATATTCCACTGGGATTCTTATATTTGCAGATTATAAACTGATGAATGTTTAAAGGGGCATGAGATCTTGTGTTTGTACCTTATCATTACAGTAAGACTTGCGATGCTTAGTAGTTTGGGCTAGATCTTTATTCATTGCCAGCAATAGAAAGCTAAATTGCTGTAAATTCTGTCATCCTCAGAAAGTATTTTCCAGAGCAAATGCTGAGCAGGGCTGCTCAGATGGGTACAGGGCTGCCCTGTGGCAATATACAGGATAGCAGGAATCTATCTGATTTCTGCAAGTTCCCTCAAACGGGTTTTGGTTGTCTGTCCTGCAGTAAGTCTTTCACAGAAGGTGGCATTGTTCCATCAAAAGGACTATGACTACATTTTTTTTCAGCAACCTTGTCCCATATTATCTTTCCCATTATGCTGGTAAGATTTCTAACTTTCCTTCTGTTGCTTAAAAGAAAACTGATCTCTGTGGGTTTTTTAATTAAATTTAAAAGGGAAAAAAAAAAAAAGGAAATACTTTTCATGCATCACTGTAAAACAGTTGAATCCATAGTGAAAACTCAAGTAAGAAAAGACCATCAGCTTTTATTACAATCAAATATACTGATATTTGACTTTAGAATAGGAAACAGATGCTGTAAGGATAAGCCAGGGAAAATATAGAATCACAGAATCATAGAATCAATAAGGTTGGAAAAGACCTTAAAGATCATGAAGTCCAACCTATCACCCAACACCTCATGACTAACTAAACCATGGCTTCAAGTGCCACATCCAATCCCCTCTTGAACACCTCCAGGGACTGTGACTCCACCACATAGAATACATATAGAATACATAGAATAAACCAGGTTGGAAGAGACCTTCAAGATCATCGCGTCCAACCCATCAACCAATCCAACTCCGCCCAATCAACTAACCCACAGCACCAAGCACCCTGTCAAGTCTTCTCCTAAAAACCTCCAGTGATGGCGACTCCACCACCTCCCCAGGTAGCCCATTCCAATGTGCAATCACTCTTTCTGTATAGAACTTTTTTCTAACATCCAGCCTGTATCTCCCCTGGCGCAGCCTGAGACTGTGTCCTCTTGTTCTGGTACTGCTTACCACCTCCCTGGGCAGGACATTCCAATGGCCAACAACTCTTTCTGTGAAGAACTTTCTCCTTACCTCAAGCCTGAACTTCCCCTGGTGCAGCTTGAGACTGTGTCCTCTTGTTCTGGTGCTGGTTGCCTGGGAGAAGAGACCAACCCCCAACTGTGTACAACCTCCCTTCACCCTGAACTTGCTTTGTGCCTTGTTTCTTTTCTTAAACACCATTATCAGAGACAGGATCCTGGGGCAAATGGACTTTTGGTGTGAATCAGCCATACTAAAGGAAGTATCCCTTAACTGTTCCAGAAGGATTTTTGTCTTTTAGCAATATTGCTTCTCATTCCTTCTGTTTACGCCTCCTCTGTTTTCCTCATAAATGTAGCTATTCCTACAATTGGACCATAAATAGCCTTATGCACTCCCTTCTCTCTGGAGTGAGAAGATTCATATTCCTTCTTTCTCTCCAGACAGAGGTATGGTATTTAAGTGTCTTCTCAATTTATGTGAGGCAATGTCTGCAATGTCTGCCTGCCTGCAGTCTGAGCTAGCAGTGGGAAAAATAAGAAGTATTTCTCAAATATGAAGCTTTCATATCTCAGTGATGCTATTGCAATAGAAATCAGAACTGCAAGGCAACCATTTCTCTGAGGAAACAGAGCACTGTGCAACTGGAAGACTTAGGAAAAAGATAAATGAGGTCTATCCTCCTGTTCTGCTGTACACTGGGTAAAAACTTCTGTGGCTTTGGGGAGGTTGTATCACTCAGATGAGAATCATTGGAGGTTTTGATCTCCTAAAAAATGTATGTGTAGGTGTACCATCCATAACTACCTGTTGGCATTTCTGCAATGATACTTGCCAGTGCAGATGTGCTATTGGAAAAGAAAGTGGGCTAGTGGGTAAACAGCAAGAATGCAAAGTCAAGAAATTACTGCTTGCTTAGTAATGGATTTGACAAAGCTTGCTAGAAAAATCTGTGTATTTTGGCTGCCAGCACATATAGTGCTCTATTACTAATCATGATCTGTTGTTTTATTCCAGTAATAGCAAACTTTGAAAAAAAAAAAGGCAAAAAAGATAAGGTGCATTTTCCAGCTATGAAGATACAATTTGAGAAATAAGTTGTCAGGATTAATTCACCAATATATTAGTGAGTACTTTCAGATCATTGCACTGAAGCTACACTATAAAGTAAGCATGTAATTTGTTTTCTCACATCTGAAGGCCATTATTAATATAGCAAATAAGGTACATTTTCAATGTCAGGAAAGAGTGCAAGTTACAAATAAACAAAACTCTGTCTTAAATCACACATGACATATATAAAAAGCAGATTTTCTCACTGCTGAACAGTATTTAAGTCTTTCCTAGACTGAAAAATATTTATTCTTCCAAGACATTTTCATTAATAATCACTTGAGACGCTTGTAATACAATGGGCAGTAAACAAGTATCGGTCTCCTCCTGGTCATGGGCAAAGTGTTTTTTCATGCCACCAGGAGAAGCAAACTCAATGGAGAGGACCTTGCCAACTGCATCACCTGTTTATATTCCCTCATCTTCTTGTCGAAGAAGAAAGCATTTGTGGACAGCACCCATTGCTCCCATGGGCACATTCCAGGAGCAATGAATGGTCCTGGGGGGCAGCCCTTCTCTAGTGCTACTCAAATCTGGTTTTGAGTCTGTGACACTCACACACCTTCCTTTTAATCTTTCTGGTCCCCTGGAATTGTTTTTTGTTCTCCTTGTATTTCTTTTCTCCCCCAGCCCATTCTCTGGTCAGAAGGCTTGAAGGTTATGGTTGGGCTAGCACCTGGCTCTAAAAGGGAGAATGACAGCTAACATGGTTTAAGCAGGACTTAATTAAAACTTCTTAGCTGCTTCCTGCATGGTCTAGTGAGAGCTTACATGCTTACTGCATCACTGAGAAATACTTGCAGAATAATTGGCCCCAGGAGAGTCATATGCCAGTGCCTTGGGAGTCTTCCTCTACATTAAGTATTTTCCTTTGTTATCTTTCCACTGCTGATGTCAACCACCAGAAGAAGCATTGAACCAGAATACTTCTGGAGTATTTTTCTTTGTCAATCATTTTCTTCTGTCTGCCTTTTCAGAGACCTTTTTGTGGGTTTTTTTGTTGTTTGTTTGTTGTTTTTTTTTTAACTGGCCTCACAATGCTCTGAAAAAAGAAGAGAATGTGGATGTGAGTTTTGCACTCTTCAGGATCTTTGCACTCTAAATCTGAACCAAAACTGTAGGTAAGAATTTGGTCTCCATGTAAAACTGAGGCCATCTCTGCTATAACCTGGCATATCCTCACAGTGCAGAGATGTCATTCACGGCCAGAGCAGCTGCACTGGTAGATAGCTGTGTGTAGACAAATCAGTTCACTTCCATCCCACCCCCTTCCCCAATACACTGTTTTCCTCAGACAACACTGGAACAGCAAAAGAAAAGGCCCCATCTGCAGTGAAAGTGCTTTGCCTGTTTGGAGCACTGGTGTATCTATGAAAATATTTCAAGCTGAGATCGCCAGTTCACCAGGCAGAAAAGGTGTGGATCTGCAACCAAATTTTTGCTGTTGACTTCAATAAAATGCTGGGGAGATTTCGCTAAGTTAAACTCTTTACTGTTTTTGTGTGAGTTTGGGTAATCTCTCTCATGAGCACTGTACCTGGGGTTTCAACACTCAGAAGTTGGCCTTACAACTTTTAATTTTCACTAGATTTCATTAAAAATTGTTTCTGACCAGCATAATACAAAATACAGCATTCCTCACAAAATGGAGAATTTGACCTGCTTCAGGTTATGACATTTTCTTCCTGCAGACAATGACATTTTAGTGTTTGCAATCTTCTGAGTGCACTTCTATCCAATGTACATAATATTGCAGAAAGCAGCACCGTTTCAGGTAATTTGATTGTAACTCTTTTGTACCTAGGAAGAACTTTGAAAAATACTTATGGAAACAAAAAGGAAGGTAAGACCAGTGTGGTGAGGTAGGCTTTATCTAATATTCTGTTTCCAGTAGAGGTCACTGCCAATTTGATTTACATTGCAGCAAGAAATCCCGTAGAAAACATAATAGAATATATTCTTATAAAGCATATTCTTATATGCATGGCTAGCTTCTGAAAATGAGCATATTCCCTGAAATCTGAGCCTTATACAACATATTAGCAGTTCTGGTTTACTTGTGTTACCTGAACTTCTTATCCTCATAAACTGCCTGTTTTTTGACTCCTGCTTCAATGACATTCTTTGGAAATGAGTTTACATAGTGTGCAACTGCACAGATGAAAAATATCTATCTCCTTTTTGGTTATAAATGCATTATCTTTCAACTAAATTGATGCTTCCTTGTTTATATCTGATGAGAAAAGGCAATTCTATTAGGTCTACCTGCCTTTCCAGTCTTTTTCTATGTACATTTATTCTGTTTCCTCTTATTTGCTTCTGCTTTAAAGCACTGTATTAATCTATCTTCATAGGAGTATTTTTCCATGTCTTTGTCATCAGTTCTGGCTTCCTTCTAGTCTTCTGCTATGTCATCCCTGGGGACATAAAATCTCTATAATAAATCATAATGACAGACAATACATTAATTTAGCTTGCATTCGCACGCACTAAATCTGCTCCCTCTAAGACTCTTGGTATTTCTTGAACTGACTTCCAGTTGATTCAACCAGCTGTCTTTTTTTTTTTTTTTTTTTTAAATAAGTGTATTTTCCAGAAGTCTTTTACTTTCCTCTCACACACATTCTCTCTGGACAAAGGGCCACACTGAATAAGTTATATATCAAGCCACAAACAGCTTTCCTATACATGTCAGCATTTAAAATCAAATTGAATTTGTTATGAATAAGAATGGAGTTTGGCTAGAGACAAAAGATTTCCCTTTCCCTGAAGTGTTAGACTTTGTTATTTGTAAGGCTTAAAGTCATGTAAGAGCTTAGAGAACTGGAAGAAGCTAGATTAGGTTAAGAAGGAATTCTTCACTGTAAGGGTGGTGAGGCACTGAAACAAGTTGCCTAGAGAAGCTGTGAAGTCTCCAATCCTGCGAGTTTTCAAAGACAGCTTGGATGAGGCCTTGAGCAACCTGGTCTAGTAGGAGATGTCCCTGCCCATGGCAGGGGTTTGAAACTAAATGATCTTTATAGCCTCTTCCAACCCAAACCATTCTATTCTAAAACAAGGTTAGAACACTTTGGAGTGTTTTCTGGCTCCTAGAACTGTTAAATTTTACAATTTGCTTTAAGGAATTACACTTATGTTCCAAAAAAGCAAAATGCAACTTTCTTCAAAGTGCTCTAGAACAGCTTTTCTGTTATGCATGTGTACAGAGTGAAATAGAAGTATTTTATTCGAATGAGTTAGCATGCTGTGATGACTTGCAGAACGTGCAAGTCATAAAGATTGCATATCACATCCCACAAAATGTATTCTCTCACACATATGTTTTACCTTAAAGCATTGCTAGGGAACTGCTAGGAAATATGGGGGAAAATGTCAAAAACAAAATCTTGCTGTCTCTGGATTCTGTTATGGCTAGTTGCTGAACCTTCCTCTCCTGCAGTATGAAAGATGCTAGCCCTACCATAGCTTAATTCCATGAACTTTGGTATGGTTACAGATAAGATGCCTACAACAGACATTTAAGAAAGCTAAGATGAAAAAGCCAAAACCACACTGTGTATTTCTCTCCAGAATAACTAAGATTAGACACCTAGGCATTTAAAATTTCATGAGATGAATTCTAACCTAGGACTCTGGCACTATCAGCTTCCAGAAAGTGAAACCCACTTGCTTCTCAATGGGGGTAAGAATCTAGGAAAGGATATAGAGATACTCCAGTGCCTGTGCTATGTTCTGGGACACTGCCATAAGGGTAATTTTCACCATAAAATAGCTAAGAATGGGCCATAACAAGAAGAGAAGGTTGTCTCTCTAACACTCTTAGTGCATGCCTAACACTGCTGGGAAGTGGTGTACCTCATCTTGCTAGCAATGTTCTTCAACAGCTTGGTTAAACACTGACAAGTGCAGCTGAGAAGGTTGCCAGTGGTGGCGCCAGTGGTGAAGCCAGTGTTGTATGTGTGGTCTCCAATGCAAACTGGTTCATTGTCCCTGAGCTTCCTTTTACTTCTTGCTCAGAGCACCAACACACAGCTATGTTCATCTCTGCACAGCTGACAAGGTTAGTCTGCCAAGCAAAGGGTGACAGACCCCTCACATAAGATATTGATTGTGCAACAGTTGAGTAAGAGATGCCATGAATAGTAACAAAGACTTCAAAGGCAAACTCCAAGAGCTATCAGGATAGAGGCAGTACGTGAAACCACTGTGCGTACCTGAGAGTTTGGCAATATCCAAAGGGCCTGCAGCCTGAAGTCACTGAAGTTCACTAAAGTGTCATGCAGGGGATCATCTCTTTACTGCTCTTTCCTACTTTTGCTTTCTTTCTCCTGAGAGCCTGGTTTAGCCTGCCAGAAGAACTAGGTGAGAGCTTGCAGTAAAAGAGCAAAGGAGAAACAACTTTTTCAGTTGTGTATGTTTTGACAGGTCATGAAGTGGCTGCTGTAACCATGTTGTTTGGCTTTGTTTTCATATCAGCACAGTGGTCCATGGGATCCAGAGACAGAGGTTGCACTTCCGGTTACTTCTCTCTTCTTTCCTTGCTCTGTTTGAGTGTGTCCCTGAAGGGAGATGAGATCAGCATTCAGAAGAAAAATCATCAGTTTTTCCACATAATGATATTTATAAAGCAATTTTTAACATTTTTAATACCATGCATGAGGCTTCTCAAGCATGATTTCAGAGTCTTCCCCAGCATACAACTTAGGGAAACATGACAATAAAGTTGTTTGGAGGAAGAAACTTTTTATTGTTTTTTATTCTTTTTCATCCTAGGCAGTTCTAGTCTGTGGATGTCAGGTTCTGAGTCTGATAAAATCTTTTGATTAGATGCATATAATTACTTTTAAAAGGAAGTAATATTTTTGTAAGCACAAAGTCTGTAGAACAGATCAACAGGAAACAATATTCCTTTTAGAAGACATAGTGCTCAACCACATCTTGGGTCTTGAAGACAAATGGAAAATCTTGACTGAAATTCTTGCCTCCTGAAGTCAACTGGACTGATTTTCAGTGACAAAAGTAAAGCCAGGATTTCACACTGAAGTCCAAAATGCTAAGAGGAAACCTATGGATGAAAATGTTAAAAGTTAGTAAAACTAAAAAAATACCACAGGTATATATTTAATTTTATTTGTGTGCATTGGGAATGCTGTGTGAATTTTGTCATGAGACCAAAACTGAGCAGAATCATAAATATTTGCAGGTTTTAAATCTAATAGTAGAGCTTGTGTTTCAGATAACTGCAAGGAAAACAGCATAAGGAAGACATTGGCTTAAAATAGTAGGGTCACATGGTGACTAATAATTTATTTGATCTTTTCAAGAGTCTAAATACAGAACTCAAGTCAAATGAAACAGTAATTTACTACTTAGTTATTCAAACACACATCAGCATATATTAGAAACATTCAGGCCTACCTATTGACTATTTTTATTTATAAATTTGAAGGAGAGGCTAGAGTGAGAGGTTTAAACCTAGTTCATAAATTGACCTGGCCTTCTAGAGGAAGTTGATGGTCTGTCTTTAATAACTGAGAATATGTTTTGTCTCCTACCCTCTTGAGATTTGGTTAATATTGGCACAAGATGTGAAAGGGAATTCTGTGCTTCGCTTTTTAGCAGTTTTTAGTCTTGCAAGAGAAGGAATTGAAAGCGAGATAATGAAGATTTCTAATTTTTTTTTTTGTAGAACTAAAGGCTCTTCCAGTTCTCCAAAGACTTGTGCAGTTGCTTTATGCACATCACTATCATTCTGCAAAGTTTGTTTTCAAGACAGAGGGCTAAAATGGCACTGGTGTAAATTCAGTGATTTCAGGTTCAAGTGAAGTGAACGTGTCTTTTGTGCAGTTAGGTAAACAAATTACACTTGCCTACAGGACACTCCTAGATCATTACAAAAATCTTTAAATCAGTATGAAAGTGATGTTAAAACCATGATGCTGCTGAAGTTGGGTGTTATGAATATTTTTAGGGAGGAAAAGTAGTGTTTTTTTCGTTGATTTGTGCATCTTGATTCTGGGGGTGCTCATGCAGCACTGACAGGGAGTTAAAGCAACTTCTTTTACACATAGGCAGCACATGGAACAACCAGCCCATACTGCCCCTCGTGAGAGCCAGGGCTCTAGCCCTGGGGTGATCCTTTTCCAGCCAAGCAGGTAGGAGCACACTACAGCTGAAAACATCCTCAGCAGAGCACAGCTGCTGTGTAATTGCTGCTGCCTGGCCTCTGAAGAAATCAGGTAGTCAAAGCATGACTTGCTCGTCTTTCATGAAGAGATCTTTGAGGGTTATGGCCTTTCACTACAGAAATCATCATAATCTTAAGCAAGCAGAATTTAAAAAAAAAAAAAAAAAAAAAAAAAAAGAGCTTTTTAGAATACTTTCATGGTTCTTTGGACAGCTGACCCTAACTCACAGTGCAAAAGAATGGATGAGTGCCTTTGTGGGGATTTTCGTGGCAAAGTGTGCTAGCAAGTGTTTGCAAACAAGCAGTGTCCTCTGCTTTGCCCTGGTGAGACCACATCTAGAATACTGTCCCCAGCTCTGGGCTCCCCAGTACAAGGAGGACAAGGAGCTACTGGATAGAGTGCAGTGGAGAGCCACCAAGTTGATGATGAGACTGGAACATCTGAGGAAAGTCTGAGAGAGTTGGGACTCTTTAGCTTGGAGGAGACTGAGGGAGGATCTCATGAATGCTTATCAACAAGTATTAAAGGGCAGCTGTCAGGAGGATGGAGCTGCACGAGGGGAGATTTAGGCTGGATGTTAGTAAGTATTACTTCACTGAAAGGGTTGTCAAACATTGTAATTTTCTGCCCAGAGTAATGGTGGAGTCACCATCCCTGGGGGTGTTCAAGCCAAGTGTAGGTCAAAAGTTGGACTGGATGATCTTTGTGGTCTCTTCCAATTAGATATATTCTATGACTCTTCTCAGTGGTGTCCAGTGTCAGGACAAGGTGCAATGCACACAAACTGGAACACAGAAGGTTCCACATAAAGAAAAAAATCTGCCCTTTGAGGGTAGCAGAGCCCTGGACCAGGCTGCCCAGAGAAATTGCGGAGTCTCCTTCTTTGGGGGGGCATTCAAAACCCACCTGGCCATTTTCGTGTGTAATTGATTCTAGGCAATCCTGATCTAGCAGGTGGGTAGAATTAGAGGTGCATTCAAACCCCTAACATTGTGTCATTCTGTGATTCTGTGACTCCACCATAAATTGCCATATGCTGCCCAGACACACATTTGGAGGCCAAAACTGACCGGTCAGCGCCATCTGCGCCCCCCACAACACGCGTCGGCCTCTCTTCTGAAGGACCTTGGCCCTGACCCTGCATCCCCCTCCTATGCCAGCGGGAGGCTGCGAGGGAGCTTCCTCCGCCGGGGGAAGCTGGAGGTGCTCCGGGGCGGCCGTGCGGGACGCCGGACCCTCGCTGCGCGGGCCCAGCGCTGTCACAGCGCGGCGGCCGCGCTGGTTGCCGCGGTAACGGAAGAGCATACACACACACACACACACACACCGCCCCACAGCCCCTGCCAACATGGCAGCAGCAGCGGGTCCGGCGGGGAGAGGCGGCAGGTGAGGAGCGATACAGTGGACACGCGTTCGCCTCTGTTCCCTGCCCCTCTTGCTGCAGCCGCCGCCGCCACCACCACCATCCTCACAGCCGACTCCCCTCAGTGGCCAGGCGGGGCGGCGGAGCCAGGACAGCGACTCAGCGAACCACGGCCGCCAGCAGGCCGGCGGGCGAGGCGGTCGTGGGGGGCGGGCTCCCGGCACCGCCAAGCAGCGCTCCTCCTTCCCCTTCCTCCCTCCCTTCCCCGGGAGCCCCCGGCGGGGTGACAGCCCTGCCGAGCCGTGCCTAGCCCAGCAGAGTCGCCCCGGTCGGGGCTGCGGAGGCAGCGCACACTCGCGCCTCGGCCCTTTCTCTGCCGGGACGAAGAGAGGCAGGAGCCGCCTCCCCCGCGCCCGCCATGTGGAAGCTCAACAAGAGCAGCAAAGTTCTGCTGGACGACTCGCCCGAGGAGGAGGAGACGCGGCCCCGCGGCCCGCCGCCGGCTGCCGCCTGTGCTGCCGCCGCCTTCGTGGCCCCCCAGGTAGGAGCGCGCAGCCCGGCGGCGGCAGGCGGCAGGCTGGGAGCCCCGCGGGGCCCAGGGAGGGGTCGTGAGGCTCGGCCCCGCGCCCTGTTCCCGCTCCCCTCCTCTCCGGCGGCATGAGTAATCACTTTTCCCACCTCTGGATGTGCCAGCAGGCTGGTCGTGGTCGGCGAAGGGGATGTTTGTGCGGGGCGTGCAACTGTCACACGATTTTTTTGGGGTGCTGACTGGTCTTGCCTCCCTTGTTTTCTTCCAGCAGCCGGCCTCCGGCATTGCTGAGACTTGCTGTCCTTCATTCCAGTGGCTTCATATCGCAGGGTACTTTGTTTCGCAGCTCTAGGCAGGAGCACTGCAACCCATCTGTTAAGCCCAACACGTTAAACATTGATCTGTAAGAACACATCATTTGCAGCTGTGTGCTCTTTTATGTAGAGAATTAGTGTTTTGGCAGGGTGGCTTTTTCTATAGTTTCAGTAATGGTAGTTGGCTATCTTTAAATAGCGCAATCTTATTTGAAAGCTTTCTTTGTTAAATGATGTTAAGTACCAGCACTGACCTAAAAGTACTGATTGCCTGACAAATACAACTTGAAAGGGAGGGCATCAGTTGAGTATCAAGCAAAACAACTGAAAGAATGTTTGTTGTCTTGCTTTAAAAAACTTGATAACGATTAGGCATCAGTCCAGGTTGCAAGCCTGTTAACGCTAGCTGATACGGCTTTGATGCTGAACTCATCTGTTGCCACAGGGTATCTTTAGATGTACCAGAGGTTGCTGGAGACCTGCATATCTAAAGCAAGCTGTTATCCAGGGCCGCAAACTGGGGAAGTTTGTATTCAGAAGAAGTCTCAAAAACCCACCTAACTTTCTGGCCTGTGGCTGCCTTGGCTACCTTGCTGGAAGGGCTGAAGTGGGTCTGGATAATCTAACTTCTGCTTGAGTTTCCAGTTGACAGCTGCTGTGGGTTGTCAATATGCATGGCAACTGCTGAAAAGAAGCCTCTCTCAGTTTTATTCCATCTATCTTCCAGTAGCCCTAATACAGCAGTCTGCTCCCCAGTTCAGCCTTGCCTTGCCCTTTCCTCTGCAGAGTGAACAGAAAAGGTTTAGCCCCTGCTGTTTGTTTGACAGCAGCTACAAAGATTCATTTGAATCTCCCACACCCTTTCATACATCATCTTAGCCCTCCCTCCTCCTACCCTCAAGTGCTTGGAAACTTCCACTGTTCATTCTGAGGTGCTGGCTTTTGATATCCACAGCCATCCTAGACTTGCTTACCTCCTGAAACCAAAGGTCACTGGTAGCTTCCAGTAAATCCCATTGACTGCTGACTGCTTCTCTACCACAAATTCTCCCAAGTACCTTCTGAGGCTTCTGATTAGTCTCCCAGGAAGAAGATGGTTCCTTGGACTTAAGTTCTGACAAATCTACCAATCTTCTGCTTTAGCAGCAGAAGTTGTTTGTTTATTTGGTGTAGTTTTTTGTCCTTTCCAATTGTCTTTACTATTCTTGGTTTCTCTCCATTGATGACAATCTCAAGGTGTGATGGCAATGACTTCTCCTGCAAATGGTTTGCCATTTTTACACATTTTAAAGAAAAATAAATTATTTTCACTAAATGAAATACTCTTGATGATAAAAGGATTCATCAAAGCTATCAGGGCTATAGCATATAGCATAGACACTGGAGTAAAGACCATAAACTATTAGTTGTTCTACCTGTTAAATTCAAGATTAGCTGGGCAAAACAAAAACACCTACAAACAAAAAAATCACAACCACAAACAACTCCCCAAAACCCACTTAAATGCACTTTAAGGAGTGACAGACTACATGGAAAACTGTGACTACCTGATTAACATTGTAGTTCTGATAGATCAAAGGCAGCTTCCAGGACATACAGTATGGTATGTCTAAAATGTGGCTTGGACAGGTGTTGAAGAGAAAGTATGAGGTAAGCCAGTGTACTTGTTCAGCTTGTTCTAGCTGATACGGTTCAAGGGCCTTGTAGTCTTTGATGTTTTATTTTTAATGTTTCATCAGAACCTGGTTTTGCTCCCAATAATTGGATTGCAAGGGAGTGAAAATCCAGTAATGTGTAGAGGCATTTTTGTAATGATCTGCATTTTCATACTGAGAAGTCATCACCTGCATCATGCAAACCCCTGACTTTGGAGGACAGTAGCACCACTAGAGCTGGAAGGATGGTGGAGGTAGTTCTTGGCACCTTATCTGCACATGAGAAAATCTGTTTTACTCAGCTTCTGCTTTATTTGTCATGGTCCAGCCTGCTTAAGATATGAATGAAGGATTACTTCATCTAGAGGAAGAGAATCCAGGACTTCCCTAATTTTCTGTCTTGAGAACTGAAATCCAGATAATTTGTGTGCTTTTAGTAAAGTTAGTGTTTGAGTGCTTTTAGTAAACTAAGAAAACCCAGCATTAGATTTCATGCAGAAGTTTACTGTTAGATTTAATATCCTATAGGTTCCATTCTGATACGTCATTTGGTAAAAGAAGAGATGAACCATAATTGCCACTTTTTGACTTTTATTTATGACACGTTGTTTTCCCCAACAACTCCCTGTTGCCTTTATTTTCATTTCTGATGGGCAGGTGGGAAGAAAATCCTTAAGTGTGGCGGGTCACATTAAGCTTCTACTATTTATGCAATAAATAATGCTGAAACTTTTTACTTCAAAGAAAAGAGATCAGTAGTCACATCTGTGTCATTAAAGTAAATCAGGCTGAATGTGTTCCAGTGTAATGAAATATTGGTGTTACATGTTGTTTCTTCAAAGCTGAGAAGGAGTGGAGGAGTTCTTGCTGTGCAACCTAATAATTACAACATTGCAGTAGCAGCCAGCAAAAAGGAATTAGACTACTATAAGTTTAAAAAAAAAAACACAACACACCAAAACAACCCACCTTTATTACTCTACAGACTTTTAAATCATTCTGTTTAGATACGGAAGCCTGATCTGGGCTTACTCAAGCAGATAATTTGCATTTATAGAAGTTTGTACTTCTTAAGTAGAAAAGCTTAGTTTGATCTAAAAAGAGAAGTTCTGACAGTTCTGGTTTTGTGGTAAACAGAGTGCTTTGATTTTGTTCCAGAGGAGAACAAAAACAAATTTTAGAAATTGAAAATTACAGTGGGAGGGAATTGTCACCCTCTGGCCACTTTTTAGCAAAAGTTTCTGCATGCATTCGAGTACTTTGAATTGTTAATGCTTATTTAAAATAGTAAGGTGTTTCCTGAGATAAGAAAGACAAGTAAATTTTGAAACAGAACTTGTATAAATAAATGTGTGGATTAGTATGTGTGTGTATGTGTGTGTGTGTATATATATATCTATAAATAAAAAAAATATATATTTCTTTCAGATTGGATAGTTTTAGTCTGGATCTTAGAAACTAATGTTAAGTTATGCTTTGAAGCATAAATTAAAAATACTTATCCAAAAGTCAGAATTGATACATGAAGGCAATTTAGCATGTGTAAGTTGAACACGTGTACAAAATGAAATTAATGTGCTTTTTGTGTGTATCTCTCAAATTGTGCTAGAAATGTCCAGTGGTGCATGCCAAACCTGCATTCAGTTTGTAATACAGTCATATTTCAAACTGTAGTTACATTTTTGGAAAAGGAAAAATGTTGGGTTTTGACTTCTGGAAAGCAGCGTTTTGGCAGTCGAGGTCAAGCTCTCCTTGATTTAATCCTGCCATCATCTAATCAGTCCTTAGAGATGTCAATGCTGTGTCAATATCACATGTAAGTGACTGTAAATGGTGCTCAACCTTAAGATATATCTATATATTAGCATGGTGGATGGGTGTCAGGCTGACCTTTATTATCTGAAGCAAATTTATCTTTCATGTAAAAATATTTCAGATCCTTAGCCTTGATCTGTTCTCCCAGATTGTATTTTTTGATATGTTCAAAGAGACTATGTGCAAAAACACGTTTTGTACTGAATTTTGTTTAAACTTGCTCACTGGATGTTTTAAAGTTGGCTATACAGAATTTTAGTTATCTATTTTAATGTAGATGTTTAAAGGTCTGGTAAGATTTTAATACTGGCTTTCATCTTGGAATGAGTCAAACTCAGACAGGCCCTGCAGGAATAGGGTGGGAACTGAGCAGCGTTTCTTATATTCTTCTAATATGTTGAATAAGGGTGGTGGTTTTTTTAATTAAAAAATAAAGCAGTCGACGTTAAACCAGCTAATGCCTTTCCTTCAGTTTCCTAACCATCTTGGTGTGTCTCAGGCTTTGCCTGCAGTACTCTTGGAATTACTTCATACCTTCTCTTCTCTGCTAGCATGATTTTTCATTTTATCAGTTGTTATTGTGACATTTCAGTGACATTTTCCTGGCTAAAATCCATCACCTGTGTTCTGTCATCATTCTTGAACATTAGATTGTGAGACTGACAGTAAAGACTTTTCTGAGCCCTTCCTTGGCCTGCCTTTCTTGCCTTTCTTCCTCCTTGTCACATTCATATTTCAGCAGCTTCTTGAGCAGGTCCTGTTTCTCACAATCTTCCTGGAGCTCTGCGGAGCTGAAGGTGCCTTCTGGGGCTGTAGGCTTTGGAGTTTTTTAATACCTTTTCTTTCTGATATGCTTCACTTTCTCATTTATACTGCCATATTTACATAGTTGACCTGGATCAGATGTACTTCTCGCATCTTAACCCCCTCTATGTTGGTTCGTTCAGACTCTTGGAAGTCCTACAAAGCACATACTGTCTGGTTGGTCTCCTCTTGTAGACAACATCAGTATCTATCTTTGAGTCAATCTAGTAAAGTGAGGCTTGTTGGTGATTTTTATCTGTTGTGCAAAAGAGGATTTGTGTCCAATACTGCTGTTTCCTCTATAAAGTCATTTTTTTAAAAGAAAGTTATTTTTCTTTCTGTCTAGACAGTTGAAATTCTCTTGCAGTCCCTTACTTCCCATCCTGACAGTGATTGCTTCCTCTGCAGCTTCTAATATCTACACTGCATTTCCCCATCCCATAGTCCCTGCAAATCCCATTGCTGATATGAATGTTGTTGCTTATAGCATAAAGTTTAAGTCTTTCTCATCCTTCAGCTTCCATTTCTTCATCTAGCTTCACTTTATTTCAGGACATTTATATATAAATCTCTGTCCTTGCTTTCAAGGTTTTTCTTAGTACATCCCCTTCCTCTTCCCTGTTTGTCATTTTTATCACTTGTTGCATTTTTCCTCGAGCCAGTTCTACTTTATCAGCTCTGATCACCTTGGTCTGCCAGCAGCCTTGTCTGTCTGCTTCCCTTCCAGCCTAATACAGAATTATCCCTTTTCACTGATCTGCAGACCCACTATCTTTTCATTGCTTGAGATCCACTTTCCCTAAGATATTTCTTTTATCTTCATAGGGTTTTGCAAGGTTTATGGAGGCAGTGCTAGGCTTGCTACCATTCATACACAAACTCTTATATTGCTGAGGCAGAATAATTTTAATATATTCTTTACTGCTAGAAGAGGTTTATAGGTTTTGTCCAAACTTTTATAGCAACTATTTGCTAGATTATGTGAGGACATCCATAATGTAAGTAGAGTTACTAGAACTTACTGAACACTTTACCACAGGTAGATTATCTTTCAGTTCTGTCATCATCAGAGGTACGCTTCCAACAAGTCTCTCTGCTGCTTCTTTGTGAGGAGCTCCAGGAGGGCCTTTGTGAATGCTGCAAGTGGCTGATACAAGCCCTGTGTCAAAAGGCAGCATGTGCTGGTGAAAACTAGTCAAAAATAGTGTGTTCAACCTGTTCTGCAGAAACTGTGCTATGACAATATTGCTATTGCTCATGCAAGAGCTTTTTTAAGGATACATACTTTAACTGCAAATGCCATGACTGAATAAAAATTGTATGTCAGCTGCTGTCTTTCAGATTGCTTTCTGGATTGGAAAAAGGCAAATATGTACTTCTGGTATGGATAAGCTGTTAAAAATAATCGAGAGTTTTTTCAGTCAGGAAGTTCATAAAAATGGAAAGCTTCACTGGAATACTTGAATTGTTGCAACAATTGAAGTCAAATTGATTATTTGAATTTCTTTGTTTCAGCTTTGACACTGATGGTATTTTGATCTTCCTGCAGCTGTTTCTGTTTCGTGAAGCATTTTGGAAATATAAGTTGGGCAAACCTGAATTCTTTATGAAATGATCTTTAAAAAATATTTTAAAGTTGTTTAATAACATTCTTCCAAAAGTATATCAGAGAAGCAAAATCTTAATAGGATGTATTATCACCACTTACTATGGAGGTGCACGATAATGTGAAAAACTAAGGGAAGAATCCTCTGTATTGGTGTGAAGACAGAGCATAGGAATCAGGTGTTAGGATGTTTCTCTTTGTACTGCCAATAAAATGCAGAACTACAAAAGTATTCTTATGTCATTATGTGTATTCTCAAATTAATCTTCTCCGGTATGTTTGGCCATTTATACAAGTTGATAGTAAAAACATGGAAATAATTTAGATATTTGGTTTTAAAATGTACCAGAATGCGAGGCAGTGACCAAAGTGGTTGAACAAAACTGAGTTTGTGAAAGTGCTGAACAAGTTCTTGACAGCTGTGGATGCTGAAGGAAAGAGCACCATCTTAATTTATTCAGTATTAATAATAATTTGGAGCATAAAAACTCAGGAAAGCTGCTTTTCATCTGCCCGTTGGTCTGGTGAATAATAGGTAGTTAGAAAAGTTTGGGGACTGGAAGATAGAAGCATTTTTAAATATGTTGAACAGGTTGTCTGCTGAATCAAAAGAAGTCACCTGGACTTTCTGAAGTCAGTGGAGTGAAATAAGTGCTTTTTGAAATTATCAGATGAATGGTATCCTAGAAACATGTTTCAGCATTAATGTTGTCTGCTAAATACATCCCAAGATGCAAGTATGATTCTTTAACATACTTCTATTTCTACATTTACCTTTTCTTTATAAAGTATTTTCAGTTTTGCCAAAGGCTGGCAGAAGAAACTTGCAAGATAGGAGTTACTGTCCCTATTTATTTGTGGTGGCATTTAAAATGCCTTACTGTCATAATACAGATGTTTCTTCTAAGTGTAGTGAGCAATCAGGAGAAGAGAAGCATGAATTGAAAATACCAAGTTACTGTGGAGCATGAATAGATTCTTGAAGTGTCTAGGTTAATACTTTCCATTGGCAATATTAATAGGAAATTTTCAATTTACTCCACTTGCCTAGATGCCTAGTTTGATTCTCGCAGCTTGCTTTAGGGACATACTTATGAACCCCCCAAGATCTAGCAGTAGATGAAATATGGGCAAGACTAACAAGATTGTCTTGATGTCAGTCTGTGCTACCTCTGCCAGGCAGGATCAGAGGCAGTTTGTGGTTCCGCATGGGAGTTAGTTCTGCTGAACACAGAGCTTTCCTCTGGGACACGAAGCTATGTATGCCTGAGTAATGCACGCTTTATTTGTTAAAATTGCAAGCCTTGTTTTACATTCAAGGGCAGGTTTAGGACTGTGAGAGTGTTCAGGTAGAGTTCAGCTTTATTTTTCAGCTGTGTTAAAAGAATAATTTGAAAATGTGTAGTTGTTTCAGTGCCCATCTGCATTTGATCACTGTTGGCTCAATTTCCTGACTCGGAAAGCATACACCCACCCATTGCATTTCTTCAGGTGCATGCTATAGCTGCAGCAAACAAAATGGTGCACTAATGCCACTGATCTACCGCTGATAACTTTCTTCTTACCCATATTTGAGTGCATTTTGCATTGGTTTTGGTTCAGTTATAAAATTAGCTAAGCAGAGTGACTTTTGCATTAATATTCTACTTCCAAATGAAACAAACAAGATGACACTATAGCAAGATCCTACTGAGAAAATAGTTTCTTTTGTTAGCTGTATTTTAAGGTTATTCTGGTCAGGCTATGTATGTATAGTTACTCATCTGTTTGTTTTGTAATCAGTGTTTTGGGAGTCTTTCCAGCTTAAGAGGTTAACTTTCATGTTTGTGATTTCCTGATGTTTGTTTTGCTTTGGGGTTTTTTCCTGCTTAAATCATACATTGTGGTTCGTAATCTAATTTGCACTTAGAGGCATGAGAACCTAGACTCTAAATTATGCTCTGTCCTCCTTGATGAGATATAGTGATAGGCAGAGGGAATGTAATAGGTCAGTAGAAGAGAGAGAATTCGCACCAAAAGGACTTAGTGTTTTAATAATAGCTTGTTTACTCTTACGTGTGCTCCTCTTTGACAGCTAGTATGTGTACGATAGGAAGGTTCCACAGCCGGGTAGGGAAAATCGATACCATTTTATGTACTAGAGGAAAAGAAGGGCATGCAGGGTGAGATGATGCTATTATTTGCCTTAACTCTTTGATGTCCAGTGTTCTCCATCTTGGCCTGAATTATGAAAGTGAATGATCTAAGAGACTCATTAATTAGTTTACCACAAAGGAAGCTGAGGGAAGTAGATTACAATTTTGATCTCTGTACAAAAAAAGGTTTGTGTGCTAGTGGAATTAATCCCTTGAGTACCTTATGGTTTGCAGTATGTCCAACAAAAGGGCACTTGTTTCCTTATGAAAACACACTGTGCATACCAACCTTGCCCTGCCAGAACTGGAAGGCTATTCAAGTTGCTGATCAGCATTTGCCACTAGTGTTAGCATTTACTCATCTATTATTTACTAAATACTATAACATGGTCCACATTTTACTTTTAAAATCAAGTATAAAAATGATGGGCATAACTCTAAGATGCCTGGACTACCATACACAGAAATAATTTGTAAGTGTTTAGCATTGGCATGTGTTATCTAGCATGATAAAGAAAACTCATCTCTGCTTTTTACATGTAGCTGTACAGTAGATTGTCTTCTAAGGAAAAATTGAAAATTCAACTTGAAGGCTCTCTGATCTCTGTATGGTAACAAAGGTAGAGAATATATGGCAGAATGTGATGTACCAGTGTGTACCACTCAAAACCAAATAGTCCTGTGGGCAACATGCGAAGATAGGTTGTATATGACTACTTGTCTTTTCTCCTCTGCTTTTACCAATGATGACACTAGTCCCTTCCCTCTTCTCTCTCTTGTCATTTTTCTTTTTTTTCTAATACACAACTCAACCCTGCTGCACAGGACACAGGTCCTTCTCCATGCTATCAGCCATCTCCTGCTCTGGATACCTAGAGATGCTCCTCTGCACTCTCTTCCTGCCATGAGGTGTTAGTCTGCTTATCTCTGCATTCCCTAATGACAGAGTCTCTGTTAGAGTGTTTGGAAATCTGGTCTTTTTGAGAATGCTAATTTCAAACCTACTGACCACTTCAATCGAGTTCCTGTGAGCACTTGGGATGTGTGGATGGAGATCATAAGCACTCAAAGTCTCTTTTTCATAGGCACTGTATGTAAGAGGATGCTGTCATTCTTCCACTCTGAAAATTTCACTGATTGCTTTCATGAGGGTTTAATATCTTTTAGGATTTGTATTTTGTGCTCTTTAATTTTGTGTTGTCTTATTATAATCAGCCTCTGCTGTATGAGCATAATTGCTGCAAACTCCTGTCTCATTCCTTGTATGTCCAGGAGCAATTACACAGAAACACCAGACGAGTTGTCTTTCTTTCAAAGAAGCTGTTAAATACCCTTTT
The DNA here is from genome assembly GCF_014839835.1 of Dryobates pubescens. NCBI lineage: Eukaryota > Metazoa > Chordata > Aves > Piciformes > Picidae > Dryobates > Dryobates pubescens. The sequence goes on from NC_071614.1 coordinate 38,436,357, forward strand.
TTGTCAACTCTTCATAGTGAATCACACACCTTATCAACAATGGGGTTTACATTTTAATATGCTGACTCCCTAGCCATGTGAGGTCCTCATAGCATCTCTTAGTTTTCCTCTCAAAGCTTACACTGTGAAAGTTGCTTGACACTGTTTTCTTTGCTCTGTCTTGCTAGAGGCCATATGCCTTCAGACTTCATCTTTGTAGTAGAGCATGAAGTCTCTTTATGTATTTTTATTATCCTTCCTCAGTTATTTGGAGAGATGGAAGAATTCAAATGAGAGGTGGAGGTTGTGGAATCTCCTCTGGAGACAGACTTTCAAAATCCACCTGGATGCATTCATAGAATCAAGAAGGTTGGAGAAGACCTGAGAGATCATCCAGTCCAACCTGTCACCCAATACCTCATGACTGACTAAATCATGGCTTCAAGTGCCACATCCAATCCTCTTTCGAACACCTCCAGTGATGGTGAGTCCACCACCTCCCTGGGCAGGGGACTATGAGGACTGCCCTAAGTGATCTTACTTTGGCAGAGGGGTTGGACCCAATGATCTCTTGAGGTCCCTTCCAACCTCTAATATACTGTGATACTGTGTGATACTGTGTTATTTCTTTGGAAGGTACTAACAGTGCCATGTTTGTACTGGAGGCGGTATTGTTGATTGTTGAAATGTAGCTCTGCCAGCTCTGGATGTCAGATAATTTCTCCTCTTACCATACTTCTTGAGGCTTTTCGTAGTTCTTGGGTGTGTTGGTTTTGGTGGCGATGTTGGGTTTTTTGTTTCTGTTTTAAATTTATATTAGATTAAATATTCTCTAGCTCTTACTCTGTGTCTAGGCAGACATGCCATCGTGTTAAATCTAAAGGTTTGCAAGCTCATCTGAAAGTTTGAGAGCTGAGAGTGTGGAGGAGAAACCAGGAAACTTTTGAAATAGTATGGGTGTAGCATTTCCATCTAAAACATTGCTAATGATTCTCTTCAAAGGAGGAAAAAAATAGAAAGATAAAAAGGAAAAAGTATTTGAATTTCACTTTAGAATACTACTCAAATCTTCACTTGCCTGTTTTTGGTATGCAATCTATAATAATCTCCTGTATTAAAGACAGCTAACTGAAATTGAGAAGTTAAATCACTTGTTAGAATTCATATAGCTTCAGTGTTCTCATTTTGAATGCTAATAGGGAGTTCCTGACTTTGTGTTCTGCCCCAACAAGTGAAGTTCGTCTGTCTACAGATCACTCTACGTCAACATAGTTATTATTGAACTATAGTGTGATGGTCTTCACACTCATTCTAGAAATACCCTGAACTCCATCCTTGCCCCTTCTATATTATAAAGTATTGTATATAAAGTAAATAGAAGCTTCAGTAGGCAAATACATACAAACATATATATATATATAAATTACAAAAAATAGCAAAAAAGATCCATGGGATTTGAAGCTGGTCTCTCAAAACGAAGCTGATACATCTGAGTCTCCACATGACTAGAAATACCTAGCACTTCTCATGGTGGCTTTCTCACTTTCTATTAGCAATGTGAAAGAAGTCTTTGGCAATGTGTAGGAGCAGGGACAGTCTGTGTTTTGGGATATACACACTCAGGTTTACCCTGAAAAAAAAAAAAAGAGGCTTACAGACCAAAGAGCATATCAACTCTATCATTTGCTTCAGTTGAAAAGGAAGGAGTTGATTTTGAAACAAGTGGCTGACATAAGCGAAAAAATGGACTAAGGAGAATATGA